>NC_134698.1:34405817-35005817 GCF_050947455.1 Rhinoderma darwinii
ATTCCGCTTCATTAGTCCCTGACGTCACTGTCCATATATGGACACAGTGAAGTCTGTGACTTCTCTTGGAGCGGAATCCCCGGCCAATTCGCCGGTGATTCCGCTTCAGAAGTCACTGTGTCCATATATGGACACAGTGAAGTCTGTGACATCTCCTGGAGCGGAATCCCCAAACCTGGGCTTGGGGATTACGCTCCTACAGTGACCAAATAAACACCCTCCTCCTCCTCCTCCTCACATGCGCTTCGGACTGTGAGGAGGAGAAGGAGAGAGCGAACTACAGTAGACACGGCCGTCACAGTGCACACCGATACCACATACTAAAACTTGCGCATTCGCAATGAAACTGCTGCTGAAACGCAGCCATACCATTTAATAGAGCATGCGTGGTAGACACAACCACGCATGCTCTAAGCAGATGGGGAAAACACGTGGTACAGTTATGACGTAACCGTACACTGTGAAAACCGGAAACCGCAAACCGGAAGTTAGGCGCGAATGGACGGGTATGCACAGGAAGTGCAAATTTTACATGGACAAGCGGTCACGTGACGGAAGAGGGGATACGACGATACATCCAGCAAATCAAACGTAAGTACATTACAAAGTTAAATGTTTTTTATTGTTTCGTTTAATTAAAAGTAATTTTTTACTTCTGGAAAACCCCTTTAAGGAATTTTGAGTCAGATTTTTTTTCTGCCTGCAAAATACTCTGTGTGAACAGGGCCATACATAAACAGCACTTTGAGACATTTTACTCACTGTGTCTGAAGAGCTGCTGGCTCCCACTCCAGTCCTCTTCAGGCGATGTCTTCAGTCCAGACGTCCAGTCCTTCACCTCCAGCCAGGCTCCAGGTAAATTCTGTCCATGTGTGTGTGTCCACGGCTGCGCGCGCTTCGTTCGCGGGTGCGCGCGCTGGCGATCGCGGGTGCGCGCGCTGGCGATCGCGGGTGCGCGCTTCCGTGCTTTCGCGGGTGCGTGCGCGGGCAGTCTCAAGTGCGGGCTTTCGTGGGTGCGTGCTCGCGAGTGCGCACGCGCGGGAGTTTCCTTGTGCGCGCGATCGGTTGCGCGCGCGTGCGGGCGGGCGGGTTCGACGGCCCCCATGACGAGAGGGGGGCCCGCAGCTCACGACATTCTGTGGTGAAAAAAACGGGCCCCATTGCAGGGGCCCGTTTTTTTCTACCAATGGCAAGTCGCGGCAGTTGCCGGGCTCCCCTTTCAATTTGGTTTGGCCGGGCCCCTCACACCAGTACCCCTAATACCCCCCTGATGGCGGCCCTGGCTGTGGCAATGGGACTAAATTAAACAACTAAATTCAGTGATTAACCCCTTCCCGACATCCGCCGTAAATATACAGCCCTATTGGGCAGGGCTTCCCGCAAAGCGCAGTACCATTACGTCGCGGTGATAATGCGGGCTCAGGAGCTGGCACCATCACCGACAGGTGCCAGCTGTATGTTACAGCTGGCACCCTGAGGTATCGGCAAGGACCTGAGCTAGCATCCGATCCGGCCGATTAGCCCCTCAGATGCTGCATTCAATAGAGATCGCAGAATGTGAGGAGTTTTTAGCCACCGGCAACCCAGCAACGCGATCGTTGGTTTGCTGTAGCTGCAAAGGCGATCGGAGGCCTAATACTTACCTCCCGGTCTGCCAGCATTGGAGGTCTCATATGCCCCGCTCGGCGTCAGGCCCTAAAAGGCTTCCGGTACCATCGGCAAGATGGCACCGGCTCAGCTTCCGGCTCAGAAGCTGAGCCGGCGTCCTCAGCAGTGGGTGTCCATAGCGGACACCACGCTGTATTGGCAGGAACCGGAGCTAGCTCTGATTCCTGCCATTAACCCCTTCGATGCAGCGATCCAATGCGATCCCTGCATCAAAGTGGTTTGTAGCAAACCGGCAGCCTGCCATGCAATGGCAAGGCTGCCAATTGCTGCTATGGCAACAGGAGGCCTAACAATGGCCTCCTGTCTGCCATTACGGAAGCCGATTAGGCCCCCGACCGGAGCCGGAGCCTAATCAGCTTGCTGTCAGTGAATAACTGACAGTTCTAATACATTGCACTACATAGGTAGTGCAATGTATTAGAACATAAATCAAACAGTTGGACCTTCAAGTTTTCAAGTTCCATAGTGGGACTAAATAAAAATAAAAGTTGTAAAAAATAAAATATAAGTTTCAAGTAATAACATAAAACACAATCGCCATTTTTCCCTTATCAAGTCATTTATTATTTTTAAAAAAGAATAAAACCATACACATTTGGTATCGCCACGTCCGTAACGACCTGAACTATAAAAAATATTATGTTATTTGTCCCTCGCAGTGAACGCCGTAAAAAACAACCTAAAAAATAATGCCAGAATTGCTTTTTTTTTTGGTCACTTTGTCTTCCAAAAATTTAAATAAAGAGTGATCAAAAAGTCGAATTTATACAAAAATGGTACCTATAAAACTGTAGCTCGTCTCGCAAAAAACAAGCCATCATACAGCTCCCTTGATGAAAAAATTAAAAAGTTATGGCTTACAACTTGGTGACATAAAAAATACATTCTTTTTACAAAAGTAATTTTATTGTGCAAAAAGTTGTAAAACATAAAAAAGTTCTATAAATTAGGTATCGCCAGCATCGTACTGACCCACAGAATGAAGGTAACATGTAATTTATAACGCGTGGTGAACGCTGTATAAAAAAAGCTAAACAACTATGCCAGAATTGCTGTTTTTTATTATCTTGCCTCCCAAAAAAAAGGATAACAAGTGATCAAAAAGTTGCATGTACCCCAAAATAGTACCAATAATAACTACAGCTCGTCCTTCAAAAAAACAGCCCTCATACCGCTATGTCTATGAAAAACTAAAATAAGTTAAGGCTCCAATAAGTCAGGAAAGAAAAATATGCGATTGTGCAGATCAGAGGGGAACATTTCTTCTGTTTCAAGTGGCGATTTATCAAGGCCCTAAAATTAGGGAACCAGGAAGGGGAGGACTCAAATATATCTGCTGGTATTATACCAGGACAACACTGGGGTGTGTGTCTCCAGTGGCATAAGCTGGGCACAACATATTTCCCACTGAAATGTCACATCTAGGGAAAAAAATGTTTTACTTTGAACCATCCGCAGCGCAATCATTTATGCAAAAGACCTGTGGGGTGAAAATGCTCGCTATACCCCTTAATAAATGCCTTGAGGGGTGTAGTGTCCAAAATGGGGTCACTTCTCAGCGGTTTCTTTTATTATTTCACATCAGAGCCTCTGAAATTGTGAACCAATACTGTGTAGGTTGCCAATTTAGGCCTCAATTTCGCATGGTACTCTCTCACTCCTGAGCGCTGTCGAATGTCCAGGCAAAAGATTAGGGCCACATGTAGGGTGTTTCTAAAACCGGGAAACACAGCATAATAGAACAACATTAGAGAGTTGTCTTGTTATGTTTTCAAACTATTTTTATTAGTCATGAGGTACAAAAGAGTAGCAAGTCATCAAGAGTATAACATCATACCCACACAACTGGTTTTGTAGATAAACAGAGGTATAGCAATGCGGTATTAAAGTCATACAAATATAACATTAAAGTTATACATACAAAAGAATGAATGAAAATATGCAAGGAAAAGCATAACAAACCAATGAGGGAGAGGGGGGGGGGGTGATAGGGGAAGGGAAGTACCTGTCTCAAGTCCTCATTTCGAGAGGCTGTAAGAGTTCTTATGTTAACAAGACGCGTGTATCATATGTCGCGGCTTACACACTACAAGATAGAATTCGGAGTATGATAATCAATATATCTCTCACCTACATAACGGACGTTTGGCAAAAAGGAATCATATTAAACCCATATTATCCAATAGAAGACCTAGTGTTTTCCAAGTAAACCCTCCAAGGAGACCATATGCGTAGAAACTTAGCCCTAGTACCCCGTTCCCAATGAACAAGCTCTTCCATTCTGAAGATTTCTTGAACCTTGAGCTACCATTGTTCCATTGTAGGAGGAGAAGTACTCTTCCATCCCAAAGGAATGAGAAGTTTTGCTGCAGCAATAAAAAAAAGTTGGAAGGTCATTACGTTTTGGTACAAAAGAATCTGCAGGCAACCACAAGAGAATCGCAGTAGGCGAGACTGGGACAGAAGAGGAACAAATTGTATTAATCTTGTCTATAACAGCCACCCAAAATGCCTGGATCAAGGGACAGTCCCACCAGATATGTAATAAGGATCCCGTGTCCGTTTGGCATCTCCAGCAAGTAGCAGGGATATCTGGGTTAATCATATGCAACCATTCAGGGGTTCTGTACCAACGAGAAAATAGTTTATATGAGTTCTCTCTAATTTTAATACATTGGGAAAACCCATGTGAGTGCTTTAACGCAGTCTTAAGGTCATGTTCACTAAAGGAAACCTGCAGACTCTTCTCCCAGTCCTTCATAGATTTTACCTGCCCATCAGTATCTAATTGCAACAGAAACTCATATGAAGCAACTAATGCCTTTTTCAGTAGGGCCACGTTCTGCAAGCGATTTTCAAATTGAGTAAGAGAAAACGACGAGGTGTAGGTATCAACATATTTAGTAGAAATAGTTTGAAAGTCATTGATGTGTATGAAACCCTTCAGCAGGAGACCCGTCTTTCTAAGCAGTAGATTTGTGAATACCTGGTATCAAAGAAGGATGAGAGGGTGACCTCCCCTATTTTATCCCAAAAACTGGCTTGTGGAGGACGTTTAGGGTGGACCAGGTAAAGCAGAAGACTTAAGGGCATCAACGGTGAGTTCTTAGATAGAAGCGGATGGGAATGGTGAATCTCTTGCCCAACTCTAAAGACCCCTTTCAATAGTACACTAGAACAGGACGTCAGTGGTGAGAAGTCTCCCAAATTCCATAAAAATAATTTGTTAGTCAGTGGAATTAGTTCTTTCTCTAGTGCAGAGTTGAAAGTATGTGTTGAGACATTAGCAAGATCCATCCATCCATTTAATTGGTTAGCTTTATAATATGTAAAGACATCCGGTATCCCTATACCACCCAATTTAGGTTTTTGAATGAGAGACTTATTTCGGAGTCTGGGTCTACTATTATTCCATAGGAATTTGTAGAGTAATTTTCTCGTTTTGTCATTTGGAGCAGGTACAAAAATGTAGGTACTATAAAGGTCTTAAGCAGGTTTTTACAACCCATCCAGGAAAGAAAAGGGACTTTATAACTCTGAAGAAGTTTTTGTACTGTGGTTAACAAAGGGAGATAGTTACATTGATATAGTTTAGAAGGATCCTTAGTGAGGTGTATACCTAGATATTTTATAGAAGTAGCTGGCCATTGAAAGGGAGAATGGGCCTTAATCCGGTCAATAAGTGTAGTAGGTGCAGATACATTTAGAGCTTCCGATTTCCCAAAATTAACCTTAAAGTTGGATATCGTACCATACATTTTAAATAACCGTGTGATATAAGGTATTGAGACAGCTGGATTAGTAGTTAAAACCAAAAGGTCATCCGCAAATGCAGCTATTTTATGGGTATATGAACCCACCTTCAATCCTTCTATCATGGGATCTTGCTGAATTTTTTGTAAAAGGGGTTCCATAACCAGTACAAATAGTGAGGGCGAAAGGGGGCAGCCCTGCATCGTACCGTTACATATATTAAAGGAATGTGAGAGAGTTCCATTCACCCTGATATTAGCACTGGGAGACTGATAGAGAGTAAAGATGGCCCCAATAAACATTTGAGGTAACCCAAACTTCCGTAGAGTAGCTTCGAGAAACGGCCAACTGACCCTGTCAAAGGCCTTCTCGGCGTCTGTTCCGAGAAGGACCAACGGTGTACCCTTAGATTTGGCGAGTTCCATCAATCTGATGACTCGACATGTGTTATCCTTTCCCTGTCTGTGCTTTACAAAGCCTGTTTGATCACCCCCAATCAATCCCGGCAAGATCTGACTAAGTCTAGATGCAAGTGCTTTGCCCCACCATTTAACATCAGTATTAAGCAGGGATATCGGCCTATAGCTACCACAAAGAGTTGGATCCTTCCCTTCTTTAGGTAGAATAGTGATATGGGCTTCAAGGGCCTGTTTAGGCAGTGAGCAGCCATTAAATAAGGAGTTACACATAGCAGTAAAGTCTGGGAGCAGGATAGATTTAAATGATTTATAGTATCCAATCGGAAAACCATCGGGACCAGGACTTTTCCCGGAAGGGATAGTGGAGAGCACTTTCTCCAGTTCAGCTTCAGTGAAGGGAAGCACTAGCATCTCTATGGCCTCACCCTCCAATGTTGGCAGATCAACTGAATTCAAAAAGGAGTTCATAAGCTCAGAATCTGTAATGTCCCCTAAGCCTGTAGTGGCTGAGTTGTTTATGTTATAAAGACCCTGATAAAAGGACTGGAAAGCATCTGCTATAAGCTTAGTATCCGTAACCGAGTTCCCACCAGAGGTCTTTATCTCCGAGATAAAAGTATGTCCTTGGTGTTTACGTATCAGTGCTGACATCATCTTATTACCTCTATCACCATGTGCATATTGTTTAAACTTCAGAATCTGGAGCATTTTAGCTGACTGAACATTGAGAAGATCTTTAACTCTATCTCTGAGGGCAGACAATTCCTTCAAAGAAGAAGCAGCCTTGGTCTTCTTATGCGCCCCCTCAAGGCGAGAAATCTGATCAAACAAAGAATCAAGAATTTTGGTCCTTTGTTTTTTCACATGAAAACCCACAGAAATGAGTTCACCCCTAATAACGGACTTGTGGGCCTCCCACAAAATAGGTGCAGATATAGAATCAGATGCATTTTGAAGAAAATACTGATATAAGTGGCTCTCAACAAGATGTGCATTAGAAGCCTCAGCAATCAGGGTATTATTAAGCCTCCAGCTCCAATCCCCTTTTGGGGTGTCCGCCAATCTTAGAACTAGAGAAACAATGTCCACCACCTGCACCCAAGGGATACATTTTTTGGAAAGAAAAATATAATCTAGTCTATGGTATGTGTCATGTGTGGGAGAAAAATATGTGTAATCTTTTTCCGTGGGATGATATAATCTCCACATATCCACCAGATGTAAAGAATGCAATAACTTGTTTAGTTTAGATAGTTTTCGAAAAGACACATGCTGAGAACCAGTTGTATCCAACATAGGATTCAGAGGGAGATTAAAATCCCCGCCTACCACTAGAACCCCTTCAGCGAAATCCCTCATAACTTCAAAGTCTGGACTATCCAGGCAGTTTGGTTTACATTTGGTGCATACAGATTGGCTACAGTATAAATAGTTCCCCCTATTTTCCCCTTCACCAATAAGTACCTGCCATCATCATCCTTCAGTTCTGCCATAATTGTAAAAGGCACACGCTTATTAAAGGCAATGCTCACCCCTCTAGCTGCTGCCTGGTAAGTGCTATGAAACCATAAAGCAAATTCACCTGTAGGAAGCGAGGGGATTGTATCATGCTTAAAATGCGTCTCCTGAAAAAGGGCTATACTCGCTGCGTTCTTCTTTAACAACCGAAGCACTTGACTCCGCTTCTGCGGCACATTCAAGCCTCGCACATTATGTGAAACTATCTTTAGTGTAGTCATGTTGTAAAATCGGCACCTAATTCCATATCTAGTAATACAGCCATCAATAGAGCAAGCAGAGGTAGTATGTAGAACATTGAGACAGAGGAATATAAAAGGAAAGCATACAAAATTTGTGTTGCCATCCGATGTCCCTCAACCATGGAGACCACGGATGCAACCCATAACGACATTAACCAGCTCAGTATAGAAAAACGTAACTCCTTCAAATTTGAAGAATTGGGGAGATCTGTAGTAGAAAATGAGGTTGACCCACATCGTGACAACCCAGACCAGGCACATAAAATCTAACATATACAATCTGAAAAATAGGCAGCAGGAGTGCCTTACAACTAAAGGAGAAGAGTATGCAAATATAACAATCATATGTGCAAAATGCGGCAATCAGTAATATGCATAAGTGAGTGAAGCGACACTTCAGCGCGCAGGATATGCAACCCGATTCTTGTGAGAAGATCTTTTCCCGCCTGGTGAATGGCGGTGAGGGACCTCCGACCACGTGTCAGGTGCAGGCAAAGTAGGAAATCCAGAAAGCTGAGATAAAGGAAGCAATGAAGGAATGGCGATTGGGCTAATACCCAGCAGTTCCCAGGCAGAGTCCAAGTCCTCCGGTTTCCGTATAACAATATTTTTCTCATTCTTCATGATAGACAGGCCAAATGGAAATAACCACCGGAACGGCATGTTTTTAATTCTGAGTACCTCCAGCTGGGGCTTTAGGGTGCGGCGTTTAGCCAAAGTGGAGGCCACCAAATCTTGAAAGAAGATAATGGAGGAGCCGTCATATTTGAAATCAGAGGATGCTCTAGCAGCCTTCAGAACTGCCGCGGCATCAGTATAGCTTAACATGCCACAAATAACGTCCCTAGGGGGGTCAGTGGGGCGCGGTTTTGTGCGCAGCGCCCTGTGGATCCTTTCAATCTTAATAACTGCTGCAGCCTCCGTCCCCACCAGGGAGCCAAAGATCTTAAGGGCCACTTTAGGCAGGGCCTCGTATGCTATACTTTCAGGTAATCCCCGAATTCTAACATTTTTGCGGCGACTCCTATTCTCTTGATCCTCGGATTGCAAGAGTGCCATATTAATGTGATCTTGTTGCACCTGAAGAGATTCATGTACTGCAGAGCCAAATGTAAGCACAGCATTGTGTGCAGTTTCCAGTGTTTCCACTCTTTCACCCATATGACGTAAATCAGCTTTAATATCTGCAAGGTCCTTAGCAAGGGGACTCAGGGCTTTGTATAAAATTCTCCTTATAAAATCCCTAGATACAGGGGCAATGTCCGACACCACCTGCATCAGAACGTTCCCCCATGCTCTCATCATCGGAGTCTGCCTCAGACGCATGGTCCGGCGCCATCTTGGAAGTCCCCGCCGGAGCCTTGTCCAGCCGCTTGCGGAGGAATTTATCCAAGTCCGCTTGGGTTTTCCCCGCTTTCGGAGTGGCAGAGGGTTCCCTGCTTTTCTCCCTGATCGTTTTCCCCATCGTGGTGCAAATAATCTTGCTGTTTCAGGTAGGCTCGGTCAGGTTGTGTGAGGAGCTCCGAACTAAGCTGCCGTTCTTGCTCGCGGTCAAGCTCCGCCCCCGAGTTGTTTTGTTATGGTGGCACAAGATGGGCACCACATATTGGCATATCTATGGAAAAAAATAAATTTTTACTCTGCAACATCGAGTGCACACTAATTTCTGCAAAACACCTGCGGGGTTAAAATGCTCGCTACACCCCTAGGTGAATACCTTGAGGGGTGTAGTTTCCAAAATAGGGTCACTTATGGGGGGTTTCCACTGTTTTAGTCCCACAGGGGCTTTGCAAATGCGACATAGCAACCAGAAACCAATCCAGCAAGATCTGCGCTCCAAAATCCAAATGGCACTCCTTCCCTTCTGAGCCCTACTGTGTGCCCAAACAGCAGTTTATGACCACATATCAGGTATTGCCGTACTCAGGAGAAATTGCTTTACAAACGTTGTGGTTCTTTTTTTCTTTTATTTATTGAGAAAAAGAAAAATGTTGAGCTAATGCTATGTCTTATTGAAGAAAAATGATTTTTTTTATTTTCACTGCCAAATCCTAATAAAATCTATGAAACATCTGTGAGGTCAAAATGCTCACTACACGCCTAGGTAAATACCTTGAGGGGTTTAGTTTCCAAAATAGGGTCACTTGTGGGAGGTTTCCACTGTTTTGTCCCTTCGGGGGCTTTGCAAATGCGACATGGCCTCCGAAAACCATTCCTGCTAAATTTGAGCTCCAAAATCCAAATGGCGCTCTTTCCCTTCTAATCCCTGCCGTGTGTCCAAACAGCCATTTAGGACTACATGTGGGGTGTTGTTTAACTCGGGAGAAATTGCTTTACAAATGTGGCAGGGCTTTTTCTCCTTTAGTCCTTGTGGAAATTAGAAAAATTAGCTAAACCTACATTTTCTTTGAAAGAATGAAGATTTTAATTTTTATGGCCTAATTCCAATATTTTCTGCAATAACCTTGTGCAGTCAAAATGCTCACTATACCCTTAGATAATTTCCTTGAGGTGTGTACTTTCCCAAATAGGGTCATTTTTTGGGGATTTCAACTGTTTTGGCACCGCAAGAGCCCTTCAAACTGACATCGTACTTAAAATATTTTCTAATAAAAAGGCGGCCACAAGATCCACTAGAGACTCCTATACGTCTGAGGCTGGTGCTTCAGTCCATTAGCACACTAGGGCCACATGTGGAATATTTCTAAAAACTGCAGAACCTGGCCAATAAATATTGATTTGCATTTCTCTGGTAAAACCTTCAGTGTTACAAAAAAAAAATGAATTTCTGCAAAAAAAAGGAAATTTGTACATTTCACCTCTACTTTGCTTTAATTCCTGTGAAACATCTAAAGGGTTAAGAAACTTTAAAAATACTTTGAGGGGTGAACTTTTTAAAATGGGGTTACTCATTTTGGGTTTCTAATATATAAAGCCCTCAAAGCCATTTCACATCTGAACTGCCTCTTGTAAAAATAGCCTTTTTAAATTTTCTTGAAAATGTGAGAAATTGCAACTAAAGTTCTAAGCCTTGTAACGTCCTAGAAAAATAAAACGATATTCAAAAAACGAGGCCGATCTAAAGTAGACATATGGGGGATGATAATTATCAACCATTTTGTATGGTATAACTGCCTGTTTTACAAGCAGATACATTTAAATTTAGAAATATGCTAATTTTTGAAATTTTTTCCTCAATTTTGGTGTTTTTCACAATTAAATACTGAATGTATCGAGCAAATTTTCCAGTAACAGAAAGTTCAATGTGTCAAGAGAAAACAGTCTCAGATTCGCTTGGATAGGTGAAAGCATTCCGAAGTTATTACCACATAAAGTGAAACATGTCAGATTTGAAAAATGAGGCTCTGTCAGGAAGGTCAAAAGTGGCCAAAGCGGGAAGGGGTTAAGTGTGTCCCAATACTTTTGTCCATATATGTGTATTTTGTGATAATCATGTTTCTTGAAATTCCTTTTCCTGTGTAAATGTTTTCCTTGTAGAAACGCTGTGCAGACAAACCTATTGTCCTAAAACAGTTTTAGCCTCTATCTATCTATCTATCTATCTATCTATCTATCTATCTATCTATCTATCTATCTATCTATCTATCTATCTATCTATCTATCTATCTATCTATCTATCTATCTATCTACAGAAACAAAAAAAGGGATCCAGCAGCACCGGTTGAAGAGTGTGGGTGCAGGCCCCAGGGAGCAGACCAAAGCTCTCAATATCCACAGCGATCAAAAAAGTAGGCAGCACACCATCGGAATTAGTGAAAAAGAGGGTACTTTATTAACCCTAAGTGCGACGTTTCAGCTCTATCCACTAGAGCCTTTCTCAAGCCTTGAGAAAGGGCTTGAGAAAGGCTCTAGTGGATAGAGCTGAAACGTCGCACTTAGGGTTAATAAAGTACCCTCTTTTTCACTAATTCCGATGGTGTGCTGCCTACTTTTTTGATCGCTGTGGATATTGAGAGCTTTGGTCTGCTCCCTGGGGCCTGCACCCACACTCTTCAACCGGTGCTGCTGGATCCCTTTTTTTGTTTCTGTAGATAGATAGATAGATAGATAGACTAATTCACTAATTCCGATGGTGTGCTGCCTACTTTTTTGATCGCTGTATCTATCTATCTATCTATCTATCTATCTATCTATCTATCTATCTATCTATCTATCTATCTATCTATCTATCTATCTATCTATCTATCTATCCATCCATCCATCCATCCATCCATCCATCCATCCATCCATCCATCCATCCATCCATCCATCCATCCATCCATCCATCCATCCATCTCACATATATATTGATATATAGTATAGTTCTAGCCTGGGGCTACACGGCAACTTTGACTACGACACTGGTCGCAAGGCAAAAAAATAGTTTCGTCCCGTAGCTTACATCGCTAGTAAAATAACCGCAACACGACCAGTTGTCTGTCATTAATTGCAATGTAGGCTACGGGACATAGCATTATTTGGCCGGGTGACCTGTGTCGTGGCCAAAGTCGACATGTAGCCCCTGCCTAAACTATGCTATATATTAGTAAATAAATAGATAGATAGACAGACAGACAGATAGATAGATAGATAGATAGATAGATAGATAGATAGATAGATAGATAGATAGATAGATAGATAGATAGATAGATAGATAGATAGATAGATAGATAGATGGAAGATAGAAAAATATATTTATTGAAAAAACAAGAAAGTGTGTGTTTGTGATTTACATTACATTACTTAGGCTATGTTCACATCTGCGTTTTGCAGTTCGGATTTCCTGCTTCATCAGAGGAGCAGAACAAGGGAGTAACGGAACCAACAGTTCCGTTGCACAACGGACACCGCCGGTTGCCGATGGAACCCATTGACTTTAACCCGTTGCGTACCTTCTCCACAATAGTACGGCACACTCCGCTTATTGAAGCGGACCTGCGCCGTACTATTGCGGAGCAGGAATAAACTGTCACTATGTGAAATCACACAGTGATATAACAGCGGCGGCAGCTGTCATTGACAGCTAACCGTCTCTGTTACCGGCCTGGGGACCAATTAGCAGGCCCCCATGCCGGCGATTGCTGTGATTGGTCAGTCTTCAGAGACTGACCAATCACAGCCGTCTGTGACGTCGTCTACAGGAGAAAGCTCCTGTCACTTTCTCTGATCTCTTTCTCTGATCCCCTTCCCGAAAATGGGCGTATAGTAACGCCCGAGGATCAAGCGGGCACAGGAGCTGTGCTCGCTCCATCTTCATCGGCTGTCCGCTGTAATATACAGCCGACAATCCACTGCAACAACAGCGATCTTTGTTCTTTACGATCGCTGTAGTTTAACCCCTTAAATGCCGCTGTCAATAGCGACAGCGGCATTTAAGTGCACCCCATTGCCCCCCCCCCCGCAAAAAATCGCGGGGTTCTGATGGTTGCAATGGCAACCAGGAAACCTAGCAACGGCTTCCTGGTTGCCAGGTATGGGAGCCTATTAGGCCCTGCCCAAGACAGGATGTAATAGGCTCAACTGTCAGTTGTAAAGTGACAGTTACAATACACTGCACTACACAAGTACATACAGAAGTAGTGCAGTGTATTGTACAGGGGATCAGAAGATCAGATCTTCCAGTCTCCTAGTAAGTGTAAAATAAAAAGTGAAAAAAAAAAAGTTTTAGATAAATAAATAAATAAAAGTTTTACGTAATAAAAACAATAATTGCCCTGTTTCCCTGATCAAGTCCTTTATAATTAGAAAAAAACTAAAAAAAAAAACTAGACATAATAGGTATTGCCGCGTTCTTATCGGCCTGACCTAAAAAAATATCATATTATTTATCCTGCACAGTGAACACCGTAAAAAAAATACAATAAAAAACAATGCCAGAATTTCCTTTTTTGGTCACGTTGTTTCCAAAAAAATGGAATAAAAGGTGATCAAAAAGTCATGCGTAGCCAAACATGGTACCAATAAAAACGACAGTTTGTCACGCAAAAAACAAGCCCTCACAAAGCTCTGTCGACAAAAAAATAAAAAACTTATGGCTCTCAGGACATGGTGACACTAAAACATTTTATTTAGAAAAAAGTGTTTTTATTTTGTAAAAATAGTAAAACATATAAAAACTATATAAATTTGGTATTGCCATAATCGTATCGAACCGCAGAATAAAGTAAACATGTTGTTTATACTGCCCAGAGAACTCCGTTAAAAAATTATAAAGAAAACAGTGAAAGAATTTTTGTTTTTTGATCTCCTCACCTCACAAAAAATGGAATAAAAACTGATCAAATTATCGCATGTACCCCAAAATGATATTAATAAAAACTACAGCTCATCCCATGAAAATCAAGCACTCACAGAGCTCGTCAACGGAAAAATAAAAAGTTATGACTCTTGGAACGCAATAATGCAAAATGACGGCCCAAACTATTTTATATGTGCAGCAGTTCTTCACCTAAAACCCCACGTCATCATTTGCAGCCCCCACTGGTAGACCCTGTAAATGCAGCGGAAACTATGACATTTTGGGGTCTGTGCTACATATGGGGCTAGTGAAGAAGTCAAAGATTAGACAATGCTGGAGTGTGGATGTTTTGTACAACACCACAGACACCCTTTAGAAGTGAGACTCCTGCACCCAATAATCTGGCCTGCGCAAGGATTGGTTCAAAGCGTACGTCACTATCCATGGATAATTAATTTTATTATTCATTCTCCCCATTATTACATCATCCTATTATGACCTGTTGCACTCTGCCCAGCTTACATATACCCTGAAGTACTCCGCCCAGCTTACAAATACACTGATGTACTCCGCCCAGCTTACATATACCCTGATGTACTCCGCGCAGTTTACATATATCCTGATGTACTCCGCACAGCTTACATATACCCTGATGTACTCCGCGCAGTTTACATATACCCTGATGTACTCCGCCCAGCTTACATATACCCTGATGTACTCCGCACAGCTTACATATACCCTGATACACTCCGCCCAGCTAACATATACCCTGATGAACTCCACCCAGCTTACATATACCCTGATGTACTCCGCCCAGCTTACATATAACCTGATGTACTCCGCCCAGCTTACATATACCCTGATGAACTCCGCCCAGCTTACATATACCCTGATATACTCCGCCCAGTTTACATATAGCCTGATGTACTGCGCACAGCTTACATATACCCTTATGTACTTCGCCCAGCTTATATATGCCCCCACATTATAAACTGAAACACCAGTAAAACACTAAACAAAACTACTATCAAGCAAAATCTGTGCTCCAAAAGCCAAATGGCGCTCCTTCTAGGCCTGGCAGTGTGCCCAAACAGCAGATTATGACCACATATTGGGTATTATCGTATTCTGGAGAACCACTTAACAATTTATGGGGCGTATGTCTCCAGCGGTATAAGCTGGGCCCAACACATTGGACACTGAAATAGCATATCTGTGGAAAAATGGCAATTTTCAATTTGCAACATCCACTGTGCATTCATTTCTGCAAAACCTTTGGGGGTCAAAATGCTCACTACACTTCTAGATGAATTCCTTGAAGGGTGTAATTTCCCAAATGGGGTCACTTCTCCGGAGTTTTCACTGTACTGGTACTTCAGCGCAATGCAACATGGCGTCAAAAACAAATTTTGTAAAATCTCCACTCCAAAAACAAAATTGCGCTTTTCCGTTTAGACCCTTGCCGTATGTCTAAATAGCAGTTTACAACCACATATGGGGTATTTCCCTACTCAGGAGAAATGGTGTAACACGTTTTGGGGTGTCTTTTCTCCTGTATTCCTTGTGGAAATGAAAAGTTATGAGCTAAATCTACAGGTTATTGGAAAAAAAAAAAAAAAAACATTTTCACGGACCAATTCTAATAAAATCTATAAAATACCTGAGGGCTCAAAATGCTCACTACACCTCTAATTTAATTCTTTCAGGGGTAAAGTCTCCAAATTGGGATCACACCTGGGGAATTTCTACTGTACTGGTACTTCAGGGGCTCTGCAAATGCGACATGGCCCCCAGAAACCAATTCAGCAAAATCTGAGCTGCAAAATCCAAATGGTGCTCCGTCCCTTCTGAGTCCTGCCGTGGGTCCAAACAGCAGTTTATTACCACATATGGGGTATTTCCGTAATCAGGAGAAATTGCTTTACAAATGTTGAGGTGCTTTTTCTCCTTTGTTCCTTATAAAAATTAGAAAATTATGTTGTTTTTTTTTAAAAAAGTCTCTTTTCATCTTCACAGACTAATTCCAATAAATTCAGCAAAAGACCTGTGGGTTCAAAATGCTAACTATACCACTAGAAAATTCCTTGAGGGGTTTAGTTTCCAAAATTGGGTCCTTTTAGGGGGTTTCCACTGTTTAGGTCCCTCCAGGGCGTTGGAAACGTGACACTGCACCGAAAACCATTCCAGTAAAATCAGAGCTCCAAAATCCAAATGGCGCTCCTTCCCTTCTGCGCCCTGCTGTGGGTCCAAACAGCAGTTTAGTACCACATATGGGGTGCTTCCGTAATCGGGAGAAATTGCTTTACAAATGTTGGGGTGCTTTTTCTCCTTTATTTCTTGCAAAAATTTTAAATTTTTAAGTTTTTCCAGAAAAAAAGTAGATTTTCATTTTCACAGACTAACTCCAATAAATATAGCAAAATACCTGTGGGGTCAAAATGCTAACTATACCCCTAGATGAATTCCCTGAGGGGTGTAGTTTAAAAAATGGGGTCACTTTTGGGGGTTTCCACTGTTTTGGCACCACAAGACCTCTTCAAACCTGACATGGTGCCTAAAATATATTCTGAAAAAAGGAGGCCCCAAAATGCACGAGGTGCTCCTTTGCTTCTGAGGCCTGTGCTTCAGTCCATTAAAGCACTAGGGCCACATGTGGCATATTTCTAAAAACTGCAGAACCTGGGCAATAAATATTGAGTTGTGCTTCTCAGGTAAAACCTTCTGTGGTACAGAAAAAAATGTATAACATATGAATTTTGTAAAAAAAAAAATGAAATTTGAAAATTTCAGCTCTACTTTCCTTCAATTCCTGTAAACGCCTAAAGGGTTGAAACACTCTCTGAATGCTGTTTTGGATACTTTGAGGGGTGCAGTTTTTAAAATGGGGTGTTTTATGGGGGTTTCTAATATATAGGGCCCTCAAAACCACTTCAGAACTGAACTCGTCCCTGAAAAAAATAGCTTTTTGACATTTTCTTAAAAATATGAGAAATTGCTGCTAAAGTTCTAAGCCTTGTAACGTCCTAGAAAAATAAAAGGATGTTCAAAAAATGATGCAAACATAAAGTAGACATATGGGAAATGTTAATTAGTAACTATTTTGTGTGGTATTACTATCTGTTTTACAAGCAGATACATTTAAAATTGGAAAAATCATAATTTCTTCAAATTTTCTCCAAATTTTCGTGTTTTTCACAAATAAGCAATGAATTTATCGACCAAATTTTTTCACTAACATAAAGTACAATATGTCACGAGAAAACAATCTCAGAATCAATTGGATAGGTAAAAGCATTCCAGAGTTATTACCACATAAAGTGACACATGTCAGATTTGAAAAAATGGGTCTGGTCCTCAAAGCCAAAATGAGCTGGGTACTCAAGAGGTTAATGGGTTCTGTCGGCTTTCCGTCAGGTTGTCTGTGATTTTATCGTAAACAATAGTGCAGCATGCTGTGCTACTGTCTCCGGTAAACCCTGCCGGTTCTGCGACGGAGTTCCCTAACGGAGCCTCCGACGCAGATGTGAACAGAGCCTTACTCTTCTCCCTTTCTGGCAGCCTGCCAGGAGAGGGAAAAGAAACAACCAACAGAAATGTTAAGATCATAATAATCTTTATTTTTCTGACACAAAAAATCTGCGTTTAGATAGATCATGATAATTATAATGTCTGTATATACCTATCTAAATGATGATTTTTTGAGTGTCATACAAATAAGGATTATTATTATTTATATGTATTTATCTCATATCATTTATATTGATGTATTGTAGGGTTTCAGGCTGGGGCTACATGGTGACTTTGGCCGCAACACAGTTCAGACTTCCAAAGAGTTTGCTATGTCCCGCAACCTACATTGCAAGCAATAAAAGTCAATATGGTAGTGTCGCGATTTGCAAGTTGTCGCGAAATGACAGTTGCAAGAAATTCAAACTGTCATGTCGCAGTTACTTGCAGGTAGCAACACAACCACATTGACTTTCCTTACTTGCGGTGTAGGCTACCGGACTTAGCAATCTTTGGACGTACGACCTGTATCGCGGCCATTGTCACCATTTAGCCCCAGCCTTAGGCTATGTTCACATTGAGTTTTTTTGCAGGCAGAATTTCTGCCTCAAAATTCCGTTTGGAAGTTTGAGGTAGATTTTAGTCTCCCTGCACGCCGATTTTCGCAGCATTTTTTGACTGCGGCCATTGAGTGCCGTGGGCATAAAACGCAGCGAAATACACTTTTTCTGCCTCCAATTGAAGTCAATGTGAGGTCAGAGGCGTAAGCCCGAAGATAGGGCTTGAAATCAATCTGAGGCATTTTTGGCCCGTTTTTGACGAGTTTTGCGGCGCGGTTTCCGCCTATGGACAGTGATG
Source organism: Rhinoderma darwinii (assembly GCF_050947455.1). Lineage (NCBI taxonomy): Eukaryota > Metazoa > Chordata > Amphibia > Anura > Rhinodermatidae > Rhinoderma > Rhinoderma darwinii. The sequence continues at coordinate 34,424,021 of NC_134698.1, forward strand.
TCAGGAGGAGAGAAGGAGTCCCAGGCAGAGCACTTGAAGCAGCTCTGTTTCGGAACCAAGGCAATGGGGAAGTTCCTGACATCGCTGTCCATTTATAGACAGTGATGTTAGGAGCAGAGAAGGAGTCCCAGGCAGAGCCAAGACTCCGGCTCTGTGGTTGCCCCTGACATCACTGTCTATATATAGAGTGAGGTTAGATGTTATATTGACAGTGATGTCAGGAAGAGAGAAGGAGTCCCAAGAAGAGTGCTAGGGACTCTGTTTCGGGACTCCAGCTCTGGGGACGCTCATGATATCACTGTCCATATATAAGTTAGGAGCAGAGCAGAAGTCCCAGGCAGAGTGCTAATAGCCGGAAGCAGGGCTTCATAGGGGACAGTATCTGGATATTGTCACGGATACAGGGTATGTGGACCCACTAGGCCGCTCCGCCGTATCAGGCAGCTGACCAGGTCACAGTCTATACGAAAGTCAATAGCAGATAGCAATGCTTGGGTACCTGAACTAGTCCAGACGGTGGCTGTGGCTTCAGCATGGATGGAGGCCGGTGCGACAGGTAGCGCCAGACGTGGCGGGCAGTATCCGATGTAGCAGAAGACACTGGACTTGGCAGAATTCACTGGACGTGGCAGAAGACACTGGACGTGGCAGAAGACACTGGACGTGGCAGAAGACACTGGACGTGGCAAACGACAGCAGGTGCAGTAGACACGACTCCAACACTGGTAGGCACAGGAACAAGAACAATACGGAACACAGGAACAGGTAACAGGGCACGGGTAACAACTGGAATGGGGAAACACTAAGGGACCAATTGCGAGACAGACTGGGAAAGACAAACAACGCTCAGGCATTGATTTGAAGGCCTGGGGCCTTCTTATAGACCAGGAAATCGTGGCAGTTGATGATGATGACGACGACTTCCTATTTGCGCGTGCTGGCCCTTTAAGGCCAGGCACGAGGGTGCGCGCGCACCCTACGGGACACAGCAGAACGGAGCGGAAGTGACGCTGGCGTCTTCTGGGAAGGAGATGGGGACCAGCGCTCACGGATCCATGGCTACGGGCGTTGGGAGGTGAGTAAACCCGACGGCCCGCGGCCATGGACTCTACAGATATACTGCAATACATTAGTATTGCAATATATCATGCAAGCGATCTAACGATTGCTGGTTCAAGTCCCCTAGGGGGACAATTAAAAAACAGTAAAATAACTTTTTTAATAAATAAACTAACAACTAAAAATGTAAAGTTAAAAAAAAGCAGTTTTCCCATAAAACACAATGTAAAAAATAAATAAAAAATGGACGTAACTGGTATCGATGCATCCGTAAAAGTCTGAACTATTACAATATATCATTATTTAGTCTGCACAGTGAACGCTGTAAGAAAGAAAAAAAAGAACACTTCATCTCCCACAAATTTTTTTAATAAAAGTGATCAAAAAGTCTCATGTACCCCAATATGGTACCAATAGAAACTACATATTGCCCCGTAAAAAATAAGCCCTCACACTGCTCAATCGACAAAAAAATAAAAAAGTTATGCCTGCCAGAATGTGGCGACAAAACTAAAATTTTATTTTTAACAAGTTTTTTCCTTGTAAAATTAATAAAACATGAAAAAACACTTTATAAATTTGGTATCGCTGTAATCGTCTTGACCTGCAGAGTGAAGTTAATGCACCTTTTTTTATTGCACAGTGAACACCGTGAAAACAAAACCGCCCAAAAGATTGTGGAATCGCTGTTTTTTTCCTATTTTACCACACAAATATTTTTATTCGTTTCCCACTACATTATATGGTACAATAAATGGTGCTGTGAAAATCTATAACTTGTCCCGCAAAAAACAAGCCTTCATATATTACAATATTACACCAAAATGTACAGCCTTACAATTTTTTTCTGTTGAATCTATACAAAATCCAACATAAATAACCTTTGTATTCCTCCATATGAAATCAGCGGCACCGTATGGCCCTATACGTTTTTATGGGTATTGTATAATAGTTCTATATAACTTAACCCGTTAGTGACCGCCAATACGCCTTTTCACGGCGGCCACTAAGGGGCTTTATTCTGATGCATATGCCTTTTCACGGCGCTGCATCAGAATAAATAAACAGAGCAGGGAGCCGTTAAATCTCCCTGCTCGCAGCTGCCTAATAAAGGCTCCAAGGTCTTCTTGTAGTGAATGCTGCTAGGTCATGCCAGAGGCATGGCCTAACAGATGCCTGTCCGTTTTGAACGGACAGGCAGTAGAACACTGCAATACAAAAGTATTGCAGTGTATTATAAAAGCAATCGGAGGATCGCATATTAAAGTCCCCTAGTAGGACTAGTAAAAAAGTACAAAAAAAGATTAACCCCTTAATGACCAGCCTATTTTAAACCTTAATGACCAAGCCATTTTTTACGTTTTTTCCATCGTCGCATTCCAAGAGCTATAACTTTTTTATTTTTGCGTCGACATAGTTGTATAAGGTCTTGTTTTTTTGCGGGACAAGTTGTATTTTTTAATAGCACCATTTTGAGGTACATATTATTTATTGATTAACTTTTATTAACTTTTTTTGGGGGGGGAATGGAAAAAAACCTGAAATTTCGCCACTCTTTTTCACGTCTTAAATCTACGCCATTTACTGTGTTATATAAATAACACAATAACTTTATTCAGCGGGTTGTTGCGATTGCAACGATACCAAATTTGTATAGTTTTTGTATGTTTTACTACTTTTACACAGTAAAAACAGCAATTTTTCCATAGTTTTTTATTACATTTTTACGGCGTTCACCGTGCGGGTTAAATAATGCTATAGATTTATAGTCGGGGTCGTTACGGACGCGGCGATACCAAATATGTGTAACTTTTTTACTTTATTCTGGTTTTATAATAGTAAAGCATTTTGTAAGGGGAAAAGGTGGGTTTTTCATTTTTTTTTTTCATTAACTTTATTCAACTTGTTTTTTACTTTTTTACTAGTCCCACTAGGGGACTTTAATATGCGATTCTACAATCGCTATTATAATACACTGTAATACTTTTGTATTGCAGTGTATTACTGCCTGTCCGTTTAAAACGGACAGGCATCTGCTAGGTCATGCCTGCGGCATGATCTAGCAGGCATTCGCTACAGGCAGACCTGGGGGCCTTTATTAGGCCCCTGGCTGCCATTGGAGACACAGACACAGACACTATTGCGCACCGCATCTGAGGGGTTAAACGGGTGAGATCGATACTTATATCGATCTCACACGGCAGAGCAGGGACGCTCCCAGCCCTCAGCTGCCTCTGGCAGCTGAGAGCAGGGAGATTTGACAGCTCCCTGCTCTGTTTACTTTACCCTGATGCAGTGCCGTAAAAATCATATGCATCAGAATAAAGCCCAATAGTGGCCGCCGTGAAAAGGCGTATTGGCGGTCACTAACGGGTTAACAAAGTTAATTTAAAAAAAGTGAGAAAAAATGAAAAACCCACTTTTTCCCCTTACAAAATGCTTTACTATTAAAAAACAAAATAAAGTAAAAAAGTTACACATATTTGGTATTGCTGCGTCTGTAACATCCCACTATAAAGCTCTTACATCATTTAACACGCACGGTGAACGCCGTAAAAAAATAATATAAAAAACAATGGAAAAAATGCTGTTTTCTGTGAATCCTGCGTTAAAAAAAAATTCGATAAAAAGTGATCAAAAAGTTGCATCTACTCCAAAATGGTACGAATAAAAACTATAAGTTATTCCGCAAAAAAAAAAGCCCTCATACAACTGCATCGTCGGAAAAATAAAAAAGTTATTGCTCTTCAAATATGGAGACACAAAAACAAATAATTTTGAAAAAAAAGGGTTTTTACTGCGTAAAAGTAGTAAATCATACAAAATCTATACATATTTGATATTGTTGCATTCGTACCAACCCGCTGAATAACGATATTGTGTTATTTATACCACACAGTAAACGGCAAAGATTTAGGACGCCAAAAAGTGTGGCAAAATTTCAGTTTTTTTTCGATTCTCCCCCCAAAAAAGGTAATAAAAGTTAATGAATAAATTATACCCCAAAATTGTGCTATTAAAAAACACAACTTGTCCCGCAAAAAACAAGACCTTATACAGCTATGTTGACGCAAAAATAAAAAAGTTATAGCTCTTAAATGAGACGATGGAAAAACTTAAAAAATGGCTTGGTCATTAAGGTCTAAAATAGGCTGGTCATTAAGGGGTTAAGGAGGCTCTGTCACCAGTTTATGACTTCTCTTTCCCCTACCTAATCTAATAAACGCTTGAATGTAGATAACTACTATGTTGTTTTGTTTGTTTTTTTAAAAACGTTTATTATTGACAACGTTTTGATCATTTTTAGATTTATGCTAATTTTTTCTAAATGCCCAACTGGGCGTTTTTTTTTCCGTTTAACCAAGTGGACGTTGTAAAGAAAAGTGTATGACCCTGACCAATCAGCGTCATACACTTCTCTTCATTCATGCCCAGCTTTATTCACAGCACAGCATGATCTCGCGAGATCACGCTATAATGTGGCTTCCTCCAGGAGTTCCTTCACCGGAGCGACGGGAGAATGACCAGACATCGCCTCAAGCCGTGCCAGGACTGCTTCTGAGGAAGATAATCATCCTGGCACGGCTGGAGTCAATGTCTGGTCATTCACCCGTCACTCCGGTGAAGGACGTGTGGGAGGAAGTCACATCACAGCGTGATCTCACTGTGCTGTGAATAAAGCTGGGCATGAATGAAGAGAAGTGTATGAGGCTGATTGGTCAGCGTTATACACTTTTTTTTACAACGCCCACTTGGTTAAACCAAAAAAAAATGCCCATTTGGGCATTTCGAAAAAATTTGCATAAATCTAAAAATGATCAGAACTTTGTTACTTATAAACGTTTTTAAAAAACAACACAGTAGTTATGAGCATCAAAGCGTTTATTAGATTAGGTAGGAGATAGAGAAGTATTAAACTGGTGACAGAGCTTCTTTAAAGTTTGTATAGAGCAGGGGGGCGAGGCTTGGATGTGGTGCTGGCTGGACGTGTTCTGCTGGGGCTCCCTTCACTGCATTATTGTCCCCAGCAATCCTCCTGCATACAGGGTCCCAGCTCTCATCTGGGAGGTGAACCCTAGCCAGCGGAGGCGGGTGCACCGTTCTGGACCCATACTGGGGTCCCTGCCCGTTGTTGGTGGTTGCGGCCTACTATCTGGACATAAGCCGCGGGCTCGTGTAGCGGCGGTTGGACAGAGATTGGACCTGATCCCTGTACCTTCTGCAGCCAGACATCTTTGGACTTCTACAATGGTGAGTCCCCTCTTCGGAGGCACCCTCCCCCCTGCATGCAAGCTCTGATGCCGTTTGAGCTCACTGGATAGGGTGTCTCCAAACCTGCAGTGCCTATGTGCTTGCTGGCACAGTGCCACTGAACCCCAGTTGTATTGACCTGATGGTCTGTTACATCTTGTGCCATATCTACACATACCTCTCCTGTGCTGTCGACCTGACCGTTGCTCGGTTGTCAAGATATCACGCCAACCCTGTTTGTGCGTCACCTGCAAACGCACTGTTTTCGGCCGACCTATCTAATGAGTCCTCCTGCTCGATGAAGATCCCCTTGGGTCCCTATACTGCATTCACTCCCGTATGATGTAATGCTCTAACATTGTCTGGGTGCTGAATCTCCTCCCAGAGGTCTACATACGCATCAGTGCTACATACGCCTATACTCACAGCTACTTAACTCCCAGTCATGGCGCCTCCGAAATCCCAAACCAAATCAGCTGCTAAGCTGGACCAGTTTTGCAGAGCGGACTCCTTGACGCCTACGCTTTCTTCCTCACGGATCGCTGAACAAACCCTGATGGAGTCGGACCAGCCGGTCTCTGCTGTGTCAAATTCTAATCATGACGCAAACCACCCTCACCACTGGATGACCAGGAGAACAGACTGAGGCGCTGTAATCTTTGCTTTATAGCCTTGCCAGGCTCTTCTCCTGAATCCTTCTTGGAAAATATGCTCACTACCGCCTTTGGCAGGGAGAAATTCTCCATTATGTTTGCTGTGGAGAGAACTCCGCCTCGCACGTTTATTGCTAAACTCCTCAAAGAGACACTATCTTTAAATTCACAAGAGAAAAAGGCTCAATCCCGTATGCTAACTCATAGGTTTCAGCTTACCCTGATTTCTCTATTGCAGTCCAGAAGAAGAGAGCTTTGTTCCTCAATGCCAAGAAAAAGCTCAAAGAACTTGATCTCAAATACGCAATGTTGTACCCTGCACAGCTAAAAGTTCTGGTGGATGGCAGATCACATTTCTTCACCACTCCCCAGGAGGTTCTCGACTGGTTGGAAACTCGTCCTCGTGGTCAAGCAGGCTTTCCTCATTGTCCGTATGCCTAATTGCAGACGTTTGTAGCTGTGTATCTCTAATGTTCCGCGGTTCCAAGCTTTTGGACTACTTCTCATCTCTGACATCCTATGATGGAACTGCTGATCATTTGTTCACCGTATGGACACCTTCATACTTCAGTATCCTTTTTTTCTACTTGGGGCTTGCGCCCTGGCACCCTTCTTTCATATGCTATTTGATAGTTACCAGTTGTAATTGGTACTACTGTTGTTACGAATACTTGTGGTTTAAGGGATCCAAGACTTCATGCCTGCGTGCATGATAGTAGGGTGGGGAGAGGGGATTTGTTTCCACCTGTTGTTTTTTTTACTTGTTTGTTTCCACTATACATAAAACACTTTTAACTTTTCCAGGTCTTAAGTATATTCTGCTGACCCTATACTGGCTCGTACTGAACTGTTGGGACTAGGTTTGAACTTTTACGCATTACTAGGTCTTCTGATTTAGTGTCCTTTTTGACGTGAAATGTGAGAGGTCTTAACTCTCGAATTAAGAGTGCCCCTGTGTTCAGGTATTTACGGAAGCATGACTGTGAAATTATATGCCTTCAGGAGGCCCACATGACGGATGACAGGCTCCTTCTTCTAAATAGACTTTGGATTGGTTGGTCTTACCATTCCACGTTTACTAATTTGGCCAGGGATGTCTCACTATTGATAAAACGCTCTATCCACTTTCACCTGATGGATATGTCCTCGGACCAGAGTGGTAAATTTGTCCTGAAACACTGTCTCCTTTATCATAAACCATTTATCCTGATAGGGGTTTATGTTCCTCCTCCCTTTTCCCTTGCCACTATTAATGCCATCTTGCCATTTATAACCAGTCACCCGTCTGTGCCTAGTATCTGTGCCACCTGGGACAAGCATTTAGACAAGTTCCTCTGCCCTGGCCAAGACCCTGTAACTCCGGCTCCCTCCTCCCTCCAATCTCTCCTTTTAGAGTTCAATATTACAGATGCCTGGAGAACTATAAACCATCTTACCCGGCAATATACTTGATTTACTTCTCAAGTTGAGGCTTTATCCTGTATGGACTTAAAGGACGGGTGTCGCGAAAAACAAATTTTTTATATCAATTTGCTTTTAGTGTTTTATTAAAACATTTTTTATTTATTTGTGTTTGTGTTTTACTTTTTTTTATTTTTTAACTTTTTCTTGTCTATGGGGGCTGCCATTTTTTTTTTAATCTCTGTATGTGTCGATTAACGACACATACATACATGGAATATGGCACATACAGCCCCATAGTGAATGCGAACGGGACCCGCTCAAAAAATGGCGACACACAGTGTAGGAGGTTTGACCGTTCTATCCCCTCCTTTCTCCTGGCACTAGCCAGGATAAGGCAGGGGGGATTCTGTGAGCTCACTGGAGCGGTGTGTTTTCTCAAATTTTGCAGCATAAAGCAATGTGGTTGCTTTACCACATGCCAATGCTGCAATTTTGGGAATTGCTCCATCTAGTGACCAGCACTGGGAAATGTTATAAATTAGAATCTAATTTATAATATTTCCTGACTCGTGAAAAAAAAAAAAATTAGAACAGTGTTTAATCCACATACATTAATCCAAATACACTAACTGTTTAATTAAAAAAAATAAAAAAAATAATTCTAGCGACACTTTACCTTTAATGCTAGTACACTCTTCCCTCCTGATGGCTGTGGACTCTGCGGAGTATCTTTCCAGGTCGGTTTTGGACCACTCCCCTGGTCGTTTACGTATTAGACTTCCAAATATAGCCCCAAAAAAATCGCTGGCGATTGAACCCCTTCTGGTTGAAGATTCCCCCCTCATCTGACAATTTTCAGGCTAAGTGGTATCACTTTTTTCTTAATTGTTGAAGGAAAAAAGGGGACCAAAGCCGGCGCTAAGGCCTGATGAAGATGCCGGTGCGGCATTGAAACGCGTAGCCTGATTTACAATAAAACATCATTATCATTAATCATTATTTGTTCCTCCATTGAGTAGCAGTGCCGGCTTTGGTCCCCTTTTTTCCTTCAACAATTATTGTTTCTTTTGCGGTGGCCAACTGGCCTCACCGGCTGGGTTATCAGCAGCAGCACTTTCTACGAACAGCAATTCTAATGTGAATTATCTACTGTCCTGTGGTGAGCATTCACTTGATTTTACTGACTGCCACTCCTGGGCTTACTCACACTATGTGGCGCAGTGCTCTTTCTTTTTATTTCCATTCACTTTTTTCTTGACAATGATGGCAGCGCTTCTCCTTTAGTCGTGTGGGACTCCTTCAAGGCATATGCACGTGGTTCACTCTTTGTGGCAATTAATGACTTGAAGAGAGGTTTGGCACATAAGGAACTCCAAATGGCCAATGATGCTTTTGCGGCCGAACTCCAGTATCTCAATGATCCGACCGGGGATCATAAATCGCAATGGTTTTGCAAGGTCCGTTTGTACCAAACTCCTTACATAATAAGGCTCAGAAAAAAGCCTTCTTTTTCAAGCAATCATATTGCGAACACGGTGAAAAATGTAGTAAACTTTTAGCTTGCATAGCCAAGGGTGATAGGGAACCCCCTGTGATATCACTGCTCGAGGTTCCAGATGGTACCCAGTCCTCTGACCCACAAGTAATTTTATCCACCTTTCTCTCATATTATAAAACATTATATTCCTCACACACCTCTGCATCATCCACAGAAGTCGCTGAGTATCTGGAGCAGATATCGCCTGCTATCGCCTGCTCACAGGGAATATTTAGATGACTCCATTACTGTAGAGGAGATTCTGGAGTCCATGGTCTCCTTCCAGATGTCTAAATCACTCGGTAGTGATGGCCTGCCTATTGAATTTTACAGGGCACATGCTGATTTTTTGGCTGCACGTCTCTTGGATGTTTACAGGCAGCTTTGGACTCTGTGGAACTGCCCAGTTCAATGTGGGAGGCGACTATAGTAATATTGCCTAAACCGGGTAAAAACCCTACCTTATGCGACTCCTACCGCCCCATCTCACTTCCCCAGACGGACATTAAAATCATGGCAAAACTTTTTGCTAGACGACTAAATATACTGTCTTTGATTCATCCGGACCAGACGTTCTTCATGCCTGGCAAAGCCACGGCCATTAACCTTCGCTGACTGTTCACTAATTTTAAGTCCACTCATGAGGATGTTGGTGCCCGTGTCAAAGTCTCCCTGGATGCTGCTAAGGCTTTTGACTCAATAGAGTGAGATTTCCTTTTTTTAACACTTTCAAAATTTGGATTCGGACCAGAATTTATAAAATGGGTTACATTATTATACTCTGCCCCTCCTCACGAGTGGCGGTGAAGGCTGAACTTCGGACTCCTTCCCTTTGTATAGAGGTACCCAACAGGGTTGCCCTCTCTCACCTCTATTATTTGCGCTGGCAGTGGAACTTCTTGCTGAAATACTCAGACGAGAACCCTGTATTATAGGTTTTAACCTCCCCCTGTGCAAGAAAAGGTCAGTATGTATGCTGATGAAACCCTGTTATATCTCCCCGACCCTCGGGTGTCCCTGCATATAGTACTTTCCATAATGACATGTTTTGGCTCGATGTCTGGTTAAACCATTAAATGGTTATTCCAACATAGAAACTGTCCTCTCAAATTCACCAAAATTGGGGATAGATGGCTGCAGTCTCCTGCTACTGTCTGCTCCCCCAACACAGAATCTCAGATTCGCCCCTGAGCACTTGATCTGTTTACTGACACGGATTTGGCTCATATCTGCCCTGTTGGTTTGGCTCATCTCGCTTTCCATGTCTACATTACACACTATGGACCTCTAATTTCAACGTGGTATAGATAAAGGTCCTGATCTTTTGCCATATATTACCTGACATGTTTATGTTCTATTTTTTATGTATCTCTACATGCGGAAACTATTCTGAGTTTTAGTTAACTGGTTAAACCTTTGTCGTATGAATTAGGCAGTGATTGACTTTACATGCTGGATTATAAATACTCATGGAGTGTAAACTTTCAAGATACCCTGCTCGCTTTATATTGTTTTGTATGCTACTGTGCAGTTTTGTATGACATTTCTTTACTTGATAACTTTCATTGCCCTAATTGTCTGAACATATGATTCTTCTCACACATTGCTGTATTGAATTACTAAGTTCTTTGTACTTGAAGTGGACATGTTGTCTACACATCGCAATGCTCTGTATTTACTTCTGCTGTTTTACATTAAACTTTATTTGTGAATTAAAAAAAAAAAAAAGGTTGTATAGAGAAGGTGCAGGTTCTAATCTGCTGCAACTCCAATGCAAAATGCAGAATACAGCTGCACACTGCAAGAAATATATGCATTTGATCAAATTGTCTGAGTCCCTCCCAAAAGGCAACCTCATTCAGATCGGTCCATACACTAACATTATACCTGTACAAGAGGAGACGCACTTCTGAGAAAATAAGGTGGTTGTATGCGGTGGAGACATTTTAAAAAATTGTAATGAGATTATAAAGAAAGAGTTTTGCAAGGGGAAATACGTGACGTTCCATGTAAATGCAAGAGGAACTACAAAGCAGTAATATTTTCAACTTGAAACTTCCTTGTGACCAAATCTTAGTGACACTTAAAGAGGAAGTAACTTTTATTTTATTATTTACATAATTCTCTCTTATGGGGGCAGAGTAAGGATGCCTTAAAGCCTTTCTTCACCTTTGAACACCATATTATAGTTTATGTATAGATAGAATCACTATATGAAAGTTGGGCACCTTTGAAAATACATTGCTTTACTTTCAAGTTTGCAGAAGCTGCAGTAACAGTTCTGCTGGTTGCTATGGGAACCTGTCAACAGTTTGTTGACAGACACATCTCTTAGTTGATCTCCTATATTGCACAGGGAGGGGATGTTTTATTTACATCCGAATATTGTCCTGTATACAAATCAACAGAACAAGCTGTGTGCAGATACTGAACCAAAATGTTTTGCTGAGATACTTCAGCTCAGAAGCTGGAGAATTTGTGAATGAAGCTCTGGACTGTAATACAGACAGTAACTCAGGATCAGTACAAGATAAATAGTGTACCGATATGTGCAAAGTTACAGAAGATTTATATAGATTGTATCCAAATACAGAATGCAAAATGGTGAACATATACCCTGCTAACATCTATTTGGCATTTCTCCTGCACAGAGACGCTCCTGGTCGTCCGATGTGCAAGAAACTGCAGCACGAACCCATTCAAGTTAGTGGGGCTCTACTGCAGCTCCCTGCACAGTGGTAGCCAGAAGTGTCGTTGTGCATGAGAAATGCCTTATGGACCTTAGCGGGGTTCTCAGAGGTCGGGCAACAATAATAATGCTATAGAATATGCTAGCGGTGGGCGTGGTTTGGACATGGCGGAATGAGGCTGTGTTCGCTTTGAGCTCCGAGAAAGCGGCTCACTTACAGAGACTTTTCACTACCTATCTTCCTCCAAAGCATGCCAAAAGGGAGGAAAGCGCCTAAACCTCTTCCCACCCTGGTTACATCGTTAGCGCGGTTCTTCCGCCACACTACAGGATATTCTCCGTCCTTTCTGCAGTCCATCATGGCGCCCACAACCTCAAACAATAGGACACCCTCAGAGCAGAGGTCTCCCAGCCCATTCAACCTTAGCCAACGTATCCCGGCTATGTTCCTCTCTCAAAGCCGAGGATCACCATCTAATTCGGCTGTGGCTGAAGAACCGACAGGTGATGTTCCACTGCTATCAGAACTCTAGGTTATGCTTCAGGCCCTCCCCACACGCGTGGATTTAGAGGCCCAGAATGCCCGCCTAAAGGAACGCCACGCTAGGGATATCTCTGTCATCCAACAAAGTGTCCAACAAATGTCCAATGCGGTAGCTCAAGTACAGCAGCGAACCCAAGATATAGACAGTTCTGACTCTAATCTTGCATCTACTGTGCAATCTCATTCCACCCTGCTGAGCGACCTCACTCTCCACATTGATGGCCTGGAAAATCGGGGTCGTCGCAACAACATCAAAATTAGAGGCCTACTGGAATAGGTCAGTAATGCTGACTTATGGCGCTACGTCACTTCATTATTCCACCGGCTATTGGGCTTATCTAGTGACAAGGAATTAGAACTCGACAGGGTTCAAAGGATCTCTGGCCCCAGAACACAGGACCGAAACAGGATCGGCCTATGTGATGTCCTGTGCCGCGTTAATTTTTTTCAACAGGAAGAATCTCTGCTACGGAAGGTTTTGTATATGGGCACATGAAGGTGCATCCAAAAGCCTACTACCAGATATCTCATTTATACTCATTTAACGCCCATACCACTTGTTACGGTGGTTTATACTCCTCAGATATAGTAAACCAAAAACCAAACACATTAGGAGCTTGAAACCAGAAATTATAACCATATAATTTAAAATTGTATAAATACTTTAATAAATTCTCATGTTAAAAATTTTATGTTTACATATCATAAAAATAAACATTTACTACAGAATATATCAAAGAACAATGATATCAACAATTGGCAGTGCTTATTATTTTATACTGGACTAAGAAAATCATGTATGATAATGTCTATATAATATGTGACAAGCTTTATAGTGATAGTATAGGTCTATGTCAGAATGCTAGCAAGTTTTTAGGAGTTACTCAATGCTGAACATTCAACCATGTGTTTTACTTGTAAAAAAGCAGTGTCCCTGCATATATAAAGAAAGGAACACTCAGGGATGAATATATCACTATTACAATGGTATGTCCTCATACATTATACATAGTCTGCTGATTAAATGTTTTTTTATATAAGTATAACAGCACCCATATGAAATAACTTACTTATCCTTAGATGATATTAGTTTTAAGCGTGTGCTGCACCTCCTCCAGATATCTCACGTCACACCCTAAACATGTGACGGATGGTGAAACATATTCTCAACAAGACCCGCGAGGCAGGTGCCTCATACCACTGGGACATCCCCTCCACATCATTTTACGTAAAGCTGGCAGCGAATATGCGATTAGATGACCTATGGGATGTGTTCACTTTCCTTGGTGTGGACCCTGTACCGGTCCCAGACTGCACAGTCCCTGGTCTCTTCCTGCGAGCCCCACTAAGACCGAATATGGATCGACCTCCAGCTCTCTCCCACCAAGTGAATACGATCTGACCTGCCGAAATTGCTGTGGCTTAACTCCTCCGGTGGCTTGAACCCCCACTCTTTGCCTGTTACTAGTCCAGGACTTGGTAAGTACTGACACCATTGCCCTTCCCTCCCTCATGGAACCCCTTTGCACGATGGACATTTGGATCTCTGATTAGTCTTTGTATATATAGCCTTGTTACCTTATATGATAAGCTGCATGATATGTCTTCCCCTACCATGTTTCTGTATTTGCACATATATCAGACCTTTCCACATATCCTGTCCCCTAACTTTTATGGGGCTACATTTCCCTCCCAATTCTCAGCTAAGGGCCAGTTGGAACTTCATGTCTAATACCCCTTCCCCCTCCCTGTTTGTCTGCCATGACAAGGTCGAACACTGCACATTGCTTAGCAGATTCTGCCAGGTGTTATATAACGTCTTCTGAGCCTCTACGCCTTTTAAATTTTTAGATAGTATCACTTTCACACTAAATACATATGGTAGTCACCTGACTCAGGCCCCTTATGCTCACCTATATGATCTCTGTATCTGACAACCTATAATTCCTGAGACCCCACCCCCCCCCCCCCGTCTGGTTATCCTGCTGAGTCAGGCCGATCATATACATTTACTGCCCATATCTCTTCACTACATATACCCCCAACTCCCACCCTATATGTGGTACGTACCCCCTATTTAGAGTCCTAGAACGGTATGTTTCGATCGGGGAATCCATGTTCTACTGCCCTTGCACCCTCCTTTTTCCCTCTCGTATCTAGGCCTTGGTTTTTTCTCTTCCGACAAGACACATGGATCTTCTCACTACTGTTTCCTTGAACGTTGTCACGGCACGGGGTGTGGACCCACTGGGCCGTACTACGTAGCGGGATAGCAGCTGGCCAAACAGGTACAATACAAAATCTATAGTCCAGAAAGGGTACCTGAGGCAATGTAGATATTAGCAGTGATTCAGGCGCTAAAGATGAGGCTCCGGCAGTAGACAAACACCCGGCGGGTGTGACACAATGGATGCAGTAGAAAACACAACTCGACTCCAAGTCTGGACGGTACAGAGGCACGGTAGCACGGGATACAGGGTACAGGAAACAGGAATACTAGGAGACCATTTGCAAGACCAACTTTAGGTAGACAACAACGCTAAGGCAATGATCAAGAGGACAGAGCCCTTTTTAGAGTCCAGCAGCATTCTGGGCTAATTGCAAATTTCCGGCAATTGTGCGCGCACTGGCCCTTTAAGGCCGTGCACGCGCGGGGCGCGTGCCCTGCGGGAGACAGTCTCTGAACCAGTAAGAGTGCCGGCGTCTCTCAGGAGGGAGATGCCACTGAGAACTCACATGTACATGGCCACAGCCGTCCGAGGGTAAGTCAGAACAACGGGCCGTGGCCAGTGGCGTAACTACCGCCGTAGCAGCAGTAGCGGCTGCTACGGGGCCCGCGGCATGAGGGGGCCGGTGTCGCCCTCCGGCACGGGCCCCTACCATGGCTGGAGGCTCCGCTAGCAGCCGCTATGGCTGCTACAGCGGGACGCCACTGAACACTACGGCAGAGCAGGGAGGTATTTCCCCGCTCTGCCATTAACTGGTTCCCGACCGCTGGCTGTGTTTTTACGGCCAGCAGTCAGGGTCCTTAAAATCCGAGCCATAGACTTTCTACGGCTCGGGTTTTAACTTGCTGCCCGCGCGATCGGGCAGCTGAATGTCGGGTCTCCGGCTGTCAGTGACTGCCGGGGACCCTGAGGAGAGGATAGAAGCAGCTTTCGCTGCTTCTGTCTTCTCTGATCACTTGTACACAGCGCTGAATGCGCGCTGTGTACAGGAATAGAGACAGCAGCGGCGCCGTCTCTATTCCTCCCGGTGATCATGTGACTGGTCACATGATCGCCGGGTGCCGTTACTGACAGACTGCTGTTGGGTCTTACTAGACCCAGCACAGCCCTATTAGTGACAATCGTCACTATGAGAGGGCTGATTTCCCCTGTAACTGGGGCTGCTGTGCAGCTCCAGTTACAGTGGAAAAACATGGTGTAAAAGAGAGAAAAAAAATTGATAAAGTTCCCCAAAGGTCTTCTTTGACCTTTGAGGAACAGACCATAGTAATAAAAAAATAGTAAAGTAAAGTGCAAAAAAAATTGAAATAATAAATACACATAAAATACCCACCCCAAAAAAAAAACGCCCCCCCCCCCCGCCAATCATTGTTGTAACGCTAGCGCTGGCCCAATTACCCTAATATAGACATGTAATATATTAAAATTTACGTTAGACAATGACGGTCACAAATAAATGGTCTATTTTAGGGTAAAACTAGGTTATTACCCAAAAAAAAATAGCTGAAATGTAAAAAAGCTTATTTTTTTTACTATTATTTTAAAACTTTATGAATAAAAATTCTAAAATAGCAAAAAAGGTGTGTATAAAAACGATAAAAAATGAAACCTGCATTGTCTACGGAAAAAACGTCGCAAAAATCACGTCGTTAGCCCAACAAATAAAAAAGTTATAGCCATTTAACTAACACGTGCTAAAAAGGGCTAAACGGTGTCTGGTCCTGAAGGCGCAAAATAGAGCAAAAGACATGTATCCCCCCCCTCTCCACAGGACATGTATCCCCTCTCCACAGGACATGTATCCCCCCCCCCTCTCCACAGGATCTACACAGGATAGGGGATACATGTGTGATCGCTGGCAGCGATAGGGAGAACAAACCTGAAGTTCTCCATCACAAACCTCAGACTTCCGGGGTCTGTGTCGGCAGCTCCGTAGAAATGAATGGAGCGCCGGTCGTGCTTGTGCGCATGCGTGACCAGCGCTCCTTTCATTTTTATTGAGCTGCGCAGACGCCGGAAGTCAGAGGTTAGTCATGGAGAAGTTCAGGGGACTTTCAGTCCCCCATTCTCCCTATCGCTGCCAGCGATCACTCATGTATCGCCTATCCTGTGGAGATCCTGTGGAGAGGGGATACATGTATTTTGTAGGACACACTGTAGGTCGCATTTTTTTGGGAGGGGGGACGCTGTATGGCATTCCCTACAGGGGGGGACGCTGTATGGTGTTCCCTACAGGGGGGGTGGCTGTATGGCGTTCCCTCCCGGGGGGAGCTGTATGACGTTCCCTACAGGCGGGGGCTGTATGGCCTTCCCTACAGGCGGGGGCTGTATGGCGTTCTCTACAGGGGGGGCTGTATGGCATTCCATACAGGGGGGGGGGCTGTATGGCGTTCTCTACAGGGGGTGCTGTATGGCGTTCTCTGCAGGGGGGCTGTATGGCGTTATCTACAGGGGGGCTGTATGGCGTTCTCTACAGGGTGATGTATGGCGCTATCTACAGAGGGGGGGCTGTATGGCGTTAGCTACAGGGGGAGGGGCTGTAAAAAAGGCACTATCTTCAAGGGGGGGTTGTGTGACACCCAGGGGAGGGGGGGCCCCAGTCAAAAGTTTGCTATGGGGCCCAGTCTTTCCTAGTTACGCCCCTGGCCGTGGCCATAGACGTTACAAACGTACAAGGTCCCTTAATCTTCCTGAGAAGCGTTCCTCCTAGCTTCACCTTCTATGGAAAAAATTTGCCTCGGTTGCATTCCTTCAGGAGACTCCTTTCCGACAAGATCGCCAGGCTCTCGGACAGGAGGTTTCTGGATGTTTTTCACAGCTGTTCCCCTGACTCTAAAACTACTGCTGTGGTGCTGTGGGGTGGTGTCTGTTGCTGTAGTGCTGCACTTGTGTGGTGAGACGTGGCCCAGAGCCAAGGAGGCTTGGCACGGTCTGATAGCATGGGTGCTTTTGGACCCTTGGCTGCTCCCTCTTCACGAGTGGTGCTGCAGTGGCGGGGGCCGCCATGTGGTGCTGCAGACGATAAAGTTGGGATCCACTTTAAAGAGTTCGCCGTGAAGTGGCAAGTGGGCTTATACAGTTTGATCAAAATGTTAACAAAGAACCTCACGTTCATGTTTATAAACGATGCCTAGCGGCTCAGATTGACGTATGTATTGTGGATTGTGCGGTCCATGTCTAGTTTATCACAATGCTAAAACTAAAGGAGTCTCCATTTTTTTTGCTCGGACTGCACCTTGGGAGTACGTGAGCTGTCGTCGAGATGATGCATGTCAGTACATCTTTGTCAAAGGTAAAATGGCTGGCTCTATGTTTACATCTGGTATGGCCTATTTCACCAACACTGGACAGTCCCACTTCCTGGACCGTATGCTTAGACTTGTTGAAGACTTCATGGAGGGGGTACTGGTCCTCAGGGGGACCTCAACATGGCCTTAGATCCCCTACTAGACAACTGAAATGGCTCCTCTCACTTACAATTTGTCTCCCTCCGTAGAGCCAAAACCGCATTAAAAAAATGTAAACTCATAGATGTTTGGCATTTATTATACCCCTCAACATGGGACTACTCTCATTATTCCCATGTCCATAACTCATACTCGTGTATTAACTACATATTCATCTCCAACACTAAACTCTCCCTACTGCAGTCCGCGTACACTGACTCCATCACCTTTTCGGACCATGCCTAAATTTCTATGTCGCTTTCCCTCCCGTCCCCTCTGCCATGTTCCTGGAAATGGTGTCGTACAAGACCAAGCAATGACAGACTGTATCCGTAAAGACCTTCAGGAGTTCTTGTCCTTTAATGTTACTCCAAGTATTTTTCCCACAGTAGTCTGGGAAACACATAAATTCTTTATTCGTGGAACCCTTATTAAACACGGCTCTCAACTCAAATGTGAAAGGAACTTCCAGTTCACAGATCTAATTTCCAGAACCGGTGCATTAGAAAGATCTCTGTAACAAGCCTGTTAAGACGCTAGCTAGAGCCCTACGTCTTCAACGGACACGTTCTTTCATTACCCATATATCAGATCCTGAAGCTTACCCTTTCCTCACACATACCGGCGACCTCCTAATTGTATTATTCCACATTATATAATATAAACCCTCCTCACTTCCACGCCATCATTGAACAGCAGCTTTCTATAGACGATTACTTGTGACGCTCTGGCCTCCCCACTCTCCCCCAAGAAGCCATCTCGGTTCTGGAGGAACCTATCCTCGTAACTCCAATTAGCTGTCAAAGACTCTCAAACTGACAATGTCCCAGGCCCAGATGGTCTCCCATTGTCGTACTACAAAACATTTTTCCCTGACCTCCAAACCCATTTCTTATCTGCCTACAATTCCCTCACCACTGATACCACATTACCACCGGACACATTCAAAGCCCACATATCTGTTATCCATAAGGAAGGGAAAGACCACTCCCAATGCCCAAGTTATAGACCATTTCCCTCCTGAATGCAGACCTTAAAATGTTTGCCAAAATTCTCTCCACTCGCCTTACACCCTTAGTACAACAAAGTATTCATCAAGATCAAGTAGTCTTCATGCCCACCAGAGAAACCAGACACAATACTACTAGAGCCATTAATATTTTACATAACCTGTCCACCTCCCCTTCCTCGGCCATCCTTCTCTCCACTGAAGGCCTTTGACTGGGGCGACTGGGGATTCCTCACCCAAACTCTGAAACACATAGGTCTTGGCTCCAACATGCTGTGGTGGATTGGGAGCCTTTACTCACATCCCTCTGCAGCAGTTAATATTATTGGTGTGTTCTCTGAAAATTTCACAAATGCCACCCACCAAGGTTGTCCCCTTTCCCCTCTTAGTTTTGTCCTCACATTGGAACCCCTCCTAAGAATTATTCGCCAGAACATAGATATCAATGGAGTCTGGGTAGGGGAAGTTGAACATAAAGTAGCCGTATACGCTGATGACCTCCTATTCTTTCTCTCCAATCCATTAGTCTCACTCCCTAACCTTGTCTCCGATCTATCACAGTACACGGCCTTATCCAACTACAAGATTAATTTACAAAAGTCCAAAGCGCTTAACATTTACCTATCCTCAACGGCCCTTGCGTCTCTATCCTCTTCATTCCTATTTAAGTGGTCCCATTCTACATTGCCATACCTGGGGTTACATCGGGACTCTATCAGGCTAACTTTCCCCAATTTCTAACATCTCTGAAAAACAATCTGGTCAGGTGGTCACTCAGTACCCTTATGTGGTTTGGTCGCTGCTCGATATTGAAGATGAATGTCCTCCCTAGGATACTTTATTTATTACAAGCCCTCCCAATTTATATTCCCCGCTCTTTTTTCAATACAATAGCCTCTTTGTTTGCTAAGTTCAATTGGAACAACAAACCAGTCAGAATCACTAAAATACTTCTCTATAGACCTAAACTAAATGGGGGCTTTGGCCTACCTGATATCTATGCCTGCTATAGAGCCGCACATCTCACTAGATCAGTCGATTGGAATTGCCAAGCCGATACCAAACTCTGGGTCCCTTTAGAATCCCATTTCTGTCCCTCCCCCCTCCAGATTCTACCTTGGCTGCCCAATCCCTTATTGCATTCCCCTTCCCATCCCACCGTATCTCCCACTTTGGCAATAATCAAACAATCTACTGATAGCCAACTCCTACCATGTCCATCCCCATGCTTCCACTCCTGGGACACACTTCCTTCACGCCAAGCCTGACAGACCCTGTCTTTCATAGATGAGCCTCCTTTGGCCGCTGCAAGGCCACAAAGTTTCTGACAGGGAACTCCTACCCATCACTAGAATCTCTCATGAATATATCAGATCCCTGCTCATTTGGATTCTGGAGAGCAAACCAACTCCGCCATTCCCCCCCCCCCATCCCCTTCTTCCCTTACCCAAGATAAGACACCACTTGAGACCCTTTGTACCAACCAGGGTCCGGTGAGACTTTCCTTCTCTACCATCTATGCCATGTTGGTATCGCAACCGACACAGGCTCCACCACCCTTTGTGAGTAAATGGGAAAACAACTTAAATTTATCTTTCTCTGATTCTCAATTAATGAGAATATGCAATCTAACACACGGCTCATCTTTATCAAGCCGAATCCAAGAAAACCTTATCTAGGTGGTACTATCTCCAAACCAGCCTACATGCCATGTTTCCCAACGTCTCTTCATATTGTTGGAGATGCCAGGATGCCGAGGTTACCATACTGCATACCTCCTGGCTCTGTCCAGTGTTGCAACCCTTTTGGCGAGAGGTATGGAGAATTACCTCCACCTTCTCTGATTACGCCATATCCTTCACACCAGCATTCTTCCTGCTTCACCTTAGTGACATTCCTATTAAATCCTACAAAAGGTCTATCCTTCAACATTTGGTCAGCAGTGCTCGAGCATGCATACCAGACTTGTGGAAGCGTCTGGAGACCCCCTCTCTTCGACTCTGCTTCCTCAAAATAAAGGAAATAAAGTGCATGGAGGATCTAACCTCTCAAATGAAGGATCGACGTGATGCGTTTTCTAAAACCTGGTATCACTGGATTGTTTATCAGGGTACTACAGCATAGAAGTCTATTATGATCTCTTGATATGGTACCTAACTATAGTCACATATTCCTTTGATGTGGTGTCGTCTCTTGTGTCCTTGGAATAGTATTTATTTTTTTTCTCTAACTTTCTATTTCCTCTTCCTCTTTGATACTGAAAGTATTGTATTTGTAAGTTTCTTATGTGACACATCGGGGCCTGCATGCCCTTGTTATCCGATAGTGTGTGTATATACTACCCCCTTGAAGGTGGGCATTTTCCACCTCCATCCTTCTCTTTTTGTTTTTGTAACCCCTTCCTTTTCTTGTTATAACTTGAAAAATGGTTAAATAAAGAATTTAAAAAAAAAAGAATATACTAGCAATATGCCATAATATTAAATGGTTATTCCCAAAATCATAAATTATCAACTATCCACCGATTGTAAGAATGGGGGTCCCGAACCCACAAATTCTCCTCACTGCTCCACCGCATGTGAGCTGCCGCTCAATTCAATGTCTATGGGAATGACGGAAACAGCTTGGCTCTTTCCATCATTCTCATGGACAGTAAATGGAGCAGCGGGCGCATGCTCAACTGCCGTTCCATTAAAGCTCCTCCTCACTGCGGGAAGTGCAGTAAGGAAGATCAGGGGGTTTGGGACCACCGTTCTCACCATTGGTCACCAGCAATCAGAAAATGATTACCTATCATGTGGATAGGTGCTAATTTATGATTTGGGGAATACCCCTTTAAATGATGGGAATATAGATTGTTTTTCATGCAGATGAGGCTTTACGGTCATTCACAAAGGTTTTCTCTACAGTGAAGATCTCAAGTCTTTTGTGATGACCAGTCAAGGAATTATGACAAAATATTTAGTGAATTATTCACAGACTGATTCATTTTTGCTCCCTAAGCCTCCATATTATTTGCTGTCATTGCATATTTTCTATTTTGTAGCACCAAGTGACTGTGACTGTTATTTCCATGACAAAAAGTTTTCCAGGGCAGGACGTGTGTCAATAGTATTCTAATTACCTACACATGTGTCAGCTAGCAGGTGCACATAGTCATGTGACAATAAGCTCCTCCCATGGTTGGAAACATGGGATTTATTCCCCTATTAACCAAATTTCTAGGGCGTTTCATTGCTGGTTTTCTACATGCATATATACATGTTACATATATGTTTATTGGGATGACAGGAATTTGGGAATATGACAAAAATAATTGCCCATATTTAAAAACATAGTATACAGCCCCCCTTGTAGATAGTGCCATACAGCCCCCTTGTAGAAAGTGCTATACAGTCCCCCTTGTAGATAGCGCCATACAGCCCCCATTGTAGATAGCGCCATACAGCCCACCTTGTAGATAGTGCCATATAGCTCTCCCCAAACAAATAACAAAATAATAATTTTACTCACCTAGGCCCTGATCCCACGATGATCGGAGCTGCTCTACAGCATCCTCAACGCCGACAGGGTCCTTGCGTAGGCCGGCGTGCCTGAAACAAACTGAAATGGAACATTACCATTGAAATCAATAGTAATGCAAACGGAAGCTGTAGTTTACATTTGGCTTTCCATTCATCAGTTTCTCTGACGGAAAGTTTGAACAGAACCGATGAACAGAACCTGAACACTTATGTGAACAGGCCCTAACTTGAATTATCAAGTTAGAAGGTCACATCATATTCTTCTGCACCTTGATAACATTATGTTAGCTTTCACTAAACTTTACACATAAAGAACTATCCGTTACTTAATAGGTAGCAGTGCTGTGATGAAAGAGTCAAGATAAGCTGATCAAGCTCTCCGGAAGCATGCGTTCAAAACAAAAAAGGAAGTTCCTCGGTATAACTTGCTGAAGCATCTATTACTTTTTATTTATTTATTTAAAAGCAGATTCTCCAGCCCACAGCGCAGCACCCGGACGCTGAAAGGTGATCGCTTCCCACCCTGCTTATTTACAATGCAGATGAAGGGATCCTGGATGATTTGGTTGTAGCAAATTCTGGCTATAAAACAAGGAAGCCTGAGAGGAATGTTGGAGTAGCACACGTTACAGGACGCATGATGTGAAAAGCCAGCGAGGAAGACAGCCAGCATTAGTCAGGATGTCCATGCTAACTCCTATTCTAAGTCCCCCAGAGATCAAAAGCTACCTGTCCAAGGGGGAACGCTTCATAAAATGGGATGATGTAAGTAATAGACTTCCTACTACTCACTCATCATAATGAAATAAGTAAATCTTCAGGGACATAGTTTGCATTAATTTGCACTTCAATTGAATAGAATGTCTAATCATGTTTGTTCTTATGTACTGGTGACAGATGAGTTTGAAATTGTGCAGAATAAAACAATATACTATAATAGACTGCATAAAAAATGTAAAGGAGTTTTCCTGTTTTATATCAATAGAGCTTAAACAATAATGCAATGACCAGTTCTGAAACTTTCTATACTTTGTATTTCAATTCCACACCTGTTTAAAGAACCCCTGTCAGGGGATGAAAACATTTATTTTTACATCCAGAGGCTGAAAACCCTTCATATCTGAGATGTGGATACAATTGTATCCAGTCTAGGCAATCCTAGGTAAGAAGCATTAAGGCCCTTGTACAACGGCCGATAATCGGCAGGTGCAGCGAACGCCGATCAACGAGACATCGTTAATCGGCGCTCGTTTGCTCCTGTCACACAGATGTTATGCATGGGGATGAGTGTTCGTTACCCCGATCGCTTGTCCCCATACGTTATCATGTCGGCAGCACATCTCCCTGTTTACACAGATAGATCTGCTGCCGACATTGATAATTTTTTATTTTTTAAAATTATACGATCAGCAGATGAATGAGTATTTGCTCATTTATCTGCTAATTGCTGCGTTGTTTACACAGGGCAATTATCAGCAATGAGCGTTCTATGAACACTCGTCTGCCCGATAATCGCCCAGTGTAAACCCCCCTTCTCCTGTGCTAATAGTTTGCTACAATGTGTCACTGAAGGTAAAATATATCAGTCGGGAGTCCAGTCTGTTTAGCTCAAAAAGGATTGTAAAGATTGATTTTTTTTCAATTGCATCAATCTTACAGTTGTGAGACGTATTAGGGTATGTTCACACGAGGTCATTACGTCCGGACCGAACACAGTGCAGTGAGCCGGGCTCCTAGCATCATACTTATGTACGACGCCAGGAGTCCCTGCCTCGCTGCCGGACAACTGTCTCGTACTGAAAACATGATTACAGTACGGGACAGTTGTCCGGCATCGAGGCAGGGACTCCTAGCATCGTACTTAACTATGATGCTAGGAGCCCGGCTCCCTGCACTGTGTTCGGTTCGGTACTTGCGGCCAAAATACGTCCGTCAATTACGGACGTAATGACCTCGTGTGAACATACCCTTAGGGATGTACGGGTTTTCAAAAACCTACACAAACCTCGACCAAAACAATGGCATGAAAAGGGGGTCCCTTATTACAAGTAGACAACCAAAAGCGAACAAAAAAGGGACATAGCCCTAAGAATGATAGTCAACTATATAATATAGAAAAATGAACAATCTTTATTAAGAAAAAATACAACAATAATCACAGAATATAAAACACGAATGGACCACATAAGGAGATAAAAACAGTACGGTCAGATGAAAAAGACCAGAAACGTACAGAGTCAGCCAACCTAGGGAAGTCAAAAAACCACTCAAATGACCCACAGGGAAATGATCGTGTATATGGAATGGCAATGCCCAGATGTAAAAAGAAATAAAGAGAAGATGACTATACATCTAATGCAGAGTATCTAAGCATCAGATAAATAGGAGTGGGCTATAAAGAATCTCTGCACAAAATCAGGGCAGGGTAGACCTGTAGTAGTGTGTAGAAAGACAGAGATAATGTCATGCAACAAACCAGGATGTACACATACCCTGAGACACGGTGGGGAGCGTTGATAGTTGACTATCATTCTTAGGGCTATGTCCCTTTTATGTACGGGTTTTCAGTCTTTAAATGTAAGCAAAAATATTTTGATTCACTGACAGCAAACAGATATTTAAAATGGTGGAAAAATTGACACTGACATATAATTACAATAATTAAAATTATTACAATTATACAATAATTAAAATTGCCAAAGTTAAACCCTTTCAAATAAGAGGTAAAGGGGTTGCCTCACCCCGCCGATCAGCTGGGGAAAGCAGGGGCTGCTGCAGTAGAAAAGTAGCATTACATGTCAGCCATTCAAATGGATGGCCGTCATCAGGCCGTCATCAGGGGCGTAACTAGGGAAGACTGGGCCCCATAGCAAAACTTTTGACTGGGCTCCCCTTCCCTGGGTGCCCTGTATATTGTGCCATATAGCCCCCCTGGGGACAGTGCTATACAGCCCCTCCTGTAGATAGTGTCACACCACTTGTAGATAGTGCCACCCTTTCCTCCCTGTATATAGTACCCCCTCCCCCTTGTATATAGTGTCATACATCTCCTTGTAGATATCTCCATACAGCCGCTTGTAGATAGTGCCATACAGCCCCCCTTGTAGATAGCACCCCCAACCTATAGAAAGCGCCATACAGCCCCTCGTAGATAGCGCCCCCACCTCCCCATTGTAGATAGTTGCCAAAAAAAACAACCCTGTAGATAGTGCCATACAGCCCCCCTCTTGTAGATCGCGCCCCTCAAATAAAAAAATAAAAAAAAACATATTCTCATGTAGGACCCATTCCCGCAATGAACGGCGCTGCTCCAAAGCATCCTCAATGCTGACGGGATCCTTGAGTAGGCTGGCGTGATCCAGTAACGTAATCGCACCGTCCTGCGCAGGAATCTGAATGTGGCCTGTAGCCTAGTAAATGACAGAGCAGGGAGATACCTCCCTGCTGTGCCATAGTGTTCAATAGTATCTGCCTCCTAAGGAGGCAAATACTATTGAATGTGCCGTCGCTACCGTCATGTAATGCAAGGACGCGTTGTGTCCAGCCAGAGTAGGAGCCAATCTTACAGGGCGGCTCTTTGTTCTGGCACAAAGTGGGGGGTCACAAGGCACAAACCCCCTCTATGTCGGCCATGTGCCCTAATAGGGTATATGAGCAGGATTTGCCCTGGTCTGCCGTAGCAGTGTTTTCAGTACAATACTTATTTTTTTAGTCACTTGTTTTATATAAATGATGATTTTATACACAAAAAAAACATATTTTTCACCATATTCTGGTTCTCTTTAAGATGGTCAAAGCATTCATTAATGATTAAATATATGAGAAATTATGACATAATACTAGAGGTGACCGAAACTATTCGCCCAAAACCAGATTCGGCCTGAAATTTACCATAAATTCGGTTTCCGCCGAAAAAGAAAAGTTTGAGATTAGTTTCGAATGAAAAATGGCCACCGCCACGTGAAACATGAAAAACAGAGAACAGGAGGATCACATGACACCGAGGACTAGGTGGGCTAGCCGATAATACCTTGCATTGAGTCTCATAGCCAATCATGAGGCACTCTGGGTGTGACGTCACTTTGATATCACAGGCACTATATAAGGGCATGCCCAGAATTTTGAGGGGAAGAAGAAAGATACCAGACAGCATCATATACGTGCGACTCTGCCAGCAGAGAAAGTTAAAAATAAATCACAGAAATCAAATCAATACAGAAAATACACAGACATAGGTAGTGTGTGAAGAGAAGAGATAGTTAGGGTATGTTCACACGTAGTCAACAAAAACGTCTGAAAATCCAGAGCTGTTTTCAAGTGAAAACAGACCCTGCTTTTCAGACGTTTTTTTACCAACTCGCATTTTTCGCGGCGTTTTCACGCCGTTTTCGCGGCGTTTTTTACGTCCGTTTTTGGAGCTGTTTTCATTGGAGTCTATGAGAAAACAGCTCCAAAAACGTCCAAAGAAGTGTCCTGCACTTCTTTTGACGAGGCTGTATTTTTACGCGTCGTCGTTTGACAGCTGTCAAACGACGACGCGTAAATAACAGGTCGTCTGCACAGTACGTCGGCAAACCCATTCAAATGAATGGGCAGATGTTTGCCGACGTATTTGAGACGTATTTCCAGACGTAAAACGAGGCAAAATACGCCTCGTATATGTCTGAAATTTGGCCGTGTGAACATACCCTTAGATTTAGGGAGAGTGACGAATAGTGTGCTTATGCAAAGAGGGACTGTTGAGTCCTGTCTCATAGACAGCAGCCATTTACACATACCTCCCAACCGTCCCGGATTCAGCGGGACAGTCCCGGATTCCAGGCGGTGTCTCGCTGTCCCAGACTGATGGAGGTATGTCCCGCTGTCAACTGTATCTGCGTCCTCAGGACGCAGATACAGTTGAACCCAATGCTGAACCAGTGAACCATCAGCTCACTGCTTCAGAATTAGTTCAGAGCAGAGGAGCAGAGGGAACTCCTCCACTCGCCAAGTACTCCCCGTGCAAAGCGCTACTTTAAGCGCATATGTGGACAGTGACGTCAGTGGCTACTGATTGAGCGCAATCCCCGTTGCCGATGATCTGGCCGGGGATTCAGCTCCTAGAGGAAGCCCCTGAGGTCACTGTCCATATATGGACATTGATGTCAGGGGCTCCTCCTGGAGCGGTCTCCACGGCCAGAGTCGGCAACGGGGAATCTGCTCAAAGAGTAGAAACTGATGTCACTGTCCATATATGCGCTTAAAGTAGCGCTTTGCACGGGGAGTACTTGGCGAGTGGAGGAGTTCCCTCTGCTCCTCTGCTCTGAACTAATTCTGAAGCAGTGAGCTGATGGTTCACTGGTTCAGCATTGGGTTCAACTGTATCTGCGTCCTGAGGACGCAGATACAGTTGACAGCGGGACATACCTCCATCAGTCTGGGACAGCGAGACACCGCCTGGAATCCGGGACTGTCCCGCTGAATCACAAGGTAGGCTTAGATACAGGGTCCAGCAGACAGTAATCTTATACAGTATAAGATTACTGTCTGTTGGAGCCCTGTATATAAACCTACCGTGTGGTAGGCTTATATACAGGGCCCATCAGACAGGTTCACACATGGGCCATGTATCTAAGCCTACCATGTGATTGGCTTAGATACAGGGCCCAGCAGACAGCATCACACAATCTGTGATCCTGTCTCATGGGCCCTCTAAGCCTGCTACATCGTAGGCTTAAATGGGTTGTCCAGTCCCTAAACATTGATGGCCTATCCTCAGGATAGGCCATCAATAGCTGATGGGTCGGGGTCCGTCTCCCGGGACTCGCCAATCAGCTGTTTTAAAGGGGCCGCAGCGCTCGTACGAGAGATGCGTTCCCCTTAATTTCCCTTACTCACTCACACTGTGAATCGCCGACACGGATTCACAGTGTGAGCAAGTGACTGGAATGAGCGGGAAGCAGCTCTCGTACGAGCGCTGAGGCCCCTTCAAAACAGCTGATTGGCCGACTCCCGGGAGTCGGACCTCGCCAATCAGCTTCAGCAGACAGGGATATTAATCTTACCCTCCTCTCCAGCCACGGCGGAAGTTCTGTCCTGACTCTATCCGGGATCACGACGTTGTGCGTGGCGCATAGCGTTGTGACGTCATGAGCTGCGCACAGCGCTGTGACGTCAGGACCTCTGCTGCACTCCGGAAGCAGGAAGGTAAGTACTGTCAGTTACTATAGTTACAGAGGCCCGTGGCCCCAGTTACTATAGTAACTTTTTATTGATGTGGTGTGGTGCGACCCCTGTAGCTACACCACTGCCCCCCCTTGATTCTGGTCTCGACTACCCTCAACTCAAGCTCAAGGCTTATCTGACCATTTAACCCTCCCATCCTGTTTAGGCAAAGTCCTCAATATTGAGTGCGATTTGGAAACACTCCATCTATTGCACCCTAAAATATACTAAAATCGATGCTTGTAGTTCAGTTTTACATGTGTTATTTTGGTGCAATAGAGGTTTGTTTTCCTGTTGCAAAATGCAAGCTGTAATGCATGTAATAAAAGCACATGTGGTTGCATTCACTCAAGTGATGAAAACTCACCACAAAAAAATGCCAGTGATGGAGTATTTTCAGGCTGTGATATTGTATATGTGAAATAATTGCCCCCAAAAAAGGCCACATAAACACTGTGTCTGAACTAGGTTTAACACGGTTTCAAATAGTATCACCAAACAATGACATTACAATACAAAATTATAGAGCTATATACTGTAAAACCTAAAGGATAATGCCATACAGTGCTCTGATACCGGAATCCATTGCCTAAATAACCAAGCTAGATAATGGTAAAGTACTGGGCGCAGTAAATAACACTAAGGCCAGAGACTGGTAGCGAGAATATTTCTGAGGATGGTGGTGACAAAACATACTTGATTTTGAATTATTTTGATGAGGGTGATGGAGGCACCCACATGGTGGAACCACACTTGCATTTGCCCCTCTTGCACTCCCTGTAATCTAGTGCCATTCAAAAGGACAAACCTTTTCCATATGTCCTATTATGTCATAGAAGGGGTCCCTGGCACCAGAATCCCCTCTATTAGTAAGAGCTGAAAGAATCTGAAATGAGAGGCTTCGATATCATGGCTTCTTTAAGAAGAGGTTTTTTCTAGCCAAATTTGACCCCTATATACAGATAAATATTAAAAGTAAAAGTCCCCTATGGGGTCTAAGAGAATGCTATCAATGGTATAATAAAAAATATATATATGATTAAAAAAAATCAACTAATAAAATATTATTCCAGTCATTAACATTTTTTTCATTATAGACCACATAATTGACATATTTGGCATTCCCGTGACGGTAACAGCCAGTCCTACAGATATATATATATATATCTTTTAAAAATATAAATTTATCTAAATTAAACACTTATATATATATGTACCCAAACTCGTCCCCCAAAGAGCAAGGCCTCTTAAAGCTACATTGAAGTAAAAATAGATGACAATAAACCGCCTTGAGGCAACAACATCCTTAAAGGCATGTTCACAGTGGGCGGATACTCTGCGGAAAATGATGCAGAGTAATCGACCCAAAACCTTAAGGGAATTCCGGCCAAAAAGATTGAACCAAATTGTGTTGAAGATTTTCACCGCAACAGAAAGAAGTCAACACTTACCTTCACTGGTGTTGCCATAGCGACGTGAACCTGCTCCCCACCTCTGGTTTCTGTGCCGGCTGGCCTCCTGTGATGACACTGCAGCCCATGATTGGCTGTAGCAGTCACATGGGATGAAACATCATCCCAGGAGCCGAGGGCACAAGGAGCTGTCACTATGGCAACGACAGGGAAGAAAGAATGGACTTTCTAAAATAAATTTAAACAAGCAAAAGGGTGAATCGCAACTTTTCCACCACAAAAATCAAATCATTTGCCATTTTTTTTGCGACTTTTACCTCCCCAATGAACTCAATTGGGAAAATATGCAAGAAAAGTGCATTGATTTCAAAGCAAAAATTGACAAATTGATAAAATATCTGCACCGCAGGTTAATTTCATCACGTTTTTTTTTCAGTGGATTTTTTTCAGCTGTGTGAGGATGAGATTTATTCAGATCTCATCGACTTTGCTGCTACTGTAATACGCTGCAGATGCCACTCGGGCCGTTTTTCACTACATCTGAGTAGCACTCAATAGTTTTCACGAACCCATTCACTTTAGTGGGTGAATCGGGAACGTGAAAACTGACCTGTCTCTCCGATCTGTGAAAGGAATGAACATGTCCTATATCTTTCCACGGATAACGGACGGGACCAGGGCAGTACACATGGTTGTGTGCATTAGGGCTTAGTCTGATAATGACAAATAATCATGTGAAGATAGAAAGTGAAGTCACAGCACTTTTGCCCATTTAGATTGACATGTGTATGAGGTGCATGAAAATAGTGGTTATAATTTTTTATCAAGAGAATTTTACAATAATTCTTCATTCTGTCTTAAAATATATAGTGGGCAACTGGCCATGAAGGAATGTTTCCTCTACTTTGTTATCTCAGTAGACAACTGTTTTGTGCCTAGCACTTTAGTGGCAAAGTGTTATCGTTTTGGTGCTTTTATGACATAGTGTTCAGTACTTGATGGATTAGTATCTTAGTGTCCAGTAATCTAGTAGATCTTGTCTAGCACCTGCTCCTGATCCACCCTTGTTATGACTAACATAAAATGTTCTGTGCAGACAAGAACTTAACGTCGATGGACACTTTAATGGCTTTTTTTTATTTCATAAGATGTAAATTTTGTAATATGCTTTAATTGGAAATTTTGCTCTATGTATCACTGTACAGAGAAGCTGCAAAATGCTGTTGTCAGTCGAATCCATCAGTGAGCTGGTCTGATGGTTTGGTTAATTAACTTTGATTTGATTAGTATTAGGGTATGTTCACACAGCCTATTTTCGCCTGTTTTTCAGGCCGTAAATGCCCGAAATACGGCCGAAAAATCGGAAGCAGAACGGCTCCAAATATCTGCCCATTGATTGCAATGGGAAAAACGGCGTTCTGTTCCGACGGGCCTTTTTTTTACGCGGCCGTTTTGAGAAACGGTCGTGTGAAAAGACGGCCGCGAAAAAGAAGTGCATGCCACTTCTTGAGACATTTTTGGAGCCGTTTTTCATAGACTCTATAAAAAACAGCTCCAAAAACGGCAGCGAAAAACGCAGCGAAAATCGCGAGTGACATAAAAAACGTCTGAAAAACAGGAGCTGTTTTCCCTTGAAAACAGCTCCGTATTTTCAGAAGTTTTTGAGTTTGCGCGTGAACATACCCAAAAGTTTAGGTGATGTCTCAGAGACTGACATTACCTAGGGATAGGTCATCAATATCAATGTCTTGGAAAACCCTTTTAAAAGGAGTAGTTAAAGGGGTTTTCCCATGATGGACATTTATGACATGTCCACAGGATATGTCATAAATGTCAGATAGATGCAGGTCCCACCTCTCAAGAACGCGGCCCCCTAAACCCCGTTCTAGCTTTTTGTGCTCACGCTGCCTCCCGGCCACTTACTGATTACATGGTTGAGAGTTTCCGTAACTCCCATAGAACTGAATAGTAGAAACGGAAACAGCGTCACTCGCAAGCGACGCTGCTTCCGTGACTGCCATTCACTACTATGGGAGTTACGGAAACAGCGTAGCTCAGCGGATTACACTGTTTCCGTAACTCCAAATCATGTCCAGAACATATAATTAGGAAGTGGCCGGAAGTCAGCGTGAGCCTGTGGATATGTCATAAACGTCCTTCATGGGAGAACCCCTTTAACTTTAGAAACCCCATTGTCAAATGTCCTACTAGAAAATTCTGAGTTAAAGGGGTTATACCAAGATTTTAATCATGCCCCATTGCATCACATATTAAAAGTAATGAATCTGACAAAACAATCAGTTGTCTAAACTAAAGCTGTAAAAAGACCTCACCACAGCTGGCACGCGATCCTATGATACTTTCTTTCTTTTATTGTTGTCTCCTGTAGTCCTTCTTGTTATAGGACGAGCATACGCAGATTGTCTCCGCTTGTCCGTCCTCTGTGCACATAGTGGGTCTCTTTTCTCTGTGCAGTGAGACGCTGCATGCGCGCTCGCTCTCTCTGGTCTCACTGCCCAGGGCAAGCATGCCCCTTCTGACATCTTCACCGGCAAGTCGTGTGACCAAAGCCACAAGGGTAGTGAATTGGGACAGGGGGGCACAGAGGAGGTGGGTGAATGCACAGTTAGTGTGCATTTACAAAATCTTAATGATTCTATAACTTTGAAAAAAAAAAATGGGATCTTGGCACAACCCCTTTAATAATGGTTGGTCCACCTTTTGGATCCTCTTCTCTTGGCTAGAGCGGAGCTCGGTGATAAATAGCATCTCTCCCTCTGGAGGACTTGTCCTGTCCTGCATTGCTCAGACAACCCATTCATTTAAATGGGCACTGAGTAATGCTTAATTTCCCCTGTACAAGGAAATTGGACACTTACTGACAGGTATCCCCACAGATAACAGCTGATCGCTGGGTGTCCCAAGAGGGGAGACACTTTGTGCTCATCTTATTGTCAAGGGATTCTTCTAACAAGTGGGGATTGTCTAAAGCAGGGTACCCCTTTAATTAAGAAAGAAAATTAGTCTGCAAAGTAGTGATTGTTATGGGCCTAGAGGAGGCCCTTGGGTAAAGCCTGTGCGTGGGTCTGGAACTGCATATTTGGAAGATCAGTATCGTACAGTGCCCACATAATACTGTTATACAGTGTCATATAATAGTGCCATTCAGACATAACAATACCACATAATTACAGTGATAGTGAGATTTAAAATATTACCTTTTAATAGCGCTTAAATATTACCAAATAGTAGAGTTCTACACATAACAGTACCATATACGATAGTGCCCAAATAATACCCATTTGCAGTACCTAAATAATAATGCCTACTGTGCTAAATATTAGGACCATGCATTTGCAAATAATACTGCAATACAGAGCACACATAATAGTGCGATACAATGACCACACAATACTGCTACACTACCTATATAATAGTGCTATATAGTGGACATGAAACTTTGCCAAAGTGGTATACACTGCCCAAATAATGCCACTTTACAGTGCCTAAATAATATCACTATACTGAACCTTTATATTGGTGTCATACTCTGACCAAATCTTCAGGCTAAGTAGAGCTTAAATATGGCCAATACAACAACAGGAGGGAAGCACTACATGTTTCAGGTGAGTAGGGGTAGATAAAGCTGGCATCAGTTCACTTTTTCTGCCTAAGGCCCAGTTCACAGTGATTTTCTTGGCGCTGATTTTAATGCGTAAACCGTCTCGGAATCAGTGCCAAAAAACGACCGAGATGACCCCCCCCACTGATTTCCCGGTTGGCTTTTAGCCCCTCGCGGAAAAAAAGTGGCATGTCCTTTCTTGCCGCATAAAAAAAAATTGTTTCTCGTTACTTGCATTAGCTGCAGTGGCAACAAGCGAAAAACGCAGCAAAAACCACGCCAAAAAAACGCAGGCAGATTTTTTTCTGCCTGCAAAAAACTCTGTGCGAACTAGGCCTAAGAGATGCCTAGCATAGACTACATATGATGGGAATGAGGTAGTGTCTTTGTGCTTTCGTCCCCTCTGCCCATGACACATTCGGACCTTAGCCCACTTAGTAGGGCTCATGGTCCCATTCATTGTTATAGAGGGTAGGATTGGGGACTAGGGACATCAAGTCTTCAGGGCGCACTATGAAACTCTTAATTGTTTGTTGCCATATCTTTATAGTTGGCAGACTGCTTCTTCAGCTTGCAGCCCATAGATGAGGATTCTGCATAACTAGCTCTGAGAGTGCACGTAGGCTGGCATTTCGAAACACCTACCTTATTGTGGCACAGCCCTCCTCTTGTTTATGAATCAGACTAGGCACAGAAGGTACAGTCGCATGAACGGGGAAGGGAAAAAACCATACCGCGCAGCTACGATCACACAAACTGAGGACGCACATAAGACTTATACCTCACGGAATCCCAACGACCTATGCGCTTCACCAGCTCAGGCCCCAGGCCCCAGGCCCCAAGAAGCTGCCTCCGTAGCCGCACCAATACGAAAATAATGGGTAGAATAAATAGCCCCATCCAAACCTAACACCTCTAAACACCTACGGAAAACACAAGTGAATTGACAACGTGACAAGAACGAACCATCTACATGACATAACCGTAGACCCCAACTACTCTTTTTTAGGGCCACGTACCTCGCAAAACAACTCACCCGGCACATCCCTGCCCCTGCCACCGCCCCTAGCACAACCCGTTTACCCTTGCCACCCTGATCCATCTTTGAACGCCTCACCCAAAATTACACTCTCTCCGACTACATCTTCCGACTACAAGCCCCCCACTCTCCTTTTACTGTGATCTACTAATTCACCCACTCGCAAAGCCCCAAAAACGTCCCGCCGACCCCCACCTTTCCGAAACCCCTTCAAGGCCTGGACAATCAAGAAATCCTTAGTCAGGTCCCTAGAACCCCTACGTTTAAAACCAAAGGACAAAGCTGAAATAAAACTATTCACTTTAGATACCGACCAGCCCTCCACCGATACCTGACCCAGAAAACCCAATAAAGCCACCACCTGATCCTCCAACGAGCTGACTTCGGGCAAACCTTCTAACCACGACCCCCAGTACTTCCACGCCGCGTCGTACGCCAACCATGTACCAGGCGCTAGAGAGGACTTGATCAAACCTCCTGCTGCTCGTAAACCAAGTCCCAAAGCCGCTCCGGGAAAGGGATCCCTTCCATATCCGCTTCTGGTGCCAACAGACAAAACTGCTCCCACTGTAGGCGAGAGAGAGAATCCGCAATGTCATTATGCGCTTCCGGAACATGAACCGCAACAACCCATGCATTAAGTGAAAAAACAACGCAACACCAGATGATGCAACAACCTGACCACCGGGGGGGGAAGATGCCGACACATTATTAATTGCCAACACCACCCCCATGTTATCACAATGGAACCGCACTTTACTATTCTGAAACCGCTCACCCCAGCTCTCCACTGCAACCACTATCGGGAAAAGTTCCAGAAGGGCCAGATTACACACCAGGCCCAATGATACCCATTCACCCGGCCACTGACCCACACACCGTTGTCCTTTACAATATACCTGGAATCCCACACTACCCGAGGCATCCGTAAACAATTCCCATTGAACATTATGCACCACTGGCGAAATAAGTAACGACTTCCCATTATAAAACTGTAGAAACTTCCTCCAAACTGCCCCGATGCTCCCTTGTCAACCGCACAAAATGATTTGGGGCTCTAAGTCCCGCCGTCGCTGATGCCAATCTCCTACAAAAAATTCTGCCCATGGGCATTATACGACAAGCGAAATTAAGTTTCCCTAACAACGATTGCAACTCCCGCAGCTTAATTTTACTAAGCCGGCTAGTTCTGTTCACCTCCAACCGCA
Organism: Rhinoderma darwinii; assembly: GCF_050947455.1. Lineage (NCBI taxonomy): Eukaryota > Metazoa > Chordata > Amphibia > Anura > Rhinodermatidae > Rhinoderma > Rhinoderma darwinii. The sequence goes on from NC_134698.1 coordinate 34,459,850, forward strand.
GCGCATCCAATTTGTCACTAGGAAGGCGGCATTCCATTGCCACCGAATCCAATGTAATTCCAAGAAAAACTATACAAGTTCTGGGCTCTTCAGTCTTTTCCGGGGATAGCGGAACCCCAAAACGATGAGCCACCCACTGGATTGCACCCAGCAAATTAGCGCACACCTCCGAACAGGATGGGCCAACGCAAAGAAAGTCATCCAAATAATGTATGACCGACTCTAACCCTGACACCTCGCAAATTACCCATTCCAGGAAAGAACTGAAGGCCTCGAAATAGGCGCAAGAAACAGAGCAACCCATTGGGAGACACCGATCCATATAGTAAGCCCCGTTCCAGTAACACCCTAACAGTCGCTGGCTATCTGGGTGAACTGGGAGAAGACGAAAAGCCGCTTCAATGTCGGTCTTAGCCATAAGGGCCCCAGCACCATACCGCCGCACCCATTCCACCGCTGCATCAAATGACGTGTATACCACCGAGCACAGCTGGGGGGCAATGCCATCATTAACTGACAACCCACGTGGGTGTGACAAGTGATGGATGAGCCGGAATTTATTCGGCTCCTTCTTTGGTACTACCCCTAGTGGTGATACCACCAGATCCGGTACTGGAAGAGACAAATAAGGACCCGCCATACGCCCTAACCTAACCTCTTTACACAACTTGTCCGACACCACCTCTGGATATTCCATCGCCGACCGCAAATTCCGCACAGAAAAGGCACCACGTGAGCAGGGGAAGGAATCTCAAAACCAAACTGAAAACCGCGTAACAACAAATCCCCTTTTTTCTTGTCCGGAAACCTATTTAGGTAGGGCTCCATCTCTACCCACCTCACTGACGTCAGACCCATGGCTACCACCACCCCCCCTTTTCCTTTTCCTTTTTTGAAACATTTGGCGGACCCGTGAGAAGTCCCGCCGCAGGAGGAACAGGAATGCTTGAACTTACATCCCGCCCCAAACTTGCATTGGCCGTCGTTAAATTGCCAGCACAAATCCAACCTCCCTCCTGACCCTCCATCCGCTTGCCCAGATTGTCCCGAGGGGCCGGCCACCCCGGCCCCCCCCTGGAAAGGACTGCACGAACTTAGCCGGGGCCATCACCTTTAACCAGAGCCCAATGTCTTTATTATCCCATCTAATACTGGGACGAATCGCCTTTCTCTGCCGAAACAGTTCGTCATACCGTAGCCAGGTCTGGCCGCCATAAGACCTATGCGCCTCGCCTATAGCATCCATGTACCCGAAAAGGGCGGAACAATTTTCAGGCGCCTTTTCCGCTACAAAACTTGCCAGAATGGCAAAAGCCTGCAACCAGTTCACGAACGTCTGAGGGATTAAACGATATCTACGCTTCACCTCCTCCTCTTTTTTACTCTCCCACCTCTTGCCTTTATTAAATTTCTCCAAGGGAAGAAGCGAGAAGATTTCGACGTATTCATCTTTCCAAATCTTTTCTTTAACCTCAGGATTCAAATGTGAACCCAACAAACCCTCAAAACAAACGTACACCTCACCTTTTGCTTTATCATCCAATCTCACCCTATCCACATCTTTATCCTTATCAGTCTGTACCGCAACTGTAACCCCCCCAACTTCAACCAGGGGGACCACCCCTGGGAGGTGCACCACGTCTACTACCTCACCCAACGCGAAAGGGGAAGGAGCTGGCAACCTCCCCCCTTCACAACGCGCGAGCAACGCCTTTACACAGCCAAGTAATTCCTGCACTTCTCCCCCCCCACTAAATGTAGACACTACCCCGCTACTATCAACATCCCTAACTGTCCCCCCCTGGGAATCCCCACCAGCCCCCGGGGATCTAAGTATAGCTGGAAAGGTATGAAAAGGTGAGAGTGACTCACCAGGCTGCGTGGGCGCTGAGTTCCCACAAGCCGGGGGGACGGGACCCCCATGACAAACATCCTCCATCGGCACTACTCCATCCTCGACCGCATCCGGACATCTGGGACCTGACGCAGCGCAGCAGGCTCTAGAGCCGTGTCCACCAGACTGGACCTCTGAGTCCTCTCGCGTTGTCTGGGGCCATCCCGGCATCCTCCCTTCATCAGCCTCATCCTCCTCCGACCTCCGCTGCACCACCGCCGATTGCGGCCTGCGTACCCGACCAGGGCCTTCATTCAGGTGACAGGCGAGCCGTCCGACTGGTGCCTCGCCAGATCAGCCTGCCGCAGCTCCACGAGGCATTGACCTGGAGACGGGAGGCTGTCCCTCCAGCCTGGGATCCTGTGCTCCTCTCTCCGTAGGGCCTGACCGGCGACCGGGATTCCTCACAGACCGGGACCTCCGCCCCCTAGCGGTGGAAGTGGAGGCCCGGCCCGAAGGGTCCCTAAAGGGGCTCCCAAGCCTCTGCCGGGCCCTGGCTAATGCGTCCGGGCTAAGGCGCTCTGGAGGCCGCGCCCGCCTGACGGGGCATGTCGTCACCTCTTCCGATGCCCGCGGTGCAGCAGCAGACATCCCCGCTGTCTCTTCCAGCCCTGCAGACAGCTCCCGCTCCGAGTCCACAGGACCAGTCCGACCGAGCTCCTCCCCCAGCCAGGCCATCCCACGCTCCGCCACCGCCAAGCGCACCTGCTCCAGCAAAGGCTGCATCTCGCCACAGGTCAGTCCCCGTATAACAAGGGCTAACCGTTTTTCTGAATGCGCTTATCCCCCTATATGCCCTCCATAACCTCGCCCCCTTATGACCACCCCCCCTTTCTCTTCCTCCCACTCTTCACCTGACCTTTTGACCTCCTCCTTTCTTGCCTGCAACCCTGGTCATGTCTGCCTCCCCCAACCATTTAATGTTGTGTCCGGCCATTTCTTGAACATTGGAGTAGTATACACCAGATTTGCAGACATGGACAAACGAGATATATATGCGAGATGTATATGTTTACATAGGTAACAGGTGATCAAAACAGTTCTCTATTGTTGCATCTACCTGTCTCTACTTACAGCAGGAAGAGCAGCTATGGAGCACAAGGTGCAGCTCTACGTGAAATACTGACCAAAGAAAACTTGTGACAACTTGCCTAGACTTCCTATGAGATTCCTGAGATTAAATTACTTATCGTATATTTAAACTATCAAAATACAGTAAGACCACGATCACACACACAGTTTTGATGCAGTTTTTGGTGCAGTATTTAGCTCAGATTTTTGAGCCAAAGTTAGAAGTGGATCCAGAAGGAAGGACATGTATAAATAAAAGTCTGATGTATCTCCTTTCTTTTGTGTCCACTCCTGTGTTTTGCTGAAACAACTGAGCCAAAAACTGCATCAAAACTGTGTGTGATCCGGTCCCTAGACAGTGTTCACATCAGCGTTGCCTTTACGTTGAGCGGTTCCGTCTGAGGTTTCTGTCAGTTTAACCCCTCAGCAGAAAGGCAAACTGAAACCTCAGCTTCCATTTGCATCGCCATTGATCTCAATGATGACGGAAACGTTGCTAAAGGTTTACGCTTGTCACCGTCGTGACAGAATTTCGTTGTTTTTGAAGCTAAGGTTTCCGTTTGCATTTCCGTTAAGGGGTTAACCCGATGGAAACCTCTGACCGAACCCCTCAACGTAAAGGCAACGCTGATGTGAACAGGCCCTTCTGTGCATCCTATTTCTTGATAACTTTCCCATAATTTATGGAGTCCCTATTGCGGATCTGTACAAAACTGAGCCATAATACGGTAGTGTACATGAGCTATTAAAAAAATCAAGGCTATACCATATTCATATGAATTGTGCTATAATGGCTTCTCTTACACTTGTTTTATTGCTTTAAGCAGTAATGGGCAAATAGCAGCCCTCTTTAAACGTATTGGTGGCAGTTAGACTGCTGTATCCTCGCAGACTTCGAGAAGAGGTGCCGTGAGTCTTTCATTTGTAAGGCTGAGTTCACATGGGGTGGATAAATTGCATAAAGTTACACAGCGTATCCGCCCCAGTGGCCGCAAGGAATTTCGAGCGGAAAGCCACACCAAATTGTGGTGCAGTTTTTCGCCCGGAATGTCGGATGTGGAAAAGTGTAGAATCAGCCGGCCTGCTGGCAGGCCGTCTCCCTGCGATGACGTTTCATCCCAGGAGACTGCAGCGTTCACATGGTAGGAAACGTCAACCCAGGAGGTCGGCATGGAGGAAGAAACAGAGACATCTGTGTAAGATTTTCTTTTTTTCTGAGTTGCGTTTTTTCCGCCAGAATGATGCGATTGCGCCACAAAAAAATGCAACAACTGCCAATTGTTGCGGACTTTATCTCCCATGGAATACAATGGGGAAAAAAATGCCCCGATGTACGCACATAATACACGCCCACTTGGACTTTTACTTTTAAACACACCCACTTGGACTTTTGCAAGCCTCATTTGCATAACTACAAAAATGGTCATATCTTGGCCAAAAATGCTCGTTTTTTAAAAATAAAAACGTTACTGTAATCTACATTGCAGCGCCTATCTGCTGCAATAGCAGATAGGGGTTGCAAAATCTGGTGACAGAGCCTCTTTAAGTAAGACGCTGGCTGAGAAGGAGACAACTGTTGGTGCAATAGTAAGAAAATGGAAGACATACAAAATGACTGTCAATCAACATCGATCTGGGGCTCAAAATCTCACCTCGTGGGGTATCCTTGATCCTGAGGAAGGTGAGAGCTCAGCCGAAAACTACACGGGGGGAACTTGTTAATGATCTCAAGGCAGCTGGGACCACAGTCACCAAGAAAACCATTGGTAACACATTACGCCGTAATAAATTAATATCCTGCAGTGCCCGCGAGGTCCCCCTGCTCAAGAAGGCACATGTACAGGCACGTCTGAAGTTTGCAAATGAACATCTGGATGATTCTGAGAGTGATTGGGAGAAGGTGCTGTGGTCAGATGAGACTAAAATTGAGCTCTTTGGCATTAACTCAACTCGCCGTGTTCGGAGGAAGAGAAATGCTGCCTATGACCCAAAGAACACCGTCCCCACTGTCAAGCATGGAAGTGGAAACATTATGTTTTGGGGGTGTTTCTCTGCTAAGGGCACAGGACTACTTCACCGCATCAATGGGAGAATGGATGGAGCCATGTACCGTCAAATCCTGAGTGACAACCTCCTTCCCTTCACCAGGACATTAAAAATGGCTCGTGGCTGGGTCTTCCAGCACGACAATGACCCGAAACATACAGCCAAGGCAACAAAGGAGTGGCTCAAAAAGAAGCACATTAAGGTCATGGAGTGGCCTAGCCAGTCTCCAGACCTTAATCCCATCGAAAACTTATGGAGGGAGCTGAAGATCCGAGTTGCCAAGCGACAGCCTCGAAATCTTAATGATTTATAGATGATCTGCAAAGAGGAGTGGACCAAAATTCCATCTAACATGTGTGCAAACCTCATCATCAACTAGAAAAAACATCTGACTGCTGTGCTTGCCAACAAGGGTTTTGCCACCAAGTATTAAGTCTTGTTTGCCAAAGGGATCAAATACTTATTTCTCTGTGCACAATGCAAATAAATATATATAATTTTAATTATGTGATTTTCTGCTTTTTTTTTTATATAATCTATCTCTCACTGGTAAAATTAACCTAGCCTAAAAATTCTAGACTGTTCATGTCTTTGACAGTGGGCAAACTTACAAAATCAGCAAGGGATCAAATACTTATTTCCTTCACTGTATATACGTCTTTCCTCCATATTTTTCCTTACTTTTGGATCCACTGCTGGCTTTCCATAGTTAGTTTTTAGTTTTACAATCCTATAATTCATTATCCTATCTTGATTCTAGGAACATCTAAATAATGTTCGCAGCCCAATTCCAGGGAAACAAAGAACATCCCGGCTATGTTTCCTTGGTTCTACACAACATTGCCATAGTTGTTTTTTTCTTTTTACAAATCCCTTGCCCAACCTTCTCTTCTATTGGCCCACACTCTAGACGTGTTTGCAACAATGAGAAAATGAAAATTTGCAAGGTTGTCTGTAGTTATAAGGAAATATACAGCTCTGAGCTCTGCAGGTATTGATTTATTCAGGCATGTATGTGCCAAGTGAGGGGTGGGAGGGCTGCTTGCATCATAGTGAATGGCTGCCAGTTAGAGCTAACAGAGGAAGGGGGTGGAGAAACCAAAAGTAATTACTTGCAGACACAGGCTTTTAAAGGGGTATTCTGGTTACAAGTTAGCATCTATTCACTGGATAAATGATAACTGCTAGATCGGTAAGGGTCTGACCGCTGGGACCCCTACCGATCACCAGAATGGGGGTTCCCTGTCCCTTGTTTTCCCCAGCTGTAAGCTCGCACCCAGTAGGAGATACATGGAGCAGCATTCAAGTATGTGCCCTGCCACTCCATTCAAAGTCTATAGCACTGACGGAAACCGAGTCGGCAATCTGGTGATCAGTGGGGTCTTAGCCGTCGGACCCCCACCGATTTAGCAGTTATCACCTATCCAGTGGCTAAGTGATGACTTGTTGTTTCCAAAATACCCCTTTGAGCTCTATGCAAGCATGACCAGCTGACAGAGATAATTAGCTCCATGAGAGCTAAGATGGCTTACAGGAAGTGGCTTCTTCTGATGTCTGGATCCCAAACAGCTGAGTTCACAAGACTGCGTACAGTTACTGCACATAAGGATTCAGCATCACTGACATCTTAGTCAGGTGATGACCTTAAAGGAGCCACACATGCTACATCCCTGTACTGACCCTTTATGACATAGCCACACCTACTATGTCATTAAAACAACTATGACATCAATGAGAAAGTGACATCAACACTCCATTAAGGCTACTGCCCTTAATATGGCTGCACATGTGACCTCCCTGTACTGGCCTTTTAAGGCTTAGCCACACCTATGATGTCATTAAAACATCTATAATGTCATAGGGGAGTGACATTGTAAAACCATTAATGTCACCACGGCCAAAGAGTTACGTCATAGCCAGGTGATGGCCTTAAAGGTGGCATGCGTGAATCATCCCTGTATGGGCCATTTTACTTAGCCACACCTATAACGTCATTAAAACACCTATAAAATCATAGGGGTTGTGATGTCAACACATCTATGACGTCATCACGACCAAAAAGTTTTAGACTTACGGTATGTTCACACGCCCTATTTACGGACGTAATTCAGGCGTTTTATGCCTGGAATTACGCCCGAAAAAACGGCTCCAAACCGTCTGCAAACATCTGCCCATTGAATTCAATGAGTCTTACGGTGTTCTGTGCAGGCAGGCTTTTTTTTCACACACCGCTGTCAAAAGACGGCACGTAAAAAGACGCCCGCCTCAAAGAAGTGCATGTCACTTCTTGGGACGTAATTGGAGCCATTTTTCATTGACTCCAATGAAAACCAGCTTCAATTACGTCCGTAAAAAACGCCGCGAAAAACGCGTGCACATGTCAAAACATCTGAAATTCAGGAGCTGTTTTCGCCTGAAAACAGCTCCGTAATTTCAGACGTAATTGGCGTTGCCGTGTGACCATACCCTTAAAGAGATTGTCCGGGCACGGGGCGGTTTTTCATACTGATGACCTATCCACAGGATAGGTCATCAGTATATGATTGGTTGAGGGTCCGACACCCGAACCCTGCATGGATTAGCTGTTCCAGCTGCCTCCGGCTACCAGATGTTATGCAGTGGTTGGTGTCAGAAGGAGATGGCTCCGGTACAACTGCCTTAAACAAATTTTTGGAATGTATGCTAAATAAAAACAAGTGTCACAATCTCTCTTGAAGAGAACCACTATTCAAATGTTATGGTGTATGCTATATATGGGTGGGATGAGGCAGTGTTATAATAGTGATTACGTTATAGAACACTATTTAGGGTATGTTCACACGCAGTAGCAAAATACATCTGAAATTACGGAGCTGTTTTCAGGCGAAAACAGCTCCTGATTTTCAGACGCTTTTGTAACGGCTTCAAAAACGTCCATGCACTTCTTTGATGCGGGCGTCTTTTTACATGCCGTCTTTTGACAGCGACGTGTAAAATTACACCTCGTGGGAACAGAACATCGTAAAACCCATTGAAAACAATGGGCAGATGTTTGTAGGCGTAATGGAGCCGTTTTTTCAGGAGTAATTAGAGGCGTAAAACGCCCGAATTATGTCTGAAAACAGTGCATGTTTCCTGACAACCCCTGTCACATGGCATTCTTCCTTTTTCTTTTTAGCGATTGGAGTTCTGTTTTTCTGATACAGAGCACTAAAGTCGCTCCATAAGCACAAATTTAATAATTTAACATAACATACTGGCTGCCTGCATCCACCACTAGAGGGAGCATAAGAGCTTATTGCATACTGTGTTATTGAGTTCAAAGTAGAATAGTATACAGAAAGTTCTTAAAGGAAAACTCTATGAATTTTTTTTTATCATGTCCCCTGTTTGGAGAGTACAATCTCCCCCGGTGAAAGGAATTGCGATTGGATTTGGGGAAAAAAAGGGGGGACCAACGGCGCTGCTTGAATAGAGATCATCCACGACCATTCCAGTGGGTAAAGTATTAAAAGGATTTATTGTCAACAGGCTACGCGTTTCGACGCCGTACCGGCGTCTTCCTCAGGCCAATACAGACTGTGCGGTTCCTGCCTCATTTATACACCAAGGCAAGGAAAAGACCGCCATAAAAATAACAGGTCAAAGGTCACAGAAATAAGAATAAAACAGAAACATGATAAAAAAAAATTAAAAAACATTCACACAAGGATTGCATATACATCGGACAGAAATAGTATACAGTTTGAAGAGTGTTTTGGGTATTGGAAACATATACTGCTTACGGCAGAAAAAACTGACAAGATTCCCTAAAAGAAACTTTTCAGATTAAAATATTGACTTTTGTTTGTGCAGATGATTGTGAGCAAACAAACAGTCATATTATTAATTATCAGTAGGGTTTTTTTTGTGTTTTTGGTCACTGTTAACATTTATATGTAGTAACCAGAGAAGTGCTGAGTCAAGTGTCCCTGGTTTCCAAAGATCAGAATAATTACGGAAGCCGTTACGAGCCAAAAAGGCTTATACTGGAACACACAGTTGAACCGCATAGCGCATACGGGTCTCACAATTGGAAGAATCGGAAAAGGACCGAGGTACCAAGGGTGGTGAGTGATAAAGGCTCATATTCTAAATATTATAAGAAGATATTTGGAGGGTTACAACTGGATGGGAGCCCTTGTTTTATTTAGCTGCTATATAGATTAATGATTATTGATAATACGTGAAAATTACGTGCTGTACTCGGTAAATGGTTTTTTCTTTTTTTAGTTGGGGGACCAAATGTAATTGTAGTTCTGATGTGCCTGGATTTTTAAAAACATATACGCGTCACAAAATATATGTTTAGATGAAATGTTTAAAAGGAATTTACATATATTTTAATAAAGAAACTATACATGTAGGTAGGATGTATTTGTTTGAATAAGATTTTATAGTGTAAAAGGGACCTTATATTATAAGAGGAGGGGGTGGTTCATATATGTATAGAGAACCATTATTGTTAATACATACGGATAACCTAAGAGATATTTTTTCCAGGATCAACGGGAGGTATACATGCATATGTGTATTAGTTATTTGTAGTTTTTTTTACCTTTTTTATGAAAATATATATATATATGTGTTTGGTTTTATTTTATTCTAAAGAGGACTCCGTGAGGTCATTCAGACCTTTCGGATGTAGGGTTTCTAATTTGTAGATCCAAAAATTCTCTCTTTGTTTCAGTCTGGTGAATCTATCAGGTAGGTCTACTGATATCTGTTCGATTGGTGTAACCTTGATATCCGAGAAATTACATTTGTGTTTAAGCATACAGTGACGGGACACACTTTGTTTTAGAAAACCCTTGGTGACATTGAACCTGTGTTTATTAATCCGGTTTCTCAGGGTTTGCGTGGTACGACCCACATATTGGAGATTACAGGTGCATTCAAGTAGGTAAATGATATAGGAGCTCCCGCAGTTTAGGAAATTTTTTATCACAAATTTTTCTCCTGTTGTTGTGGAGATGTATTCCATACATTTATTTGTGATGTTATTGCAGCACAGGCATCTATTTTGGCCGCATCGATATGAGCCTGTCAAATTTCTCGTTAGGCTCGGATTTACTGTTTTGATTTTCCGCAGTCTACTAGGGGCTATTATATTTTTGATAGTTTTCGCCCGTCTATATGTAATAATAGGTTTGGCTGGTATCAAAGGCTTTAAAAAGGGGTCATTGGTCAGAATATGTCAATGTTTTTTGAGAATGGTGGTAATGGTATTGCTTCCTTTGGTGAATACAGTAATGAAGTTGGTTTTAACCATTTCATGACTTGATTTGAAATTGGTGTTTGAAGGTTTCACTTGAATGCATTCATTTTGTGTGAGGCTTCTGGCTTTTGATTCTGCCCCTTTAATGAGACTTTTAGGGAAGCCTTTCTCCGAAAACCTCTGGTTTAAAATCCCACATTCCTGGTCAAAGGCTAAATCATCTGAACAATTTTTTCTGATTCTTCGATATTGGCCGAACGGTATGTTTCTAAGCCAAGGGGGGTAATGTGCACTTTTAAAATCGAGGTAACTATTTACATCGACCATTTTGAAATGGGTCCTAGTTGTAAAATGGCCATTATTTTTTCCGATTGTTAGGTCTAAAAAGTCAATGTTTGTGTCTGAAAAGTTATGGGTAAAAGTGAGGCCAAAAGTGTTATTATTTAAAACCTCTATAAAATCACTGGCAGTATTAGAATCGCCCTTCCATATAAAAAACAAGTCATCGATAAAACGTTTATAAAGCAGGATTTTGTCTCTAAAAACATGCTCGCTGAGAATGAGGGCTTCCTCGAATGCCCCCATATATAGGTTCGCGTATGAGGGGGCGAACCATGTCCCCATTGCACATCCCTTTATTTGTTTGTAGAATTTTCCATCTGAATTAAAAACATTGTGGGTTAAAATAAACTCTACACATTCCATGATGAAATTAAGCTGTATGTTTGAGTAACGCAAATCTGTTGCAAGAAAATCTAAAGTGGCTTGTGTACCCTGTGCATGGGGAATGTTGGTGTATAGTGAGGTTACTTCCGCTGTGATAAAGCTAATATTGGATATATCACAGGTGGACTGTAGTTGGAAAAGATCATTTATGAGTTGGGTCGAATCCTTGAGAAAAGAAAGTAGTTTTGAAACTAGGGGTTGAAGATGAATGTCTACAAAATGTGATAGGTTACTCGTGAGGGAGCCTATTCCGGATATTATTGGTCGACCTGGTGGGTTGAGAAGGGTTTTATGAATTTTGGGAAGATGATACATGAAGGGGATGCTTGGAAATGGAACGGTTAAGAATATTTTTTCTTTTTTGCATAACAGGTTATTGGTGAAAGCGGTCCTTTTCAGGGATTTATATTCTATTGTAAATTCAGAGATTGGATTGTATTTGAGTTCTTCATAGTAAAGGGTGTCGGACAATAATCTATAGGCTTCTTTCAGATAATCGGATCTGTCTTGTAGGACTATACCCCCCCCCCCTTTATCTGCGGCCCTGATTACGATGTTTTGGTTTTTCTGTAAATTATTTAGAGCTCTCCGTTGGGCACAGGACAAATTATCCTTGCGGCTACAATAATGTTGGATGGTTTTAAAATCAGTGCTCACCAGGTTAGAGAAAGTTTCTATGGCCGGACCCCTATGGTGTAAGGGATAAAACGAGGATTTGGGCCGGAGATCTGTCATAACAGGTGTATTAATGTCTGTTGTGAAAGGAAGGGCAGGTCATCCTCTTACCTGGAGTTTTGTTTCCAAACTATCTCCTCAGATCCAGGTCACATGACCGGAATTTTACTGCCCGATTCCTACAGCATCTGCTGTGTGAACTGGAAGTCCATTTCCCTATACACTCCTATGGGACTCTCATTGAGCATCTCATAGGAATGTACAGTGAACAGCAGATGCTGTAGGAATCGAGTAGTTAAATTGCAATCGTGTGACATAACGGCGGCCTGGATCGGTGGAGATAGTTTGGCAACAAAACGTCATGTAAGAGGATGACCTACCCTATCATTTACCCAGTGTACTTTCCAAAGCAGGGCCATGATAAAAAATAATCACTGGAGTGCTCCTTTAAGAGTTTTCTGTATACTGTTGTGCTTTAAACTCAATAATAACAAAATGTGCAGTTAGCTCCAAACAATTTAAAGCAACAGTAGCCAGGCATCACTGCCCAGAACCTGAAACACAAATACTTAGTGAAAACATTACATAAAATATACATTTGTCACACATTAACATGTCTTTCGCTGTAATGCAGTCCTGTGGAGGGAAAACAAGTTAGCACAACACATAAGACGGAATTAAAGGAACAGTGCAAATTTTCTTGCCAAACTATATTTGATACAATATGTAACATGTAAGACTAGGGATCCTTTAGGAATGGGGGTCACTCACACACTCTTAGGACTTATTCAAACGAACGGGATATACGTCTGTGCAACGCGCGTGATTTTCACACGCGTCGCACGGACCTATATTAGTCTATGGGGCCGTGGAGACATGTGCGTGATTTTTACGCCGCGCTAGTCCGCGGCGAAAAAGTCACGACATGTCCGTTCTTTCGGCGCTTTTCGCGCATCACGCACCCATTGAAGTCAATGGGTGCGTGAAAACCACGCATGTCGCACGGAAGCACTTCTGTGGGACAAGCGTGATTCGCGCAACAGCAGTGAAAAGGATGAATGAAAACAGAAAAGCACCACGTGCTTTTCTGTTTACAAACATCCAAATGTAGTGTCATAATGATGGCGGCTGCGCGAAAACCACGCAGCCGCGCATCATATGATGCTGCCACACGGAGCTGTCAAGTGCCTTTTGCGCAGGCAAAACGGCGCGGTTTTTTGCGTGCGCAAAAGGCACACGCTCGTGTGAATCCAGCCTTATATTACCATAAATTGATATGGAACAAAATTATAAAGTTTATTTTATTTCTACTATGACTATTACTCTTCTTTTTTTATTGGGTACATTTTGAATTAGGGCAGATTGATCCAAATGAAAGCTACATGACATTGCGGAAATAACAATAATAATGACAAAAATTTCCTTTCACATATAAGTTTTCCCTTAATTTTCCTTCCTAAGCATGGCGGCTAAGATGTACTATTATTAATCCCTCCGGTATCAATATCAATAAAAGACTGAAGACTGGCCAAATTTGCAACCTGATGTAGTAGTAGTGGACAATTTAGATCAATGTCTCCACACACATTAATAATATATTTGTATGGAATTCCAACACAGGGGCGTAGCTAAAGGCTCATGGGCCCCCAATGGAAAGGTTCTTCTTGGCCCCCCAAAACTTCTCATGGCCGGCGGCCCGCAGCTTTTAGCTGCATTGATGGGTCTCCTAAGTGACCCAGCAATGCAGCGCTAGCAGCCAGGGGCGCCGCTAATGTCTTGAAACGTCAGGGGAAATAGCCCCAATACATGTGTCTCCCCACAAAAATGTGTGTGCGTGTATTTATATGTGTGTATAGGAGACAGCATATCTATAGCACTACGACCCTATAGCTATGGATATGATTAGATACAGGCTCAGTAGACAGTATCACACATAATGGGATTAGATACATGGCTCAGCAGACAGTATCACACATGATGGGATTAGATACAGTGGTTCAGCAGACAGTATCACACATTATAGGATTAGATACAGTGGCTCAGCAGACAGTATCACACATGATAGGATTAGATACAGTGGCTCAGCAGATAGTATCACACATGATAGGATTAGATACAGTGGCTCAGCAGACAGTACCACACATTATAGGATTAGATACAGTGGTTCAGCAGACAGTTCGCTGACATTTCGACTCCAGCGCTGGACCCAGGAAAAGTAAGAATAATAATTGTTGCTTTTTTGTGTGTTTGTGTTGCTTTACAAATTCGGTTGTTGGACTACTTCGGATTCGAGGACTACTTCGATAACGTTTTTTTTTTTATTCTCAATAAAATGGATAACGAGGGTTGTGTGTTGTATTTCTATTTCAATAAAATATTTTTTTCTATGCCTTTGTATTTTTCTAAACTTTATTATTACCAACTTAGTAGTGGCCGCTGGCTGAATGACAATGTCCATTACTAAGGCGGGGCTGGAATTATTAGGCTGGGAAAGGCCAAAAACAGTGGCCCTTCCCACCCTGGTAATGCTAACACATAACTATCATTAACCATTTTATTGATAATATGAAAAAAAGGCGTCATCGAAGTAGTCCTCGAATCCGACGTAGCCCAACGATGGAACCTTTAAAAAAACGCAAACACAAAAAAAAACCACATTAGTTAGGGTCTGTTCACATTACCGCTGCCCTTCCGTCTGAGGTTTTGATGGGATCAATAGCGCAGTCGACTGCGCTATTGGTTGCGTCAAGAACAACGGAACCCTGTCACAATGGTGACAAACGGAAACCTTTAGCAATGTTTCCGTCACCATGGAGATCAATGGGGAGGGAAACGGAAGCTGAGGTTTCCGTTTGCTGTTCTGTTGTGGGGTTACCCGACAGAAGCCTCTGACGGAACCCCTCAACGGAAGGGCAACGGTGGAGTGAACACAGCCTAACAAATATGGTAGGCTTAGATACAGGGCCCATGTGCATGTGTGATACTGTTTGTTGGACCCTGTATCTAAGCCTAAGATAGGCTTAGACACAGGGTCCAGCAGACTAATCTTATACAGTATAAGATTACTGTTTGCTGGGGCCCTGTATCTAAGCCTACCACATGGTAGGCTTAAAAAGGGTTGTCCACGCTCTAAACATTTATGTTCTATCCTCAGGATAGGCCATCAATAGCTCATGGGTCGGGGTCCGGCTCCCGGCACACCCGCCAATCAGCTGTTTTGAAGGAGGTGCAGCGCTCGTACGAGCTCTGCTTCCCCATCATTTCCCTTACTTGCTCATATTGCGAATCGCTGGCACGTCCGTGTAGGCGATTCCCAGTATGAGAAAGTGACCGGATTGAAGGGGAAGTAGCACTCGTACGAGTGCTGCACCCCCTTCAAAACAAGCTGATTGGCAAGGGTCCCGGGAGTCGGACCCAAACCCAAATCAGCTCCAGCAGACAGTGGTATTAAACGTACCCTCCTCTTCGGCCGCAGCAGAGGTCCTGACTCCATCCAGGGTTTAGCATGTTGTGTGCAGCGACGTTATGCGCTGCGCACAGTGCTGTAACTTCAGGAGCGGAAGGAGGAATGTTAGTACTGTAAGTTTAGGATGTTGTGTGCAGCGCATAGCACTGTGACGTCATGTGCTGCGCACAGAGCTGTGATGTCAGGACCGTTACTGCGCTCCGGAAGGAGGAATGTTAGTACTGTCAGTTACTATAGTAACGGGGCCGGTGTAGTTTATTACATAGGCCCCAGTTACTATAGTAATTTTTCATTGATGTGGTGTCGGGGGCCGTGGGGCCCCCTGGCTTCGGGGCCCGGCCCCAATTGCGACCGCTGCGACCCCTATAGTTACACCACTGTTCCAACATATTCCTAAGTACCTTACAATCCAGGGAAGTCATCAAAAAGTACAAGTTGTTGGAGAACCAATATTGCCAAAAACATCTACTATGAAAAACAGAAGATAAAATCTGTAACATTATTTTGAAGATAAGTCTCATTTTTTAGTTTTTCTCCAGATGATAATGTCCATGGGCAGCCTTCAAACATATCTGCGGAAGCTTTATCCTTTCAAGTGTGAAAGGAAAACATTAATATGTTGGTCGAAACAATCAAGAATGGTGCATCAAATACTCTTTAAAAAAAAAATCGCCACAATATGGACAGTTTATTTGGCGGCCATTACAAGAAAAGCCGAAATAAACTACTCTGTCTCCAGCATTGATGAAGACCAAGGGTTGTGCCCTGTATCCACCTATGAACGAACGTCACTTGTCCTGATCCATGTCTGTCTACCACCTATAAACAAATGACACCTGCCTCAACTTTCTGCATTGCCTAACTGCGATATGCATAATGACTCTCCTCCATACTTGTGATATTCTAGTCTTTTATCAGTTCAGGGGATTCTCTCAATATGAGACCAAACAACCTTGCAAGGTTAAGGCTGGGTTCACACGACCATGTTACGTCATAATGGACGGAACGTATTTCGGCCGGAAGTCCCGGACTCAACACAGTGCAGGGAGCCGGGCTCCTAGCATCATAGTTATGTACGATGCTAGGAGTCCCTGCCCTGCTGCAGAACAACTGGCCCGTACTGTAATAATGTTTCCAGTACGGGACAGCAGTTCCACGGAGTGGCAGGGACTCCTAGCATCGTACATAATTATGATGCTAGGAGCCCGGCTCCCTGCACTGTGTTCGGTCCGGGACTTCCGGCCGAAATACGTTCCGTCCATTACGGACGTAACATGGTTCTGTGAACCCAGCCTAAAGGTGAAAAACGGATAAGGCCCTGTTCACACCATGTTTTTTTGTTTACGTTTAGCGTGTACATCGGGAAAGCTCCCAACATACACACTAAACATGTCTATAGGCCACCATTGTCAGACGGAGGCCAAAAGAGTGTCTTTTTGGCCTCCATCTGGCCAGTATATGTCAGTCTATCAAAAAAAAAAAGATATGGAATAGCATAGTAGACTACGCTACTCCATGCCGTCGAGTCCAGTAAAAAACATATAGACGTTTTTTTAACGCGGTAGCCTATGGGTGACAGTTGCCACTGTATCGCATCCGTTTAACATATACGTTATGAGCTTTTACATTTTTTCTTATGAAGTATTTGTTTAAAAAAAATACCATTATAGCCTGTAGAGGAGGGGTCTACTCTATATGAACCAGAGCTGGGAGCCACCAAGTATCAACGGATCTAGGTCTAACGAACCCAGCCCTTTATTCGAATGTATGTACAATACCACAATACAATACTGTAATGCAGTTTTTTCCCTGCACTGCCGAAGAAAGGGAAATCTTTGGCTGGCTCCAACTTCCCAGCTTAAAGAGGACCTGTCACTAGGTGTTATAAGTTGAACATGGTAACTGACCCGAATAGTGCTGTCTCCCTGATTCCGGCGTTGTCTTTCTTTTTTTTCCAGTACCCACCCCATTTTGAGATATAGCCCACTGTTGTGTTGGCCGCCTATAGGCTAATTTGCTGTAGTTAGCCAACGGGGTGGAGCTAGCTTCCCTGCCCCTGATGCTGACCAATTAGTGAAATGCAGTCTGAGGGTACTCCCTGTTTACTCCCTGTTGGCTCTGGAATGGGGGAGTCCCTGGAAAAAAAAAAACAGTACTGGAATCAGGAAAACAGCGGTATTCAGGTCAGTTAACCTATTTAATTTATATGACCTAGTGACAGGTCCTCTTTAACAGCTGATCACCTTAGGTTCTAAATGCCACACTTAGGCCTCATTTACACGAGCGTAATATACGCGTGTGCGACGCGAGTGCGTTGCGTAAAACTCACGACATGTTCTAAAATTCTGAGTTTTTCGCGCATCACGCACCCATTGAAGTCAATGGGTGCGTGAAAACCACGAAGGTCGCACGGAAGCACTTCCGTGCAACTGCGTGATTCGCGCAAGAGCTGTCAAACTGAATGTAAACAGAAAAGCACCATGTGCTTTTCTGTTTACAAACATCCGAACGGAGTGTCTTACACATGAGCGAATCGACCTTTACCGGGTTCGGCCGAACTCATTTTGACTGAACCCGGCAGGAGATAGTCACTGTGCAGGTTGCTCGCTATGGTGATCGGAATGCACTGTCGAGGGTGCTGAAAGAGTTGCTGCCGATCAGTTAACTCTTTCAGCACCATGGACAGTGACTGACGTCGACTAGCCTCATCTCTATGATGGCGGCTGCGCGAAAATCACGCAGCCGCGCATCATACACGGATGACACACAGAGCTGTCAAGTGCCTTTTGCGCACGCAAAAAGCTGCGTTTTTTGCGCGCGCAAAACGCACACGCTCGTGTAAATGAGGCCTAAGGGTGATCAATAATCGCCATGATTGCGTCATAGAAAAAAGGGCTTGTCTTCCTTTAAAGCGGTTTTCCACTATCCGACAATTGATGACATCAGTATATCATCGGTGCAGGGTCCGAAACCCAGACCCCGCACCGTTAAGCCCCTCCGGTGACCTGCGTGCATCGGATGTTATGGCATATAATGCTATGTACAGAGCCCGAACGCAGTTGGCTCCGTACATAGCTGATGAACTGCTGTACTGCAGCTCGGCCGCTATTCCGTGGCCGAAGCCAAGTGCTTCCGGCATGTACGTCCGGTGCACCGAGGCACCAGACCTGCTGATGTGTGCGGGGTTCGGTTGTCGGACCCCCACAGATCATATGCTGTTGACCTATCCGGTGGATAGGTCATCAGTTGTCAGAAGGTGGAAAACCTCTTTAAGTAAGCGCGCGTGTAGAGTGCTTGTTATACAGTCCCAAACCAGAGAAGACGATGATCCCTGATTGTCAGATGTTCGTGTTAGGGTATGTGCACACGATAACGACCATTACGACTGAAATTACGGAGCTGTTTTCAGGAGAAAATAGCTCCGTCATTTCAGACGTAATTGCTCATACTCGCATTTTGCGAGGCGTCATTGACGGCCATAATTTGGAGCTGTTCTTCATTGGATTCAATGAAAAACGGCTCAAATTACGTCCAAAGAAGTGTCCTGCACTTCTTTGCCGAGGCTGTTATTTTACGAGTCGTCTTTTGACAGCGACGCGTAAAATTACTGGTCGTCGGCATAGTACGTTGGCAAACCTATTCAAATGAATGGGCAGATGTTTGCAGACGTATTGGAGCCATATTTTCAGGCGTAAATCGAGGCATAATACGCCTCGTTTACGCCTGAAAATAGGTCGTGTGAACCCAGCCTTAGAATCTTAAAGAGTTTAAATGTTCCTCAAATGGTAGACCAGGGACGTTTATTTGGTACCTACATTATTTAACATGTTTAATAATTGATCCTCTTGCATTTGGTAGAAAAATGATTAGGTATTCTGTTCAGGTTCAGGTTCTCACACTCTGCATCCTAGTATCACCTGTGTGGACAACATAAAGAACAGCAAATGTGCTGTTCTTTATGTTGTCCACACAGGTGATACTAGGATGATATGTACTTAAGCGCAGTGGCGTAACTACCGCTATAGCAGCCGTAGCGGCTGCTACGGGGCCCGTGGCATGGGGGGGCCCGTGTCGCCCGCCGGCACGGACCCCCACCATGGCTGGAGGCTTCGCTAGCAGCCGCTATGGCTGCTACAGTGGGACGCCACTGAACACTACGGCAGAGCAGGGAGGTATCTCCCCGCTCTGCCATTAAACAAAATACATGTATCCCCTATCCACAGTATAGGGGATACATGTGTGATTGCTGGTAGTGATAGGGAGAACGGGGGACTGAAAGTCCCCTGAAGTTCTCCATCACAAACCTCGGACTTCCAGGGTCTGTGTCGGCAGCTCCGTAGAAATAAATGGAGCGCCGGTCGCGCTTGTGCGCATGTGTGACCAGCGCTCCTTTCATTTTTAGTGAGCTGCGCAGACGCCGGAAGTCAGAGGTTAGTCATGGAGAACTTGGGGGACTTTCGGTCCCCCGTTCTCCCTATCGCTGCCAGCGATCACACATGTATCCCCTATCCTGTGGATAGGGGGATGCATGTATTTTGTAGGATACGCTGTAGGTCGCATTTTTTTGGGAGGGGGGACGCTGTATGGCGTTCCCTACAGGGGGGGGGGCGCTGTATGGTGTTCCCTACAGGGGGGGGCGCTGTATGGCGTTCCCCACAGGGGGGGGGCTGTATGCGTTCCCTACAGGGGGGGCTCTGTATGGTGTTCCCTACAGGGGGGGCTCTGTATGGCGTTCTCTACAGTGGGGGGGCTCTGTATGGCGTTCTCTACACGGGGGGGGGGGCTGTATGGCGTTCTCTACACGGGGGGGGGCTGTATGGTGTTACCTACAGGGGGGCTGTATGGCGTTCTCTACAGGGGGGGGCTGTATGGCGTTCTCTACAGGGGGGGCTGTATGGCGTTAGCGCCATACAGCCCCCTCTGTAGAGAACGCCTTACAGCCCCCCTGTAGAGAACGCCATACAGCCCACCACTGTAGGGAATGCCATACAGCCCCCCCCCCCTGTAGGGAACGCCATACAGCCCCCCCTGTAGGGAACACCATACAGCCCCCCTGTAGGGAACGCCATACAAACCCCCTGTACGGAACGCCATACAGCCCCCCCTGTAGAGAACGCCATACAGACCCCCCTGTAGATAACACCATACAGCCCCCCTGTAGATAACGCCATACAGCCCCCTTTGTAGATAGCGCCATACAGACCCCCCTGTAGATAACACCATACAGCCCCCTCTGTAGATATCTACAAAGCGGGCTATATGGCGTTATCTACAGGGGGCTGTATGGTGCTATCTACAGAGGGGGATGTATGGCGTTATCTACAGGGGGGGCTGTATGGCGTTATCTACAGGTGGGGCTGTATGGCGTTACCTACAGGGGGGCTGTATGGCGTTATTTACAGGGGGGCTGTATGGCGTTATCTACAGAGGGGGCTGTATGGCGTTATCTACAGGGGGACTGTATGGCGTTATCTACAAGGGGGTCTGTATGGCGCTATCTACAGAGGGGGCTGTATGGCGTTATCTACAGGGGGATGTATGGCGCTATCTACAGAGGGGGATGTATGGCGTTATCTACAGGGTGGGCTGTATGGCATTATCTACAGGGGGGCTGTATGGCGTTATCTACAGAGGGGGTTCTGTATGGCGTTATCTACAGGGGGGCTCTAAAAAAGGCACTATCTACAAGGGGGGGTTGTGTGACACCCAGGGGAGGGGGGCCCCAGTCAAAAGTTTGCTATGGGGCCCAGTCTTTCCTAGTTACGCCCCTGCTTAAGAGACTTTGTCTGGCTACAAAGAGTTTCGTACATTTAGGACATTAGCATGTGTTCGGACCAATTATAGTTTGTTTAGCAGTCGTTGCTGTATTTGAGTCTAATTTGGTATGGAAATACAAGCAAATTAACAAGCAAAAACTCTCTGCCTTCTGTGCAGCCACATCCAGAAATACGAAACCTTGCCGTCTGCATGAATTTGTGTGTCACTGTGATTGTAAGTCCTGAGTGTTTATTTTACCACATCGAGGGAAGCTTGTCATAATTGTTCCCTCTAAGCTCAGTGATCTAGACTTTAAATGTCAAAAAGAAAATATGAAATGGCAAAATAGACACAAAGATTTTTACATAGTTACTTAAGATTAAAAAAAACTCCTGTCCATCAAGTTTTAACTTTTTCAGACAGACAGTAGTTGTTTGATCTAGAGGAAGGCAAAACAAAAGCCCACTATGTCCAATTTTGCCTCTAGGGGGAAAAAATCCTTCCTGACCCATTCCTCATTTGACTGCCTTTCTGGCAGTCGGATGATTTCCCTGGATCAATTGAACATTTTATCACTATATTAATTCTAACCTTCTATGGCATTTGGCAGTAGATAAATCACTTGTAAGACCATATCTCGAAAATTACATTCCGTTTTCCAATGTAAAAAGGATCTAGGAGAGCTGGCGAGGATTCAAGAAGGATGACTAGATTATTAAATGAGATGGGAGGCCTCCTTGGCACATGATTTATTCTTTTCAAGAACTTTACAAAAGACCTAGGGCCATTCTTCACGTGTGGACAAAGGCCTATAATGGATCTAAGAAGGGTTGAGCTTGATGGAGATGTGTGTTTACTCAACCTAAGTAACTATGTAACTATAAGGGCATGACCACACGTGGCGGAATTGCTCTGGAATTCCGCTGCGGACAGTCCGCAGCGGAAATCCGCAGCGTACATGTTTCTCCATTGCCTTCCACAGCTTTTTAGTAGAGTTCGTTTACACGTTGCGGACAATTCCACTACGGAGCATAGGCTGCGGTGCGGAATTTGGTGTCCGCAGCATACAATGGTTGTTGCGGACGTGTCGCGGACTTGTTGCGGACTCATTGCGGAATTTCTCCATTGACTTCAATGGAGAGTCAAAATTCCGCAATGAAGTCTGCAGATGTTATGTGTGCTGCGGAGCGTATTGGTTTTACTACCATGACATTTCTTCGTTCTGGCTGGACCTATGTATTTCTAGGTCTACAGCCAGACTGAGGAAGTCAATGGGGCTCCCGTAATTACGGGTGACTACGTGTGTGCACCCGTAATTACGGGAGCGTTGCTAGGCGACGTCAGTAAATAGTCACTGTCCAGGGTGCTGAAAGAGTTAAGCGATCGGCAGTAACTGTTTGAGCACCCTGGACAGTGACTTCCGATCACAATATACATCAACCTGTCAAAAAAATAGAAGTTCATACTTACCGAGAACTCCCTGCTTCTTCCTCCAGTCCGGCGTCCCAGGATGACGTTTCAGTCCAAGCGACGGCTGCAGCCAATCACAGGCTGCAGCGGTCACATGGACAGCTGCGTCATCCAGGGAGGTCGGGCTGGATGGCGAAAGAGGGACGCGTCACCAAGACAACGCCCGGGTAAGTATGAATTTCTTTTAACTAAGGAAAGGGCTGTCCCTTCTCTCTATCCTGCACTGATAGAGAGAAGGGAAGCCCTCTTCCCCTCAATACGCAACGGCTAGTCCGCATCAATTTAATGCCCATTTTAGGCAAAGCCGCAACAGAATCTGCAACACAGATTCTGTGCGGCATTGATGCGGACAGTGGCCGAAGAACCACGCCACGTCTGGTCATGCCCTAAGAGTATGTTCACATCGAAACTCAAAAAACGTCTGACAATACAGAGCTGTTTTCAAGAGAAAACAGCTCCTGAGTTTCAAACGTTTTTTAAGCCACTCGCGATTTTCGCTGCGTTTTTCACTGCGTTTTTTACGGCCGTTTTTGGAGCTGTTTTTAATAGAGTCTATGAAAAATGACTCCAAAAACATCCCAAGAAGTGACCTGCACTTCTTTTTGAGCGGCCGTTAATTTACGCGCCCGTTTTTCAATAAAAAAGCGGCCTGTCAGAACAGAACGCTGTTTTTCCCATTGAAATCATTGGGCAGATATTTGGAGGCGTTCTGCTTCCATTTTTAGGACGTTTTTCTGCCATTTACGGCCCGAAAAACGGACGATAATAGGCCGTGTGAACATACCCTAAGAATCTAGCCTTTTTGTAAATGCTGACATAGGATCTGCCATTAGAACCTCTTGGGGTATGTTCACACACAGAGAAAACAGCCTCTGATTTTCAGCCGTTTTTGATGCTGAAAAAATTTTTTGAGGCATTTTTTTTAGAAGTTTTTGGAGCTATTTTTCCATTGACACAATGAAAAACCGCTCCAAAAATAGCTCAAAAAGTGACATGCTTTTTACGGGGCGTTTTTTTTAACGTGCCGTTTTTAAAATGGCGGCGTAAAAAAATGCCCTGTCCAAACTAAAGGCCGTTTTTCCCATTGAATCCAATGGGCAGATGTTTGTAGACATTTGGAAGGCGTTTTTTCAGGCGTATTTCGAGGCCTTGGGGTGGGGCATTCCATAGTTTAACTACTCTGAGGGTATGCTCACACACTGTGTTTTTGTGCGTATTTTGAGGTGTAAACGCCTCAAATACACCTGAAAAATTGTAGCTAAACGCATACAAACATCTGCCCATTGAAATCAATGGGAAAAACTGCATTATGTTCAGATGGGGCATTTTATTACGCCACTGTTTTAATAAAAAGGCGCGTAAAAAACAACCCTGTAAAAAGCAGGAGCATGTCACTTCTTGAGCCGTTTTTGGAGCTGTTTTTCATTGTGTCCAAAAAACAACTCCAAAAAAACGCATCAAAAAAAGTTTTCAGCTTCAAAAACGACTGAAAATCAGAGGCTGTTTTCTCTGAAAACAGCTTTGTAATTTTCAGGTGTTTTTACTTGTGTCATGTGAACATACCCTGAGGGTATGTTCACACGGCCTATTTTCAGCCATTTTTCGGGCCTTAAACGCTCCAAAAAACGGGTAAAAATACGGAGGCTGAACGCCTCCAAACACCTGCCCATTTATTTCAATGGGAAAAACGCAGATTCATTCCAACGGGGCGTTTTTTCACGTGGCTGTTTGAAAAAAAGGCGCGTAAAAAAAAAACGCCCTGTAAAAAGAAGTGCATGTCACATCTTGAGCCGTTTTTGGAGCTATTTTTCATTGTCTCAATAGAAAAACAGCTCCAAAAACGTCCGTATTACATTGGAATGATGCCGCCATCTGTAGTCAGTATCATTTGGGCCTGTCTAACCAGGTAAAGGATGCTATAATATAGTTTCCCTCATGTGATTATCTTAACAACCTTATGTCTTTAGCCATCAATATTGACAGGCATATTAGGGAGAGAAGGTCAGAGAGGGAGTCTGGTTTGTGTCATTCTGTTCATGTCTCATCCTAGTGTGGCTGAGAAGAAACCAATGTAACTGGGTTCCTTGAGTCTCTCTTAGGCTGGGTTCACACGACCTATTTTCAGACGTAAACGAGGCGTATTATGCCTCGTTTTACGTCTGAAAATAAGGCTACAATACGTCGACAAACATCTGCCCATTCATTTGAATGGGTTTGCCGACGTACTGTGCAGACAACCTGTCATTTACGCGTCGTCGTTTGACAGCTGTCAAATGACGACGCGTAAAAATACAGCCTCGTCAAAAGAAGTGCAGGACACTTCTTTCAGACGTAATTTGAGCCGTTCTTCATTGAACTCAATGAAGTACAGCTCAAAATTTACGGCTGTCAGAGAAGCCACGCAAAATGCGAGGAGGAGCAATTACGTCTGAAACGAGGCAGCTGTTTTCTCCTGAAAACAGTCTGTCATTTCAGACGTAAAAGCCTGCTACCGTGTGCACATACCCTAAGACAGAGAAGGATAGGATGAGACGCTTAGACCTTTGTTTGAATTGCGGTAAAAAGGGACATTTTGCCCAAAAGTGTCCCCTCAAGATGGGAAAACGTCAGAGCCCAGAAGTCAATGGGGAAGTTCTTCCGCGCCTACTTATTTTTTTTAACAAAAAAATATTGTGTTGTTGCCCTCTAAGATTGAATAGGGTGGCATATCATATACAGGCTTTAGTTGATTCCGATGCTGCAGCAGATTTTCTAGATTTAGATTTGGCCAAGAAGTTGGGTATTATCCTTGTACCTCTTGAGAAACCCATTGACATTTGTTCATTGGATAGTTTTCATGTGTCTGGAGGATTGGTAAGATACCGTACTCCTGGTCTTAAGTTGTCAGTTGCCACTGTGAGACTATTTATTTTCTGTTAGTTCGCTCTCCCTCCTATACAATTATCTGGTGGTATCCTCGGTATCCAATCAGTGTTTGATTGGACTTAGAATTAGTGCAGTGGGGCAAGTTTTGTTCAGGGAGATGTTTTAGTTCCCTAAGTCCAGTCGCAGTTACCATTCTCCGTCCAGTGTCTGCCTGTTGAGTATCAAGAATTTGTGGAGAACCCTGTACCTTCTTTCATTATTCCTCCTGATAAATTTTTGACAGGACGAACCCAGGATATTTCTGATTTAATTTCGCAGGCATAATCTCGGGCACCTCCAGAGAAACCCACCTAATGGTTGTTTGTTTCTAGTAACCTTACACCTGCTATTCTTTTAGATTGTCATGGTAGTAAGTTGTTGGGGTCATCCAGGTATCACTAAGATGTGTAAGACCCTGTCTCGATCTGTTTAGTGGCCAGATATAAGGAGAGATGTGGAAAGGTTTGTTGGGGAATGCAACATCTGTGCTTGCCATAAGACATCTAGAGTATTACCTTTTAGTCAGATAAAACCGATGCCCACTCCCTGGAAACCATGGACAGACATATCCGTGGACTATATTGTCGAGTTACCGAGATCCGGGGGGAGAGTGTCACGGCGCAGGGTGTGGACCCACTAGTCTGTATCGCGTAGCGGGATAGCAGCTGGCCAACTAGGCACAAAACAATGTCCATAGTCCAGAACGGGTACCTGAGGCAATGTAGACAGCAGCGGAGACACAACTTGCCTCTCACTGTAGATGGCTTAGTAGATGCAGCGGAAGACACGACTTTACTCTCACTGTAGATACGATAGCACAGGATACAGGGTACAGGCAGCAGAAACGGGTAACACTGGGAATTGGAAAACACTGGGAGACCATTTGCAAGACAAACTTTAGGTATACAACAACGCTCAGGCAAGGATCAGGTGGGCAGAGCCCTTTTTATAGTCCAGCAGCATTCTGGGCTAATTATTGAGTAATGACAGCTGGACGCGTACTGGCCCTTTAAGGCCGTGCACGTGCTGGCGCCCAGCGGGAAACAGTCCCAGAATCCGGAAGTGAGTGCCAGCGTCCCCCTGGAGGGAGATGTCGCCGAGAACACAGATGTCCATGGCCGGGGCCGTCAGAGGGTAAGTCTGAACGACGGCCCTCGGCCAAAGACGTTACAGTATCCCCCCTCCCCAGAGCAGGAGAGAAATCTCTTCATGAGGACAGGGGCATTGATGTTCTCCTCTGGCTCCCAAGACCTCTCCTCTTGACCAAATCCCCTCCAATCCTCCAAATAAAACGTCCTTGCTTCCACTTTCTTGGTGGCCAGGATCTCCCTCACTTCGAAAGTCCCAGACGAACCGCCAGGAGCCACTGCGGAACTACACCGTGTTCCAAATTATTATGCACATTGGATTTAAGTGTCATAAACATTTAATTATTAGTTTTTCAATTAAACTCATGGATGGTATTGTGTCCTAGGGCTCTTTGGATCATTGTAATCAATCTCAGACACCTGTGATAATTAGTTTGCCAGGTGTGCCCAATCAAAGGAAAACAACTTAAGAAGGACTTTCCACATTATTAAGCAGGCCACAGGTTTCAAGCAATATGGGAAAGAAAAAGGATCTCTCTGCTGCCGAAAAGCGTTAAATAGTGCAATACCTTGGACAAGGTATGAAAACATTGGATATTTCAAGAAAACTTAAGTGTGATCATCGTACTGTGAAAAGATTTGTGGCTGATTCAGAGCACAGACGGGTTCGTTCAGATAAAGGCATAATGAGGAAGGTTTCTGACAGACAAATTAATAGGATTAGGAGAGCAGCTGCTAAAATGGCATTGCAAAGCAGCAAACAGATATTTTAAGCCGCTGGTGCCTCTGGAGTCCCGCGAACCTCAAGGTGTAGGATCCTCCAGAGGTTTGCAAGTGTGCATTAAGCTATTATTTGGCCACCCCTAAACAATGCTCAAAAGCAGAAACGGTTGCACTGGGCTCAGAAATACATGAAGACTAATTTTCAAACCATGTTGTTTACTGATGAGTGCCGTGCAACCCTGGATGGTCCAGATGGATGGAGTAGTGGATGGTTGGTGAATGGCCACCATATCCCAACAAGGCTGCGACGTCAGCAAGGAGTCATGTTTTGGACTGGAATCATGAGGATAGAGCTGGTAGGCCCCTTTAGGGTCCCGACGGTGTGAAAATGACCTCTGCAAAGTACGTAGAGTTTATGACTGACCACTTTCTTCCGTGGTGCAAAAAAGAAGAACCGTGCCTTCCGTAGCAAAATTATCTTCAAGCATGACAATGCACCATCTCATGCTGCAAAGAATACCTCTGTGTCATTGGCTGCTATGGGCATAAAAGGAGAGAAACTCATTATGTGGCCCTCATGTTCCCCTGACCTCAACCCTATTGAGAACCTTTGGAGCATCCTCAAGCAAAATATCTATGAGGGTGGGAGGCAGTTCACATCAAAACAGAAGCTCTGGGAGGCTATTCTGACATCCTGCAAAGATATTCAAGCAGAAACTGTCCAAATACTCACAAATTCAATGGATGCAAGAATTGTGAAGGTGATATCAAAGAAGGGGTCCTATGTTAACATGTAACTTGGCCTGTTAAGTTTTTTTTTTTATTGAAAGAGCTTTTGATTTCTGTAAATATCTCCAGATGCTGCAAATTCAACAAATTACCATTTTAGTTCTCTTTACAACCTTTAAAATGTTTTGATCTCTGTTGTGCATAATAATTTGAAACAGTACATTTTTACTTTTTTACTTTTAAAAAAAAATCTGTTATCATTAGGAGATTTGTTCAATAAAATTAGCATTGTACTCCAACGGCTGATGGCTTGAAGATTATACTAACTGTCATTTGCATAGACTATTTAGGAAAATCAGCGAAAAATAACATTTGCATAATAATTCGGAATGCGGTGTAGGAGTCCTGGAGTAGCAGTTCAGTACCACGGGCTTTAGCAAGGAGACATGGAAGGAATTAGGGATCTTGAGGGTAGGAGGCAGCTGAAGCTTGTACGACACTGGATTGATCTGTAGCAGAATCTCGAAGGGTCCGAGGAACCTGGGAGCAAACTTGCAAGACGGCACCCTCAGCTGGATATTCCTGGAAGACAGACCTTCCAGACCTTCGTACCTGCAAGAAACTGGGGAGGTTCTCGTCTTCTAGTGTCTGCCTTCCTCTTCATGCGGTCCACCGCCAGCAGAATAGAAGATCGTGTCTGTTGCCATATCTGCAGAAAGTCCCTGAAGGTAAAGTCAGCTGCAGGCACCTGGGACATAGTAGAGACTGGAAGAGGTATACGAGGATGTTGGCCGTAGACGATGAAGAACGGACTGGAGATGGTGGACTCACTGGTATGGTTATTATAGGAGAACTCAGCCCACAGGAGCAGCTGTACACAGTCATCATGAAACCGGGAGACAAAGTGCCGCAGATAGTTTTCCATAATTTGGTTAACCCTTTCGACTTGTCCATTGGACTGAGGATAATAAGCCGAGGAGAAGTCCAACTTTACACCGAGGAGGCCACAGACTGCTCTCCAGAACTTCTCGATCCGAGACAATATGCAGAGGCAAGCTGTACAGACGGAAGATGTGTTGAACGAAGAGGTCGGCCAGTCGAGCAGCAGAAGGCAGACCAGTCAGGGGAACAAAATTAGCCATTTTAGAAAATCTATCCACCACCATCCAGATCACACAGCATCCCACAGAGATAGGCAGATCTGTGACAATTTCCATAGCAACATGCTGCCAGGGGGCATCGGGCACAAGCAGTGGTTGGAGCAGACCGGCTGGTCTGGAGTGGGCAACTTTGTTTGATGCGCACACCGTACAGGAGGAGATAAAGTCCATGACGTCTTTGGGCAGTGTGGGCCACCAGAACTGACGGGCGATTTGGTCTCGGGTCTTACGGGCACCCGCGTGACCTGCCAGCTTGGAACTGTGACCCCAGCGAAGGATTCTTCCTCTGTCTGCCAGACATACAAAAGTCCTTCCCAAAGGAATGTCTCTAACTTGCAGAGGGTTAACAGAATAGATGCAGGAAGGGTCTATAATATTTTGTGGGGACTCCACAGTGTCCTCTATTTCAAATGACCTAGACAAGGCATCGGCCCTCACATTCTTGCCAGCAGGTCGGTAGTGGAATTCGAACCGGAACCGAGCAAAGAACAACGACCACCTGGCTTGACGAGGATTCAGCCATTGAGACGTCTGTAGATAGGTCAGGTTCTTGTGGTCCGTGAAGACCAGGATAGGATGAGCTGCGCCTTCCAGTAGGTGTCTCCACTCCTGCAGGGCTAACTTGATGGCCAGTAACTCCCGATCCCCAATCGAGTAGTTGCGCTCTGCGGAAGAAAACAGCTTAGAATAGTAGCCACATACCACAGTGTTGCCTTTCGAACCGCTCTGGAATAAAAGTGCACCGGCACCAACAGAGGAAGCATCCACCTCCAATGAAAACTGTAGGGACACATCAGGGTGATGAAGAATAGAGGCTGACGTAAAGGTCTTTTTTAAGGTTTTAAAAATGACTTCAGCCTCTGGAGTCCATACCTTGGCATTCATACCCTTTTTAGTGAGGGTGGAGATGGGAGCTGTCAAAAAGGAGAAGTTGGGAATGAACAGCCGGTAGAAGTTGGCGAATACCAGGAAGCGTTGTATGGCCCTTAAGCATTGGGGGCGTGGTCACTCCAGGACAGCCTTTACCTTCTCAGGGTCCATTTTGAGGCCCTGATCAGAGATGATATAGCCCAGGAAGGGTAGAGACTTCTCTTCGAACACGCACTTCTCCAGCTTGGCATAAAGATGATTCTCCTTTAATCGTAGCAACACCTGGCGGACATGACCCTGATGAGTCATAAGATCTGGGAAAAAAAAATCAATATGTAATCGAGATAAACCACAACACAGACATAGAGGAGATCACGAAAAATGTCATTGACAAATTCTTGAAACACTGCGGGGGCGTTACATAGGCCGATGGGCATGACCAGATATTCGTAGTATCCATCACATGTATTAAATGCAGTTTTCCACTTGTCACCCTGACGACTCCGGATTAGATTGTAAGCCCCCCGTAGGTCTAGCTTGGAAAAAAATGTCACCCCCCGTATGCGATCAAAGAGTTCTGAAATCAAAGGCAATGGGTACCTGTTCTTCACCATGATCTGGTTGACGCCTGGGTAGTCAATGTAGGGTCGGAGGGATCCATCTCTCTTGGTGACAAAGAAAAACCTGGCTCCGGCCCGAGATGAGGATTTTCGTATGTAAGCGCCTCTCCAGATTCTCCTTAATGTAGGCTGACATAGACTGGGTCTCAGGCAAGGAGAGAGGGTATACTCTACCACGAGGAGGGGGCGAAACAGGAACCAAGTCGATAGGGCAATCATATGCTCGATGTGTTGGCAATGTCTCTGCTTCCTTCTTGTTGAAGACATCTGCGAACTGAGAGAAAAAAGGAGGCAACCCTGCCAGTGACTGATGCGGAGGAGACTGAGGCAGATGGACATGCACCAGACAGCAGTCGAAACACTTGGGGTCCCACTGGAGAACCTTTTCGGAGTTTCAATCCAGGACCGGGGCATGTAGACGGAGCCGAGGCTAACCCAGCAGCACAGGGTTGACGGGCCTTGGGCAGAACAAACAGGGAGTTGAGTTCAGAGTGAAGAACTCCCACTTGGAGTCTTAACGGCTTGGTCACAGACAAAACTGGGTCAGGCAAAGGCAGTCCATCTACTGAGGCAACAATCAACGGCCTTTCCAAGCAGAACAGTGGGCAACTGAAGAAGATCCACAAGGTCTTGGCAGATTAAATTGGCTGCAGAGTCAGAGTCCAGGTAGGCAGAGACTGAATGAGGTCTCTCGCCAGCGACGATGGTCACAGGAATGAACAGTTTGGCGGAGAGTTCTCTATTAAATGCAGTATCTCCCAGGGTTGTCTCTCCAACCAATCCTAGGTGTTGGGCTTTTTGGGCTTCTGAGGACACAGACGCACGACATGGCCAGCGAGGCCGCAATATAAGCAGAGTCCAGAGGTGCGTCTGTGCTGTTTCTCTTGAATGGACAGTTTAAGCCGATCTACCTCCATCGGAACCTCGGGTGGGGCAGAAGAAGAAGGCAAGAGGGGTTGCCGAAAGTTTGGCGCCAGTCTTGGAAGCAATCTCTCCTGTCGAACCTCTTGAGATCTCTCTCTGAGCCTTATGTTCACTCGAGTAGCAAGTAGAATCAGGATGCTACCAAGGCCTCATTGTTCCAGGACAACTCTCCTGCCAGGGCCCGGAACTGGATGGTGTATTTGCCCTCAGAGACATCCTCCTGGCGAAGGTTAAAGATAGCAGTGGCTGCCGACGAGACTCATCCACGCTCCTCGAATACGGTACGGAACAAATGCACAAACGCCTGGAAGTCTCGGGTCCATGTCGTTCCCAGATTGGATTCGCCCATGCCAGGGCCTTGCCGGCAGGTAGAGATATAATGAAGGCGATCCAGGCTCCATTCGAAGGGAATGCTCGGTTGTGCAGATTGAAGTGGATATGGCATTGTTTTAGAAACCCCCTGCACGAACTTGCGTCTCCTTGGATCCGAGCTGGCAATGAGAGCGAGAACAGGGGATCCGAACTGGAGCTGCCAGGAGGTGTAGCAGGAGGGTCGATCGGAGGAGCTAGAATAGGAGCAGTGAAGGGAGTAGCTAGCGCCCCTAGCTGCTGTGCCATGGAGTCTACTGCCACAAGGAGTTGATCCTGTCGTGCTCGCAGATACTGCAGGTCCGCCTGCATGGCTTGGAGGGTGACATGCCCATGAATTGACCAGCGGGGTCCATGGCCTGAGCGTACTTTCACAGTGCACGTTGCGGACCCACTGGGCCATACCACGTAGCGGGATAACAGCTGGTCAACTAGGTACAAAATAATGTCTATAGTCCAGAACGGGTACCTGAGGCAATGTAGACAGCAGTGGAGACACAACTTGACTCTCACTGTAGATGGCTTAGTAGATGCAGCGGAAGACACGACTTTACTCTCACTGTAGATACGATAGCACAGGATACAGGGTACAGGCAGGCAGAGACTGAATGAGGTCTCTCGCCAGCGACGATGGTCACAGGAATGAACAGTTTGGCGGAGAGTTCTCTATTAAATGCAGTATCTCCCAGTGTTGTCTCTCCAACCAATCCTAGGTGTTGGGCTTTTTGGGCTTCTGAGGACACAGACGCACGACATGGCCAGCGAGGCCGCAATATAAGCAGAGTCCAGAGGTGCGTCTGTGCTGTTTCTCTTGAATGGACAGTTTAAGCCGATCTACCTGCATCGGAACCTCGGGTGGGGCAGAAGAAGAAGGCAAGAGGGGTTGCTGAAAGTTTGGCGCCAGTCTTGGAAGCAATCTCTCCTGTCGAACCTCTTGAGATCTCTCTCTGAGCCTTATGTTCACTCAAGTAGCAAGTAGAATCAGGTCGCCCAAGGCAGCTGGTAGATCTCAAGCAGCAAGAAGGATGCTACCAAGGCCTCATTGTTCCAGGACAACTCTCCTGCCAGGGCCCGGAACTGGATGGTGTATTTGCCCTCAGAGACATCCTCCTGGCGAAGGTTAAAGATAGCAGTGGCTGCCGACGAGACTCATCCACGCTCCTCGAATACGGTACGGAACAAATGCACAAACGCCTGGAAGCCTCGGGTCAATGTCGTTCCCAGATTGGATTCGCCCATGCCAGGGCCTTGCCGGCAGGTAGAGATATAATGAAGGCGATCCAGGCTCCATTCGAAGGGAATGCTCGGTTGTGCAGATTGAAGTGGATATGGCATTGTTTTAGAAACCCCCTGCACGAACTTGCGTCTCCATGGATCCGAGCTGGCAATGAGAGCGAGAACAGGGGATCCGAACTGGAGCTGCCAGGAGGTGTAGCAGGAGGGTCGATCGGATGAGCTAGAATAGGAGCAGTGAAGGGAGTAGCTAGCGCCCCTAGCTGCTGTGCCATGGAGTCTACTGCCACAAGGAGTTGATCCTGTCGTGCTCGCAGATACTGCAGGTCCGCCTGCATGGCTTGGAGGGTGACATGCCCTTGAATTGACCAGCGGGGTCCATGGCCTGAGCGTACTTTCACAGTGCACGTTGCGGACCCACTGGGCCATACCACGTAGCGGGATAACCGCTGGTCAACTAGGTACAAAATAATATCTATAGTCCAGAACTATGAGGCAATGTAGACAGCAGTGGAGACACAACTTGACTCTCACTGTAGATGGCTTAGTAGATGCAGCGGAAGACACGACTTTACTCTCACTGTAGATACGATAGCACAGGATACAGGGTACAGGCAGCAGGAACGGGTAACACTGGGAACTAGAAAACACTGGGAGACCATTTGCAAGACAAACTTTAGGTATACAACAAATCTCAGGCAAGGATCAAGTGGGCAGAGCCCATTTTATAGTCCAGCAGAATTCTGGGCTAATTATTGAGTAATGACAGCTGGACGCGTACTGGCCCTTTAAGGCCGTGCACGCGCTGGCGCGCTCGCCCTGCGGGAAACAGACCCGGAAGTGAGTGCCGGCACATCCCTGGAGGGAGATGTCACCGAGAACACAGATGTCCTTGGCCGGGGACGTCAGAGGGTAAGTCTGAACGACGGCCCTCAGCCATAGACGTTACAGAGAGATACCATTTGGGTTGTTGTAGACAGGTTCAGTAAAACGGCCCATTTTATACCCTTGTCTGGCTTGTCCCCTGCTGATAAGCTGGCTACTTACTTTGGTGAGACTTCATAGTATTCCTGAGGATCTTATGTAAGACAGGGGTTCACAGTTTGTGACTAAATTTTGGAAGGCCTTTTGTGCGAATTTAGGTATTGATTTGGGTTTCTCCACTGCCTATCATGCACAGACCAATGGTCAGACTGAGAGAGTGGACCAGACATTAGTGCAATAGCTCCGGTGTTATGTTTCAGAACTACATGATGATTGGGTCCAGTTTTTGCCGTGGGCAGAATTTGCTTATATCAATTTGTGTCATGCATACACAAATGTCTCTCTGTTTTTATGTAATTATGGTTTTCAGCCCAAGACATCTTCGCTACAGACAGTGTGGGCTTTGCCATACCATTGCTCAGACTGAGGATTAAGATGTTGAGGTCAGAGTAGAGTAAGGTCCATGGGGCTTT
The DNA here is from genome assembly GCF_050947455.1 of Rhinoderma darwinii. Classification (NCBI taxonomy): domain Eukaryota; kingdom Metazoa; phylum Chordata; class Amphibia; order Anura; family Rhinodermatidae; genus Rhinoderma; species Rhinoderma darwinii. The sequence continues at coordinate 34,494,268 of NC_134698.1, forward strand.
AGGCTTTGCTGTCCTTCGTGCTAAACGCAAGTTTCATTGCCACCGCAGGCCAAATAAGTTCAAAGTGGGAGATAGAGTGTAGTTGTCCAACAAAAACATTCGGTTAAGACAACCATGTGGCAAATAGGGGCCTAGATTTATTGGTCCTTTTAAGATTTTAAGACAAATTAATCCAGTTTCCTTTATGTTGGATTTACCACAAAGTATGAGGACTTTCAGAAGTGCGATCTATAGACCTCCTCCTCTTTTGGTCCATGGTCAGCCTTAATATGTGGTCTAGAGCAGGGGTGTCAATATAATTTTCGCCAAGGACTACATCAGCCTTATGGTTGCCTTCAAAGCGCCGATTGTCATTGTAAGACTGCATAAATGTAACAGCTTTCTTAACTGTTAAAGAGTAGTTACAATTATATTAATCCACAGTGCCCCAGATGGTAATAATGATCCCTTAGTGCGCGACACAATAAAAGTGCCACCTCAGTACCCATGCCCCCACACAGTAATAATTCCCCAGTTGGGCCCCTGTAGATAGCACCACACGCACAGCCCCCTGTAGTTAGCCCAACACACACACACACAGCCCCTTTAGATAGCCCAACAAACACAGCCCCCTGTAGAAAGTGCCAAACATCCTCTCTTGTAGATCATGCCTCACAGCCCTCCTTGTACAGAGTGCCACACACAGCTCCCGTTTGTACAGAGTGCCACACAGCCCCTCTTGTATAGATTGCCACACAGTCCCCTCTTGTAGAGTGCCAGACAGCCACCCTTTTACAGAGTGTCACACACAGCCCCCCTTGTACAGAGTGCCACACAGGACCCCTTTTTATAGATTGCCACACATGTCCCCTTGTAGTGTGCAAACAGCCAACCTTTTACAGAGTGCCACACAAAGCCCCTCTTGTACAGAGTGGCAAACAGCCCCCCCTCTAGAGAGAGCCACACTGTAGCATCCATGGCCACCGGCGGCCGCAGCCATGGATCTGTGAGCGCTGGCCTGCATCTCCTCCCCAAGAGACGCCAGCGCTCACTTCCACTCTGGTCCGCTGTGTCCCGTAGGGTGCGCGCGCAAGCTCGTGCCCGGCCTTGAAGGCCCAGCGCGCGCACATGGGAATCATAATCAATTAGCCCATGATCACCCTGGACTATGAGAAGGTCCCTGCCGCTTTTCTCATTGCCTGAGCGCTGTTAGTATTCCCATGTCAGTCTTGCAAATGGTCCCTTAGTATTCTCCTGTTCCCGTTGTTACCCGTGCCCTGCTACCTGTATCCTGTATCCCGTGCTGTGTCCTTGTTCCTGAGCCTGTTAGTGTTTGGAGTCGTGTCCTGCTGCACCTGTTGTCATCCGCCACGTCTGGTGCAACCTACTTCACCAGTTGTCATCCGCCACATCTGGCGCTACCTACTGCACCCGCTGTCATCCACCACATCTGGCGCTACCTACTGCACCCATTGACATACACCACATCTGGCTCAACCTACTGCACCTGCTGTCAACCGCCATGTCTGGCGCAACCTGTTGCACCTACTACCATCCGTGCCAGAGCCCCCGCCACCATTTGGACTATTTCAGGTACCTTGGTGCTACGAACTCGTTTAGACTGTTGCATAGACTTGGTCAGCTGCCTCTCCGCTACGGCGGAGCAGCCTAGTGGGTCCACATAGCCCTAGATCGTGACACACACACACCTCCCCTTGTACAGACTGCCCCACAGCCCCCTTGTAGATAATGCGCCACAGCCCACCTTGTAGAGAGTGCAATAAACCAAATTGCTGCTAATCAATGATTTCTGTTATCTCTGTGTTTGGGTGTTGCTAGGCAATGCCTTTGATCTAAATCTGGATTTGGTCATCATTTAGTTTTGCCTGGTTAATTAGGACGGAGTGCTTTTCTTGGGCCTATATATACTTCAGGCCTGGATTTCTCACGTGCTGCTTATACCGTTTCTGGCATGTGCTAACTCTTTTCAGATTCTTGTTTGTCACTCTGATACTTGTCTAAGTGTTTGTTTGTACTGTGGGACCTGTTGGTACTCTGAGAGATCTGTTTTTTTTATAGTGGTTTTATGCGTATCCTGGGATCAGTAGTTCCCCTGTTTTTTTATGTCTTTCCTGTGCGTTTGGTCTGCTGCCAAAATTTATTTTTACCCTGCTGTGGGATAGTAATCAGATCAGTGTTGTTAATTCTTGTTCACTGCCTATTTACCTGTTAACTGCTTGCATGCTTTTCATATGCCATTCACTCCATTTATGCATTGTCTCTATCTTCTACTATCTTTGGTGTTTGGCTCCGCTCGTCCACTGGTGAGTTACTTGTGTCTCTTGACAGTGAAATGTCAGTGTTGATGTGTGCTTGTCATGTCCATGGCCGTGGGCCGTCAGGCTCACTCACCTCCTGACGGCCGCTGCCATGGGTCTGCGAGCGCTTGCCCCAGTCTCCTCCTCAGGAAACGCCAGCGCTCAATTCCGCTTACCTTGGCCGGATCCCGTAGGGTGCGCATGCACGCTCGTGCCCGCTCTTAAAGGGCCAGCGTGCACACCGAAATTAAATGTCAAAATTAGCCCATGAGAACCCTGGACTATAAGAAGGGCCCAGCCCCTTTCTCCCATGCCTGACATTGTTGTCATACCCTAAGTTTGTCTAAGCAAATGGTCTCCTAGTGTTTTCCAGTTCCCAGTGTTCCCCGTTCCTGTATCTGTATCCTGTATCCCGTGACACCTGGTGAAGTGCCGTACTGAGCTGTAGTCGTGCTGTGCTGTATTCCATGCCTGTCCTGCTACACCATGCCTGACGTCTGCCTGCTGCCTAAGTCCCAGCCGAGCCTGTCATTGCTGCTGTCCGAGTGGCTAAAGGTACACTATATGAACTATAGACTGTGACCTGCGTCCTGTTTGCCAGCTGCCATACCGTCAAGGCAGTACGGCCCAGTGGGTCCACGCACCCAACGTGAAAGTGCTTCACCCATGTAATTGCGATTGTCTGGTGTTGCGGTCTTGAGCACCACTAGCAGCATTACAATAGTACCCGTAATCCAAATAACATGTAATGTACCCACCCCAAAGTTCCCACAAGGTCGACAATGTAATAAGTAAACAATTAAGTTGGGTATGTATGTTAAATTGATTATATAATTTATGATTTCTGAGAATAATTTACTGCATTTTTTTTAAATCAAATTAATTTGGCTGACTTAAGGATTTGGTCCTGAGGAAAGCGAAAGAAAACAGTGTGGACCATTGTAGCCAGAAAAACTTTGTACTGATTTCACAGGGGTAGTCAGATAAAGTCCATGGATCGAATTCCCTCAATACTTCCTCCTTATGAAATATAAAATGCATTGATTAAATTGTTTTTAATTTGACCATTAATACATCTTGCAGTAGGGGTATTCCAATCACAAAGATCCTCTTTCCTAGTATTTCATTAATAAAGAGAGATATCGCATCCCTTCTATATAATAGGTTCCACATCTTTGAATACTGTCCAGATTTTCTATATTCTTTCCATATTGTGATGACTAGAGATGAGCGAATCTCCCGAAATTTGCTTTGCATCCAATTCGATCGAATAGCTTGTCCCATTAAATTTTGTCAGGATAAAGTGCATTGATTGCCCTGAAAACTCTCTGGTTTGACTCTCTGATGTTTACTAGGATTGTATCGAACCAGTAGCATTTACGGGTTGGGCTTTTTATAGTGTATATGAGTTATCCACCTATACCTCTCATGATTGGCTGTGCTAGAAAGATAAATAACTGAAGTGCATTTTGGGAAGGCATTATGGGGAAGCCCGCACAAGGTCATGTGATCTTTTTTCTAATCTGTGAAATCACGGTTGGTGCACTCCAGCGACCGTCATTTTGCGGCAATTAGTGTGCCGCAAACCTCAAGAGTCACATACTTTTGGGAAATTCGTGTACAATCGAATCATTCATCTCTAGTGGTGACCAAAACTGTCCCCATATTTAGGACAGAAGTGATTAACGTAAGAACAATTTTTTACTAAATACATTTTGCCAGGTAGAAAATGGGAAAGAAGGCTTGGCATGACTTAAACCAAGCTGTAACGACGGGGGTAGGGAAACGAACAAGTGAGCCCTAATCTACCCGCCACTCTGTCCCTGCCTACTTGCAACGACCCACCCTAGGCGACGGGGTACAACTGGGCGGCGGTCCCTACGCTCAGTAAGTGCACGAGACAAACATACAAGGGAATACAAAGCAAAGGGAAAGGGGCAGTTGCCCACAGAAACACCGTGAGCAACCAGAGTCGTGAACGAGCCAAGTCAAACCAGGAGAGCACGAGGTACCCAACGCAGAGAAGGAGAGTAGTCAGTAAGCCAGTGTCAGTATGGAGCAGGATCAAATAGTTAGGAGCTGTAGCTGGGCCAGGAAACCACACGAAAAGAATCACAAGCAAAGGAGGAACAGGAAAGGCAGGTATAAATAGACAGAGGGCGGGAGCTAGCTCCGTCTGGCCAGGCTGCGATAGGCTCTCCCACTCCTAAGCCTGCCATCCTGAGTGGTGGAAGATGGAGTCAGTCTCAGAGACCTAGATTCAGGTGCAGACTGATTACCTATGGGAGTTAACCCCGAAGCTGTGCCTGGCAGATCCTTTACAGTACCCCCCCCCCTTTTATGAGGGGCCACCGGACCCTTTCTAAGTGGACCTGGTTTACTGGGGAAACGAACGTGGAACTTCCTGACCAATACCCCAGCGTGAACATCCCGGGAGGGTACCCAAGTCCTCTCCTCAGGCCCGTATCCTCTCCAATGGACCAGGTACTGGAGGGAGCCTTGGACCATCTTGCTGTCCACAATCTTGGCCACCTCGAATTCCACCCCCTCAGGGGTGAGAACGGGAACAGGAGGTTTCCTCGAGGGAGCCAAGGACGGGGAGCAGCGTTTAAGGAGGGAGGCATGAAACACGTCGTGTATACGAAAAGATGGGGGTAACTCCAGTCGGAAGGAGACAGGATTGAGGACTTCAATGACCTTATACGGCCCAATAAACCGGGGAGCAAACTTCTTGGACGGGACCTTAAGACGCAAGTTCCTAGACGATAACCACACCAGATCCCCGACCATAAACAAGGGGTTAGCAGAACGTTTTCTATCAGCCTGAGTTTTTTGTACGCTCTGGGACGCCTCTAGGTTCTTCTGAACCTGGGCCCAGACTGTGCACAGTTCCCGATGAACGACCTCTACCTCGGGATTGTTAGAACTACCAGGTGAAACGGAGGAGAACCGTGGATTAAACCCAAAATTACAGAAAAAGGGGGAGACCCCTGACAAGTTACTGACCCGGTTATTAAGGGAAAATTCGGCGAGGGGAATGAATGAGACCCAATCATATTGACAGTCAGAGATAAAACACCTTAAATATTGTTCTAGAGATTGATTAGTCCTCTTAGTTTGGCCATTGGTTTCAGGATGGAAGGCAGAGGAGAAGGACAGATCAATCTCCAACTTTTTACAGAAAGCTCTCCAAAACAAAGAAACAAATTGTACCCCTCTGTCCGAAACAATATTGACAGGGACCCCATGGAGACGCAGGATGTGTTTGACAAACAAGGTAGCTAACGTCTTGGCGTTGGGTAGTTTCTTGAGGGGCACAAAGTGGCACATCTTACTGAAGCGGTCTACTACCACCCACACCACCGACTTGCCTTGGGATGGATGCAAATCGGTGATAAAATCCATGGAGATATGTGTCTAAGGTCTCTGGGGAATGGGCAACGAACGTAGTAAGCCCGCTGGTCGGGACCTGGGAGTCTTGGACCTAGCACAAACCTCACAAGCGGCGACGTAGGCCTTAACGTCTTTAGGCAACCCAGGCCACCAATAGTTTCTGGCAATGAGGTGTTTGGTACCCAGGATGCCTGGATGACCAGATAGTGTGGAGTCATGATTTTCCCTAAGTAACCTTAGCCGGTATTGCAGGGGAACAAACAGCTTGTCCTCAGGAAGGTTCCTGGGAGCTGAACCTTGATCAGCCGCAATTTCAGAGACTAAATCAGAATCAATAGAAGAAATGATTATACCGGGAGGCAAAATACAAGCAGGATCTTCCTCCGAAGGAGGGCTGGCCATGAAGCTACGCGACATTGCATTGGCCTTAATATTTTTAGACCCAGCCCTATAGGTAACCAAAAAGTTGAATCTGGTAAAAAATAGCGCCCATCGAGCTTGTCTCGGGTTTAGCCTCCGGGCAGATTCTAGGAAAACCAGATTCTTGTGGTCGGTAAGGACCGTTACCTGGTGCCTAGCCCCCTCCAGGAAGTGGCGCCACTCTTCAAATGCCCATTTAATGGCTAAGAGTTTGCGGTTGCCAATATCATAGTTACTCTCAGTGGGTGAAAACTTCCTGGAGAAGTAGGCACAGGGACGGAGATGGGTGAGGGACCTGGTACCCTGGGACAAGACAGCCCCCACTCCCACCTTGGACGCGTCAACCTCCACGATAAATGGCTTCATTTGGTTGGGCTGAACCAGCACCGGGGCCGAGATAAAGCACTTCTTAAGGACCTCAAAAGCCTGGACAGCCTCAGGAGGCCAGTGGAGGAGATCAGCACCTTTGCGAGTGAGGTCCGTAAGAGGCTTAGCGATGACCGAGAAGTTAGCAATAAATCTCCTGTAATAATTAGCGGACCCCAAGAAACACTGTAACGCCTTCAGGGAGGCAGGTTGGACCCATTCCGCCACAGCCTGAACCTTGGCGGGGTCCATGCGGAATTCATGAGGAGTGAGGATTTGACCCAAAAATTGTATCTCCTGTACCCCAAACACACATTTTTCAGTTTTTGCAAACAGTTTGTTTTCCCGAAGGACCTGGAGCACCTTCCTGACATGCTCAATGTGGGAGGACCAGTCCTTGGAAAACACCAGTATGTCATCAAGGTACACTACAATAAATATCCCCAGGTAATCTCTCAAAATCTCATTTATGAAATTCTGGAAGACCGCCGGAGCATTACACAACCCAAAGGGCATGACGAGGTATTGGAAATGACCTTCGGGCGTGTTAAACGCAGTCTTCCACTCATCCCCCTCTTTGATGCGGATAAGGTTATACGCCCCCCGTAGATCAAACTTAGAGAACCATTGGGCCCCCTGAACCTGATTAAAGAGATCAGGAATCAAAGGAAGGGGATACTGGTTCCTTACAGTGACCTTATTCAGGTTACGGTAGTCAATGCATGGCCTAAGACCACCATCCTTCTTCCCTACGAAGAAGAAGCCAGCACCTACCGGAGAAGTAGAGGGGCAAATGTAACCCTTGGCCAGGATTTCCTGGATATACTCTCTCATGGCTTCACGTTCGGGACAAGAAAGATTAAATATCCTACCCTTAGGAAGCTTAGCTCCTGGTACCAATTCGATAGCGCAATCATATTCTCTATGAGGAGGTAACACTTCGGAGGCCTCCTTAGAGAAAACATCAGCGAAGTCCTGAACAAACTCAGGTAGCGTGTTCACCTCCTCAGGGGGAGAAATAGAATTAACAGAAAAACATGACGTCAAACATTCATTACCCCATTTGGTCAGCTCCCCAGTATTCCAGTCAAACGTGGGATTATGCAACTGCAACCAGGGAAGGCCTAAAACCAAATCGGACGATAATCCCTGCATCAACAGTACAGAGCACTGCTCCAAATGCATGGAGCCAACAAGGAGTTCAAAAACAGGGGTATGCTGTGTAAAATAACCATTAGCAAGAGGAGTGGAGTCGATACCCACTACCGGGACAGGTTTAGGCAAATCAATCAAAGGCATAGCAAGAGACATAGCAAATTTCACAGACATGATATTAGCAGAGGACCCTGAATCCACGAAGGCACTGCCGGTAGCAGACCTACCACCAAAAGAGACCTGAAAGGGAAGCAAGATCTTATTACGTTTCATATTTACGGGAAATACCTGTGCGCCCAAGTGACCTCCCCGATGATCACTTAGGCGCGGAAGTTCTCCGGCTGCATTCTTACGCTTAGGACAGTTGTTCACTTGATGCTTGTCATCCCCACAGTAGAAGCAGAGACCATTCTTCCTGCGGAAATCTCTACGTTGTTGGGGGGACACGGAGGCCCCGAGTTGCATAGGTACCTCTGAGTCTTCCGGGGAGGAACGAAGCAACGGAACCTCGGAAGGCTTCATGGGGGAGTCAGAGGAGAAAACATCAAGACGTTCAAGTCGTCGTTCCCTGAGACGTCGGTCAAGTCGTACCGCTAAAGCCATAACCTGGTCTAGGGAGTCAGAAGAGGGATAACTAACTAGCAGATCTTTCAGGGTGTTCGACAGACCCAACCTAAACTGGCACCTTAAGGCAGGGTCATTTCACCGAGAAGCTACGCACCACTTCCTAAAGTCAGAGCAATACTCCTCAACAGGTCTCTTACCCTGACGTACGGTCACCAGCTGACTCTCGGCAAAAGAAGTCTTGTCAGTCTCGTCATAGATGAGTCCAAGAGCAGAAAAGAAAAAATCAACGGAGGAAAGTTCAGGGGCGTCAGGAGCCAAGGAGAAGGCCCATTCTTGGGGCCCTTCCTGGAGCCGGGACATAATTATACCCACCCGCTGGCTCTCAGAACCTGAGGAGTGGGGCTTTAAATGAAAATAGAGCCTACAACTCTCCCGAAAGGAGAGAAAATTATTTCGGTCCCCTGAGAACCGGTCGGGGCAACTTGAGGTGGGGTTCAAGAGGTGAGGTGAGGGGGACTATCATGGTAGCATCAGGCTGGTTGACCCTCTGAGCCAGGGCCTGGACCTGTAGGGAGAGACCCTGCATTTGCTGAGCCAGGGTCTCAAGGGGGTCCATAGTGGTGTCAGGGACCAGGGTAGACTAGGTATGGGCTTGTGATTATGTAATGACGGGGGTGGGGAGACAGACAAGTGAGCCCTAATCTACCCGCCACTCAGTCCCTGCCTACTTGCAACGACCCACCCTAGGCGACGGGGTACAACTGGGCGACGGTCCCTTCGCTCAATAAGTGCACGACAGACAAACAGACAAGGGTACACAGAGCTAGGGGGAGAAAGGGGCAGTTGCCCACGGCAACACCGTGAGCAACAAGAGAAGTGAACAAGCCGAGTCAAACCAGGAGAGTACGAGGTGCCAAACGCAGAGCAGGAGAGTAGTCAGCAAGCCGGGGTTAATATGAAGCAAGGACAATGGTACAAGAAGCTGCAGCAGGGCCAGGAAACCAAACGAGAAGAATCACAAACAAAGGAGGAACAGGAAAGGCAGGTATAAATAGACAGAGGGCGGGAGCTAGCTCCGTCTGGTCAGGCTGTGATAGGTTCTCCCACTCCTAAGCCTGCCACCCTGAGTGGTGGAAGATGGAGTCAGTCTCACAGACATAGAAGCAGGTGCAGACTGATTATCTATGGGCGTTAACCCCGAAGCTGTGCCTGGCAGATCCTTTACAATATTCTGGGGAGAGATTGCAGCAGGAGATTCTGTGACCTGATTAGCTGAGCTGATTTGCTCGTGCACGAGTTAAAAGCAAAGCATCCTGTGATAGAAGGGCACAAGCTCTGGCTTCAATTCCCTTAGCTGATGTCACAATCAGGAAGTGTCCATCCATTTCATGAAGCAGCAAGTGTAGATTTTACTTTTACAGTCTGACAAGTATTATGGCTGGATTTCGGGCTAGAAAGTGTATAACATAGGTATCGTTGGAATTGTATTGAAAGGCTCCATTCAACTGTGCAAAAAAACATTTTTAGGCAATGTAATTGGAGGTACACTTTAAAGTACCGTCTCCGTTTTAATTTGAGGTTATTCACATCCTAATTTGAGGAAGGGTTTAGGAAATACAGCTCGTTAATATGTAGCTGCCTCTTTTTCAAGCGACCAAAGGTAATTGGATAATTATCTCAAAAACTATTTAATGGGCTGCATGGACTATTCCCTCGTTAATCCATCATCAATTAAGCAGGTAAAAGGTCTGAAGTTGATTCCAGGTGTGGCATTTGCATTTGGAAGCTGTTGCTGTGAAACTACAACATGAGGTGAAAGGAGCTATTAATACAAGTGAAACAGACCATCATTAGGCTGAAAAAATTAAGAAATCCATCAGAGAGAAAGCACAAATGTTAGGAGTGGCGAAATCAACAGTTTGGTACATTCTTGAAAAAAAAAAGCGCACTGGTGATCTCGTGAACTCCAAAAGGCCTGGATGTCCACGGAAGACAACAGTGGTAGATAATCGCAGAATCCTTTCCATGGTTAAGAAAAACCCCTAGACAACATCCACCTAAGTGAAGAACATTCTCCTGGAAGTAGGTGTATCAGTATCTAAGTCTACCATAAAGAGAAGACTTCATGAGAGCAAATACAGAGGGTTCACCACAACGTGCAAACCATTAATCAGCCTCAAAAATAGAAAGGCCAGATTAGACTTTGCCAAACAACATGAAAAGAAGCCAGCCCAGTTCTCGAACAGTATTCTTTGGCAGATGAAACTAAGATCAACCTGTACCGGAATGATGAGAGGAAGAAAGTAGGAAGAAGGCTTGGAACGGCTCATGATCCAAAGCACACCACATCCTCTGTAAAACATGGTGGAGGCAGTGTGATGGCATGGGCATGCATGGCTGCCAAAGGTACTGGGGCACTAGTGTTTATTGATGATGTGACTGAAGACAGAAGCAGCCGGATGAATTCTGAAGTGTTCAGGGATTTACTTTCTGCTCAGATTCAACCAAATGCAGATGGACAATAACCCAAAACATACTGCGAAAGCAAACCAGGAGTTTTTTAAGGCAAAGAAGTGGAATATTCTGCAATGGCCAAGTCAATCACCAGATCTCAGCCCGATCGAGCTGCATTTCGCATTAGGACAAAACTTAAGGCAGAAAGACCCACAAACACGCAACAACTGAAGACTGCTGCAGTAAAGGCCTGGCAAAGCATCACAAAGGAGGAAACACAGCGTTTGGTGATGTCCATGGGTTCCAGACTTCAGGCAGTCATTGCCTGCAAACAGTGGCGGATTAAGTAGACCATGGGCCCTGGGCTGTTACCCAAACTTGGGCCCCCCTTCCTCACCGCCGCCCTGCCGTGCCGTAACTATTTTTAACACTACCTTTTTGGGCAAGCATTAACAGTGTTACGATTTCCCTTGTCACAGCGCGGTGTCCCTACATACTGAGAGTATCACACTGTGCAGGGACACAACCTCCTGACAAGGGGAATTGTCTATCAGTCCTGGACTGCAGAAAGACTTTTTGTGAAATACAAGGATTCCTATAATAAACATGTCAGGAAAGGTGACAGATTCTCTTTAAATCTAGTGACTCACAGGTGACGACGTCTCAGATTCTAGTAGTTTTTTTCCTCTTTTCTTCTCCATCCGGTCCAGCGCTCATGACGACTTCTCCCGGCCATGACTCATTTCTGCAGAATTTGCCACTCAGACGTCTCCTCACTTTTCCAACATTTCCACACCTATAAACGAAAATAAAGTTATCATGGTGCCACATACTGTGCCCCTAAATATAATAGCACCAAACACTGCGTGCCTGAATATAATAATACCACACACTGTAAAACACCACATACACACAGCCCCCTGTACATAGTGCCACACACAGCCCCTGTAGATATTACACACCCCCATAGATATCGCCATACACAGCCCCCTCTATATATCACACATCCCCCTCGTAGAGAGCGTTACACACAGCCCCCTATAGATAGTGCCGTACAGCCCCCCTGTAGAGAGCGCCACACAGCCCTCCCCCTCTTGTAAATAGCACCAAAAAGCCCCCCCTATAAAGAGCGCCACACACATACCACTGTGGATAGCACTACACAGCCCCCCTTGTATATAGTGCCACACAGCTCTCCCCCTTGTATATAGTGCCTCACAGCGCTCCCCCTTGTATATAGTGCCACAAGGTTATGTACACATTTAAAAACTTTATATTATAATTATATATATATATATATATATATATATATATATATATATATATATATATATAGTGTATGTGTGTGTATCAGTGTGATTTATGAAAAAATATTTTTACTTTTTGAGATACAGCTGCTTTGTATCCTGTATCCGTCAGGTCAGCAGGACTGACAGGATCAGTGACACGCAGGATCCACCTCAAATCTATCACATTTAAGATTATAATTTAGCGCAGGGCCCGTTTCACTGATCCCGTCAGTCCTGCTGACCTGACGGATACAGGATACAAAGCAGCTGTATCTCAAAAAGTTAAAATATTTTTTAATAAAACGTAATTACAAAGTTGCCGCAAACACACATTTTTATTAAAAAAAAATAAAACCGACGTGATTTTTGCGACGTTTTTTCCATAGATAATGCAGGTTTCGTTTTTTTAGCGTTTTTATACACACCTTTTTTGCTATTTTAGAATTTTTATTCATAAAGTTTGAAAATAATAGTAAAAAAATAAGCTTTTTTACGTTTCAGCTATTTTTTTTTTGGTAATAACATAGTTTCACCCTAAAATAGACCTTTTATTTGTAATCGTCATTGTCTACCGTAAATTTTAATATATTACATGTCTATATTAGGGTAATTGGGTCAGCGCTAGCGTTACAACAATGATTGGCGGGGGGGGGAGGGCGACGTTTTTATTGGGGTGGGTATTTTATGTGTATTTATTATTACATTTTTTTTTGCACTTTACTTTATTATTTTTTATTACTATGGTCTGTCTCCCAAAGGTCAAAAAAGACCTTTGGGGAACTTTATATATTTTTTTTCTTTGTTTTACACCATCTTTTCCACTGTAACTGGAGCTGCACAGCAGCCCCAGTTACAGGGGAAATCAGCCCTCTCATAGTGACGATTGTCACTAATAGGGCTGTGCTGGGTCTAGTAAGACCCAGCAACAGTCTGCCACTAACGGCACCCGGCGATCATGTGATCACCGGGAGGAATAGAGACAGCGCCGCTGCTGCTGTCTCTATTCCTTTACACAGCGTTCATTGAGCGCTGTGTAAAAGAGATCAGAGAAGACAGAAGCGGCGAAAGCTGCTCCTATCTTCTCCTCAGGGTCCCCGGCAGTCACTGACAGCCGGAGACCCGACATTCAGCTGCCCGATCGCGCGGGCAGAAAGTTAAAACCCGAGCCGTAGAAAGTCTATGGCTCGGGTTTTAAGGACCCGTCCCTGACCGCTGGCCGTAAAAATACAGCCAGCGGTCAGGAACCAGTTGGGCAGGAGGATAAGCCTATACTGACCTCAGCGCCGGTGACCGCCCGCCCGGCTCTTCTCCCTCCTGCTGCTTTGGAGTAACAGAACAGCCGTCCGTCGCTGTTCTGTTACTCAATGGCGGCGGCCCGCACTTGTCAGGGAGGCGTGTCCTACCCCTTTCCCGGCCAATTCCCTGCTCCTCCTCATCTTCGGCACTTAGCAGCGCTAGCGCGCTGAATAGATTTAGCAGATGATGTGCGGTTCGGGCTGCCATGGGCCCCCTGGGAGCCTCGGGCCCCGGGCGGCCGCCCGAAACGCCCATATGATAATCCGCCACTGCCTGCAAAGGATTCTCTACAAAGTATTAAAAAAAAGAAAACATTTTATTTATGGTAATGTTAATTTGTCCAATTACTTTTGAGCCTCTGAAATGAGGAGGCTGTGTAGAAAAATGGTTGCAATTCCTAAACGTTTCACAGGATATTTTTGTTCAACCCCTTGAATTAAACCTGAAAGTCTACACTTCAATTGCATCTCAGTTGTTTCATTTCAAATCCAATGTGGTGGCAGCAGAGCCCAAATCATGAAGATTGTGTCACTGTCCAAATAATTCTGGACCTAACTGTAAGCCCAGTGGGGACTAAAGGTGCTGAGCCATGAAGACTTCAAGACCTAATTAGATGTTAGTAACAGCAGAACTATCAGAGATAAAGTTTGGTAAACAAGGAGTTAACCAATTAATCTATTGGTCATTGGAAAAATTAGCTCAGTATTCTGTTATAGGACTTACAAGGGTATTGAGTGTGATATACGCCCGTGTGCTGTCCGTTAAAAAAATGGACAGGACATGGACCTATGCAATTCAATGGGGCTATTCAAACGTCCGTGGTTTTTCACGCAGCATGTGTTCGTTGCGTGTAACTCACTGCATGTCCTATTTTGGTACGTTTTTGTGGACCACATCGCACATTGAAGTCACTTGTGTGCTGTCCGTGTTTTTCACGCACCAGGTGCTAAAGAAATGATGAGAAAAAAAAGCAACAGAAACACTGATGCCGCACGGAAAGCACACTGATACCACACAGAACAAAAATGCATGAAATACGGTCCACAATTCAGATGTTTGGACATTGTCTGATGGCTTGAACAACTTTTCCTATGGCGCAATTACCCCATGCTTCCAAAGGAAGCCAAGAGTATGCTCTGTTACCACAAATATAATATAGCCCTGGTTTTATCACCCTAGGAACTATTCTACCATGATTACCCAACCAACTTTGAAACCATCTCATATTGTCATGCACTTTAGTCTAACAGTCCCATTCATCATCATTTCCTTTCTCAGGACAGGAACACCTGGGCGCACAAGACGCTATCATAGTAGTACACCAACATTGGTTATTACAATTACTGTGTACCTCATCACATTTTATGTCATACTTCATATTGAACAGTAATGTGCCATTTCTACAATCTGTTTCTCCAACGTGTACCTTAAGTAAATTGACTTAGCACCCTTTAATTCTGTCTATGTGATCAGCATACATGGGCCCTATGCAGATAGTGGGTGTATTTAGTAGGCCAGACATTTCTAAGTATGTTCCTTGGTCTGAGAGAGCATTGTGAGCGGTGTGATTTACATCTATTTCAACATCATAGCTGTAGTCTGTGAGATTGAGGTCATTCATTGATATTGGTCACCAATTAAAGGGATTCCTTTATGATTTGCTGGAACATAAGAACAGATCCAACAGTCAGTTGTGTTCAGCTGTTTGTTGATGTAGAAGCCAAATGGAGTTCTTCAGCCATTCTCCGTTCACCTGTATACAATAGCATACGGTACAAAAGAACAGGCAAGACAGCAAATGTATTTTGGACATTTTCCTATAGTCAATCCTCCTTTCTCCAAGTGGCCTCACCCTTTTCGCACAGATCTGTGTCACCGACCTGAAAGTTGACCTTTTGACTGTGAGAAGCCAGTTGGTTTTCCCATCTACTTTCACTGAGGTAGGAGTGGTCAGTAGTACTTGGTATGGGCTAACAAATCGGGTTCCAGATGTTTCCTCACATATCTTCTTATCAGAATGCAATCTTTAGGTTGTAGGTGGTGAGTTCCAGTTTTGTCCTGTGGGTCTGATAAAGAAGAATAGACTAAGTCATGCAAATTAGTCAGCTGCTTATGGAGCTGCACAACATAGTCAGTTAGAGGAGCATACTGTCCATGTAATTCCTGTGGAAAGAAAAGGCCTGTCAGCGGTGGCCTGCCAAACAGTATGTGACATCCATGGCCGCAGACCGTCGGGATTACTCACCCCCCGACGTCCGCAGCCATGCATCAGTTGGAGCGGGCTCACATCTCCTCCTCAGGAGATGCCAGCGTTCACTTCCACTTCACTCTGCTGTGTCCCATAGGGCCAGCGCGCGCACCTGAATTGTATGTCGAATTAGTCCATGATCACCCTGGACTATAAGAAGGGCCCTGCACCTTCCTTCATTGCCTGGGCGTTGTTGTGTTTACCCGTGTTAGTCTTTGCAAATCGTCCTTTAGTGTGTTCCAGTTCCCAGTGTTCCCGTACCTGCTGCCTGTATCCTGTGCTACCTTGTTCATGTGCCATTGATAGTCGTGTTGTACCATATACTACGCCTTCTGTGTTACACCGAGCCTGGTGTCTGCCTGCTGCCAAGGTCCCATCCGAGTCTACCATCGCTACTGTCTGAAATTACCACAGGAATCCTTATTCGAACTCTAGACATTCACTTGGTATCCTGTTGGCCAGCTGCTATCCCGCTACGGCGGTATGGCCCAGTGAGTCCACACACCCACCGTGACACAGTATCTCAAGTGGTGAAAGTCCATGCATTCCCTTCGGTGTATGCCTCATTGCAAATAGAGCTAACGGTAGGGCTTGTACCCAAGTAAGTTTTGTTTGCTCACAGATTTTAGCTCTCTTGTTTTTTAAGACACCATTTGCTCTCTCAACCTTCCCTGAAGACTGTGGGTGATATGTAGTATGTAGGTGTTGGTTAATTTGCAACCCTTTCAACATTTCTGCAAATACCTGCCCCGTGTCCTTTGGTCAGATTCTACTGTCTCAGGTAGGCCATATCTGCACACAATCTCAGATAGTATTTTTACCCAAGAGGAAAATATGTCTACACATACCAAGACATACTCATAGACACCACATTTATGTACTTGAATGTAGTCTATCTGCAGTCTCTAAAATGGGTAGTCAGGTTTTACAAGGTGTTTCATCTGTACCCTAGTCATTTTGCCTGGATTGTGCTTGACACAAATCATGCATTTCTTGCACCATTGTATCACAAATTGTAAGATAAGTTTGTTAAAAACTGATACATAGCTGGAGGGGCACATAATCGACCATCCCCATATTTCCAAACACCATTATTTGTCTTACAACTGTGTTGCTCCATTTACTGTGTGTCTGGGGACCTGACAGTTTTTGCAAGGTTATGAGAGTGTCCACTGTCAGATTTTGTTCATCTTTTGGGGACTCTTGGAGGATCATAGGAGCAGCATTTTTGGTAGCTTCATCTGCCCTGTTATTACCCATAGTGATAGGATCTTTCGCTCGCTGATGTGCCTGGCATTTGATAACAGCTATGACTCGAGGTAGCTTTATGTCACGGCCATGGTCGCGGACCGCCACCATTAATTACCTTGTGATGGCCGCACAGACCGTTAGCATCCCGCCAGCGTCTCCCTCCTAGGATATGCCAGTAGTCACGGCCATCCGGCCCTGCTCTGTCTGTTAAGGTGCGTGTTCGCCCACGGCCTTAAAGGGACAGCGAGCGCACATGTTAAAGTACCATAATTAACCCCCGATCCTGGACTATAAGAAGGGCTCCGCCCTTCCACTCCCTGCCTGAGCATTGTTGTAGTTTTCCCATGTTTGTATTGCAAATGGTCCCTCAGTGTTTTCCTGCTCCCAGTGTTCTCGTGCCCTGCCTCCGATCTCCTGTATCCCATGCTGTGTCTTGTTCCCGAGCCTGTTTAGTATCTGAGCCGTGCCTTGCCTCGCCTGCTTTAATACATCACGTCCGGTGTCATCTGCCATCCCGGATACCATCCGCCACCACTGGCGCAACCCGCCAAATCTAGCCCCATCTGTGCCAAAGCCCTTGCCGCCGTCTGGACTATCCCAGGTACCCTTGTGCTACACTCCTTCCAGACTTTTGCATAGACTGTGAGTTGGTCAGCTGCCTCTCAGCTACGGCGGAGCGGCCTAGTGGGTCCACATACCCCTAGAACATGACACTTTACCTTTTCCAGCAGGTCCTGTATGAGGTCTGCATGTTTCAGAACCTTCCCACCAGAATGTTAAGAAGCCTCTGTGCTCCCACAGAAAACCAAAATCATGCACAGCTCCATAAGCATAACGGGAGTCTGTGTGTATATATATATATATATATATATATATTTATTTACAGTCTTTCCCTCTGCCAGTTTACATGCCTTGATCAGGGCATGCAACTCAGCACTCTGGGCAGAATGTATACCAGGATCCAGGCTTTCATTTAATAAAACTAAAGTGTCTGGAGGTTAGGCCGTGAAGGACTACTTATATTTTATACATTTATCACTTTTCCTTATTCAATCTACAAATAACACAAAACTATTCTACATTGTTATACGAAGTACAGTAAAAATATAGTGTAGTACCATGTTAGTCAGAAACAATATGCAATCTTAAATACTTTTGTGTAAAAAACAAAACAAAAGTATTGTAGGTATGATACCTTTATTGGCTAACCATAAAAATTATATATGCAAGCTTTCAGAGAACATAGGCTCCTCCGTCAGGCAACTTTACAAATTAATGACTTAGAAAAAAGCACAACGTTTAAGATGTTACACACAGACAATTAGTACATGAGGTGATACTTCATTAAGACAAGCCAGGGCAATAAAACTGAGGTTATAGGGGTGATGACTTAGGGGTTAAAGGGGTTTTCCAATATAGTTTGTTTTTTATTGGGATATTCCTGTTTAGTCCGGTTTAACAATGCTGCCCAGCTTTTTTTTTTTCATTTATTTTACTCACTGTAAGCACGCTGTGGCCAATCTCCGCATTGTTTGCTTCAGGTACTACCGCTACTCGCCTGTTTCCAGTACTCTCATAGCCTACAAATCCCAAGATGCCTAGAGTGAAAGGGAATTCAGCAAAGGCTGGGGGGAGGACAAGCCACGCAGACGCTGTGAGAGTAGAGGATGGTGAACACTGTGTATCAACCATGCATGCTCAGAGATGGAAGAGGCAGGGTATCCGGTACACCCCTTCCCACAGCGTACAGTTACATCAGGAATGATATGCCCATACACTATGCCTGCCGGAAGGAAGTGCTAGTTCATGTTCAGGGCAGCGGCGGAAGTTCGGATTTACTGTGGGCGACGCGCAACATGACCGCATCCAAGATATGGGATTAGGAATAACTATAGAAATGCAAGTATATTACAAACTGCATTGATTTTAGATGTTTAGTTAACTAGGAATGAGATAATTGGTCCTGGAAAACCCCTTCAAGGGATCTGGTGTCAGTCTGGGGGATGTGTGGTCGCAACGGTAAGACTACGCCTTGATTTCTGTAGGTTCCAAATTAGAAGGTATTTACAAGCTCGGTGAGTCAAATCACTCTGAGCCCATGTTCTGAAAAAGAAAGACTCCAATTTATTATCATATACAGCGTATATTTATAAGACACATAGAACAAAGAGCATGACTCATAGAGTGTAATCAGCAAAGGGAGAATCCCTCCCTCTGACCTTGCGTGCCATCCCGAACTGTTAGGCCTCATTTACACGAACGTGATATACGTCCGTGAGACTCACGTGCTTTTCACGCGGGTCGCACGGACCTATACAAGTCTATGGGGGCATGCAGACGGTCCGTGAGTGAGTGCGCTGAAAAAAACTCACGACATGTTCTATAATTCTGCGTTTTTCGCGTATCACGCACCCATTGAAGTCAATGGGTGCGTGAAAACCACGAAGGTCGCACGGAAGCACTTCCGTGCGAACTGCGTGATTCGCGCAAGAGCTGTCAAACTGAATGTAAACAGAAAAGCACCACGTGCTTTTCTGTTTACAAACATCCGAACGGAGTGTCTTAGACATGAGCGAACCGAACTTTACCGGGTTCGGCCGAACTCGTTTTGACCGAACCCGGCAGGAGACAGTCACTGTGCAGGGTGCTGAAAGAGTTAAACTGGTTCAGCACCCTGGGACAGTGACTTCCGATTCCAATATACGTGAACGTGTAAAAAAAAAAAAAGTTCTGACTTACCCATAACTCCCGGCTTCTTCCTCCAGTCTGACCTCCCGGGATGACAATTCAGTCCAAGTGACAGCTGCAGCCAATCCCAAGCCAAGCACAGGCTGCAGCGGTCACATGGACTGCCGCGTCATCCAGGGAGGTGGGGCCAGATGTCAAGAGAGGCGCGTCACCAAGGACGCGTCACCAAGGCAACGGCCGGGAAGTTCTCGGTAAGTACGAACCTCTTTTTTTTAAAACAGGTTACTCGATATGGTGATCGGAATGCACTGTCGAGGGTGCTGAAAGAGTTACTGCCGATCAGTTAACTCTTTCAGCACCATGGACAGTGACTGACGTCGGCTAGCCTCATCTCTATGATGGCGGCTGCGCGAAAATCACGCAGCCGCGCATCATACACGGATGACACACGGAGCTGTCAAGTGCCTTTTGCGCACGCACACGCTCGTGTAAATGAGGCCTTACTTGTATAAACTGTTTTACTGCCAAAGAGAAATAACTGAGCATTCTGTAGAGAATCTGCAGATTATTACAAAGCAAACTAAAAAAACAAAAATGAATATCACACTGTGCAGTGTATACTGACACAAAATACAAAACATGGCATTTTCAAATTATTCCTTCACAAATCCCACCTTTTGTGATAAATTAGGTTACTGAATTACCCATGAATGGAACTTTGGCTACTTCCTTCAGCGAAGACAGGGCTTACGGAAGTGGTTTTCTTCACCTGATTCAACATAGATCGGTGACCTAATATCTCACAACAACCTTTCATTATAGGATAGAGGTCATCTACCAAAAGCTGTCCTTATTTTACAAAAAGCATAACAATTAAAACATGTTAGTATCACAAACAAAATCATTAAACATTTAAGCGGTTGAAACTGGTAACTTAATATCTTTGAGGCCGTGGGTGAGAACCCTGTAAAGATGTCATACCAATGGTGTGTAGTGACATCCTGAAGTTGTGATGACAAATGTGTTAAATGGCCTCCAGTAATAGTGGCTGCCAATTTCACAGTTTGTAAAGTCACACTGTGCGCTGTCATCATTTTCCCCACCTGGTCAGACCCTTGTAATATTTCCCTAAGTTTATTCAGGGGTAAAGTAAGATTTTGGTAGGGTAAAGGTTCTGGTACCCATACTATACTAATAGTTTCTTCTAGATTAGGAAGAAACACAATGGTTTGGTTGTTCCACTGTATGTGTGTAATATTATACATGCATCCTGAAAAGGCACCAGTTTTACTGAAGGGTGTTAGAGTTTCTGGTGTGTTAGTTATTATACATATATGCTGTGGACTGATTTCGACATATACATGTAGATATTCACTAGGTATTACTGTAAATGCATATATGTTGTCTATGTGTTCCATTAAACAGGGTTCATACAAAGAAGATTGTTGATTACATACATACCCCACGTCTGTTAGCTGACGTTGTTAGTTGTTGGTGTAAATATGGGTGCACATAAATATTTGTATGGTCCCATTCAATAATATGGGACTTGGTATGGAGTGATTCAGACACACCTGTGTTAGTTCAGAAAATTTCAATGCTGAAGTGACTTTCAACTGTGCTATCGTTTGTCTATAGGTGAAATCACAACAAGTCATATTAACATGCAGGGTCTATTTTGACAAAGACAACTCCTTGTCTGTCTCTTCTCCCAATGTACCAGGGGCAATCAGATCTTGAACGCGTTATATTGAAAACATTGTACTTGTAAGTAAATAAACAATTTAATCATTTTAGAGTTCTTCCGTGTCCTTCTCCTCAGGATGTAGAACCTTTTTACAGTGGCTGGCGTGAATCCAGTTGGGGTTTCCTTCAAGTTTCACTGAAGTGATTGTGGTTAGCAATGCCTTGAAAGGACCATCGTATCTGGGGTCAAGATCTCTTCATCACAACCCACTCTCTAGGCTGAAGCTTATGAGAGCCTTCACAATTGTCTGGATCTGGAATGGAAGAGAAAACTAGAGAATGTATTTTAGTGAGGTGCCCATGTAAAGCTTGTACGTAATCGGGTAACCTACCATACTGCATTTGGTGCAACTGTGGAAAATAACATCCTAGCCTAGGAACCGAGCTAAATAAAACTTCATAGGGACTCAACCCTGTCCTTTTGTTGGGTGTATATCTCACCGAAAAGAGGGCTAATGGTAAACACTCGGTCCATGGTTTCCCGGTTTCCACCATTGCCTTTTGTATTTTAAATTTTAGAGTCCCATTTAACCTCTGGACCTTCCCACTACTTTGTGGATGGTATGGTGTATGGAAGGCTTGATCTATTCCTAAAGCTGTTATGATCTGAGTCATTACCTCTCCTGTAAAGTGAGAGCCTCTGTTACTCTCAATTACCTCGGGTACTCCATACCGGCACACCACTTCAGCCATTATTTTCTTGGCAGTGGATATTGCAGTCGCTTTGGCCACTGAGAAAGCTTCTGGCCAACCTGAAAACAAATCAATGCACACAAGTATGTATTCATAAATTCCCACCTTTGGTAATTGGATGTAATTGATCTGTAGTCTCTGAAAAGGATACAAAGGTCTTGGGGTCTGTTTCTGAGGTACTTTTACAGGTCTTCCAACATTATTGTGAGCGCATATCATACATCCCTGGGTGTATTTTTAGGCCATCAAGCTGAAACCATGGGCGAACCAATGTCTATTTACCAACTCGCTCATGGCTGTTTTTAACTGATGTGTCTTAGGGCTTATTCAGACGAATGTATAATACGTCTGTGCTACGCGTATGATTTACACGCGCGTCCCACGGACCTATGTTAGTCAATGGGGCCGTTCAGACTGTCAGTGATTTTCACGCAGCGTATGTCTGCTGCGTAAAACTCACGACATGTCCTATATTTGTCCGTGTTTCGCGCATCACACACCCATTGAAATCAATGGGGGCGAGAAAACCGCGCACGGCACACGGACGCACTTCCGTGTGGTGCGCGTGATGCGCGCTACAGTAGTCAAAACTATGAATGAAAACAGATAAGCACCACGTGCTTTTCTGTTTACAAACATAAAAACAGAGTGTCATAATGATAGCTTCTGCGCGAAAATCACGCAGCCACGCATCATATGGTGATGACTCACGGAGCTTTTAGGGATGGCAAAACGCTGTGTTTTTTGCGCACGCAAAACAAACACGCTCGTGTGAATCCGGCCTTACCGTGAATTACCTGGGCCATCATAGGATGTAACGTTCTGGGTAGGCAGAGCCTGTCTTTCAAAGTCCATAACCCATCTCCCCTTGGATGGCACCTCTTTCCTGCCATGTCCGCTGTTCCTCTGGGCTGGCTTGTTTCTGTAGAACTTGTAAGGCCTCATTCACACGACAGGGTCCGAGTGTCGGCCGGGAAAATCGGCCGTTTTTGGCCGATTTTCCCGGCCGGTTTGCATCCGGTTTGCATCCGTTCCGATTCTGTTACGGGCCGAGTTGCCGTTTTTACCAACCGATTTGGACCCGATTTGCCTCCGTTTTTTTCCCTGTCCGTTTTAAAATCGGATGAATTTCATTTAAATTTGTTGCCACACACAGCCCTTTGTAGATAATGCCACCCAGCCCCCTGCAGGCGATGCCACCCTGCCCCCTGTAGGCGATGCCACCCTGCCCCCTGTAGGTGATGCCACCCAGCCCCCTGTAGGAATGCTACCCTGTCCCCTGTAGGTAATGCCACCCAGCCCCCTGTAGGTGATGCCACCCAGTCCCCTGTAGGTGATGCCACCAATTCCCCTGTAGGTGATGCCACCAAGCCCCCTGTAGGTGATGCCACCAAGCCCCCTGTAGGTGATGCCACCAAGCCCCCTGTAGGCGATGCCACACTGCCCCCTGTAGGCGATGCCACCCTGCCCCCTGTAGGCGATGCCACCCTGCCCCCTGCAGGCGATGCCACACAGCCCCCTGCAGGCGATGCCACACAGCCCCCTGCAGGCGATGCCACCCTGCCCCCTGCAGGCGATGCCACCCTGCCCCCTGTAGGCGATGCCACCCTGCCCCCTGTAGGCGATACCACCCTGCCCCCTGTAGGTGATGCCACAATGTCCCCTGTAGGTGATGCCACCAAGTCCCCTGTAGGTGATGCCACACAGCCCCCTGTAGGTTGCACCCATCCCCCCCCCCTTCCAGGAGAAGTCACTGACTTCAATGTCCATATATGGACAGTGTAGTTACTGACTTCTCCTGAAGAGGAATTCCCTGCCACAGGTCGGGAATTCCGCTTCAGAAGTGAGTGACGTCACTGTGTCCATATATGGACAGTGCAGTCACGCACTTCTCCTGTAGCGGAATCCCCGGCCATAGAGTCGGGGATTCCGCTGCAGAAGTGAGTGACTTCGCTGTGTCCATATATGGACAGTGCAGTCACGCACTTCTCCTGTAGCGGAATCCCCAATCCCCGGCCGGCGATTGGGGATTCCGACTCCTACAGGGAGCCAAAAAAGACCCTCCTCCTCCTCCTCACATGCACTCTGCACTGTGAGGAGGAGGAGGAGAGAGAGAGCGCGAGCGACGATAGACCCGGCCATCACCCGGGACACATTTAGGTGATGGCCGTGTATTAGCCGGCCCCATAGACTTCTATGGGGGCCGGGCGGCCGGGCACCCGGCCGAAAATAGGGCATGTCCCATTTTTTGATGGCCGGTTTTCCCAAAGCATACCTTGAGTCCGTATATATGTTAGCTGTCTTATCTTTTGCTAACCTACAGCCTTCTACGAGAGCTTTCAACTCCGCTTTCTGTGCTGACATGTGTGATGGTAGTGCCTCGGCTTTGTGTACTACTTGTGTATCTACTACTGCATAACCTGTATGGAAATTACCATCCTCTAAGTACCTTGAACCATCCACAAAGAAAATAAAGTCAGGGTTATCTAATGGTGAATCCTTGACATGTGAAAAGCCCACAGTCTCCTGGGCCATAAGGGCCATTCAATCATGATCTTCCATGGAAGGAAGACATTTAGACCAAATACCTGTATCTTCTCCCCCTTTCTCCAGAGGCAGTAAGGTAGCTGGATTCAGGGTGGTACATCTCTGGAGAGTCACCTGCTCAGGAAGAAGCAAAGCACATTGTAATCTCAGATGTCGAGCCGTAGACAGGTGTTTCGGCTGGACCTGTGTGAGTGTCACAAACACAGGGTATGTGGACCCACTAGCCCGCTCCGCCGTAGCGGGGAGGCAGCTGACTAGGTCATAGTCTATGCGGAAGTAAATGGCAGACAGTAATGCTTGGGTACCTGAAATAGTCCGGGCGGTGACTGTGGCTTCAGCACGGATGGAGGCAGGTGCGGCAGGTGGCACCAGACATGGTGGGCAGTATCCGATGAAGCAAATGACACTTGGTGTGGCAGATGGCACTTGACGTGGCAGATGGCACTTGACGTGGCAGATGACACTTGACGTGGCATATGACACTGGGCGTGGCAGATGACACTTGGCGTGGCAGATGGCACTTGACGTGGCAGATGGCACTTGACGCTGGTAGGCACAGGAAGAATACGGAATACAGGAACGGTAACAGGGCCCGGGTAACAGCTGGAACGGGAGACACTAAGGGACCATTGCGAGACAGACTGGGAAAGACTAACAACGCTCAGGCAAGTATTAGAAGGCCAGTGGCCTTCTTATAGACCAGGAAATCGTGGCAGCACCCTACGGGACCCAGCCGAACGGAGCGGAAGTGAGGGCTGGCATCTTCTAGGAGGGGAGACGGAGGCCAGCGCTCACAGATCCATGACTGCGTAAGTGAGTAAACCCGACGGCCCGCGGCCATGGACGCTACAGTGAGTAGTGTTTAAATATCATGGGGGGCATAAACAGTCACAGGGTGGTTGAGTACAAGATCTTCTGCCTTGTTCAGGACTGCCTGCACTGCTACTATTGCCCTGACACAAGATGGGGCCCCTCTGGCTACTGCTTCGAGTCTGACAACGTAGTTGGCAACAGGATGATGTTGTTGACCATGTGTCTGTGTAAGGACAGCGCTGGCATGTCCTAGTAATTCAGTGCAATAAAGCCTGAAGGTTTTGCCATAATCTGGAGTTCCTAAAACGGGGGTTGTTTGTATGGCTAAATTAAAAGAATAAAAATTATCCAGTGCCTCTCCTGTGAGAGAAAAAGGTTCAGCTTTAAGGCAATCAT
Source organism: Rhinoderma darwinii (assembly GCF_050947455.1). Classification (NCBI taxonomy): domain Eukaryota; kingdom Metazoa; phylum Chordata; class Amphibia; order Anura; family Rhinodermatidae; genus Rhinoderma; species Rhinoderma darwinii. The sequence goes on from NC_134698.1 coordinate 34,519,887, forward strand.
ATAGTGGTTGCATAAGAGCCGAAGCCCAGGGTCGACAATATGATACTAGCCCTAAAATGGTATGTAGGGCACTAAAAGTTTCTGGTGGGGGTATTCTTGAAACTACTTGCACCCTTTCAGGTGTTAGGTGTCTAATTCTTTGTGACACACAGTGTCCCAAAAATATCACTGTGGTACAACAAAACTGAAGTTTCGCTTGTGAAACCTTGCAGCCTTTTGTCGCCAAAAACTGCAGTAATGACAGGGATGTTTGGATACACTGATCCTGACTGGGGCAACATAATAAAAGATCATCTACATATTGAAAGACCACATCGGGGTCGGGATCCCAATCTTCAAGAACTAGGCCCATTGCAGCCGTATACATGCTGGGGGACTTCTGGGCGCCTTGGGGGAGCACCTTCCATGCGTACTGTTTGCCGAAATGAGTGAAGGAAAACAAGTACCAACAGTCAGGATGTAATGGCACAGAAAATAAAGCATTTGCCAAATCAATTATAGTAAAATGTGTGGCATTGTGAGGAATTTGGGCCAACAAGGTCTGGGGATTTGGCACAATCGGGGTATACAGTAGCAGTATTGACAGCTCTAAGATCATGTACTATACGATATTTGGTTGGTGCCCCCTTATCCGTCTTCTTTTTGACTGGGTACAATGGGGTATTACATGGGGACACTATTTCAGTGAGGATTCCTGTCTGCAGAAAATCCTGAACACTAGCAGAAATGGCTTCTGACTGAGCCATGCTCAAAGGGTATTGTTTCTTCTGTGGGAGTGGGTGGCCAGTTTTGAGACTTACAGTCACTGGTGGGACTGGAAGAACTGCTACATCCGTAGGACCAGCTGCCCATAAGCTGACTGGTATCACTCTAAGGAGTGTCTCCACTTCTGATGGGGACAGACATAACACTTGGGAAGACGGACGTTCATCCCAAGGGTTAAGATCACATGAAGCAATAAGACCTAATTCTTCCTCTCCCCAGTGTCCTGTCAGCTGTACTGTCCCATCTTCCAGATATTCTATACTCTGTAACAAGTCTGCTCCTAATAAATTTACAGGGGTGGTTTCACTAGTAACAATGCGAGTGACTACAGATTTGTGAGGACCAAACGAGAGGACAACTGGCATTGTGAGGGTGTTCTGGACTACTTTCCCCTCTACCACCACACATGGTTGTTTTTCACCAGAGATAAACTGAGTGGGTATTTGACTGGCACTTACTACTGTTGTGGCTGCTCCAGTATCAATGAGAAAAGGAATTGGCCTCTGCCCTTCTATGGATAGAGATACTAACAAGACGGGTCCTAATTTCATGGGCAGGATTGAAGCTATTGTGCCAGCTTCTGGATTACCAATTTCTCATGATTGATACCTATAATCCTCCTCATTAGGGCGATGCCTGCCCGAGTGCTGCAGAGGAGGTTGTTCTTGAGCTCCTTCTTGTGACTGAGCTCGTGGCTGCCAATTGGGGTCTTTAGGTCTCCTTGGGGCTTTACAATTTCTGGAAATATGTCCATGCTTATCACAATTGTAACAAATTATCTGTTTTCGGGGTCCCCTGCCCTGTCCCCCTTGATTCTGATTCTGGGGGTAGTAGGGTGCCGCTCCCGCTGCAAGATTTTTCTTTCTCTGTTGTTTCTAACTTTGTTCTAATCCCTGCGCCACCCATTCAGGGCGGGCTACTCCTACAGCTTCTTTATGGGGTTCTTTAACCCTTCCATAAAGGATAAATTCCTTTTTCTCTTCTAGTTCCTAATTCCTTTCTCTGTTCCTATCATCATCCCCATCTCTTACCATCATAACATTCATAATATAACTTTCCTCCACGTTCAATTTGCCTTGCCCCTCTTCTCTGTACTTCCTTGGACAATTTTTCCCAGGCATTCTCTTGCTCTGTAAACTTTTTATCTTTCAACCATCCTCTTTGGGTTCTACATACCTCTCCCCTTTCATAAATTTCCTCAGGTTTTTTACTGCATCTCTCCCTTCTCTTTGTTTTACTATATCCACCGGAGAAACTCCGGGTTTCTTCTTCTGGGGTGTCAGTGTCACTAAATTCCCCATCTTGGTCACGCTACGTGTCCCAGCATCACTCTGTCTACTGGAGGATGGCAAACTGATAGCTACAGTCACCCACTTTTTTCCCAGTATCACCTTGTCTACTGGGAAGAGACTGATAGCTACAGTCACCCAAACACGTACTTTTCCCAGCATCACTCTGTCCGGTGCTGATAGATACTCACTTACTATCTATTTTCTACAGTCACCCACACACTACTCTGGCCAGAGCTTTAAAATGTGGACCGGGGTCTTTGACACTCACCCACACCCAGACTAATCCAATATAGTAACAAAAATCCAAAAATGGCAATCAAAAACACCAATCCGAGCATGAGTGAGGCATGATCAAAACTCATTCTTTACCTAAAACACATTCACACAACCGTTACAGAAATCAGGCACTTTTCCTGAGGGAACAAGGATTCATGGACCGGCCAGCATTTAAGTCCCTCTTACCTTATGTCTCCCACTCATCCCCGAACTCACAGTGTAGGACAGAGAAGGTGCAGAGCAAAGTTGTAAGAATAAAGGCTTCTTAACTTATGCTGCAGCGATGGTCTGCACGTTCCTGGCTAGTCACTGCAGAGAAATTGGAGAGTCAAGGGAGCACCAAGGTGCAGCTGCCAGTCCCTGTTCGGGCGCCAATTTCTGTGGTCGCAACAGTACCACTACGCCTTGATTTCTGTAGGTTCCAAATTAGAAGGTATTTACGAGCTCGTGAGTCAAATCACTCTGAGAGCATGTTCTCAAAAAGAAAGACTCCAATTTATTATCATATTTATAAGACACATAGAACAAAGATCATGACTTATAGAGTGTAATCAGCAAGGGAGAATCCCTCCCTCTGACCTTGCGTGCCCTCCCGACTTGTTACTTGTATAAACTGTTTTACTGCCAAAGAGAAATAACTGAGTATTCTGCAGAGCATCTGCAGATTATTACAAGGCAAACGAAAAAAACAAAAGTGAATATCACACTGTGCAGTGTATACTGACACAAAATACAAAACATGGAATTTAATGGCTCGTAAATCCAGTTGTTAGAATGAGGCTTTGTGTCAATGACTCGAATGTCGTCATCATAAGCTAGAATTCCCAAAATTTTCTTTCTCTGTCGTTCTTAAAATGACCCTTCAGTATTAGGAGCTTTAAATCTGCCAAACTGTGTTCTGGTCCAGAGAAGTGTTTTCCCACGGTGTATCCAGCTCCTGTTTTATTGTATGTCTGTGAAGGGTAGTTTTTGTTTTGTTTCTCCAATGTAGATTCCTTTATTGATGCACCTTGTACACAGGATCATGTACACTACATTGGAGCATGTACAGGAGAATGTGCCAGTGATTTTATAGTTCTGTTGCGTGTAAGGTGTGTGGATGGTGTTTGATGATAAGATGTTGGTACAGGTCTTGCATTTTCTACTGTTGCAAGGAAAAGTGCCAGTCTCTGATGGTGATGAGAGGGACTTCTGACCAGGAGATTCCTTAGGCTTGGTGGCTGTTTGTATGCAAGGAGAAGTAAATCTGGGAATATTTCCCTCAGTTTATTGTCTTTGTTAAATTGTTAAATATAGGTTGGAGATCAGCAGCAATTTTTCTCAAGATGTTAATTTGGGGTTATATATGACCACTAGGGTCACCCTGCTGTTGTCTTCCTTCTTTTTGTACTCCAGAAGATTGCTCCATGGAATTCTTGTTGCTCTGTAGATCTGATCATCTATAATCACTTGCTATCACTGAGGAATACATTCCTACAACAGGGATCCCATCCAAGATTATAGATGATCCGCAATGAGACGGATCCCCCACAGACTACAGTCTATGGAGGGATGCGTGACACTCAATAAAATAGGACACGTTCTGTTTTTCAACAGAGCGATCACATGCTCCATTGAAACAACGGTCGTGTGAACAGCCCCATTGAAATGCATGTGCCTTGTGATGGCCATTGTTTTAACGCCCATCACACGGACGAGAGTCACGTTCATGTGAATGAGCCCTAAAATACTCTACAATCCATCTACACCAATCTGATTTCTCATTTGGCTTTCATTCTAGATTTACAATTTTCTTTGGTATACCCCATCCCCTAGAAAGTTTACATTATTTTAACAGATGATCGTTCACTGATGTGCCATTCCTCATATTCATCTCCTCCTGTGGGGATAGGAGAGCATGCAGACGTCCTCTACTCTGATCGGGTGATCAGCCAAATCCTTGTTTGCCGTGACTGTTGCCTATAGCCCTGCTATGATAGAGGGGACTCAGACCCTTCTCTCTCAGTTTTTATTTTCTCTGACAATACTCTATGGCTATTGGCTGTTAGGGAAACTCCCACACTATGTATCCACTTTGTATCTGTATACACTCCTTATACTCTAAACAAATATTTCAACAGAGCCAAATTACAACCAACTAAACAATAATCCAACAAAGGATCTGCTCTCTATATCATCTATGTCAAAAAATCTGTCAATATGATTTTTCATGAGGGAGATAAGCCAGGTGCAGCTTCAGGACATTCGCCCTTGAATGTACCTAGATGCAGAACCAACACCAGTGTGACGCAAGGCTGTCAAGCAATAGGCCGAGAGGTGATCGGTTCACTCTCGTTCCCTGGGAATAGCCCTTCACCCAATAGCAACAGTGGACTGAGGCTGAATTTAATCAACCATATCCAAAGGCCGTAGTGCAGGGGGTACCCAAAGGACCTGTACTGGCAACCAAGGTAGACCAGTACGGAATCTACATGGAACTATGAAGGAATTAAAGCGTACCTAACTTTTCAGATGAGTTTTCAGAATCAGCCATCATAATACTATTTCTGAACATCATATGACTTGTATTTAGGGCCGACCTTAGGGGTGTGCGAACTGTGTGAGTGCACAGGGCGCTGCACCCTCCTAGCATGTAGGGGGCACCACTGGGCTCTGCCTCTGCTCTGTCTTCTGCTCTTAGTTACACACACACAGAGTAAATAAGGGCCACGGAGGAATAGAAGAGGAGGAAGCTCCGCCCACAGTCCTTCCTGCAAGAAGCCTGTGACCCTGTCAGCAAGGAGAGATGGTAAGTGTCCACGTGTGTCTCTGTGTGTATATAAGTGCGTTTGTAGGTGTATATGTTACAGTATGTGTATATGTATGTGTGTGTGTGTGTGTGTGTGTGTGTGTGTGTGTGTGTGTGTGTGTGTGTGTTTATGTCTCTTTGTAAGTGTGTGTTCAATATTAAAGAACAGATAAAATGAAGATATCTGTGCTGCCCCTTATACACTCTGCTGCCCCTATATACTATGCTGTCCATATATACTCTGCTGCCTCTATATACTATGCTGTCCATATATACTCTGCTGCCCCTATATACTCTGCTGCCCCCTATATACCCTGTCAACCCTATATATTATGTTGCCCCTTATATACCCTGCTGCCCCTATATACTCTGCTGCCACTATAAACCCTGCTTCCCCTATATACCCTGCTGCCTCTTATATACTCTGCTTCTTTTTATATACTCTGCTGCCCCTTATATACTCTGCTGCTCCTTATATACTCTGCTGCCCCTATATACCATGCTGCCACCTATATACCCTGCTGCCCCCTATATACTCTGCTGCCGCTTATATACTATGCTGTCCCTTTTATACTCTGCTTCCCCTGCTGACCCCTATATACTCTGCTTCCCCCTATATACCCTGCTGCCTCTTAAGGGAAACACCAAATTTTCATATATGGCAATCTAGGCAAAAAGCAGAGGATTGGAGCAGCACTGTGAACAAATGCCTGACTAGGCTGGTGCAAAGCTTCAAAAATAAAGGAGTGACCTCTCCTTATGTGTTAGATATCCAAAAAAGAGAACGTGAAGCAGCACTCAAATAAAGTGAATAATAAATTCACTTTTTTTGAGTGCTGCTTCACGTTCTCTCTTTTGGATATATATATATATATATATATATATATATATATATATATATATATATATATATATATATATGTATATATATATATGTTCCTTGTGAGTGTGTATATGAGCCTGTAGGTATAGTTATCAGAGTGTAACATCTACTACATTATCTGTACTCAGAGTTATCACTGTGTTATCTGTGGTGTTACATAGACTGTAAGTAACATATACTACATTATCTGTACTCAGAGAGTTATCACTGCGTTATTTGTGGCGTTACATAGGACTGCAGGTAACATCTACTACATTATCTGTACTCAGAGTTATCACTGTGTTATCTGTGGTGTTACATAGGACTGCATGTGAAATCTACAACATTATCTGTACTGTGTATATATTTGCCTGTGTGGGTACATATGGGTCTGTGTCTTTATGCTTGTATATTTGTGCCTTTTATGTATTTGTAAATGTTCCTATGTATGTATGTATATATATATATATATTTATTTATTTATTTATTTATTTTTTGCTTGTTTGTCTAAATAGTTATGTGTAGTATATATGTTCCAGTAGGGCTGGGCAATTATGACCTAAATAAAAATCACGATTAAGTGAACATGTAACATCGATTACGATTATTGAACGATTATGTAGGCCACACTAATTTTTGGATGTTACGCCCCCTATTTGCATGCTACGCCATTAAATTAATATTTATCCCGAGCCTGATGAATAGTATTGCATATAATATACCCCCTGACACTGCCTCCACACAGTATAATGCCCCCATAGTGCTCCCCACAGTATAATGCCCCTTAGCTGCCCAAAACACATAATGTCACTATAGTTGCCTCCACACAGTATAATGCCCCTATAGTGGCCCTGCACACCGTATAATGCTCCCACAGAGTATAATATCCTATAGATATCCCCACAGAGTATAATGCCCCCTTAGCTGCCTCCACACAGTATAATGTCCACCATAACTGTCCTCCACACAACATAATGCCCCCCAAAATTGCACCGCACACAGTATAATGCCCCCATAACTGCCCACCACACAATGTAATGCTCCCCCATAACTGCCCACCACACAGTATAATGCACCCCATAACTGTCCTCCACACAGTATAATGCCCCCAAAGGTGCCTCTACATAGTATAATACCCCATAACTGACTTCCTCACAGTATAATGCCCCCATATCTGCCCCCACACAGTATATTGTCCCCCATAGCTTCCCCCTCACTGTATAATGCACCCAAAGCTGCCCCCAGAAGTGCCTGGTAAAAAACAATAATATACATACTCACCTAACCCCGTTCCTTTGGGCCGCCTGCTCTACCATTGGATTCAACAGTATCTGTGTCCTGAAGATGCAGATACAGTTTAAACCGGAAGAAAATAATTGATAAAACCGAAATTCGCACGATGACGTCGATTAATTGTGCTGAATTTCCATTCAGATTATTTTTAGATGAATTGACCAGCTCTATGTTCCAGTATGTGCGTTTCTATATACGTGGTTAATTTTTGGTTTGTGGAGGGCAACAATAGAGAGTCCCACACAGGGCGCCATCCAACCTAAGGCCGGCCCTGCTTGTATTCTGTGTTATTTAGAAGTTTTCTCCTCTGCAGGCTCTATTGCTAATTCTTAGTTGTCTCTGAGCTAGTGGGCGGAGCCTAACTGCTATTGTGTCTTCTATACACAGCACACATAGAAGAAGAGAATCCTGCTCTTCTCTCTCTATCTATCACATTGTTAACGCAATCATGGGCCAAACTATATTAGACTGAAATTTGTAATGGGTATGTTTTAATCATTTTCACACAGACACACGCACGCACGCACGCACGCACGCACACACACACACACACACACACACACACACACAGACAAGTGTAGCTGAGAATCCATCACTGGGGGGACATAGAAATCTTACCAGCATGTCTGTGTGTTTCTCACTCTGCTCCTGCTTCATCCTCCTGCTCACTCATTATATCTTAATAGACTTGTATGCAGCGTGCCTGTGTGACTCAATCTCTCTGCTTCATCATCCTGCTTCCCCCTACTCTCTTTTTAGACTTCTATGGACAGGCAGTGAAGTGACTTACCCCCACATTATGCAGCCCATCAATTCTGCTCTTCAACCAGGGACAGACATTGCTTGACAACAAGTGGTAGACAGCAGATTACAGGAAGGGAGATACCTAGTGGCAGAAACTTCACACAGTATTTGCATGGATAAAACAACAAAATTTTAACACTAGGCAAACTAAACAGTTGGTCTATATCAGGTATATTATTAGATCAGCATAAGTTGTTTAAGCGTTAGTGTCACTTTAAAGTCTTAAAAAATTGCTAATGACTAGAAAATGCATATAACAGTTCAGGATGCCCAGGGAAAAGTGCAGCACAAATGTTGCAGCATATTGAGTCTTAGTGTTTATGGCAGCACTGTCTATAGCAGCCATAATGGCTGCTATTTATTGTTGTCCCTTTTGAAAAACACAATGACTAGCTTAAAGCAAATGCCCACCTTCAAGCACTTGTTTTCTCTTCCTAGGTCCAAAATTCAATGTTGATCAGTTTCTTAACGTATCTTTATAGTCGTCAGGGCTTAATTGTTCTCTTCCAAATCCCCTACATAGCCATAAAGTTAAATGATAAAATTCTTGCTGCCACCACTAGGGGGAGCTTAGGAGCTTACCGCATACTGTTTTATTATTCTATTCAATGCATAAATCATATGCAATAATCTCCAAAGCTCCTCTTATTGGTGGCTGTATGTAGCCAGAATTTAAAAGAAAGGAATCAGCACAGAATGCTGGATTTATAAACATTGTGTTAAAAGGAGGACATTCAAATCAAACCTAAGTTACTTGCACATGTTGTGGTAAAGGTGAGGTAGGAAGCCTTAAAGGGTAACTAAACGTCCAACAAACTTGTGACATGCCATAAAGGCATGTCAGAAGTTTTGATTGGTGGGCGTCCGATCACTGAGACCCCCACCAATAGCTAAAACGAAAGGCTCGTGTGAGCCCTGAGCCGCTTCACTTCTGTTCAGCTTTTTCCGGAAAGCCGATGTATCGCAGTGCGGGATTATAGACTTTCTATTAAGTCTGTACTCCGATACATTGATTTCCACAAAAAGCCAAACAGAAACAAAGCGTCTGAGTGCTCACACGAGCGCTTCTGACGCTTCGTTTTAGCAATTGTTGGGGGTCTCAGTGCTCAGACCCGCACAAATCCAAACTTCTGACATGTCACTATGACATGTTAGAAGTTTGAATGTTTAGTTACCCTTTAACAATACTGTACCACAGAAACTGACAGATAATGTTTAGCATATTCTTTATAGAAATAGTTGTAGGAAAATGTTTTTATAACTGTTTTTGTTGAAACCCGTATAATTGCACCACATGTAAAAACCATGATTGTTGTTTACAATGCTCCGATTTTTCCAATTGAAGTCGAAAGAGAAAAATATAGCAAAAGAGGGGCAAAGCCACATCCAATAGGGTATGCTTAAATTAAAATAATCTGAGAGTTGTAAAAAAAAACATCCATTCTTTTCTTGCAGGAAACATCTACAGCATCTCCAGTTATTCTACGTGTTGACCAAAAAGGTTATTATGTGTACTGGACTTTCCAAAGCAAGGTGAGAATAAACTTATCTGCATGGCTCTCAGCTGAGGGGTGGTGGGATTTCCCTGTCCTTTATTATCTCCTGATAGTAGGAAAGTTCAAAGAAAATAAATCAGATACAAAAGCATGGAAGCCATAGGAAAGTGAAGTTCCCTGCTGCTCCTCTACTTATAGGACAATCTCATGTCATAATTTGAAACTCACGGACTCTAATGCAAAATCTGTAACAGAGCCCCCACCTACCATGTGCCATTCATAATACTGATGTCTTCTTATGGGATAGAGGAGCTTTTGGACCCGCTTGGACCACCTTGGACCTGGGTGCAGCTACTATGTCTGCACCCTCTATAGATTTTATTATTCTACTGACTCTAGTGTCTAATGATACAACATATTACTTCTTGTCCCAAAGCTCTACAGTGTGTCTATAATATGCAAGATCTTAATGATTCCTAATGTGCATAAAATCATCTCTGATATGTAGATCGTATTAGATAAACATATATTGCAAAAGTAAAGTTCATTAGAGGAGTTGCTGAAGTCCAACCAGTTCTACCTATTCTCCTGCTATGTAAATCCAGAGGAAGGTAACCCCCCATGGGGCTTAAAGAGGCTCTATCACCACATTATAAGTGCCCTATCTTGTACATAATGTGATCGGCGCTGTAATGTAGATTACATCAGTGTTTTTTATTTAGAAAAACGATCATTTTTGACGGTTATGACCTATTTTAGACCTATTTTAGTTTTATGCTAATGACTTTCTTAATAGACAACTGGCCGTGTTTTACTTTTTGACCAAGTGGGCATTGTACAGAGGAGTGTATGACGCTGACTAATCAGCGTCATACACTTCTCTCCATTCATTTACTCTGCACATAGTGATCTTACTAGATCACTATGTGCAGTCACATACACACACACTAACTTTACTGAAGTGTCTTGAGAGTTAATAGACATCACCTCCAGCCAGGACGTGACGTCTATTCCCAATCCCGACACTTCGGTAACGTTTGTGTGGGATTTACAGCACAGCAAGCGTAATCTCGCGTGATCACGCTGTAAATGACAGCAAATGTGTGTGAACATAGCCTAAGAATTGATGTATGATGTTTTCTCAAAGTTTTCCTGCTTGATATTAAAATGAGCATTTCATGAGACTCACCATTATTTTGTGACAATAATTTTCCTAACGACCTGGCCTGTTTGGGATTTAAATAATAACTAAACTTTCATGTCATAGTGACATGTCAGAAGTTTTGATCGGTGGGTGTCAGAGCACTGAGACCCCCACTCGGGTGAGTGCAGAGCCGCTTGGTTTGTGATCGGCTTTTCTCGGAAAGCTGATGTAGCTGTATATGGGCTCAATAGAAAGTGTGTGGGTCCGTACATCTCTACATCGGCTTTCTGAAAAAAGACGATCAGAAACTAAGTGCCGATTTTAGCGATCGGTGGGGGTCTCAGTGCTCGGACCCCTACCGATAAAAACTTCTACATGTCACTATTACATGTCAGAGGTTTGTTGAAAGATCAATTACACTTTAATGACCAAACCAGTTTTTCACTTGTTTTCATCCTCACATTCCAAGAGCCATACTTTTTTTTTTCCCCTTGATGTAACTGTTTGAGGGGTTGTTTTCTGCAAGGCCAGTTTTGTTTTTCATTGGCACCCATTTTGGGTACATATAATTTATTGATCAGCTTTCATAAATTTTTTGGGGAAAGGGAATGTAAAAAAAACCTGTAATTCTGCCATTGTTTTTTTTTTTTTTTTCGTTTTGTTATGCCATGCACTGTGCAGTTTGACTAATGGTTTGATTTTTGTGGGATGAGTTTTAGTTTTTATTAGTATCATTTTGTGGTACATATAATTTATTGATTCATTTGTATTTATTTTTGAAGGGAAAGCAAAACCCTTAATTCCGCCATTGTTGTTTTTTTTTTTTTTTTTTTACGCCATGCACTGTTCAGTATAACTAGTGAGTTATGTTTGTTTTACGGGTCGTTACGATTGCGGCTGTAGATAACATTTAGTTTGTGTTTAAAGGGAATCATTGAAAAAAAATCTAATAATCTTTTATAAAAAAAGGTTTTTGTTGTGTATTTTTTTGGGGGGTACTTTTTACATTTTATTAAACTTTTAAAAACTCCATCTTACTTTTTTTTGTCCCATTAGAGGACTCAATGCAGTGAATCTTTGATCGCTTGCATAATGCTTTGGAATACTCAGTATTCCAAAGCATTACTGCTTGTCCGTTTATCACTGACAGGCGATTGCATCGCAGGGTGGGCTCTGTTAAACACCTTAGATGCCGTTGTTGTTAATGACGGCGGCATCCGAGGGTTAAACTGCTGGAATCAAGATATCCCCCATCCCGTATGACAGCCGTGCTACTCCCGCTGATATTGTGCGTACAGTGATAGTACCCACAAGATCTCAATTACAGATAAATATGTCCCAAAGCGGGAACTAGCACCCGCTCATGTCAGATATAGGGCTCATTCCAAAACAGCAGCTCTGCTGAGTAGGGCCCTTATAATATGGATCCGTAATATTAATGCCCATAGAATTCTATGGGTTTATACTCACCTTTAACCCCTTAATGACCAGCCTATTTTGGACCTTAATGACCAGGCCATTTTTTAAGTTTTTCCATCGTCGCATTCCAAGAGCTATAACGTTTTTATTTTTGCGTCGAAAAAGCTGTGTAAGATCTTGTTTTTTGCGGGACAAGTTGTACTTTTCAATAGCACCATTTTGGGGGACATATTATTTATTGATTAACTTTGATTAACTTTTATTTGGGGGGAAATAGAAAAAAACCTGAAATTTCGCCACTCTTTTTCGCGTCTTAAATCTACGCCGTTTACTGTGAGATATAAATAACACAATAACTTTATTCAGCGGGTTGTTACGATTGCAACGATAAATTTGTATAGTTTTTGTATGTTTTACTACTTTTACACAGTAAAAACGCTTTTTTTTCAAAATTATTTGTTTTTGTGTCTCCATATTTGAAAAGCCGTAACGTTTTTATTTTTTCGCCGATGCGGTTGTATGAGGGCTTTTTTTTTGCGGGAAGACTTGTACTTTTCATTGGTACCATTTTGGAGTAGATGCGACTTTTTGATCACTTTTTATCACATTTTTTTAAAGTCAGTATTCACAGAAAACAGCAATTTTTCCATAGTTTTTAAATTAATTTTTTTACGCCGTTCACCGTGCGGGTTAAATAATGTAATAGATTTATAGTCGGGGTCGTTACGGACGCGGCGATACCAAATATGTGTAACTTTTTAACTTTATTTTGTTTTTTTAATAGTAAAGCATTTTGTGAGGGGAAAAGCTGGGTTTTTCATTTTTTTTCACTTTTTTTTTTTAAATTAACTTTATTAAACTTTTTTTTCACTTTTTTACTAGTCCCATTAGGGGACTATGATATGCGATTCTGCGATCGCTATTATAATACACTGCAATACTTTTGTATTGCAGTGTATTACTGCCTGTCCGTTTAACACGGACAGGCATCTGCTAGGTCATGCCTGCGGCATGATCTAGCAGGCATTCACTCCAGGCAGACCTGGGGGCCTTTATTAGACCCCCGGCTGCCATTGGAGACACAGACACTCGGCGATCATATTGCCGGGTGTCGGTGGGGGAGAGAGGGAGCTCCCTCCCTCTCTCCAAAACCACTTAGATGCGGTGCTCGCTATTGAGCACCGCATCTGAGGGGTTAAACGGGTGAGATCGATACTTATATCGATCTCACACGGCAGAGCAGGGACGCTCCCAGCCCTCTAGCAGCTGAGAGCAGAAGATTTGACAGCTCCCTGCTCTGTAAACTTATTCCGATGCTGCGACGTAAAAAGTCTGTGGCATCGGAATAAGGCCCGTTAGTGACCGACGTAGAAACACGATGGGCCGGTCACTAACGGGTTAAGCAATTTTTCTTATCATAAGAGTCTGTAAGAAAAATATTGTGTCATGCTTAGTCATGTTACATTATGAAGGAGTATAGAATCAAACCGATGAACCATATAAATGTATAATATTTGTACAGCGCTGCAGAATATGTTATTTCTTTGTAAGCATCAGATAATAAATACGTCAGTTTGTTGTTTTTTTTTTCTATAGGAGATAACTAGTCTTCTGTACCTTAATGTTTGAATATAAAGACGCTTTAGTCTCCCCAGTTATTGAAACTTTTGTCGGTTATGCCACATATCCTCCATGTTATATTCCTAACTATGGTTTCATTTTATCTTTTTTAAATCCATTTTACAGGAAATTGAATTTATTGAACTGACCAGTATCCGAGACACACGATTTGGAAAATATGCCAAAATTCCAAAGGTATTTAGTTTATCATTAGTGGAAAATGCAAAAAAAATATTTCAAAAAGATTTTGAATTGCTATATTTGCTGTTTTTTAATGACTTGTGCATTCAGCTTCTGTTTAATGTTACTTCTAGACATGTAGTACATAAGACATGTAGTTCTGCATCCAGAGTGGCTACTTTAGGATGTCTAAACTGTTTGAGAAATAGAATACAATGCAGATTTCACATATGTAAACAAATATGTAGTCAACAAAAAATTTATAATATTTTTATAACAGCCTCCTTGATATGACAGGTCCCCTATAACCCCTTAAAGATGTGGCCTATTTTGGACTTTAAAGGCTATGGACTACTTTTCACAGATTTTTTTCATCATTGTTATTATTATTATTTTACATTTGCTTCCTAAATGCAAAATGAAGCAGTTTTTTAAATAGTCTTTATTATAAGTTTCCTACCATTTTCCTGTTTAGTATCTGTGCCAGGCCGCCACGTGGCTGACTGTGCTGCTGCTTCTGACATAGATCCAGAGCATTCTGCTCCTGGCTGCTGTTAGCACAGCGCTGACATCATCTGCACTCTGCTCTTGCCAACCTTTTTCTCAGTGTTACAGATTCCAGCAGGAAGGGATGGAGGAGCTTGTACACAGCAGAGTACACTGTATTAAAGAAGAAGGAGAGTCCCCCAGAGAGAGAAAGAGAGATCACAAAGGCAAAATCCATGTAAAGAGAGAGTAGGGAACCCATAAAACAGCAATTTCATCTTTGTTTTTTGGGATTTGATTTCACACCATTTACTGTGCAGTACAAATTACATATTTACTTTAAACTACAGGTCCTTACGATCACAGTGATATGAGAGAGAAAGAAATAAAGAGAGAGCAAGTTTTTTTGTTTATGTTTTACTACTTTTACGCAATAAAAACAATTCAACATAGCTTTAACCCCTTAAGGACGCAGCTTTGTTTTTGGCCTTAAGGCTCAGGGGCCACACACAATAGTTACTAATTAACATTTCCCATATGTCTACTTTAGATTTGCATCATTTTCTGAACATTCTTTTATTTTTCTTGGACGTTACACGGCTTAGAATCTAAACATTAATTTCTCATATTTTTAAGAAAATTTCAAAAGCCTTTTTTTTAAGGTACCTCTTCAGTTCTGAAGTGGCTTTGAAGGGCCTATGTATTAGAAACCCCCATAAACACCCCATTTTAAAAACTAGACGCCTCAAAGTATTCAAAACAGCATTTAGAACGTTTTAGGCATTTCACAGGAATTAAAGCAAAGTGGAGGTGAAATTTGCAAATTTCATTTTTCTTGCTGAATTTCCATTTTTTTCCATTTCTTTCTGTAACACAGAAGGTTTTACCAGAGAAACACTACTAAATATGTATTGTCCAAATTCTACAGTTTTTAGAAATGTCCCACATGTGGCTCTAGTGTGCTCGTGGACTAAAACACAAGCCCCAGAATTAAAGAAGCACCTAGTGCATTTTGGAGCCTCTTTTTTTTATTAGAATATATTTTAGGCAGCATGCCAGGTTTGAAGAGGTGTTGAAGTGCCAAAACATTAGGAATCCCCAAAAAGTTATCCCATTTTGGAAACTACACCCCTCAAGGAATCCATTTATGGTTGTTGTCACCATTTTGACCCCACAGTTTTTTCACAGCACGTATTTGAATTGGGCTGTGAAATTAAAAAAATGAATTTTTTTCCAATAAGATGTAATTTTTGATCAAAATTTCTTATTTTCACAGGGAACAAAATGCCCCATTTTGTTGCCCAATTTCTCCTGAGTCAGCAATAACCCATTTGTGGTGATAAATGCCATTTGGGCCCATGGGAGGGCTCAGAAGGAAAGGAGCGCTATGTGTTTGTTGAAGTTCAGATTTTGCTGGATTGGTTTTTCGGGTGCCATGTCGCATTTTCAGAGCCCCAGAGGTATCAAAGCAATGGAAACCCACCAGTAGTGACCACATTTTGGAAACTACACCCCTCAAGGAATTCATTTATGGGTGTTGTGACCATTTAGACCCCACAATTTTTTCACAGAATTTATTTGAATTGGGCTGTGAATTAAAAAAAATGAATTTTTTTCCAATAAGATGCAGTTTTGGTCCAAAGTGTCTTATTTTCACAAGGAATAAAGTAACCCATTTTGTTGCCTAATTTGTCCTGAGTGTGGCAATACCCGATTTGTGGTGATAAACTGCCGTTTGGGCCCATGGGAGGGCTCAGAAGGAAAGGAGCTTTTCTGGTGCTAAGTCATGTATGCAGAAGTCCCTGAGGTACCAGTACAGTTGAAACCCCTGAGAAGTGACCCCATTTTAAAAACTACACACCTTAAGACATTCATCTGTGTAGTGAGCATTTTGACCCCACAGGTATTGTGTAAGTAAAAGATAATGCGCTGCAGATGGTGCAGAGTGAGATCTGCAATTTTTTCTATATATATGCCATGCCAGTGTCCCATATATTGTGCCCAACATGTGCCATTGGTGATATACACCCCATAAACTGTAATGTGGGTTCTCCCGGGTACGGCAATACCCTACATGTGGCTGTTATCTGCTGCCTGGGCACATGGCAGGGCTGAGAAGGAAAGGACCCCCATTTGGCCTACTGGAGCTTTTCTGGTGCTAAGTCATGTATGCAGAAGCCCCTGAGGTACCAGTACAGTTGAAACCCATTTTAAAAACTACACCCCTTAAGACATTCATCTAGAGGTGTAGTGAGCATTTTGACCCCACAGGTACTGTGTAAAAGATAATGTGCAGCAGATGGTGCAGAGTGAGATTTGTAATTTTCTACATATATATGCCATGTCAGTGTCTGATATATTGTGGCCAGCATGTGCCATCGGAGATATACACCCCATAAACCGTAAAGTGGATTCTCCCGGGTACAGCAATGACCCTACATGTTTCTGCTATCTGCTGCCTGGGCACATAGCAGGGCTCAGAAGGGAAAGATGAGTTCATCAGGGTAAATTAAAAATCAAGGGATGTATGATAAATTCTAAAACAATCTTTCATACAGAGCACTGTTTTTCGGGAGACATGTCGCATTGGTATATTGTTTCCCTCCTTATCCCCCTCTTTGAGCAGACTGCACCTCTTTTGACTTGTTTCCTTCTTGCCAGTTTGGGGAACTTCTCCTGGAAAATGTTGCCCTGGTACTATGCGTGTGGGCTCGCTTCCAGAAGTACTGGGTGCCCCCCCCTTCCTGGTCTCTAAAGATTAGGTTCTTGATAACCACCTCTTGAAATTCCAGGAAACTTCCCCTCTGGCCTGTACATCGATGTAGCACGTACGCATTGTATAATGCCATCTGTATGATGTGCACGGCCAGCTTCTTATACCACACCCTCGATTTCCGCATGGCGCTGTAGGGCTTCAGGACTTTATCTGACAAGTCCACCCCTCCCATGTACCTATTGTAGTCCAGGATGCAGTCTGGTTTGGGGGTCTCTGTACTGGTACCTTGTACAGGTACATGGGTACTGGTCTGGCCATGCATTGTTGTCAATACAAGGACATCTCTCTTGTCCTTGTACTTTACACACAATATATTGATGCTAGATTGTGCCCTGCTCTCACCCCTTCTGAGCGTTTGCCCAAGCTGAGTCTTAGGGTGGCCTCTCAGGTTTTTTTCTAGCAGTGCTGCATGCCACAGTACTTCTGGAAGCGAGTCACTTGAAGAGTGGGATGCTGGTATAAAAATTATCCAGGTAGAGGTGGTAACCCTGGTCCAGCAGTGGGTGCACCAAATCCCACACAATTTTTGCGTTAATTTCCAGTAAGGGGGGGCATTCTGGGGGCTGAATACTGCTGTCCTTCCCTTCATATATTCTAAATTTGTATGTATACCCTGATGCATTCTCGCACAACTTATACATTTTCACGAAATACATTGCCCTCTTACTCGGCAGGTACTGGCGGAATTGAAGCCTCCCTTTAAAATGTACCAGGGACTCATCAACAGAAATACACTTCTTGGGGGTGTATGCTTGGTCAAACCGGGCACTGAAATGAGTTGTCTGACTGAGAAGGAGTTTGGGACAAGAGCAAGCAATCACATAGATCACACAATTAGTTCTACAGTTAATGTAATGCTTCAGAGGGTAGTTGGTCCCATCTCGTGGGTTTTGAGAAGTCGTAGTTAGAGTCATGAGTTAACAAACACTTCAATTGCCAAACGGGAAGGAACCTTTTGTCGAAAAACCCCTCCCAAGTGTTGTAGTGGGTCATGAAAAGTGACTCTGTGATAATATATCCTAAAGATTGGAGCCCTTTTGGCCACTAATAGTGGTTTATCAAGGACGTATCTTGAAGGATGAGCATCAAGTCCCAAAATGGCCCAGTGATTTTACACCACTGATTGTTAAAAGTAGTAAATATCCTCACCTTTTGATTAGGGGGTCGAAATTTGTGAAGAAGTAAATCATTCCTTTCACTAGTCCTGGCTTTCTTGTAAGCCAGAAAAATGGCCTTACGGGGGTAGCCACGTGTTTCCAGGCGATTCCTCAAATCCGAAACTGCTTTGCGGAAATCATGAAAAGTACAGGTACGTCGTAACCGTGGAAGCTGACCAGTAGGTATTCCTGTTTTTACGTGTTGAAGATGAAAGCTGCTGAATTGAAGTAGATTGTTGGTTGCCGTATCCTTTCTGAATAAATCTGTTGTGACACGTCCTCCTGTTTGTTGGATCTTCATGTCCAAGAACTCGACCATTGACCTGGAGACATTGTGTGTCAGCTGAATATGCTAAGGGTTTTAATTCAGAGTGTCAATAAAAGACAGACAGGTCTCTTCTGGTCCTGTCCAGAAAAATAGCACATTGGCAATATAACGATACCATTTAATAACACACCCATGTTATTCATGCCAAGTGGAGTACCTGCTCCCTCTTCCACCAACCCAAAAACAGGTTGGCATAGAATGGGGCACATTGGGCGCCCTTTGCAGTGCCAGAGACTTGGCGATAAAAGTTCTATCAAACACAAAATACTTATAAAATAGGATAAACTCCAACAGATATATCAAAAAAGACTTACGCATGTCATCAATGGTCTCGTCCTCGCCAAGAAAAGTGGTCACTGCCCGTATACCATCCAGATGGGCTATATTCACACACAGAGATTTAACATCACAAGTTACGAGAAGAGTTTCTGCTGGTAACACCAAATCATCTAGTTCTTGGATAAAATTAGATGAGTCCCTAAGATATGAGGGTAATTTAAGAACCAAAGGCTGTAAGAAGACATCCAAAAATACAAAGGCTAGTTCACAAAGGCTTCCAATACCCACCACAATGGGTCTACCTGGTGGATTATATTTGTTTTTATGTATCTTTGGTAGCAAATAAAATGTGGCAACCACTGGATCCTCTACCATCAAAAATTATGTATGTGCTGATTGTAGTAGTTTACGAAACTTCTGTTGAAATACAGGCTGTAAGAAGACATCCAAAAATACAAAGGCTAGTTCACAAAGGCTTCCAATACCCACCACAATGGGTCTACCTGGTGGATTATATATGTTTTTATGTATCTTTGGTAGCAAATAAAATCTGGCAACCACTGGATCCTCTACCATCAAAAATTATGTATGTGCTGATTGTAGTAGTTTACGAAACCTCTGTTGAAATACATTTGTGGGATCAGATGGCAGTGATGCATAAAACATACAATTCAACAGTTGACATTTTGCTTCAGAAGTGTACATCTCTATCAGCCAAAGTACAATATTCCCACCTTTGTCAGCCTCTTTTATCAAAAATTTGGGGTTACTTTGTAAAGACAATATGGCCTGTTGTTCCAATCTGGAAATGTTTCGACCCTTAACATGGTTTGTTGTGAGTTTTCGTATGTCCTTACAGACCATATAAAAAAACATAAGAAGGGAAGGAAACAACTTCAACGGTACAGTATAAGTAGAGTGCCTTTGTAAAGGAAATGGTTTCCTACCCGTGGGATGTTCGATCTCCTGTAGTAAATTTAGCAGGTCATTACAGACCTGTCTGTCCTCACGCTGAATTTCATGTGCTAGTTCTTGTTGATCATATAACCACTTAAAGGATAATAGCCTACAAAATAAATAAACATCCTTAACCAGTTCGAATCTATCCAAAGTATTCATGGGTCCAAAGGTAAGACCCCGTTCCAAAACCAACCTCCCATATTGGGTTAATTCGTGCATAGATATGTTTACATTTGAAGGGAATTATTCTCATTTAATGTTTCCGATAGAATCTCTTCATAGGTTTATTTGTCAAGTCAATGGCCTGTTCCTTAGACCTCTTTTTTTTTGTTGGATTTGCAGCGTCCAGATCTAGTTTTCCGTTGACGTCACTTGACCCCAATGATAAAAAAATCGTCACTTTGACTTTGATCTTCTGTATTTGACATTGCATTATGCATGAGGGGAATTACTTTACATTTATCAACATTAAATTGCCCATGCTGCCAGCTTATCTAGGTCTTTCTGTAATATTTTATAGTCAAGCTGAGTTTTAAGTACCCTACAAAGTTTTGCATCGTCAGCAAAAACTGACAGCTTACTATCCAACCCATCCACGAGGTCATTAATAAAGAGAGTAAAAAGAATTGGGCCTAACGCCGATCCTTGTGGTACCCCGCTGCTGACTTCAATCCATTTTGAGTGAATACCATAATGACTCTTTGTTTTATGTCCCTTAAATTATACAAAAAATTAACATTATTTGCTGAGATTGGACAACCCATTTAAGTGAGAACAGAGTGGCTTCCTCTTTTTTGCTGTATGGATGTAGACACTCTGCAGCTCTTATAATATGTCATGTGTGGTCAAGGATAGAATCAGAGTGGAGAAACTATGTTAAAAGCAGGACAGGAACTCATTGTCCCACAGACATGAGTATGCACATTTCTCAATTATAGACGTGGATACGTTTTCTTTTCAGAATTTGGCAGTCTCTTATATTTTCCAGCAAAGAGAATATGGCTATGTGCCAGCAGTCATTTCCTTGTCTTTTGCATTTACTATACAATTCTAGTAGTTAGTATTGCATTGCATACAGATTAGATCATAACTCGTCAAAACTCATCAAATTCCTATCCTTCTTTGTATGCAAACATTATTGATTTTGCAGGCTGAGTTTCCATATCTAATATGTACATAAGTACACACATATACAGAAAATGGGTGTATCTGTAATGATCTGATCCTATGATACAGAGAGAAAGAAACAACCAGACGGCACAATTTCACCTCTAGCACCCCATTTTTCCACAACTTTAGCTAGGGTCGAGGCAGGGGTGAACCTAGCCCCTCTGATACCTGAGTCGAACTATAAAAAGACCCCCCCCCCCCCCCAATCTATCCGAGATTTCTCATTACTAGCTTTACACAACAAACACGCAATATATACATTTTTTTTTAAATAGGAAAACATTTGTTGTTTATTTGTAAAGTGCTGTTTCATTTATAGAAAAGATGTAAGGAATTCTTCTTACTGTGTTACTTTATTATCATAGATCAACAACGCAGCATTATCACTGAAAATGGTTTAACGCATCTTCTATGCCCCCTTTTTATTACCTAATTGACTTATGATTTTTAACTGAGTTCAGTGGCCCGGCGTGGACGGCATGATGCAGTGACGTCATCGTGCCGGGCAGTTGACGTCATCAGCGTGCTCCCGATCTCTTGTAGACCTCAGGTCTAAACCAGGCTGTGGCCTACAAGAGCAAACGGCAGAGCAGGGAGCCAATAGCCAGGGGTTGGCTGTCAAATTTTAGTCTGGGGGGCAAGCACACAGCACTGGCCCAAGAGTAGCGGCCCATTCTGGGGGCACTGGGCAATTGGCGAGTTTGTCCCCCTAACACCGCTACGGAAAAATCATCCGCCAGGAGGAAAAGCGTTTCTTGTTAGCAGAGTACAAGAAAGCCTCACCTGGGAATTAGACTTTCTTGTACTTTTCAGTTGATAGGTAGCAGTTACATGAAGGGGAATTATTTGACCTTGACCTCTAGTTTCTATTGTGGCAAATTTGAAGTTTTTTGAAATTTTATACTGCTAACTTATTTTTGGTAGGTTCCGCTGGATCGTTTGGACTACATCGTAGATTCATTGGACTACTTCGATGATTTTTTTTTTTTTTAAACTTAAAATGTTGAAAGAGTGTTGCATAGGGGAGTTTAGATTTAAAAAAAAAAAAATGTTTCTTATGTCTGTTTTTTTTAATACTTTATTATGGCCTTAGTAATGGATGCTGTCTGATTGAGAGCGTCCATTACTAAGAAGGGGCCTAGTGTTAGCCAGTAAAAAGGCTATCACTAACCCCTATTATTACCCCGGTTCTCACTGCCGCGAGGGGAGTACGATCCAGTACCCGACCATCTGAAGCGACAGTAAGGCAGCAGGGCGGCCACAGGCTGATTTTACCAGGCTGGGAAGGGACAAAAACAGTGGCCGTTTCCACCCTGGTAATGCTAGGCTGCAGCTGCTTTATTGTATCTGGCTGGTTATGAAAAATAGCGGGAACCCCACGTCATTTAAAAAAAAAAAATAATAATAGAAAAAAAATTACATGAGATCCCCTCCATTTTTCATAACCAGCCAGATACAATAAAGCAGCATCAGCCTAGCATCAACAGGGTGGGAAGAGCCATGGTTTTTGGCCATTCAGAGCCTGATATTACCAGCCTGCGGCCACCCCAGTACCCGCCCTTCACTTCAGACGGTCGGGTGCTCAATCGTACCCGGCTCTTCCCAGTACTCCTGGTGGCGGTGGGTACCGGGGTAATAATAGGGGTTAGTTGCAGCTTTTTTACTGGCTAACACTAAGCCCCTTCTTAGTAATGGACGCTCTCAAACAGACAGCTGCCATTACTAAGGCAATAATGAAGTATTGAAAAACAGAGACATAAAGAAATTTATTTTATTGAAATAACAACTCTTCCACACAATCCACTTTAACCATTTTATTAAAAAAAAAAAAGCTTAAATCAGCGAAGTAGTCCACGACCTAGTCCAAATGGTCCAAAAGCAGTATGAAAAATAAAAATAAAGATGGCTGCCCCCACAAGAGTACAAACATATGAATAAATAGTTACCTTCGGGAACATATTAAAATAATTAGAAAAATTAGGCCCATAAAATAAAACATATAAAATAAAAAATAAAAAACTATAACACCTTTCTTTTAAAGAGAACCTTTCACCTCCCCATACATGTACAGCTGAGTGCAGCATATAATGGGGAGGGCCGCACAAACTCTGGGGCACTTTACATTTTTTTTCCTAGCCTCCTTCGTTATTTAGATATCGGTGCTGTAATATTTGGTGCACGATATTTAAATAACCCCATGAACTGTCAATGGGGAGGTAATTGGCAAGGGGGCATGTAACATCGCTGTGACACTGTCCAATCAGGTACGGTCAGTGTTACAGCAAAAGCTGGAGAGAGAGCGCGTGTGCGCAGCTCCGCCACCACCACGGAACAGAAGAGGAGAAGAAGAGTGTGAATTCTTCTTCTTCTTCTGTTTCATGGCATCGGAGCTGTGCGCGCACGCACGCTCTCACTCTTTAGATCTCGGCAGACAAGGACGACAAGACTGATCTCTCGCGAGAGTTCACACAGTCTTGTACTTGCCTGCCGAGAGCTAAAGAGTGAGAGCTTGTGCGCGCGCACACGCTCTCCTCTCTCCAGCTCTTGCTGTTGACATTGTCCGTAGCGGATTGGATAGTGTCACAGCGATGTTACACGTCCCCTTGCCAATTACCGCCCCATTGGCAGTTCATGGGGTTATTTAGATATCGGGCGCCAAATATTACGGCACCGATATCTAACTAAGGAAAGAGGGTAGGAAATTTTTTTTAAAGTGCCCCAGAGTATGTGCAGCCCTGACCATTACATGCTGCACTCAGATGCACATCTATGGGCAGGTGAAAGATTCTCTTTAAAGTGTAACAACTTATTTAAAAACTTTTGACATGTCAGAAGTTTTGATCAGTGGGGTCCGAACACTGAGACCCCTCACTAGTCGCTAAAATGAAGCAGCAGAAGTGTTCGGGTGAGCGATGTGCCGCTTCAGTTCTGTTTGAGATAGGTTTAGACAGGTGCGGTGAAAGGCGTGAGACATAAGGTGTATATGAGGCCAAGGGCCAGTGACAAAAGATGTGGCAGAGCTATGTATGCGGTATAGTAGCAGTAGTCAGGAGAGTATGTCATTGGTAAACCCAGGAATATATAAATAACTGGCACTGAGTAGAATATGGATTGAAATATTGTGCTTTGTCTCCTAATTGGCTGGGTGACAACGCACTGTGCGCAGGCGCAGTCCTGCATCGCTGCCAGCCCTGTCACAATGAGTCTACACCCCGTCCGGAGGGGTGAAGAGACTATGCTGGAGTACGGACTGGTAAGCATGTGACAGCATCCTTCCTAAAGGTAGCCACAAGAAGAAAAATAGCTTTATTGTCTTAGATACATTAACACAATTCCGATTACCCAAAATCCCTTTATCAGATTATGAGACAGACCTCGTTTAATCCTATAGAAATTGTTTTTTTCCTGAATAAAATTATATGACAAACTTAAAAAAGCAGTAAAAAAAACAATGCATCATTTGGCCTCATTCAGATTGTGAATACGATACAAAACCCATAACTTGCTGAAGGGATAAACTGTACCACAGTACAGAGGCACATGGAGCATTTCTTTCAGGGATGAATAACGTGCCTCATGAGAGATGAGAAGTGCCTAGGGCTCTGTAATACTGTACGCAGGAGCGTAGCTAAAGGCTCATGGGCTCCGATGCAAAGGTTCTTCTTGGGCCCCCCCAAACTTCTTGGCCGACGGCCCATAGCTCTCAGCTGCATCCCTGGGTCTCCTAAGTGGCCCAACGATGCAGCACTAGCAGCCAGGAGCGTCACTAAGGTCTTGAAACGTCAGAGGAAATAGCCCCAATACACATACCTCCCCAAACAAAAGTGTGTGCGTGTATGTATATGTGTATATAGGAGGAAGTATATCTATAGCACCACAACCCTATAACTATGGATAGGATTAGATACAGTGGCTCAGCAGACAGTGTCACACATGATAGGATTAGATATGTTTTTTTTTTACAAGTTCGGTTGTTGGGCTACTTCGGCGTTTTCTTTAATTCTCAATAAAATGGATAATGAGGGTTGTGTATGGGATTTTTATTTCAATAAAATATTTTTTCTATGTCTTTGTATTTTTCTAAACTTTATTACTACCGCCTTAGTAATGTCCGCCAGCTAATTGACAATGTCCATTACTAAGGCTTAATGTTAGACATGAAGAGGCTAATACTAAACCCCATTATTACCCCGGTACCCACCACCACCAGGGGTACCGAGAAGAGCCAGGTACGATCCAGTACCCGACCATCTGTAGTTATGGAGGGGCACAGGCGCATCCGCAGTCCGGTATTATTAGGCTGGGAAGCCCAAAACCAGTGGCCCTTCCCACCCTGGTAATGCTAGCCTGCTGCTGCTATGCTGTATTTGTCTGGTTATAAAAATGGGGGAACCCCACATCGTTCTTTCCAATTTATTTATTTTTTTAAAATGATGTGGTGTCCCCCCCGTTTTTCATAACCAGCCAGATACCACACAGCAGCAGCAGCCTAGCATTACAAGGGCGGGAAGGGCCACTGTGTTTGGCCTTTCCCAGCCTAATAATGCCAGCCTGCGTCCGCCCCAGTACCCGACCATCACTGCAGATGGTCGGTTACTGTATCGTACTCGACTCTTCCTGGTACCCCCGGGGGCGGTGGGTACCGTGGGAAATAATGGGGGATTAGTGTTACCCTTTTCACCGGCTAACACTAAGTCCCACCTAAGTAATAGATGATGTCAATCAGTCAGCGGCCATTACTAAGATAGTAATAAAGTTTAAAAAAAATACAAGACATAGAAAAAATAGGTTAATTGAAATAAAAACCCACACAACCCTCATTAACCATTTTATTGATACAAAAAAATCGAAGTAATCCTCGAATCTGACGTAGTCCAACGACCAAACCTGTAAAAAAACACAAACACAAAAAAAATAATTAGTAAGAGCCTGTTCACATCAACGCTGCCCTTCGGTTGAGGGATTCCATCGGAGGTTTCCGTCGGGTAACCCCTCAGCGGAAAGGCAAACTGAAACCTCAGCTTCCGTTTCCCTTGCCATTGATCTCAATGGTGACGGAAACATTGCTAAAGGTTTCCGTTTGTCACCGCTGTGACAGGGTTTTGTTGTCCTTGACGCAACCAATAGCGCAGTCGACTACACTATTGATTCCGTCAAAACAAAGGAACCCTGTCACAACAGTGAAAATCGGAAACCCTTATCAACGTTTCCGTCACCATTGAGATCAATGGTGAATGAAATGGAAGCTGAGATTACAGTTTGCCTTTCCGTTGAGGGGTTTACCCGACGGAAACCTCAGACGGAACCCCTCAACGGAAGGGCAGCGGTGATGTGAACACAGCCTAACACATATGGTAGGCTTAGATACAGGGCCCATGTGCATGTGTGATACTGTTTGTTGGACCCTGTATCTAAGCCTACCACAAGGTAGGCTTAGATACAGGGTCCAGCAGACAGTAATCTTATACAGTAAAAGATTGCTGTTTCTGGTGTCCTGTATCTAAGCCTACCACATGGTAGGCTACCCATTGACTACCAGGACCCCTGCCAATCAGCTGTTTTGAAGGAGGAACAGTGCTCGTACAAGCACTGCTTCCCCTTCATTTCCCTTTCTTGCTCACACTGTGAATTGCTGACACGTCTGTGTCGGCAATTCAGTGTGAAAAAGTGACCGGAATGAATGGGATGTAACGCTCGTACAAGCGCTGCACTCCCTTCAAAATAGCTGATGGTGGTCCCGGTAGTCGGACCCCAACCTATCAGCTCCAGCAGACAGTGGTATTAAACTGACCCTCCTCTTCAGCCGCAACGGAGGTCCTGACTCCATCCAGAGTTTTGACGTTGTGTGCAGCGCATAGCGTTGTGACGTCATGCGCTGCGCACAGCGCTGTGACCTCAGGACCTCCGCTGCGCTCCGGAACCAGGAAGGTACGTACTGTAAGTTACTATAGTAACAGGGGCCCGTGTAGTTTATTACATAGGCTACAGTTACTATAGTAACTTTTCATTGATGTGGCCTGGGCCCCCCTGGCTTCGGGGCCCGGTAGCAATTGCAATCGCTGCGACCCCTATAGTTACACCACTGACAGTACGTACAACTCCAGTCAGAGCTCATGCATGTGGCAATTGGGTCTACGAGGACACTTCAGCTCAGTTCACAGTGCTGTTTTTATATACTTTTTTCTGTTCGTTTATTTTTACAGTAAGAGGTAAGAAAACTTTTTTGTTAAATGGACACTAACTTTTTAAACAACTTATGCTAATTTAATAATATACCTGATATAGATCAACCTTGTAATTTACTTACTGTTAAAGTCTATTTGTTATAACCATGCAAATTCTGTGAGAAGTTACTGCCACTAGGTGTCTCCCTTCCTGTAATATGCTGTCCACCCCAGGTTGTCAAGCAAAATCCTTTCCCAGTTAGATGAGCTACAGAAGGTGTGTTGGGTGTTTCATCACTACCTGCCAATACAAGTCTCTGGATAGGGGAGGGGGGAACTGGAGCAGAAAGAGAAAGACACAGATAGACATGCTTTAGTTTTCTGGTAAGTGCTACTGTCTCACCCCAGTGCTGGATTCTCAGCTACACTACTCATTACTGCTGTATAATCTCATATATATAGTCAGTATAGTAACGCATGTTGCATTTTCTTTCTGTCCACGTCTGTTGGATCTGTACAACCAATCCGTAATATTTGTAAACCTGAAACTACACAGACCGGACTAGGAATGAATGTAATCATCGAGCCAGTAATATAATCTGAAAACTATTCACTGCATGTTCAGGCCTTAAAGGGGCTGTCCCAAGATTAAATGTTATCCCCTCTCTACAGGATAGGACATAACATGCTGATCAGTGGAGGTCCCTTGTACCCCTGACTTAATGACACTGCAGGTCAAGCACACACCCTGCCGCTCCAGTTACTCAGGGGTACAAGGGACCACCGTTCTAGTTATCAGTGGGGGGTCTCAGTGGTCGGACCCCCGCCATCAGCATGTTATGTCCTATCCTGTAGACAGGGGATAACATTTAATCTTGGAACAACCCCTTTAACTGCAAGGGGCAAAAATGTATATTTAGAAAAAAAGGCATATGGAACAGTAGGAAAGCAAAAAATAAACTGCACACAACCTATAAATAAATATGTACCAGCAGTGTATATACCACACAGATCCATATATAGCAGCAGTGAATATACCGCATATATAAATATATACCAGCAGTGAATGTTATCAGCTACAGTCCGCCCTTCTCCTCCTCCTCTCATCTAATAACATGTGGAGGCTGAGGAGAGGTGCAGAGTTGCAAAGCCAGCCTTACTCACTCGTTAGACGCGCCCTCTGTATCGTAGTCCGCAGGGGCGTGCGCTTCTTCTCTTCAAGCTCTGTTGTGAACTTGTGATATAGGGGCGGATATAGGATTGAAATCTGGGGCAGGGGTGGAAAAAACACAAACTGTGAACAGACCATATTTTCCCACCTCCTCCCCCTAACACCACCCCTATTGAACTCTGCCATCTGTCAACGCAAAAATCATCTGTCAGAAGGAAAAATTTTTCCTGTTGAGTATAAGAAAGCCCCACCTGGGAATTAGAGATAAATGGAGAAAAAAGTGGATACAATTCTCCAGCGCTGTCCAATTGTTGTGGAATTGAAGGATTCAATCCAAGGCAAGAAGTTTAAATAAGATATATGTTTAATGGATAAGAATGCTACGCGTTACGAGATCGGACCGATCCCTCAGATAGAATGCGGAGAGCCTCTTTTTCGTAATCAGTTATGCCCTGAATGACGGTGCCGCCCCCTTTGTCGGCCGACCGTATAACAATTTGGTCATTATTTTTTTAAAAGCCCTCTCATGTTTCTCCTGCACTGAGCCACATACACTGTAGAACAGTAATAAAGTTCATGTGTACAGTCTCTATGTTTATCACCAATTTTGGGTATTTGTTCAATTTAATTTGTCATTAAAGTTTTTTTTTGTTTTTTTTTCCCTTTGACCTTTGAGCCCAGAAACGTTCATTTTTGGCGGTCTTTTTAAGCTATTTAAACCCTGCTGGGTCCTCCAGCATCATGTATGTTTCTTTGCCTGATGAAGAGATCGGTCCGATCTCGTAACGCGTAGCATTCTTATCCATTAAACATATATCTTATTTAAACTTCTTGCCTTGGATTGAATCCTTCAATTCCACAACAATTGGACAGCGCTGGAGAATTTTATCCACTTTTTTCTCCATTTATCTCGATCTACTGAGGGAGCCCTGACTGCCCCTGCACGGATTTACCAGCTGCAGTCCTTTGAGACCATACAGGCACTTCTGGGTGTTGTGCTCCTAGGACACCACAACATCACAAGGTGTAGCGCCCATGGCCGCGGGCCGTCGGGTTTACTCACCTCCCGACGCCTTGGCCATGGATCTGTGAGCGCTGGCCTCCATCTCCCTCCTAGGAGATGCCAGCGCTCACTTCCGCTCCGTCCGGCTGGGTCCCTTAGGGTGCGCGCGCAATTAGGAAATCGTCATCATCATCATCAACGGCCACGATTTCCTGGTCTATAAGAAGGCCCCTGGCCTTCTAATCCTTGCCTGAGCGTTGTTAGTCTTTCCCAGTCTGTCTCACAAATGGTCCCTTAGTGTCTCCGTTCCAGCTGTTACCCGTGCCCTGTTACCGTTCCTGTATTCCGTATTGCTCCTGTGCCTACCCGCGTTCAAGTGTCTTCTGCCACATCAAGTGCCATCTGCCACGTCAAGTGCCACGCCAAGTGCCATCTGCCACGCCAAGTGCCATCTGCCACGTCAAGTGCCATCTGCCACGTCAAGTGCCATCTGCCACATCAAGTGTCTTCTGCCACGTCAAGTGCCATCTGCCACGTCAAGTGACTACCGCTCATCGGATACTGCCCGCCACGTCTGGCGCCACTTGCCGCACCTGCCTCCACCCGTGCTGAAGCCACAGCCACCACCCGGACTATTTCAGGTACCCAAGCATTACTGTCTGCCATTTTACGTTCGCATAGACTGTGACCTGGTCAGCTGCCTCCCCGCTACGGCGGAGCAGCCTAGTGGGTCCACAAACCCAGTGTCCGTGACAGTACGCTCAGGCCATGGAACCCGCTGGCCAGCCCAAGACCCCAGTACAGAAAATTCAGACAGAGATGCATGACCTACGCACACGTCAGGATCAACTCCTTGAGGCGGTGAATTCTATTCTGGTCCGCCTGGATCTACTCGCGGTTCCACCCTCGGTTCTTCCTCCTGAAGTTGATGCTGTGCCACTGCCTGTTGCTCCCCCTGTTTGTTCCGGATCCTCAGTTCCTCTGCCTCTTCCTCCTCGCTACGACGGTGACCCAATCGCTATCAATCCTATCTTGCTGGGTCTGCCATGGCTCCGTCTACACGCCCCGACACTCGACTGGAGTTCTGGAGAAGTTCTTCAATGGGGTTCCAGATGCCATAGCCATTGCCTGTCACAAGTCCGTCCTGTTGTGCCCCCTCTTCCTCAGTCACTCTCCGATCTACCTTCTCAGTATTCCAGTTTTGCGGATGTCTTCTGCAAACGGGAGGCTGAGACGTTGCCTCCACATTGGAATTATGACTGTCCCATTGAACTGGTACCCAATGCTTCTCTTCCCAGTGGACGAGTATATCCTCTCTCCTTGCCAGAGACTTTATCGATGTCAGCCTATATCAAGGAGAACTTGGAGAGGGGTTTTATTCGAAAATCTTCCTCCCCGGCCGGGGCAGGATTCTTCTTCATTAAAAAGAGAGATGGATCTCTCCGACCCTGCATTGACTACCGTGGTCTCAATCAGATCACGGTCAAGAACAAATACCCGTTGCCACTCATTTCCGAGCTGTTTGATCGCATACGAGGAGCCAAAATTTTTTCCAAGCTAGATCTGCGGGGGGCCTATAATCTAATCCGGATTCGTCGCGGTGACGAATGGAAGACGGCATTTAATACCCGCGATGGGCACTACGAATACCTAGTGATGCCCTTCGTACTGTGTAACGCTCCCGCAGTATTTCAGGAGTTCGTTAATGATATCTTCCGAGATCTCCTCTATACGTGTGTTGTAGTTTATCTCGATGATATTCTAATCTTCTCCCCAGATCTGATGACCCATCGGAGGCATGTTCGTCAAGTTCTTCTGCGACTAAGAGAGAATCGCTTGTATGCCAGGTTAGAGAAATGCACCTTTGAAAAGAGGTCTTTGCCCTTCCTGGGCTATGTCATCTCGTATCAAGGCCTTAAGATGGACTATGAGAAGTTAAAGTCTGTTCTGGAATGGCCACGTCCTCAAGGCCTAAGGGCCATACAGCGGTTCCTGGGTTTCGCCAATTTCTACCGCCAGTTTATTCCGAACTTTTCTTCTCTGACGGCCCCCATCTCTACCCTTACCAAGAAGGGTGTAAACGCCAACGTATGGACTCCAGAGGCAGAGTCCACATTCATTAGCCTCAAGAAAGCCTTCACTTCAGCTTCGATCCTCCATCACCCTGACGTATCTCAGCAGTTCTCACTGGAAGTGGACGCTTCCTCTGTTGGTGCAGGCGCACTTTTGTTCCAGAGGAGCTCCAAAGGAAAGGCAGAAGTATGTGGCTACTACTCAAGACTGTTTTCCTCTGCTGAGCGCAATTATTCCATTGGAGATCGGGAGCTACTGGCTATCAAATTGGCTCTGGAGGAGTGGAGACATCTTCTGGAGGGCGCTGCTCACCCCATCCTGATCTTCACCGACCACAAGAATCTCACTTACCTTCAGTCCGCTCAAAGACTGAATCCTCGTCAAGCCAGGTGGTCACTGTTCTTCACCCGTTTCCAATTTCTGCTCCACTACCGTCCCGCTGACAAGAACGTGAGGGCCGATGCCCTGTCCAGATCATTTGAAACGGAAGACACGGTGGAGTCCCTTCAGACGATCATAGACCCATCCTGTGTTGTCACCGCCAATCCTCTGCAGCTTAGAAATATCCCTCCGGGGAGAACTTTTGTTCGGTTGGCAGACAGAAAAAGAATTCCCCGCTGGAGACACAGTTCTAAACTAGCTGGGCACGCCGGTGTCCGTAAAACCCAAGACCTGATCGCTCGTCACTTCTGGTGGCCCACGCTACCTAAGGATGTTCTGGACTTTGTCTCTGCTTGCACGGTGTGTGCCTCTAACAAAGTGACTCACAGCAAGCCTGCCGGCCTGCTTCGACCCCTGCCTGTACCCAGTGCCCCCTGGCATCACATCGCTATGGACTTCATCACGGACATTCCTCTCTCAGCAGGATGCAACACCATCTGGGTGGTGGTGGACCGGTTCTCTAAGATGGCACATTTTATTCCGCTGACCGGCCTACCCTCTGCTCCCCGACTTGCGAGTCTCTTCATTCAGCACATATTTCGCTTGCATGGCTTGCCTCTTCACATTGTGTCCGACCGGGGGGTTCAGTTTACCTCCAAGTTCTGGAGAGCCCTCTGTAAACTCCTGGATGTGAGTTTGGACTTTTCCTCTGCCTATCACCCCCAGTCCAATGGGCAAGTTGAGAGGATCAACCAGATCATGGAAAATTACCTCCGCCACTTCATCTCTTTACAGCACGATAACTGGGTACAGCTTCTTCCATGGGCGGAGTTTTCATATAATAATCACACAAGTGAGTCCACTACCTCCACTCCGTTTCACATCGTGTACAGTCAACATCCCAGAGTCCCTCTTCCAGTGTCGACTTCATCTCAGGTACCCGCTGCTGACTCTGCATATGGGGACTTCCTGCAAATCTGGCAACAGACCCGGTCCTCTATTTTGCTGGCGGTAGATCGCATGAAGCGTAAGGCAGATACCAAGAGAAGAGAGCCGCCTCAGTATCTTCCTGGGACTAAAGTCTGGCTGTCCTCTCGGAACATTCGCTTGAGGGTGCCTTCATACAAGTTTGCTCCCAGGTTCCTTGGTCCTTTCGAGATCCTGCAACAAATTAACCCTGTTTCCTATAAGCTGTGGCTGCCCCCTACCCTCAGAATCCCTAACTCCTTCCATGTGTCCCTCCTGAAACCAGTGGTCCTGAACCGCTACAGCAAGACCTCTAGTTCCACAGTTGCTCCCAGCGGTCCTTCTGATGTATTCGAGGTAAAGGAGATCCTGGACCGCAAGAGGGTAGGAGGAAGGACTTTCTATTTGGTGGACTGGAGAGGGTTTGGTCCTGAGGAGCGGTCCTGGGAGCCAGAAGAGAACCTTAGCGCCCCTACTCTTATTAAAAAGTTCCTCTCTCACTCTGGCCCCAAGAAGAGGGGGCGTAAGAGGGGGGATACTGTAGCGCCCATGGCCGCGGGCCGTCAGGTTTACTCACCTCCCGACGCCCGCGGCCATGGATCTGTGAGCGCTGGCCTCCGTCTCCCTCCTAGGAGATGCCAGCGCTCACTTCCGCTCTGTCCGGCTGGGTCCCGTAGGATGCGCGCGCACGCTCGCGCCCCGGCCTTAAAGGGCCAGCGCGCGCAATTAGGAAATCGTCATCATCATCAACTGCCACGATTTCCTGGTCTATAAGAAGGCCCCTGGGCTTCTAATCCTTGCCTGAGCGTTGTTAGTCTTTCCCAGTCTGTCTCGCAAATTGTCCCTTAGTGTCTCCCGTTCCAGCTGTTACCCGTGCCCTGTTACCGTTCCTGTATTCCGTATTGTTCCTGTGCCTACCCGCGTTCAAGTGTCTTCTGCCACGTCAAGTGCCATCTGCCACGTCAAGTGCCATCTGCCACATCAAGTGCCACGCCAAGTGCCATCTGCCACGCCAAGTGCCATCTGCCACGCCAAGTGCCATCTGCCACATCAAGTGCCATCTGCCACATCAAGTGCCATCTGCCACGTCAAGTGCCATCTGCCACATCAAGTGTCTTCTGCCACGTCAAGTGCCATCTGCCACGTCTAGTGTCTACCGCTCATCGGATACTGCCCGCCACGTCTGGCGCCACTTGCCGCACCTGCCTCCACCCGTGCTGAAGCCACAGCCACCGCCCGGACTATTTCAGGTACCCAAGCATTGCCGTCTGCCATTTTACGTTCACATAGACTGTGACCTGGTCAGCTGCCTCCCCGCTACGGCGGAGCGGCCTAGTGGGTCCACAAACCCAGTGTCCGTGACACAAGGTAAGCACAACCGCTTACCCCCGACCCTTTGTCACTTTAAACAAGAGATGATGCACAATGTGCGCCGGGTGTTTTTTGTTTTTTTCTCTTCTTGTCTATAGACCACCTGGGAATTAGACTTTCTTGTACTCCACAATGGGGAAACTTTTTTTCCCTCTGGCGGATGACTTTTCAGTTGACAGGAAGCAGAGTTACATGAAGGGAAATTATTTTTCCATGACCTCTAATTTCTATTGTGGCGCAGGGGAGAAAAAAGTATAGGTTTCAAATTTTTAATACGGCTAACATTTATTTTTTTGCTATGTTCGGCTGGATCATTTAGACTAAGTCAAAGTTTAGTTGGACTACTTTGATAATGTACGTTTTTTTTTGTTTTTTTTAAATAAAATGGTGAAAGAGGGTTGTGTGGGGAAGTTTTTATTTCAATAAAAAAATGTTTTCTTATGTCTTTGTTTTTTTTAAATGATATTACCGCCTTTGTAATGGCCGCTGTCTGTCTGACGGTGTCCATAGTAAGGCAGGGCTTAGCGTTAGCCATAAAAAGGCTAACAGTAACCAGGGGTGCCGGAAAGTGCGGGTAACACCCAGTACCCGACCATCTGTAGTCATTGTCGGGTACTGGAGCGACTGCAGGCTGGTATTATAAGGCTGGGAGGGACAAAAACCCAAAAGGACCACGGTTTTATGTTTTCCCACCCTGGTAATGCTAGCCTGCTGCTGCTGTGTTGTATCTGGCTTGTTATGAAAAATGGGGGGACCCCACGTCTTTTAAAAAAATAATAAAAAATAGTTGAAAAAAACTACGTGGGTTCCCCCTAATATTTCATAACCAGACAGATACAACATAACAGCAGCAGTCTAACATTACCAGGTGGGAAAACATAAAACCGTGGTCCTTTTGGGTTTTTGTCAAAAGTTTTTTTTAAAGTTTAGTTACACTTTAAAGGAAAGGCGTTACAATTTTGAACCAGTCAGACCCCTCCCCCCCCGCCCCCTTGCACTATAATAACTACTCGGGATGCGATGGGGGAAATTAAACTACATAGGTGGTCAGAGTGTCCGATGCTGATGGCTCTGTGGGGGGGGAGTTATCCCCCCCATAGAGCTCTCAGCAGTCAGTCAGATGCTCTGGCCCCCTCCCTTATAGTATAATAACTACTGAGGGCTCTATGGTGGGGATTATACTGTAGGGGGGCTGAGCATCTGAGGCAGGGATAAAGGGCAGATCACGCAGGGCCTGCCTTAGCTTGGATGGTGCCCTGTGCGGGGGACTCTATTGCTGCCCTCTACAAATACAGGCAAATATACACATATATATATACACACACACACACACACACACACACACACACACGAGGCATGTGTACATATATGCACACACGGCATGTATACATATACAGACACATATATACACACACACACATAGACACTAGGCATGTATACATATACAGACACATATACACACACAAATACACAGACAGACACAAAGCGTGTATACATATACAGACACATATACACACACACATACACAGACACACGGCATGTATACATATACAGACACATATATACAAACACAGACACACACAGGCACAAAGCATGTATACATATACAGACACACAAACATAAAGCCTGTATACATATACAGACACATATATACACACATACACACACACACACACACACACACACACACACAGCCACAAGGCATGCATACATATACAGATGCATATATACACACACACATGCACAGGCAGACACAAAGCATGTGTACATATACAGACACCTATATACACACACACATACACACACGCACACACAAACATAAAGCATGTATACATATACAGACACATATATACACACACACAGCCACAGGGCATGCATACATACATACATACACAGACACATATATACACACACACACACACACACACACACACATACACATACAGACACAAAGGATGTATACATATACACACACACATACACAGACAGACACAAAGCATGTATACATTTACAGACACATATATATATATACACACACACAGCCACAAGGCATGCATACATATACATACACATACACACACACACATACACACACAAACATAAAGCATGTATACATATACAGGCACATCTACACACAAACACAAACATAAAGCATGTATACATATACAAACACACATATATACACACACACACACACACACAACCGCAAGGCATGCATACATATACAGACACATACACACACAAACATAGACAGACAGATACAAAGCATGTATACATATGCAGACACATATATACACACATACACAGACACACGGCATGTATACATATACAGACACATATGTACACACACACACACACACACACACACACACACAGACAGACACAAAGCATCTATACATATACAGACACATACACACACACACACACACACACACAAAGGAACTTACCATCTCTCCAGCTGCACAGGTTTTTGCAGGTCGGGCTGTTGACGGAGCTTCCTCCTCAGCTCTGCACTTGCTTCCTCTGCTGCCTCAGTGTGTGTGTAACAAGGAGCAGAGAATATAGAGTACAAAATACGGCCTGCACAGTTGCGCTCCCTACATGGTGGGAGGCTGCAGCATCATGTCGCACACCTCTAAGGCCGGCCCTGAGTGGGTGTCCCCATAATGCCCAATGCAGTCAGTCAGATGCCCCCCCTTTTCAGTATGGTAGCGGCCCATCACTTTTAAATTAGTGAGGGCAGGAGGCTGAGCGCAGTAATCGGCACTCTGCCGCTCTAGTCTTTAACAACGAGTCAGCCTCCAGTCCTCACCTCATTACTTACCAGCCGCTCTTCCTTTCTTCAGGAGAGAGTGTTCGGCCGCTCCTCCCGCAGACCTCCAGGTTCTCTATGCTAATCTCTAGCGGTGCGTGCAGCGTCAGAGCGGGGGAGTGTACTAGCAGATGTGCGCCTATCGTGCTGCGCTTCTGCTAGGTAAAGTACTCTACCCTGCCCTCCTCACGCATCTCCCCTGGCGCTGCCGCAATATGCCGCCCCCCGTTTTTAGCTCGGTGGCGCCGCCTGAGGCGGCTCACCTCGCCTCATGGCAGGTGCGTCCCTGACTTGCATGGCTAGAAACACTTTCCTGAGATTTATCAAAACTGTTGCGAAAGGAAAAAATGGAGCTTGAATTCATGTTGATGCTTTCATTTTCCAAAGGGCCTCTGAAAAATGAGAGACATGATCCCATTGGCTGTTTTCAGCAATCCCTCACTAATCCTCTGCACTAGTTTTGATACATTTTTCCTTTGTTTTTGCTATGCGTAATAGGAATATTAATATGAAATACATTTCTTATCTAAGAAGATAGTGCTGTCATTTTTAATTGGAAACTTAATGATTTGCGTAAATATGAGAAAGATAATGAAAGCTTCCCTATTGTTACAAAAAAGCACAATCCCTCCCTAGTAGTGAATGGCGGTTACGGAAGCAGCGTAGCATGCAAGCTATTCTGTTTCCGTAACTACCATTCAGTTCTATGGGAGTTAGAACAACTAGATGCCACATTTTTATGGCATCTAGTTGATGTGCCATAAAAGTCTATTGTGCGGACAAAATAGAAGTCTCAGACACCAAATAATATTAGGTTAGTTTTAGATTAATTTTAAAAAGTAAGTAAATTCTGACACTTTTTTTGTGGTGTTCTGATGCTTTGATAAAACAACAGTGACACCTGGTGGTACATTGTTGTATTTATAGTTGTTCCTAAATAACATAATAGGGCTGTGTACAAGCCATTTTTAAGTTCTTTTATCTCTGTAAAATATAAGCAATAAATGAAATAAGTAAATTGCAAGCTCCCGGAGAGACGTGGCTTAGCCATGTAAGGATCTTCGGCTTGTGTGCTCTGTGCCATTACACCAGCTTACCAGGCATTTGAAACTCCCTGTCATTCCCAGGCAGAAGAAGGGAGACAGAAACAAGATCCCCGTGTCCTGAAGTCGTTTATCAGAATCCGCGACTCACAATTATTGTTACTTCAGTTCCCCTGCAGAAGCAGCAGCATTCCCGGCTAATGCGGACATTGATCCTTTCACGCGCTCCTCCACTGCAGCGCCGCCAGCACTGATAGAATTGGCGCCTTCCTCTCCAACACTGTTTTTGTGCTTGCTAAATTAAGTGGCTTGTGGATCAAGTGGAGTTATTAAACCGGATTGGTTGCTGTCTTCTTGTGTGTGAAACTGTGTTTGATATATGAATTGCTAATAGAGGTTTGCAAAACTGACACGATTGAAAACCCTTTTATTTTCCTTCTTAGCTTCTGTCCTGCTGTGCAGCTTACTAGGTGGAGGGGTTAATTGCTCTCAGGTGATATAAATAAGCCTGCAGGCCTCAGTTGAGCTTGCTCTGGTTTTGCTAAATTAAGTGGCTTGTGCATCAAGTGGAGTTATTAAACCGGAGTTAAAAAGAGGAGTTAAAGTCCCTGTAAGTACTCTTCTTTTCTTTTATTTTTACAATTGTTCACTGTTTTTTTGTAACTGGGATAATGGACAGCAAGATTGGAGGTTTTCTTCAGTGCACAGTCTGCCATATGTATGAACGACTGGAGCCGGAGTTCCAGGGTTAACTCTTCTGTGGCAGATGTGAGCATGTTGTTCACCTGGACGCTGGCATTAGAGATCTGGAGGAGCAAAATGCAACACTGAGGGTGATAGACAATCTTGAGCGGAGCATTCTGCTCACTGAGCAAGCAATTAGTGGGGTAAATCTGGAGGGTGAAGACATGGGTCAGCAGGATCAGGCAAGTAGTTGAGTTAATATAGTTAGGGGCAGTAGAAATTGGTCCAAGAAAAGGAAGGCCAATCTTGTTTCTGAAATTCCAAGTAAAATTGCCAAGTTGGGTGATGATGCGAGGGTGTCGGTCTCAGAAATGGCAGCCCTAGTGGATACTGATCTCCCTAATAGCTGGGAGAACAGCCCAGCTAGTAGTCGGCGGGATGGTAATGCAGGTAAGGCAAGACAATTAGTAGTTGTAGGGGATTCTATTATCAGGAAGACGGATAGAATAATTTGTCACCAAGACCGCCTCAACCGAATGGGTTGCTGTCTCCCTCGTGCCAGGGTTCGGCATGTGGGGGAACGTGTGGATAAATTACTGGGAGGGGCTGGTGGTGATCCAGCTGTCGTACATGGTAGGTGGAGGGGCCTTAAGAATACATTTTAAAGAACTAGGCTACAAGCTGAAGGGAAGGACCTCCAAGGTAGTATTCTCAGGAATACTGCCTGTGCCATGCGCATCACAGGAAAGACAGCGGGAGCATGGCTTAAGTCTTGGTGTAGAGGAGAAGGCTTTGGGTTCCTAGGGCACTGGGCTGACTTGGGTGGTCCGCTGTGCTGGGGGAGAGAATTCTAGCTGGGGTGGCAGAGTATTTAAACTAGGGCTAAAGAGGGAGGTCAATGTAGAAAATAAAGGGGTAGTTAGGTTAGAGAGGCGTCAGAGTTTTTTAGTGGGGGGAGAAATATACTTTCGGGAGAGGACTAGACAACAGGATAGGGAGATCCTTTTGTTACAAAACAGCAATGAAAATAAAAATGCCCAAATTATGTCAATCACATTTCTGATACTGAAAGTAAAAAATTGAAAGGCAAGTTAAAGTGTATGTTCACAAATGCCAGAAGTCTAGCAAGCAAAATGGGGGAGCTGGAGGCCTTGGTACTGGAGGAACATATTGATATAGGTGGTGTTGCTGAAACATGGCTAGACTCTTCTCATGACTGAGCTGTAAATCTGCAGGGTTTAACGCTGTTTCGGAAAGACAGGACAAATAGCAAAGGCGGTGGTGTATATCTGTATGTGAGAAGTGATATAAAGGCGAGTGGGAAAGAGACAATAGTGGGTGAAGATTGTGATGAGGTTGAAACCTTGTGGGTGGAATTACAAATGGAGGTATAAACTGAAAAAATTAAGTTTGGTGTAATCTATAAACTCCCCCAATATAAATGAGGAGATGGAAAGTCAGCTATATAAACAGATGGAGCAGGCAGCACAGGGGGGTACTGTAGGGATAATGAGATATTTTAATTTCCGGGATATTAATTGGTGCCATGGTTCGGCTTCAACTGCAAAGAGGAGACATTTCCTCAACCTGTTGCAGCAAAAATTGTATGGGCCAGTTTGTGGAAGACCCGACTAGAGGTGAAGCTCTGTTGGATCTGGTAATTTCTAATACTGCAGAGCTTGTTGGGAATGTCATTGTTCGTGAAAACCTCGGTAACAGTGATCACAATATAGTTACATTTTACCTATACTGTAAAAAACAAACACAGGCTGGGAGGGCAAAAAACATTAATTTTAACCCCTTAAGGACACAGCCTGTTTTGGCCTTCAGGACACAGCCGATTTTTTCAAATCTGACATGTTTCACTTTATGTGGTAATAACTCCGGAATGCTTTTACCTATCCAAGCGATTCTGAGATTGTTTTCTCGTGACACATTGGACTTTATGTTACTGGCAAAATTTGCTCGATACATTAAGTATTTAATTGTGAAAAACACCAAAATGTAGCGAAAAATTGCAAAAATTTGCATTTTTCTAAATTTATATGTATCAGCTTGTAAGACAGATGGTAATACCACACAAAATTGTTGCTAATTAACATCACCCATATGTCTACTTTAGATTGGCATTGTTTTTTGAACATCCTTTTATTTTTCTATGACATCACAAGGCTTAGAACTTTAGCAGCAATTTCTCACATTTTCAAGAAAATTTCAAAAGGCTATTTTTACAGGGGCCAGTTCAGATGTGAAGTAGATTTTAGGGCCTTATATATTAGAAACCCTCGATAAGTCACCCCATTTTAAAAACTTCACCCCTCAAAGTATTCAAAACAGCATTTAGAAAGTTTCTTAACCCTTTAGATGTTTCACAGGAATTAAGGCAAACTAGATGTGAAATGTTCAAATTTTTTTTTATTTTTGCAGAAATTCATTTTTCATCTATTTTTTTTGTAACACAGAAAGTTTTACCAGAGAAATGCAACTCAATATCTATTGCCCAGATTCTGCAGTTTTTAGAAATACCCCACATGTGGCCCTAGTGCAGTAATGGACTGAAGCACCGGCCTCAGAAGCAAAGGAACACCTAGAGGATTTTGGGGCCTCCTTTTTATTAGAAAATATTTTAGGCTCCATGTCGGATCTGAAAGGCTCTTGCGGCACCAAAACAGTGGAAATCCCCCAAAAGTGACCCCATTTTGCAAACTACACCCCTTGAGGAAATTATCTAGGGGTATAGTGAGCATTTTGACCCCGCAGGTTTTTTGCAGAAATTATTGGAAGTAGGCCATGAAAATGAAAATCTACATTCTTTCAAAGAAAATGTAGGTTTAGCTAATTTTTTCTAATTTCCACCAGGACTAAAAGGAGAAAATGCACCAAAAAAGCAATTTCTCCCGAGTAAAACAATACCCCGCATGTGGTCATAAACGGCTTTTTGGACACACGGCGGAGCTTAGAAGGGAAAGAGCGCCATTTGGCTTTTGGAGCTCAAATTTAGCAGGAATGGTTTGCGGAGACCACGTCGCATTTGCAAAGCCCCTAAGGTACCAAAACAGTGAAAACACCCAAAAAGTGACTCCATTTAGGAAACTACACCCCTTGAAGAATTCATCTAGGGGTGTAGTGAGCATTTTGAACCCACAGGGGTTTCATAGATTTTATTAGAATTGGGCAGTGAAGATAAAAAAAATCCTTTTTTTCCAATAAGACGTAGCTTTAGCTCCAAATTTTTCATTTTCTCACCAAAAAAATGAATAAAAGAACCCCAACATTTGTAAAGCAACTTCTCTGGAGTATGGCAATACCCCATTTGTGGTC
Source organism: Rhinoderma darwinii (assembly GCF_050947455.1). Taxonomy (NCBI): domain Eukaryota; kingdom Metazoa; phylum Chordata; class Amphibia; order Anura; family Rhinodermatidae; genus Rhinoderma; species Rhinoderma darwinii. The sequence goes on from NC_134698.1 coordinate 34,561,971, forward strand.
ATAAACTGCTGTTTGGGCACACGGCAAGGATCAGAAGAGAAGGAGTGCCATTTGGCTTTTGGAGCACAGATTTTGCTGGATTGGTTTCTTGACACCATGTCACTTTTGCAAAGCTCCTAAGGTGTCAGTACAGTGGAAACTCCCCAAAAGTGATTCCATTCACAAAACTACACCCCTTGAGGAGTTCATCTAGGGGTGTAGTGAGCATTTTGATCCCACAGGTGTTTCATAGATTTTATTAGAATTGGGCAGTGAAAATAAAAAAAATCCTTTTTCTTCAATAAGACGTAGTTTTAGCTGAAAATGTTTCATATTCTCAACAAATAAATGTAAAAGAGCACCCCAACACTTGTAAAGCAACTTCTCCTGTGTATGACAATACCACATATGTGGTCATAAACTGCTGTTTAGGCACAGAGTAGGGCACAGAAGGGAAGGAGCGCCATTTGGCTTTTGGAGTACAGATTTTGCTGGATTGGTTTCTGGGCGCTATGTCGCATTTGCAAAGTCCCTGTGGGACCAAAACAGTGGATCCCCCCAGAAGTGACCCCATTTTGGAAACTACACCCCTCAAGGTATTCACCTAGGGGTGTAGTGAGCATATTAACCCCACAGGTGATTGGCAGAAATTGGTGTGCACGTGATGTTGCAGAGTGAAAATGGTTTTTCAATAGATATGCCAATATCCAGCTTGTGCCACTGGAGACACACACCCCAAAAATTATTAAAAGGGTTCTCCCGGGTATGGCGATGCCATATATGTGGAAGTAAACTGCTGTTTGGGCACACTGTAGGGTTCAGAAGGGAGGTAGAGCCATTTGGCTTTTGGAGCGTGGATTTTGCTTGTAGTAGTTTTGTTTGGAGTCTTACTGGTGTTTCCGTTTATAATGTGGGGGTACATGTAAGGCGGGCGGAGTATATAAGGGGCATAGTCAGGTGGTATAGTGGGGTAAAAAAAAACAATAAAATAATCCATAGATGTGTGTTATGCTGTGACACAATCCTTTCTGCACAGGCCGGTGTCGCACTAATAAATGGTCTTTACTTATCCCCCTTTTGGTCCGCACTCGGCACCTTTGCAGTTTGGGGAATTTTGCTGGGAAGTGTTGTCCTGGTATAATACGGGCACCCTCGCTTCCAGCAGATATGTTTGGGCCCTCCCCTTCCTGGATCCCTAATTTTAGGGGCCTTGATAATTCGCCACTTGAAACAGAAGAAATGTTCCCCTCGGGCTGCACAACTGCATATTTTTATTTCCTGGCTTATTGGTGCCTTGACTAATTTTATTTTTTCATAGACGTAGTGGTATGAGGGCTGTTTTTTTTTGCGGGACGAGCTGTAGTTATTATTGGTACCATTTTGGGGTACACGCGACTTTTTGATCACTTGTTATCCTTTTTTTTTGGGAGGCAAGGTGACCAAAAAACAGCAATTCTGGCATATTTTTTTAGTTCTTTTTATACAGCGTTCGCCACGTGTTATAAATTACATGTTAGCTTTATTCTGCGGGTCAGTCCGATTCCGGTGATACCTAATTTATAGCACTTTTTATGTTTTACAACTTTTTGCACAATAAAATAACTTTTGTAAAGAGAATGGATTTTTTCTGTCGCCAAGTTGTGAGAGCCATAACGGTTTTAAATTTTTCGGCGGCGGAGCTGTATGAGGGCTTGTTTTTAGCGAGACGAGTTATAGTTTTTATAGGTACCATTTTTAGGTACATGCGACTTTTTGATAACTTTTTATTTCAATTTTTGGAAGACAAAGTGACCAAAAAATAGCAATTATGTCAGTATTTTTTAGTTATTTTTTTTACGGCGTTCACTGTGCGGAATAAATAACATAATATTTTTATAGTTCAGGTCGTTACGGTCGCAGCGATACCAAATATGTATGGCTTTATTATTTTTTTCAATAATAAATGACTTGATAAGGGAAAAAGGGCGATTGTGTTTTGTGTTATTATTTGAAACTTTTATTGTATTTTTGACAACTTTTATTTTTACTTTTTTGACACTTTTTTTTGACACTTTTCTTTAGTCCCACTAGGGGACTTGAAGGTCCAAAAGTTTGTTTGATGTTCTAATACATTGCACTACCTATGTAGTGCAATGTATTAGAACTGTCAGTTGTTCACTGACAGCAAGCCGATCAGGCTCCGCCTCTGGGCGGGGCCTAATCAGCTTACGTAATGGCAGACAGGAGTCAATTGTTAGGGCTCCTGTTGCCATGGTAGCATTCGCCAGCCTTGCCATCGCGTGGCAAGGCTGCCGATTTGCTACAAACCTCTAGGATGCAGCGATCACAATGGATCGCTGCATCGAAGGGGTTAATGCCAGGAATCGGAGCTAGCTCCGGTTCCTGGCCATAGATCGGGGTGTCCGCTGTAACATACAGCGGACACCCACTGCTGATGACGCCGGCTCAGCTTCTGAGCCGGAAGCTGAGCTGGCGCCATCTTGCCGATGGTACCGGAAGCCTCCTGGGCCCCGCCGACGACGGGGCATAGGAGGATTCCGTTGCTGGCGGACCGGGAGGTAAGCATTAGCCCTCCGATCGCCTTTGCAGCCACCGGCAACCCAGCGATCATGTTGCTGGGGCGCCGGTGGCTATAAACTCCTCACATGCTGCGATCGCTATTCAACGCAGCATGTGAGGGGTTAATCGGTCGGATCGGAGGCTAGCTCCGGTCCTGGCCGATACCTCAGGGTGCCAGCTGTAACCATACAGCTGTCACCCGGCGGTGATGTCGCTGGCTCGGCTCCTGAGCCAGCTTCATCTCCATGACGTACAGTTACGTCAAGATGCGGGAACAGTCCATCTCCCATGACGTAACTGTACGTGATTTTGCAGGAAGGGGTTAAGAAGGACAATTTCCCCAGGACGAGGGCTGCATTTCAGGATATTCGGGATATATAAATAATGGTACAAATGATAAATGGGAGATTTTAAAATCTACTTTGGGTAATTATAATGCAAAATATATTCTGTCACGGTTTGTACAAAAGCCTAATGGAAAGCCATGCAAGCGAAAGATGTGTTGAATGAAGAGACTCGCTAGTCCGGGAGCAGAAGGTAGGCCGGTCAGCGGGATAAAATGTGCTATATTCGAGAATCGGTCCACCATCACCCAGACAGTGTTGCCTAAGTGGCAACGAGTATTGTTCTTGACCGTGATCTGGTTGAGACCATGGTAGTCAATGCAGGGTCGAAGAGATCCGTCTCTCTTCTTAACGAAGAAGAAACCGGACCCAAATTCTCCTTGATATAGGCTGACATAAATAAAGTCTCTGGCAAGCAGAGAGGATATACCCGTCCACGGGGAAGAGAAGCATTTGGAACCAGTTCAATGGGACAGTCATAATTCCGATGTGGAGGCAACGTCTCAGCCGCCCGCTTGCAGAAGACATCTGCAAAGCTGGCATACTGAGATGGTAGATCGGAGAGTGACTGAGGTAGAGGGGGCATAACAGGATGAACTTATGACAGGCAGTGGCTATGGCATCTGGAACCCTATTGAAGAATCTCTCTGGAAGTCAAGTCAAGAACCGGGGCATGTAGGCGAAGCCATGGCAGACCCAGCAGGATAGGATTGATAGCCTTAGGTAGTACAAGAAAGGCGATCTGCTCTGAGTGAAGAGCTCCGACCCGTAGTGTCAACGGCTCCAGGATGAACACAATCGGATCGGGCAATGGTAGACCATTTACAGAGGCAACAGCCAGGGGTCTCTCCAGAAGAACTGTGGGTAGATGGAAGCGATCCACTAGATCCTGCTGGATGAAATTTCAGCTGCTCCGGAGTCAGGATAGGTGGAGGAGGGATGTGACGTCACTCCGGAGACGTTAGCCACAGGAATCGATAATTTGGAAGAGGGTTTAACGTTTGGAGACGTCCCACCTAGAGTTGCCTCTCCAACCAACCCTAGGTACTGGAGTTTCCCAGTTTCTGTGGGCATTGGCGCACAAAATGACCCTTAAGACCACAATACATACATAGCCCAGAGGAGCGTCTGCGCTGCTTCTCTTGTTCAGACAACCGGACTCTGTCTACCTGCATGGGTTCTTCAGGTAGTGCACTAGGGGAAGGCAACAGTGGTCTCTGGACCGAGGGTGCTGGTCTGTGGACCCGGCTCTCCTGTCGAACCTCTTGAGTGCGCTCCCGGATACTGATGTCAACCCGAGTGGCTAACAGGATGAGGGCATCCAAGGTAGAAGGAAGGACGCGGGCCGCCAGTTCGTCCTTGATGTGAGAAGACAGTCCCTGCCTGAAGGTCGCCACCAGTGCCTCATTGTTCCATGCCAGCTCAGCTGCTAGGGTAAGGAAGGAGATCGCATACTCCCCTACTGTGGAACCCTCTTGTTTGAGGGTCAACAGAGGGGCTGCGGCAGAGGATGTTCGACCCAGCTCCTCGAACACGGCACAAAAGGAATGCAGAAACAAGGCTAGGTCCGAGGATACAGGTCCTTGTTGCTCCAAGATTGGGTTCAACCATGCGAAGGCCTTGCCAGCAAGAATTGAGATGATAAATGCTACTTTGGCCTCCTTGGAGGGGAAGAGATGAGCCTGTAGCCTAAAATAAACCGTGCATTGGTTAATAAATCCTCTACATGTTCTGGGATCACTGTCATAGCGGGGAGGAAGAGACAGAGGAACTGTGGATCCGGAAAAAACAGGAGGAGCAACGGGCAGTGGTACAGCAACAGCCTCAGGAGGAAGAACCGGAGGTGGAACATTGAGTAGATCCAGACAGACCATGATAAAATTTACAGCCTCAAGGAGTTGATCCTGACGTGTGCAAAGGTCATGCATCTCCAAGTGTATCTTCTGGACTTCTTGGGCTGGCCAGCAGGTTCCATGGCCTGAGCGTACTGTCAAGGTCACAGGGTATGTGGACCCACTGGGCCGCTCCGCCGTAGTGGAGTTGCAGCTGACCAGGTCTCAGTCTATACGAAAGTCTACAGCAGTTCTTAACACTCGGGTACCTGAACTAGTCCAGACAGTGGCTGTGGCTTCAGCACGGATGGAGGTTGCGACAGACGTGGCGGGCAGTACAAGACGTGGCAGAATACACTGGACGTGGCAGAAAACACTGGACGTGGCAAACAACAGCAGGTGCAGTACGACACGACTCCAACACTAGTAGGCACAGGAACAATGACACAGCACGGGATACAGGAACAGGTGACAGGGGTAACAACTGGAACGGGAAACACTAATGGACCATTTGCAAGACAGACTAGGGATAAACTAACAATGCTCAGGCAAGGATCAGAAGGGCTGGGACCTTCTTACAGACTAGGAAATAATGTGGGTTGATGATGATGATTATTTTCCACTACGGGACACACCGGACCGGAGTGGAAGTGAGCGCTTGCGTCTCCTAGGAAGGAGATGGGGACCAGCGCTCACAGATCCATGGCTGCGGGCGTCGGGAGGTGAGTGAACCCGATGGCCCGCGGCCTTGGATGCTACAATAGGATTACTAGGGCAGGTAGTGGGACGAGAAGAAGAGAGGAGCCTAGAGACTTCTCCTATTGTTCGGTCAAATGCTGAAAGCGAAGAAGAGGGAGAGCGGGAGGGAAGGGGATTGATGTTACTAGGGGACTGTGAGATAATATCATGCCAGATGTTGTCAATTTTGACTTTAAAATAAGTGGCCAGGTGTAATGACAGGGATAGGGAAACAGACAAGTGAGTCCTAATCTACCCGCCACTCAGTCCCTGCCTACTTGCAACGACCCGCCCTAGGCGACGGGGTACAACTGGGCGACGGTCCCTACACTCAGTAAGTGCACGACAGACAACCAGACAAGGAAACCCAGAACAAAGGGAAGCGGGGCAGTTGCCCACGGCAACACCGTGAGCAACAAGAGTAGTAAACGAGCCGAGTCAAACCAGGAGAGTACGAGGTGCCAAACGCAGAGCAGGAGAGTAGTGAACAAGCCGAGTCAAAACAGGAGTGTACGAGGTACCAAACGCAGAGCAGAAGAGTAGTCAGTAAGCCAGGGTCAATACGAATCAGGGGCAAGTAGTTCAAGAAGCTGCAGCAGGGCCAGGAAACCAACAGAGAAGAATCACAAGCAAGGAGGAACAGGAAAGGCAGGTATAAATAGACGAAGGGCGGGAGCTAGCTCCATCTGGCCAGGCTGTGATAGGCTCTCCCACTCCTAAGCCTGCCATCCTGAGTGGTGGAAGATGGAGTCAGTCTCACAGACATAGAAGCAGGTGCAGACTGATTAACTATAGGCGTGGATACAGAAGCTGTGCCTGGCAGATCCTTAACACCAGGTCTTCAGCATTGAAATCTGTGATCGGTGTCTGCACTTTAGGACTAAGGAGGGAGTGAAAAGTATCAAAGAGGCGTTTTGGATTATTAGATAATGTGGAGATGAGAGAGGTGAAATCGACTTGTTTGTCTCTGTGAAGGGCAGAGTTGTAAGCTTTGAGCATAAATTTGTAATGGAGGAAGTCTGCAGCCAAATGCGATTTTCTCCACAGATGTTCAGTACATCTCGAGCACTGCTGAAGAAAGCGGTATTGAGGCGTGTGCCAGGTTTGTCGTCATCTTTGTCAGGTGGTTTGGAGTGTAGGGGGGGCTACTTTTTCCAATACATTTTTGAGAGTGTTATTGTAATGTTTGCCGGCCATATTGGGACAGGAGAGGGAAGAGATAGGGGACAATGAGGACTGTAGACTGTCTATGAGTTGCTGAGTGTTAATGGCATGTAGATTTCTGTATGTCTGATACGTAGCCATGACCTGAGGAGGCAGAGAATATTTGATAGTAAAGGAGAGAAGGTTGTGGTCAGAGAGCGGGAGAGGAGAGTTAATAAAGTCAGAAACTGAGCAGAGCCGGAAGAAGACGAGGTCTAGTGAATGCCCGTCTTCATGTGTAGGAGAGTTAGTAAGTTGTGACAGATCTAGGGAAGAGGTTAAAGATAGAAACTGAGAGGCAGATGGGGAGATTGGGTTATCAATGGGGATGTTGAAGTCACCCATGATGAGAGTGGGTGTTTCAGAGGATAGAAATTGTGGAAGCCAGGCAGCAAAATGATCCAGGAATTGGCCGGGTGAGCCTGGGGACGGTAGGCAACTGAAGCCTGGGGGGCGGTAGAGTATGGACCTATGTTTGACTAATGCCTCCTGTGTAAATCATTGGAATAGGAATAGAGTTTAATAAAATATAACTTTTACTCAATATTTTAAAAAAAGTGTGCAAACAAAAACACACTAAGTCAACCTTTTAAAACAAGGATATACTCCGTATTATGAGGAGAAAATGACTAAGTACGGTAATTAGATACCAATTTGTGCAGGTTATAATAATGTTTTTTACAGAGGGCATGTAATGCTTCAAGTTTTTTCAAAACATAAAGGTAATGTTTTTCCCCCAAAAAAAGATATTGCTATCTATGGGGTGATAAACCCCCCTACCCTTTCTGTGGTGTAGGAGAGTCCGTGTCGTTCCTATGACTGGGGACTGGGAAACCTCATTATTCCTTTTTAGAAATCTAGGCAATCGATTTTATGCCTTCTCCCAGAAAATCGATTGCCTAGTTTTATAAAAAGGAATAATGAGGTTTCCCAGTCCCCAGTCATAGGAACAGCACGGACATTACCCTTATGTTTTGAAAAAACTTGGAGCATTACATACACTCTGTAAAATACATGATTATAACCTGCACAAATTTGTATCTAATAACCATACAGAGTGTCATTTTCTCCTCATAATAGGGAGTATATCTTTGTTTTAAAAGGTTGTCTTAGTGTGTATTTGTTTGCACACTTTTTTAAAAATAATGAGTAAAAGTTATATTTTATTAAACTCTAGTCCTATTCCAGTGATTTATTTATGATTCTAAGTAGAGTACGAAAATAAAAAATAACCTTTGGTGGAAGGCTTTAAATACACCACTGACATTTAATGCCTCCAGTGTTGGCAAATCCTCCAGTGCAGATGTGCACAATCTGAGATCATAGTCCGCAAATTGCGACCAGAGGGCATGTCTAAGTGGAAAGTAGTGGAATTTTAGATGAGGTGGGCTCTGGTGTTTAGTCCTGAGTTGTGGAAAAGTGGCAATTTTATCCTCTATCACCACATCCCCCAGAGTTAGTATTCCCAGTTCCATCCATGTACTAGGATCGGAAAGTATCTGTATGTGTGTCAGAAGCAGATTATACCAGAGCAGTGTCCTGGGCGACCAGGACACCACCTCAGATTGAAGAAGTAGGAGCGACCTCTGCCAAACCTTCAAGGTTGTCCGCATCGGGATTGTGAGCAGGTGACTCGGTGGATGGGCCTGCCTATATAAAGAGTTGACTAGGGCCTTAGAAGATCCTAATAAGTTCACTTCTAAATCTGTAGATCGGTTCAGATGTTTTTGTGTAAACCACCACCAGACATTTCTAGAAAATACAGATATAAGTTCGGTAGAGCCAGGTGAGTCTCCACTCAAATAAAAGATCTAAGATCCTTGTCCACTTTAGAGTAAAATGTAAGAGGTTACCAAACAGGAGAATTATGGTAGAGCTATAGGAATATAGGGATGGGCTTCATTTTAAACAGATTAATATGACCAGTTTATGAGAGGGGAAGGTGTCTCCATCTGTCAAAGTCCACCTTGAGTCGTTGTAGTAGTGGGGTAATGTTATCGGGTATGAAGGTGTGTGTGTCAGGACTAATTACTATACCAAGGTATGTGATTTTATCAGCCCACTGTAGTGGGGAGGGAAAAGTAACCCCCCTGGCTCTCGCATCCACTGCCATTATCAATGGCTTGGACCAATTAACCCGCAGACCAGAGAACAATGCAAAAGGTCTCAAATAATGTTAGAAATGCTTGCAGAGATGGAACCGTGTAATTAATAAAAACAAGAGTATCATGAGCATAGAGAGAAACCCTCTCCTCCCTTCCTCCTAAAGCATAACCCGTTATATCTGGGGAGTTTCTTATGGCCAGAACAATAGGTTCAATCACCAATGCAAATAGGGAAGGGGACAAAGGGCACCCCTGTCTAGTCCCCCGGGTCAGGGCAAAGGAGGGGGAGATATGACCGTTAGACTTGACACTCGCTATAGGTTGTAAATATAGAAGACGTATCATTTGGATAAATCCGTCTCCAAATCCAAATTTACTTAATACTGACCACAAATAGGACCATTCTACTGAGTCAAATGCTTTCTCCAAGTCCAGGGAGGCAACAATCCGTGAGACAAGGGGGTAAGAGCAGGTGCGTAACTAGGAAAGACTGGGCCCCATAGCAAACTTTTGACTGGGCCCCCCCCCCTCCCCTCGGTGTCACACAACCCCCCCCCCTTGTAGATAGTGCCATTTTTACAGTCCCCCCTGTAGATAACGCCATACAGCCCCCCCTCTGTAGATAGCGCCATACAGCCCCCCCTGTAGAGTACGCCAAACAGCCCCCTGTAGATAACGCCATACAGCCCCCCTGTAGAGAACGCCATACAGCCTCCCCTGTAGGGAACGCCATACAGCCCCCCCTGTAGAGAACGCCATACAGCTCCCCCCCTGTAGGGAACGCCATACAGCCACCCCCCCCTGTAGGGAACGCCATACAGCGTTCCCCCTCTGTAGGGAACGCCATACAGCGTCCCCCCTCCCAAAAAAATGCGACCTACAGTGTGTCCTACAAAATACATGTATCCTCTCTCCACAGGATCTCCACAGGATAAGGGATACATGAGTGATCGCTGGCAGCGATAGGGAGAACGGGGGACTGAAAGTCCCCTGAACTTCTCCATGACAAACCTCTGACTTCCGGCGTCTGCGCAGCTCAATAAAAATGAAAGGAGCGCTGGTCACGCATGCGCACAAGCACGATCGGCGCTCCATTCATTTCTACGGAGCTGCCGACACAGACCCCGGAAGTCCGAGGTTTGTGATGGAGAACTTCAGGGGACTTTCAGTCCTCCGTTCTCCCTATCAATGCCAGCGATCACACATGTATCCCCTGTCCTGTGGAGATCCTGTGGAGAGGGGATACATGTCTTTTGCTCTATTTTGCGCCTTCAGGACCAGACACCGTTTAGCCATTTTTAGCACGTGTTAGTTAAATGGCTATAACTTTTTTATTTGTTGGGCTAACGACGTGATTTTTGCGACGTTTTTTCCGTAGACAATGCAGGTTTCATTTTTTATCGTTTTTATACACACCTTTTTTGCTATTTTAGAATTTTTATTCATAAAGTTTGAAAATAATAGTAAAAAAATAAGCTTTTTGTGTGACAGGGGAGGCACTGGCACCAAAGGCAAGGATGGAGCCAGATAGGTATATTCGCCGACGGAGCTGTCCCACTGCACGTCTGCTCCCGACCGCATTCCTGGCCATGACCCCCCTTGAATGTTACTTTGCCCACTACCTTGGTCCGTTCTTTTCAATCTGCGTTTAGCTTTCATTGGGCTGCACATTCAATAAAATACCTAGGACTACCACTAAACCTCTTTTACTCCACCAACTAAATTTTTCTCCTCTTCTTCAGTACATGAAGACAGACTGTGATAGATGGGCAAAGGGAACTTACACTTGGTTTGGCAGTTTAACATTTTACCTCGTGTCCTGCATTATTTCTAGATGCTTCCAATTAATCTCCTGCCAACCTTTTTTAAAACCATTTTATTTCTTCAAAATTCTTTTATTTCTGAGGGCAACCATCACAAATTAAACGTACGCTCCTCTGCAGTCCTAAGGCAGGATAGTTCTACCCAATTTTAATACTTACTATTTGACGTCCCATCTTACATGGATTTTAGAATGAAAAGTGATGCAAAAACAGGGATTACATGTAGCATTGCCAACATCCAAATGAGTCAGGCAGTTTGTAAAGCAAAAGGTATTTATTAACATAACATGGGTGGCTACGCATTTCAACGAAGGTCAGGTGTCTTCCTCAGGCCAATCCCAGACCGGCGTTGAAACGAGTGTTATGTTATGTTAATAAATACCTCATTCTTTACAAACTACCTGACTCTTTTGAATGTTGGCAGTGCTACACTTTTGCATCACTTTTCATTCCGATCCTTTTGCAGCAGTGAATCACACCTACCGGTTTGTGGATAGCTGCAGCCGACTGGACACTATATATGTCCTTCTTGTCAACACCAGGGTTGTTCCTGGATTGGTACAACCTGACCAGGCAAGAGACTCCACCACTGTCTTGTACTACCCAATTTATCCTGATTGATTTGCATGATGTTGCAACGTGTGTCATCTTTTCTCTTTTAGATTTACATGGATTTTAGACTGGTGTCGCCATGCACAATATAAGCCAATTTAAGGTGCACAATGGACAAAGCTTTACTCAAATCCCATTGAAAGTCCATATGTCTTCATCCGACTTTGGGCCCTACTTTGGACTGTTGCCGTGAGGCTACAGTACTTTCACATGTATTCTTCTCCCTTTTTCCACTGTATCCTATACTGGAAGACCCGGCCTTCCCTCCTGGTGTCGACGACCCAGTGTTTTGCGCTTGGACAGATGTGGATAGATTCAAGGTTCTCCAATTCGGTAATAATCAGCAGTGGCCCTCTCTTAGATCCTAGAGCCTTGTGCCTTAGGAGGTTGGAGAACTCTCCAACTTAAACATTTCTTATCTATCGTTCCTGCAAGATCTACCTACGTGAGAGATAAGACTCTTTATAAAATTCTGTACCTGTGATGGGATTTTTATGCCATACCTTGTCAACGGCTTATAAGCTCAGTGGGTGACAAACCAGCTCCCATTATTTATGCTACAGTGGGAAGCGAAATTGGGTACAACCGTCTCCCCTAAATAGGGGACCAGGACTTTTGCTCTCATACATTAGCTTTAGGTTTCAGGAGACCCATTATAAACTGTAAGCCAGATGGTATTGCATCCCTACCCATCTACATGCTTTATTTCCAGATGTTCCTTCCACTTGCTGGAAATGCAGTTCAAAAGAGGGCACATTTATACACACCTTCTGGTCTTGTGAGGTTCTGGACCCATTCTGGGAGACGGTGACTAGGATTATTCGTCAGGTGATTGATTTGACATTGGAAATGGGCCCCTCGTTGTTCCTGCTGTTACATCACTGTGAGATCCCAACAAAGACTTATAAACGCTTGACTCTCAGACATCTGATTGCTGCTGCTAAGATCTGTTGTGGAAGCAACAAAGGTCTCCTTCAATCTCCCTCTGACTTTCCAAAGTCAATGACCTTATGACTATGGAAAATCTGACAGCTTCTCGTACTGATGGTCACAATCGTTTTTACACGACTTGGTACCACTGGATAGATTTTCTGAATTCTGCAGGGTATTGTGTTCTACTGAGTAGAACTGGTGAGATGACGGACTGCAGCTACGACATAGGGGGCAGATTCTCCCACTTAAATGTTTGGTAACCACTGGCCTAATAGATTGCAAGATAATTTTTATACTGACAGGCAATAATGCTTTGGTATACTAAGTATACCAGAGCATTAAGTAAGCAATCAGAAGATTGCATAGTGAAGTCCTCTATTGGGACTAAAAAAAATAATTAGTTAATGTGAAATAAAATGAAAGAAAAAACACTGCACACGGAAAAAAATAATAAAACCATTTTTACAATAAAAACTGGCTTTATTTTATCAAAGTGTAATAAAAATTCAAATGTATTGTAATGAATCGGGATAGGGAGATGGACAGATGAGCCCTAATCTACCCGCAACTCAGTCCCTGCCTACTTGCATGGCCCGTCCTAAGTGACGGCGTACAACTGGGCGACGATCCCTACGCTCAATAAATGCAAGACAGACAACACAAGACAAGAGCACACAGAAGCAAAGGGGGTAGTAGGGGCAGTTGCCCACGGAAACACCGTGTGCAAAAGGAGTCAAACCGGGAGAGTACGTAGCAGCAAAATCAGAGCAGGAGAATAGTCAGTCAAGCCAGGGTCAATAAGTAACAGCGGTCAATCAGGTAAATAGCAGGAATCGCAGAGCCAGGAAACCAGACAATCACAGGCAAGGAACATGCTGCAAGTGAGACCAAGGGTGGGAGCTAGAACCATCAGGACAGGCTGTGTTCTCCCTCTCCTCATCTTGCCAGCCTGAGTGGTAACAGATCGCGTCACTCTAGCAGACCTTGGAGCTGATGAAGGCTGATTAACCCTGGGCGTCCACACAGAACCTGTGCCAGGCAAACCCTTTACAGTACCCCCCCTTTTATGAGGGGCCACTGGACCCTTCCTAGGTGGACCTCGCTTGTTGGGGAACCGGAGATGCAACTTCCTGAGCAATATATACCGGTGTGAACATCCCGGGCAGGTACCCATGTCCTCTCCTCAGGCCCGTATCCTCTCCAATGGACCAGGTACTGGAGGGAGCCTTGGACCATCCTGCCGTCCACAATCTTGGCTACCTCGAATTCTAGCCCATCCGGAGTGAGAACAGGGACCGGAGATTTCCTCGATGTAGCCAAGGACGGGGAGCAGCTTTTCAAGAGGGAGGCATGGAACACGTTGTGTATCTGAAAAGACGGGGGTAACTCAAGCCTGAAGGAGACAGGGTTGAGGACGTCAATGATTTTGTACGGCCCTATATACCGGGGAGCAAATTTCTTGGACGGAACTTTAAGGCGCAAATTTTTAGAAGACAGCCACACCAGATCCCCGACCACAAACAAGGGGTTAGTTGAACGTCTTTTATCTGCCTGAGTCTTTTGGATGCTCTGGGATGCCTCAAGGTTCTTCTGAACCTGGACTCAGACTATGCACAGTTCCCGATGAACGACATCTACCTCGGGATTGTTGGAAGCACCAGGTGAAACGGAGGAGAACCGTGGATTAAACCCAAAATTACAGAAGAAGGGGGAGACCCCCGACGAGTTACTGACCCGGTTATTAAGGGAAAATTCGGCGAGGGGAATGAAGGAGACCCAATCATTTTGACAGTCTGAGATAAAACACCTTAAGTATTGTTCTAGAGACTGATTAGTCCTCTCAGTTTGGCCATTAGTTTCAGGATGGAAGGCCGAGGAAAAGGACAGATCAATCTCCAGCTTCTTACAGAAAGCTCTCCAAAACAATGAAACAAATTGTACCCCTCTGTCAGAAACAATATTGACCGGAACCCCATGGAGACACAGGATGTGTTTGACAAACAAGGTAGCTAACGTCTTGGCATTGGGTAGTTTCTTGAGGGATACAAAGTGGCACATCTTACTGAAGCGGTCTACTACAACCCACACCACCGACTTGCCTTGGGATGGAGGCAGATCAGTGATAAAATCCATGGAGATATGGGTCCAAGGTCTCTGGGGAATGGGCAAAGAACATAGTAAGCCCGCAGTTCGGGACTTGGGAGTCTTGGACCTAGCACAAATTTCACAAGCGGCGACGTAGGCCTTAACGTCTTTAAGCAACCCAGGCCACCAATAGGTTCTAGAAATTAGGTGCTTGGTACCCAGGATGCCTGGATGGCCAGATAGTGCGGAGTCATGATTCTCCCTGAGCAACCTTAGCCAGAATTTCAGGGGAACAAACAGCTTGTTCTCAGGAAGGTTCTCGGGAGCAGAACCTTGATCAGCCGCAATTTCGGAGACAAAGTCTGAATCAACAGAGGATATGATTATACCTGGGGGCAAAGTACAAGCGGTATCCTCCTCAGGAGGGGGGCTAGCCATGAAGCTACGCGACAGAGCATCAGCTTTAATATTTTTTGACCTAGCCCTATAGGTAACCACAAAGTTGAATCTGGTAAAAAACAACGCTCATCGAGCTTGTCTCGGGTTTAGCCTCCGGACAGATTCTAGGAAAACCAGATTCTTGTGGTTAGTAAGGACTGTTACCTGGTGCCTAGCCCCCTCCAGGAAGTGGCGCCACTCTTCAAATGCCCATTTAATGGCTAAGAGTTCGCGGTTGCCAACGTCATAGTTTCTCTCAGTGGAGGAGAAATTCCTGCAGAAGTAGGCACAGGGATGGAGATGGGTGAGAGACCTAGTACCCTGGGACAAGACAGCACCCACTCCCACCTCGGAGGCGTCAACCTCCACGATGAATGGCTCCATTTGGTTAGGTTGAATCAGCACTGGGGCAGAGACCAAGCACCTCTTAAGGATCTCAAAAGCCTGGACCGCCTCCGGAGGCCAGTGGAGGAGATCAGCACGAGTGAGGTCCGTAAGAGGCTTAGCGATGACCGAGAAGTTAGCAATAAATCTCCTGTAACAATTTCAAACCCCAGGAAACACTGTAAGGCCTTCAGGGAGGCAGGGCGGACCCATTCTGCCACAGCCTGAACCTTGGCAGGGTCCATGCGGAATTCGTTAGGAGTGAGCATTTGACCCAAAAATTGTATCTCCTGCACCCCAAACACACATTTTTCGGTTTTTGCAAAGAGTTTGTTTTTCCGAAGGGCCTGGAGCACCTTCCTGACATGTTCAATGTGGGAGGACCAGTCCTTGGAAACACAAGTATATCATCAAGGTACACTACAAGAAATACCCCCAGATAGTCTCTTAAAATCTCATTTATGAAATTCTGGAAGACCGCGGGAGCATTACACAACCCAAAGGGCATGACGAGATATTCGAAATGACCTTCGGGTGTATTAAACGCAGTCTTCCACTCATCCCCCTCCCTGATCCGGATAAGGTTATAAACCCCCTGAAGATCAAACTTAGAGAACCATTGGGCCCCCTGAACCTGATTGAAGAGATCAGGAATCAAAGGAAGGGGATATTGGTTCCTTACAATGATCTTATTTCAATTTCGGTAATCGATGCACGGTCTAAGACCACCATCCTTCTTCCCCACGAAGAAGAAGCCAGCACCTACCGGAGAAGTAGAGGGGCGAATGTAACCCTTGGTCAGGCTTTCCTAGATATATTCTCTAATGGCTTCACGTGCAGGACAAGAGAGATTAAATATCCTACCTTTAGGGAGCTTAGATCCTGTACCAAATCGATTGCGCAATCGTACTCTCTATGAGGAGGTAACACTTTGGAGGCCCTTTTAGAAAAGACATCAGCGAAGTCCTGAATAAACTCAGGTAGAGTGTTCACCTCCTCAACAAGAGAAACCAAATTAATAGAAAAACATGACGTCATGCATTCATTACCCCATTTAGTAAGATCACCAGTATTCCAGTTAAAAGTGGGATTATGCAACTGCAATCAAGGAAGGCCTAAAATCAAATCGGACGATAACCCCTGCATCACTAACACAGAACACTGCTCCAAATGAATGGAGCCAACAATGAGTTAAAAAACAGGGGTATGCTGCATAAAATAACCATAAGCAAGCGGAGTGGAGTCTATACCCACTACCGGGACAGGTTTAGGCAAATCAATTAATGGCATAGCTAGAGACATAGCAAATTCCACAGACATAATATTAGCAGCAGACCCTGAATCCACGAAGGCACTGCCGGTGGCAGACCTTCCATTAAAAGAGACCTGAAAGGGAAGCAAGATTTTATTACGTTTCATATTTACGGATAATACCTGTGCGCCCAAGCGACCTCCACGATGGTCACTTAGGCGCGGAAGTGTTCCAGCTGCTTATTCTTGCGCCTGGGACAGGAGTTCAATTGATGCTTGTCATCCCCACAGTAGAAGCAGAGACCATTCTTCCTGCGGAAATCTCTACGTTGTTGGGGAGACACGGAGGCTCCGAGTTGCATCTGTTCATCCGAGTTCCTTAGTGGAAGAACGAAGCAACGGAACCTCTGGAGCCATCATAGGGGAGCCAGAGGTGAAGGCACCAGAACGTTCAAGTCGTCGTTCCCTGAGACGTCGGTCAAGACGTACCGCTAAAGCCATAGCCTGATCTAGAGAGTCTGAAGTGGGATAGCTAACTAACAGGTCTTTCAGGGCGTTCGACAGACCCAATCTAAACTGGCACCTCAAGTGAGGGTCATTCCACCGAGAAGCTACACACCACTTCCTAAAGTCAGAACAGTACTCCTCAAAGGGTCTCTTACCCTGACGTAAGGTCACCAGCTGACTCTCGGCAAAGGCAGTCTTGTCAGTCTCGTCCTAGATGAGCCCGAGAGCAGAAAAAAAAAGGTCAACAGAAGAAAGTTCAGGGGTGTCAGGAGCCGAGTAGAAGGCCCATTCCTGGGGGCCGTCCTGGAGCCGGGACCTAATTATACCCACTCGCTGGCTCTCAGAACCTGAGGAGTGGGGTCTTAATCGGAAATAGAGTCTACAACTCTCCAGAAAAGAGAAAAAAGTCTTCCGGTCCCCTGAGAACCAGTCAGGCAACTTGAGGTGGGGTTCAAGGTGAGGTGAAAGGCACTACCTGGGTAGCATCACGCTGGTTGAACCTCTGAGCCAGGTCTTGGACCCATAGGGAGAGACCCTGCATTTGCTGAGCCAGGGCCTCAAGGGGGTCCATAGTAGATTCAGGGACCATGGTAAGAAAAGGTATAGGGCCTGTGATTATGTAATAAATCGGGGTAGGGAGACGGACAGGTGAGCCCTAATCTACCCGCAACACAGTCCCTGCCTACTTGCATGGCCCGTCCTAAGGCGTACAACTGGGCGACGGTCCCTATGCTCAATAAGTGCAAGACAAACAACACAAGACAAGGGCACACAGAAGCAAAGGGGGAAGTAGGGGCAGTTGCCCACGGAAACACCGTGAACAACAGGAGTGGTGAACGAGCCGAGTCAAATCAGGAGAGTACGTAGCAGCAAAATCAGAACAGGAGAATAGTCAGTCAAGCCAGGGTCAATAAGTAACAGCGGTCAATCAGGTAAATAGCAGGAATCGCAGAGCCAGGAAACCAGACAATCACAGGCAAGGAACATGCTGCAAGTCAGGGTATAAATAGACCAAGGGCGGGAGCTAGAACCGTCAGGCCAGGCTGTGATAGGTTCTCCCTGTCCTCAGCCTGCCAGCCTGAGTGGTAACAGATTGCATCACTCTAGCAGACCTTGGAGCTGATGAAGGCTGATTAACCCCCGGGCATCGACACAGAACCTGTGTCAGGCAAACCCTTTACATGTATATAGTTGATCAACGTCAATTTGTTTCTTTCAGAAGGAGCTATGTATGGGGACGAGCCCTCGCTACTATGATCGCTCGTCCACATACATTATTATCATGTCGGCAGCATGTCTCCCTGCTTACACAGGGAGATGTGCTGCCGACAACCATATGTGTATGTTCACACGGAGTGTTTTCAGAAGTTTTTCGGGCCATAAACGTCACAAAAAATGGCTGAAAAATCGGAAGTAGAACACCTCCAAACATCTGGCCATTGTTTTCAATGGGAAAAAAACGGCATTCTGTTCCAAAGGGGCATATTTTACGCAGCCGTTTTTCAAAACGGCCGCGTAAAAAAAGGCAGCGAAAAAGAAGTGCATGTCACTTCTTCAGCCAATTTTCATAGACTCTATAGAGAAACAGCACCAAGAACGGCAGATAAAAACGCAGCGAAATACGCGACTTTGATTACAAAACGTCTGAAAATCAGGAGCTGTTTTCCCTTGAAAACAGCTCCGTATTTTGAGACGTTTTTTATTTTGTGTGTGCACATACCATAGTAGTTTCTGCATTTAAAACGATGCAATCAGCTGATGAACGAACATTTGCTCGTTCATCAGCTGATCGTTACCCTAATTATCGGGAACGAACTGTAGCGTCCATGGCCGCGGGCCGTCGGGTTTACTCACCTCCCGACGTCCGCAGCCATGGATCTGTGAGCGAAGGCCCCCATCTCCATCCTAGGAGACGCCAGCACTCACTTCCACTCCGGTCTGCTGTGTCCCGTAGGACAAAGGAAATTATCATCATCATCATCAACTGCCACGATTTCCTGGTCTATAAGAAGGCCCTGAGCGTTGTTAGTTTTCCCAGTCTGTCTTGTAAATGGTCCCTTATTGTTTCCCGTTACAATTGTTACCCGTGCCTTTTTACCTGTTCCTGTTTCCCGTGCTATGCCTTTAGTATTGAAGTTGCCACGTCCGGAGGAATTCGCCACATCCTGTGTCATCTGCCACGTACGGAGGAATCCGCCACGTCCTGTGTCATCTGCCACGTCTGGAGGAATCCGCCACGTCCTGTGTCATCTACCACGTCCGGAGGAGTCCGCCTCGTCTGGCGCAACCTGCGGCACCTGTGTCATCCGCCACGTTTGGCGTTATCTGCTGCACCCATCTCCATCAGTGCCAGAGCTGCGGCCACTGTCTGGACTATCCAGATACCCTTGTGCGGGACATTGTATTGCTGGGATTTCCTGTTGTTTGTCCAGCTGCCTCCCGCTATGGCGGTACGGCCTAATGGGTCCAATAACCCGCTTCGCGACATTACGCTCAGGCCATGGACCCCACTGGTCAACCTGAGACTTTGACGACACAAGCCATGCTGGTCGAGATGGAGGATCTTCAGTCATGACAAGACCAACTCCTCCTGTCGGTGAACGCCATTGCCCATCGGCTGCTTGTTCCAACCACAGTCGTCACCGCACCTATTCCTGCTGTTCCTCCTGCTACACTTCCTGTCTGTACCGGTACCAATCTCCTGTGTTCCTTGCCGCTACCTCCACGCTATGACGGAGACCCAAGGAACAGCAGGGGATTTTTTAATCAGTGCCTGATCCACTTCAGACTACATGCCAGGTCCTTCTCTTCGGATGACGTCAGGATCGCCTTCATCATCTCTCTCCTTACTGGCAAAGCCCTGGCATGGGCTAAGCCTCTGTGGGAACATCAGCGACCAGAGACCCGTGACTTGCAGTGACTCTGTGGGAACATCAGGGACCAGAGACCCGTGACTTGCAGTGCCTGAAACTGGGGGAGTTTCTTCGGCAGCTGCATCCTTGCTGACCCTACATCAGGGAGACCTCTCCGTGGGTGAGTATGCCATTCAGTTCCGTATCCTGGCTGCTGAATTGGCCTGGAACAACGAGGCTTTGGTGGCCACATTCTGGCAGGGACTGTCTTCAGGGTTCAATGACGAGCTGGCTGCTTGCGATCTGCCATCTACCCTGGACGATCTTATCCTACGTGCCTCCCAGGTTGACAAGAGGGCCCGGGAGCGTTCCCAAGAGGTTCTCCGGGAGAGAGAACTTCCTAGGCCGGATTCTACTTTCCAGCAATCCTCCTCAGTCATCCCAACAGAGGATCCGATGCAGAGTAACTATGTCAAATTGTCTACCCAGGACAACGCAGACGCACTTCTGGACTTTGTTTGTATTGCGGCCTCGGAGGCCATATTGTGAGTCTGTGTCCCCAGAGGCCAGGGAGACCCCATTGCCTAGGACTGATTGGAGAGACAACCCTAGATGGAACGGTACCTAATAAAGCATTCAGTTCCAAGCTGACTATTCCTGTGACCCTAGTATCCGGCGACAGGACGCATCAAGCTTCTGCCTATTTTGACTCCATCAGGAAGGGCTTGAGGATCATCTTCAGCTGCCCACTGTCCCCCTAGAGACGTCTTTGGCTGTTGCCTCAGTTAATGGACTGCCTCTGCCTGATCCCATCATTTCTAAAACCAAGCCGTTGAAGCTCAAGGTTGGAGTCCTTCATTTTGAGTTAATTACTTTCCTTGTTTTGCCCAAGGCCATCAATCCTGTTCTACTGGGCCTGCCTTGGCTTCGACTACATGCCCCAGTCCTGGACTGGAATTCTGGAGAGGTTCTCCATTGGGGCTCCAAGTGCCATGGTCATTGTCTGTTGCAGATCCATCCTGTCAAGCCTCCTCTGCCTCAGTCGTTGGCGGGACTGCCTCCCCAGTTTGCTCAGTATGCAGATGTTTTCAGCAAAAGGGAGGCTGAGACACTGCCTCCTCATTGTACTTATGACTGCCCCATATCAAGGAGAATCTGGAGAGGGGTTTCATACGAAAGTCTTCCTTCCCGGCCAGGGCTGGATTCTTCTTCGTTAAAAAGAAGGACGGATTCCTTCGACCCTGTATTGACTATCGTGGTCTCAACCAGATCATGGTCAAGAACAAGTACCCGTTGCCACTTATATCTGAGCTGTTTGATCGTATACGAGGAGCCAAAATTTTTTGCTAAGCTAGACCTGTGGGGGGCTTATAATTTAGTCCGGATTCGCCGGGGTGATGAATGGAAGACGGCATTTAACACCCGGGACGGACACTACGAATACCTAGTGATGCCCTTCGGACTGTGTAACGCTGCCGCAGTGTTTCAGGAGTACGTTAATGATATCTTCCGAGATCTCCTTTATGTCTGTGTTGTTGTTTATCTCGATGATATTTTGATTTTCTCCCCAGATCCTACGACTCATCGGAGGCATGTCCGTCAGGTTCTACTACGATTAAGGGAGAATCATTTATACGCCAAGCTGGAGAAGTGCGTCTTTGAGAGGAGTTCTCTGACCTTCCTGGGCTACATAATCTCGGATCAAGGTCTCAAGATGGATCCTGAGAAAGGGAAAGCTGTCCTGGAGTGGCCACGTCCTCAAGGCTTAAAGGGAATGTGTTGCCAGAAAAACATGTTTTTTTTTTAAAAATTAAACATTTAGTGTGTGGGTGATTAAACATTGTTCAAATTTTTTTTTTTTTTTTGGCACGAGCCAGGAAATATTATAAATTATTTCTAATTTATAATACTACCCATTTTTGGCCACTAGATGGGGCTGTTCCCAAATTGCAGCATTGGAACATTGGATTAAAAGCCCTCGCTCTAGTGAGCTCTCAGCATCCCCCCCTCCTTTATCCTGGCTAGTGCCGGGATAAACGAGGGGTTTGAAAGGTTTAACCTCCTACACTGTGTGTCGCCATTTTTTGAGGTAACCCACAGTGTAGTAGGTTTACATACAGTAGTAAACACACACAAACACTAACATACATTGAAATCTCTTACCTGCTCCTGCCGCCGCGGCTCCCTCCGGCCCGTCCGCTCCGTTTGCTGCCGCTGTTCCATGTGCACAAGTCCGGAAGCCGCGACCGGAAGTAGTAATATTACTGTCCGGCCGCGACTTCCGGTCCACAGGAAAATGGCGCCGGACGGCGCCAATTTCGAATAGGACTGTGTGGGAGCGGCGCATGCGCAGTTCCCACACAGACGCCGTACATGGCAGTCAATGGGACGGGAGCCGTTCGCAGTCCCTATGGGACTGTGGCTGCCGTATTCCATGTCTGTGTGTGTCGTTAATCGACACACACAGAAATGGAACTAAAAATGGCAGCCCCCATAGGGAAGAAAAAGTGTAAAAATAAGAAACAGTAAAACACAAACACACAAATGAATATAAACGTTTTTATTAAAGCACTAACATCTTTAACATATAAAAAAATTATTTGCGATGACACTGTTCCTTTAAGGGCCATACAGCGGTTCCTGGGATTCGCCAATTTCTACCGGCAGTTTATTCCTAACTTCTCTTCTCAGACGGCTCCCATCTCTACCCTTACCAAGAAGGGTGTGAACGCCAAGGTGTGGACTCCAGAGGCAGAGTCCACATTTATTAGCCTCAAGAAAGCCTTCACTTCAGCTTCGATCCTCCATCATCCTGACGTATCTCGGCAGTTCTCACTGGAAGTGGACGCTTCAGCTGTTGGTGCAGGTGCACTTCTGTTCCAGAGGAACTCCAAAGGAAAGGCAGTAGTATATGGCTACTACTCAAGACTTTTTTCTTCTGTTGAGCGCAATTACTCTATTGGAGATCGGGAGCTGCTGGCCATCAAATTGGCTCTGGAGGAGTGGAGACATCTTCTAGAGGGCGCTGCTCATCCCATCCTGATCTTCACTGACCACAAAAACCTTACCTACCTTCAGTCTGCACAATGACTGAATCCCTGTCAAGCCAAGTGGTCACTGTTCTTCACCCGTTTCCAGTTTGTGCTCCACTACCGTCCCGCGGACAAGAATGTGAGGGCCAATGCCCTGTCCAGATCGTTTGAGACGGAAGACACGGTAGAGTCCCTTCAGACTATCATAGACCTGTCCTGCATTGTCACTGCTAATCCTCTGCAGGTTAGAGACATCCCCCCTGGGAGGACTTTTGTTTGGTTCGCAGACAGGAGAAGAATTCTCCGCTGGGGACACAGTTCTAAAATGGCTGGGCACGCTGGTGTCTGTAAAACCAGAGACCTGATTGCTTGTCACTTCTGGTGGCCCACGCTACCTAAAGATGTTCAGGACTTTGTCTCTTCTTGCACGGTGTGTGCCTCTAACAAAGTTACTCACTCCAAGCCTGCCGGCCTGCTTCAACCTCTGCCTGTACCCAATGCCCCCTGACAGCACATTGCGATGGACTTTGTCACAGACCTTCCCCCCTCAGCAGGATGTAACACTGTCTGGGTGGTGGTGGACCGGTTCTCTAAGATGGCACATTTTATCCCGCTGACCGGCCTACCTTCTGCTCCACGTCTGGCAAGACTCTTCATTCTACACATCTTTCGCTTGCATGGCTTGCCCCTTCACATCGTGTCAGATCGGGGTGTTCAATTTACCTCAAAGTTCTGGAGAGCCCTCTGTAAACTCCTGGATGTGAGATTGGACTTTTCCTCAGCTTATCACCCCCAGTCCAATTGGCAAGTTGAGAGGATCAACCAGATCATGGAGAATTATCTTTGCCACTTCATCTCTTCACAGCAGAATAACTGGGTACAGATTCTTCCATGGGCTGAGTTCTCATACAACAGCCACACAAGTGAATCCACCACTTCCACTCCATTTAACATTGTGTACAGTCAACTTCCTAGAGTCCCTCTCCCAGTGTCGACCACATCTCAAGTACCCGCTGCTGACTCTGCTGATGGGGACTTTTTGCAAATCTGGCAACAGACCCAGTCCTCTATTTTACTGGCAGTCGATCGCATGAAGCGAAAAGCAGATTGTAAAGGATCTGCCAGGCACAGCTTCTGTGTCAACGCCCATAGGTAATCAGTCTGCACCTGCTTTTATGTCTGTGAGACTGACTCCATCTTCCACCACTCAGGATGGCAGGCTTAGGAGTGGGAGAGCCTATCACAGCCTGGCCAGACGGAGCTAGCTCCCGCCCTCTGTCTATTTATACCTGCCTTTCCTGTTCCTCCTTGCTTGTGATTCTTCTCGTTTGGTTTCCTGGCCCTGCTGCAGCTTCTTGATCTATTTGACCCAGCTTCATATTGACCCTGGCTTATTGACTACTCTCCTGCTCTGCATTTGGTAATTCGTACACTCCTGGTTTGACTCGGCTTGTTCACTACTCTCCTGCTCTGCGTTTGGAACCTCGTACTCTCCTGGTTTGACTCGGCTCGTTCACCACTCTTGTTGCTCACGGTGTTGCCGTGGGCAACTGCCCCATTTCCCTTAGCTTCTGTGTACCCTTGTCTGTTTGTCTGTTGTGCACTTATTGAGCGTAGGGACCGTCGCCCAGTTGTACCCCGTCGCCTAGGGCGGGTCATTGCAAGTAGGCAGGGACTGAGTGGCGGGTAGATTAGAGCTCACTTGTCTGTTTCCCTACCCCCATCATTACACAGATACTAGGAGAAGAGAGCCGCCTCAGTATCTTCCGGGGACTAAAGTCTGGTTGTCCTCTCGGAACATTCGCTTGAAGGTGCCTTCATACAAGTTTACTCCCAGGTTCCTTGGTCCTTTCGAGATTCTGCAACAAATCAACCCTGTCTCCTATAAGCTGCGGCTGCCTCCTACCCTCAGAATCCCCAACTCCTTTCATGTGTCCCTCCTGAAGCCAGTGGTCCTGAACCGCTACAGCAAGACTTTTAGTTCCACAGTTGCTCCCAGAGAATCTTATGATATATTCGAGGTGAGGGAGATCCTGGACTGCAAGAGGGTAGGAGGAAGCCCCTGCGCTTATTAAGAAATTCCTCTCTTGCTCTGGCCCCAAGAAGAGGGGGCGTAAGAGGGGGGATACTGTAGCGTCCGTGGCCACGGCCCATCGGGTTTACTCACCTCCCGACGTCTGCAGCCATGGATCCGTGAGCGCTGACCCCCATCTCCTTCCTAGGAGGCGCCAGCGCTCACTTCCGCTCCAGTCCGTCCTGTGTCATCTGCCACGTCCGGAGGAATCCGCCGCGTTCTGTGCTATCTACCACGTCCGGAGGAGTCCGCCACGTCTGGCGCAACCTGCGGCACCTGTGTCATCCGCCACGTTTGGCATTATCTGCTGCACCCATCACCATCAGTGCCAGAGCTGCGGCCATTGTCTGGACTATCCAGGTACCCTTGTGCGGAACATTGTATTGCTGGGGTTTCCTGTTGTTTGGCCAGCTGCCTCCCCGCTATGGCGGTACGGCCTAGTGGGTCCACTAACCTGCTTCGTGACACAAGCATTCTGTGAGCGCTCGTTTGCCCGATAATTGGCCGGTGTAAAAGGGCCTGTGCGGTTTGTGGCACACTTGATTGTGGAGATATGTAAACAATGACTGCTCATTTACAGGCTCCATAAGTAAGATAAGTTACATCTGTCCAAAGATTTGGAGTTACATAAGCACAATGTGACAGATTGAGGAAGTCTTGAATTTCAGTGCCACTTAACATATTGGGAATCTTTCCCCTGCCTGTATTCTGTGGCGTCTGGATGGTGTCAAGGTCCCTTTTTTCAACATCAATATTTAAGTTAAAACATTCAGGATGTTAGTCGAGATCTTTGAGGGAATGAGCAACAAAACTTCCCATTGTACTTGTGATATGTTTCGCAGAACAGAGTATATATTTTTTCCCAGGCTGCACTGTATTCTGTCAAACACATGTATTTGGGAACGGCGGAAAACATTGATGAAATCAAACTTTTAATGACATAAAACACACTTTGGGTTACAGCATTGTGTTGTAATATTGTTTAAGGTCTGGGCTTCATGGTGACTTGTGCTAAAATGACTAACCCAGCGACTGCAATGGGTTCCAGTTACAAAAATAAAATAAAATCACAAGCGACCTTTCAACCATTAGAAAAAAGCAGGCACCACTACTATAGCATAACAAATATGGGTGCTATACAAGTGTTAATAAGATATTGTACTCTACAATTAAAACGACCACTTACAAAAAGAGTATGCACACCTACAATAGTACATATACAAAACGCACAATAGCTTTATTATAATATACAAAAAAATTAAAAAATTATATACATATACCCAAAAACAAGTAAAAATGGAAAGACCTGTAGAGGAGAAGGCTTTGGGTTCCTAGAGCACTGGGCTGACTTTTCATTGGGGTACAAACTGTATTCTGCAGATGATTTGCGCCTAAATGGAAGGGGGTCCGCTGTGCTGGGGGAGAGAATTCTAGCTGTGGTGGCGGAGTGTTTAAACTAGGGCTGAGGGGGAGGCCAATGTAGAAAATAAAGGGGTAGTTAGGTTAGAGAGGGGTCAGACTATATTGGTGGGGGGAGAAACAAACGGTGGGGAGAGGACTAGGCAACAAGATAAGGAGATCCTTTCGTTACAAAACAGCAGTGAAAATAAAAAAGCCCAAATGTCAAATAATCACATTTCTGATACTGAAAGTGAAACATTTAAAGGCAAGTTAAAGTGTATGTTCACAAATGCCAGAAGTCTAGCAAGCAAAATGAGGGAGCTGGAGGCCTTGATACTGGAAGAAAATATAGATATTGTTGGTGTTGCTGAAACATGGCTAGACTCTTCACATGATTGGGCTGTAAATCTACAGGGTTTTACACTGTTTCGGAAAGACAGGGTGAATAGGAAAGGTGGTGGTGTATGTCTGTATGTGAGAAGCGATAGGAAGGTGAGTGTGAATGAGACATTAGAGGGTGAAGATTATGAAGAGGTTGAAACCTTGTGGGTGAAATTACAAAGGGAGGTAAACACTGAAAAAATTACTTTTGGTGTAATCTATAGACCCCCCAATATAACTGAAGAGATAGAAGGTCAAATATATAAACAGATGGAGCGGCTGCACAGGCGGGTACT
Source organism: Rhinoderma darwinii (assembly GCF_050947455.1). Lineage (NCBI taxonomy): Eukaryota > Metazoa > Chordata > Amphibia > Anura > Rhinodermatidae > Rhinoderma > Rhinoderma darwinii. The sequence goes on from NC_134698.1 coordinate 34,588,800, forward strand.
GTTGTGATAATGCAAGATTTTAATTACCGGGATATTAATTGGTGTCATGGATCGGCTTCAACTGCAAAGGGGAGACATTTCCTCAACCTGTTGCAGGAAAATTTTATGGGCCAGTTTGTGGAAGACCCGACTAGAGGTGAAGCTCTGTTGGATCTGGTCGTTTTTAATAATGCAGAGCTTGTTAGGAATGTCAATGTTCGTGAAAACCTCTGTAACAGTGATCATAATATAGTTATATTTTACCTATACTGTAAAAAACAAACACAGGCTGGGAGGGCAAAAACACTTAATTTTAAGAAGGCCAATTTCCCGAGGATGAGGGCTGCAATTCAGGATATAGATTGGGAAGAACTAATGTTAAATAATGGGACAAATGATAAATGGGAGATTTTCAAATCTACTTTAGGTAATTATAGTGCAAAATTTATTCCTACAGGTAACAAGTATAAACGACTAAAATTAAACCCCACATGGCTTACACCTTCTGTAAAAAGGGCAATACGTGACAAAAAAAGGGCATTTAAAAAATACAAATCTGAGGGTACAGCTGTAGCCTTTGTAAAATATAAAGAGCTTAATAAAATCTGTAAAAAGATAATAAAATCAGCAAAAAAAAAAAATGAAAGGCAGGAGGCCAAGGATAGTAAAACAAATCCTAAAAATGTCTTCAAGCATATAAATGCAAAAAAGCCAAGGTCTGAACATGTAGGACCCTTAGATAGTGGTAATGGGGAGTTGGTCACAGGGGATCAAGAGAAGGCAGAGTTACTAAATGGGTTCTTCCGCTCTGTATATACAACAGAAGAAAGAGCAGCTAATGTAGCCGGTGCCAGTGCTGTCAGTTGATATACTGAATTGGATGAATGTAGATATGGTGCAAGCTAAATTAAATAAAATAAACGTACACAAGGCCCCGGACCAGATGGGCTACACCCTAGAGTTCTTAAGGAGCTTAGTTCAGTTATTTCTGTCCCCCTTTTCATAATATTTAGAGAGCCTCTCATGACTGGTATAGTGCCAAGGGACTGGCGCAGGGCAAATGTGGTGCCTATTTTCAAAAAGGGCTCTAGGTCTTCGCCGGGTAATTATAGACCAGTAAGCTTAACATCAATTGTGGGGAAAATGTTTGAGGGGCTATTGAGGGACTATATACAGAATTATGTGACAAATAGTATTATAAGTGACAGCCAGCACAGTTTTACAAAGGACAGAAGCTGTCAAACCAACCTGATTTGTTTTTATGAAGAGGTAAGCAGAAGCCTAGACAGAGGGGCCGCTGTGGATATAGTGTTTTTGGACTTTGCAAAGGCATTTGACACTGTCCCCCATAGACGTCTAATGGGTAAATTAAGGACTATAGGTTTAGAAAGTATTGTTTGTAATTGGATTGAGAATTGGCTCAAGGACCGTATCCAGAGAGTTGTGGTCAATGATTCCTACTCTGAATGGTCCCCGGTTATAAGTGGTGTACCCCAGGGTTCAGTGCTGGGACCACTATTATTCAACTTATTTATTAATGATATAGAGGATGGGATTAATAGTACTATTTCTATTTTTGCAGATGACACCAAGCTATGCAATATAGTTCAGACTATGGAAGATGTTTGTGAATTGCAGGCAGATTTAAACAAACTAAGTGTTTGGGCGTCCACTTGGCAAATGAAGTTTAATGTAGATAAATGTAAAGTTATGCACCTGGGTACGAACAACCTGCATGCATTATATGTCCTAGGGGGAGCTACACTGGGGGAGTCACTTGTTGAAAAGTATCTAAATCATAAACTAAATAACAGCATGCAGTGTCAATCAGCTGCTTCAAAGGCCAGCAAAATATTGTCGTGTATCAAAAGAGGCATGGACTCGCGGGACAGGGATGTAATATTACCACTTTACAAAGCATTAGTGAGGCCTCATCTAGAATATGCAGTCCAGTTCTGGGCTCCAGTTCATAGAAAGGATGCCCTGGAGTTGGAAAAAATACAAAGAAGAACAACAAAGCTAATAAGGGGCATGGAGAATCTAAGGTATGAGGAAAGATTAAAAGAACTGAACCTATTTAGCCTTGAGAAAAGACGACTAAGGGGGGACATGATTAACTTATATAAATATATCAATGGCACATACAAAAAATATGGTGAAATCCTGTTCCATGTAAAACCCCCTCAAAAAAAAAGGGGGCACTCCCTCCGTCTGGAAAAAGAAAGGTTCAACCTGCAGAGGCGACAAGCCTTCTTTACTGTGAGAACGGTGAATTTATGGAATAGCCTACCGCAGGAGCTGGTCACAGCAGGGACAGTAGATGGCTTCAAAAAAGGGTTAGATAATTTCCTAGAACAAAAAAATATTAGCTCTTATGTGTAGAAATTTTTTACTTCCCCTTTCCCATCCCTTGGTTGAACTTGATGGACATGTGTCTTTTTTCAACCGTACAAACTATGTAACTATGTAACCTCAAATGAAGGTCACAGGCAATACTGTGACCCTCCTGTGATGTTACCTTTCAGATAAGGGGTAGAACCAGACAATTACATGTATAAACAATCTCCAATATGACACTCCCTTAAGCACAATGAGCAGTATAAGGTTGGGTTCCCACAGTGCAGATTTGCTGCAGATTTTACATGGGGTCTTTAAGCCAAAAAACAAAATGTCTGTTTTTTTTTCTAGAAACACCTCCATCCATGTCTATAGGCAGTTTATGGTATTGCAGCACAGCCCCAATTACTTGAATAAGAACGAGCTGCAGTACCAAACATTGTCAATGGAAAAGAGTGGCACTATTTCTAGAAAAAATATACAAAACACACAAACCCTTTAAAGAGGCCCTATCTCCTACATAATGCGATAGGCGCTGTAATGCAGGTAACATCAGTGTTTTTTATTTAGAAAAACTATCCATTTTCACCAAGTTATGACCTATTTTAGCTTTATGCTAATGACTTTCTTAATCCCCAATTGGGTGTGTTTTTACTTTTGACCAAGTGGGCATTGTGGAGAGAAGTGTATGACGCTGACCAATCAGCATCATACACTTCTCTCCATTCATGTCCATTTGTATTCACAGCACAGCGTAATCTCGCGAGATCTCGCTGTAAAAGACAGCGAGCATTATCTCGGGTAAGTGACACACTAACGTTACCGAAGCGTCGGGAGTGTTTAATAGACATCGCGTCCTGGCTGGAACGTTAATGTGTGAGAATGTGACAGCACATAGTGAACAACGCAGGATCACTATGTGCTGAGTAAATGAATGGAGAGAAGTGTATGACGCTGATTGGTCAGCGTCATACACTTCTCTCCAACGCCCACTTGGTCAAAAGTAAAAGCACACCCAGTTGGGCATTCCCGTTTCCGTTAAGAAAGTAATTAGCATAAAGCTAAAATTGCTCATAACTTCCTCAAAAATGATTGTTTTTCAAAATAAATAGGACATCTTTAATGTTCTAATTTTTTTTAGTACGGCCATTAAAAAATTGTTGTGATGAAGCCACGTCAATAGTGTGTGGTAGTGCTCAGGCCCTACTTACAACCAAGGGCTTAGATTGCTCTTCCAAACAGTAACTTATTAATACATTCTATAATTACTTTCCATCTTGATCATATCTCCATCTTTTATATAATTTATTTATATCATTTGTATAGAGCCAGAAATTACGAGAAGTTTTCAACATGGATTTTCCTGACAATAACTTCCTGGCCAAAACTCTATGCATCGTTACTGGGTCAGACATGGTGGATCTCACCTTTCACAACTTTGTATCCTACAAGGAGAATATCGGCAAGGTAAAGTACCAACACTCTTATAAAGAAATGATATATTCTATATTGCTGCTATATCTGTAATAAAGTTGCTTCACTTTTACAGTATAGAAATATACTAACTACAGGCAAAATAGTAGCTTTGCCTTCACTTTGACCGTTCACTGTGGTATACTGACTAATCTCATTGCCACATTACCATGAATATATGCCAGATTTATACAAAGAATTACTGGTGCCTCTGTTTGACTGATCAGCTCCAACCTTCTCCAGCATAGGAGCTGATTAATATGAGTGAATTTCCCAGAATTTGTTTCGGTCGAATCATCCGTCCAATTTGATTCAATGTAAATAAATTTGTCACTTATTGAAAGTGTCCCGTTTGCTCTGAAAACTCTTGTCTAAGTCTTTGATTTATTCTAGGACTGTATTCAACCCCCTTGAAGAACTTTAACTGCAAGGCAACATATAATACCAAAGATAGAGGGAGGGAAAACTGGAGTACATTTTGGGAAAGCTACCCGCAAGGCATTATCGGGAATTCCCCCTGAGATCATGTGATCCTTTTTCTAAGCTACTATTTTAACGCAATTCATGCACCGCAATCCCCAAAATGTTCAGAAGTCGACAAATCTAAAATGTTTGGAAAATACAGATAGAATTGCAGCTGATCATTATCTTATGTGTAAGGTTGGCTTTACACAGACCAAATAATAGGGGTGGGTTTAAACGTGGCGGAATTGTTGCAGATTTTCCACTTTGACCAATGATTTCCAGAATAAATGGGCTCTCTCGAGTACTTCAAAGGGTTGTCTATTTTCAGCAAACTAATGTTATTTTTTGTATAATAAAAAGTTATACAAATTTCCAATAAACTTTCTGTATTAATTCCTCCTGGTTTGCAAGATCTCTGTTTGCTGTTATTCAGTAGGAACTTTCGTTGTTTATTTCCAGTGGATCAAATTCTGTCCATGGTCATGTGATGGATACACAGGTGAAAGGATAGTTACAGATCCCAGAAGCTGCATGCACATCACATGACCTTGGAAAGAATTGTATCCACTGGAAGTAAACAATGAATGGAAAATAACGCAGCCCTTATAGGGCAATTGCACGCGACCAAGTGCCACTTGGGCAGTTTTTCACTACCTCTGAGTGGCACCTGATAGTTCATTCACTTCAGTGGGTGAATCGGATCCATGAAAGCGGACCCGACTGTCCTATCTTTCCACGGATGATGGATGTGACTCGGGCAGTACACATGGTCGTGTGCAAGAGTCCTTAGACTTATTCACTTTTAAGTAAAATTTCCTGAAAAACTGCTCAACATGGTACTAAAAAGTAAAAAAGGCCTCATTGAATTTTTTACAGATGAAAAAGGATCACATGACCTTGGCCTGGCTTCCCCATAATGCCTTACAGGCAGCACTCCCAAACTACACTGCCTCTACCCATATATGTTGCTGTCACTTTGACATAACTAATGCTGGCATGGTGTTAAAGAGCTTGAAAGGGGTTGGATACAGTTCTAGAAGACATCAAAGAGTCAAATGGGAGTTTTTCGTGGCAATCCGGGCTCCTGCTCTGGAGCTCATTCCCAGCCGCTCCCGCTCTGAAGTTAAGTCCTGGCCGCTTTCTTAAGCAGGCACTTTAGATTCACGGTAAAATTAATTGGACTGAAGCGGACGCAAAACGAATGTCGGAATATTGCTTATCTCTAGTGAGATCTCTAGCTGCTTTTTAACCATGGGATTGGAGAATGATGTGTATTTTATAATCTGTGGTATTATAACGTACCTCTAATATAGTAAATAAATACTGCACATCGGTGCAATAAAAGGATAGATAAGATTTGGGCTCTGATATTTGCAGTACGTAACAATTGTTTCCATTACCCATTATAAACATCACTCAGGCTAATAGCCAAACCAGAGACATGCATGTCCACACACAATGGAATTGCTGCAGAACATTTCTGCAGCAATTCCGTTGAAAAACGCACCATTTCCTGCGGTTTTTATGGCAGAAAATGGTGCGTATTTTGCTGCATTTTTCCCAATGTTAGGAGATGGAAACATCCCCTCTGAAAAACGCAGCAATTCTGGCCACTTTCCGGCCGGAAAAAACACGGAATTTCAGCAGTGTGTGGACGGCCCTTATAGTCACAGTACCTACAATGTAGAATCAATGCTAGTTAATGCAAAAGGCACAAGTGATGTAGTGTTTTACATAAAGTTTTGCTCTTTTATAATGGATCCGTCTTTTGCAGGACTGGGCTGCTGACATTATGACTATCATCAAAAATCCTCTTCTAAACAATGCTTCTCGTTACTCCTTCTATGAGAAAATGTAAGTGATCTGTGCGTTAAATGGGTTCAATGGAGTTAACATTAAAAGGGCATTTATGGGGATATGAAAAAAAAACGTTAAAAATTAGCACAAAATGTTAAAATAATAAACTTGGTATTATACTTAACTTTAGGATTCCTTACCATTCCCCTGCCGCTGATGTTGGGGTTCCCCACTGCATCTCTAGGCCCCAACGTTATTCCTTAAATAACATCCGACAGTGACTTCAAAGTCATTGCCGCATTGTGTAAAAATGTTGTCATTCAAGATATTTCACTTTATATTCAACATATTCTCAAAGTAGTTAAAGACACAACATGTATACCGATATTATTTTTATTCACTTTTTTTCTCATTAGACATGTGAAACTCACACTTCAATTAAATGCAGAGGGAAAGATTCCAGTACGCAAGTAAGTAATTAAGAAATAGATTTTGGGAATAGGTATACAGATATAGTCCTTCCCTAAAGTGGGTTCTACTCTTTTGCCTGCTTTCATCCCAGTAGTTAAAGTAAACGTTCTGGTCTCACTTACGGTCCTCTTACACGGCCCGACATGGGCCGTGCAAAACGAGCACCGATCAACGAGACAGCGCTCATTTACTCTTTTCACAAGGAGCTATGTATGGGGGCAAGCGCTCATTACTATGTTTGCTTGTTCATCGGCTAATCGTTGCCCTGTTTACACAGGGCAATGATCGGGAACAAGCATTCTGTGAATGCTTGTTTGGCTTCAGTAAAAGGACCTTTAGATGTGGTAAATCTCTGCCTGCATAGTTAATGTATGCTAAATAGGTCTCGTACAGAAGGAAGAAAACGGTCTCTCTAAAGGTGACCACCCAGAAAGTCTATGTTTTACCCTTTACAGAGCCTTGAAACATCACTCCGGTTGATAGCCAAACCAGAAACACCCATCTGTAGACACCACAGTTTTGGAGCTGTTGCTCTCCATTAGTAGGATTCTGTTTGGCTGAGTGAGATGCCTTTGATGCAGCTCTTGGTAGATACTAATTCTCAAATGCAGAGATCCAGCTGTTTTAGGAGCTAGCTCAACTCAAAGTAGAACCATTACCTTCCAAGAGCTACATCAAGTGCATTTAATTTAGCCAATGAGAAGCCTACTTAGCGCTGTTTCAGAGTTCTTGCTCCTCATCAGTACAGTCTACAGATGCATGTCTCTGGTTTGGCTATTAACCTGAGTGATTTTTCAAGGCTACATAAAGTTTTGCATACTAACTTAAAGGGTAGTCCCCTACTGTATAGGTGGCACTAAAGATACAATTTTGTGCATAGTTTTGTCTTTAAGATTCTCTACCAGCTAGGCCACCCCAAGGAGAATCAGTACCTTCCAAGAGTGAGTGTAAAGTGATACTCCAGGCAAAAGCTGAAAGTACAGTTATTGTCAAGAGTGAAGGCTAGGGGTCCTATATAAAAAGTGACACACTGTGCATGCTGGATGGGTCCTGACAACCACTGCCGAGAACTTAATAAACAGGCAGGCTGGAAGTGAAAACACAAGTAAGACTAGGCTGGGATGGGCATCTCCACTCCAGGCAATTGTTGTATTTTCAGCTTTTTCCTGGACTAACATTAAGGCTGTAATCACAAATGAAGTTTTTGATGCAGTTTTTTTTTAGCCAAAGCCAGACGTGGATCCAGGAGGTAGGAAAAGTATAAAGGAAAGACTGCTATGTCTCCTCTATTTAGTATCCACTCCTGTGTTTTGGTTTTTAAAAACTGCATTAAAAACGTCATGTGATTCCAGCCTTTGAGAATAACTGGAAAATTGATTCTCCCTGTTCTATTCTCTGGGCCAATTGGTGAATCAGCAAAAAAAATTTTTGCTGAAGGTACAGATGAACCTGGCCAGAAAGTATCCAAGAAAAACCAGGTTGCTTAAAGTGCTGTGAAAAATTAAAAACGTTGTAAAAGATGCATCTATTAACAACAATGGGCTAAGAACAATGGAGATGGGAACATGTCCACTACTGTATAATTAAACTATCGATGTTCCAATAAATTAATCAGTGTAACTTGTGGATGTGCTGGTACGCTCCTCGGTAATCAGCTGATCATGAAAATGACTATGCAAAGCAGGGCTGTGCAACCTTTTAAGGTCCGGGGCCACATTGTGAAATTGTACCTATTCCAAGGGTCTAAATAAAAAGGTTTTTTCTTATGAGACGTTCATGGCATATCATCAGTATATGCCATCAATATCTGAAAGGTGGGGCTTCTACTTTTGGAACTCCCACCTGTCGGGAGAACAAGGAAACAGCCGAGCGATTCACAACTCCCATAAACTACAATGGAGAAAGAGCAGCATGCATTCACGGCCACCTCTCCACCTCGTCCCATACACTTTGGTTGTGTTAAGAGGGGATTGGGGACTCCCATTGTCCTTATATATGGGGTTCCCAGAGATGGTACCCCCACTTATCAGATAGTTATGGAATATCTGGTCCGAACCATCAGTGGATAGTTGGGGGCTGCACAGAACAACATTGTAGGCCACAGGTTTTGCACCCTTGATGTAAATACATTGCTTATACATTACTCATCCTGTACAGACCCTGTATTATGGCTTCTTTTATATTGCTTTATTTCACAGTAACTATTTCACTCAATTATAATAGCTCAGCTAAGGGCGTGTCTGAAACAAATTTGTTCACTGTTTCCAATAACAACTGAAAAAAAATAAAAGCAGCTCTTGACTATAATACAGGCTGTAATTTAGGATTAGTACAAGATAATTAATGCAATGTATTATAACATACTAGTCCTTTTCAATGAATTAGAATATCATCAAAAAGTTCATTTATTTCAGTAATTCAATTCAAAAAGTGAAACTCATATATTATATAGATTCATTACACATGGAGTGATCTATGTCCAGCATTTTTTTCTTTTAATGTTGATGATTATGGCTAACAGTTAATAAAAACCCAAAACTTAGTGTCTCAGAAAATTAAAATATTAAATAAGCCACATTTCAAAAATGATTTTTAATATAGAGATGTTGGCATACTAAAAGTGTGTACAGTATATGCCCCAATACTTGGTCGGGGATCCTTTTGCATGAATTACTGCATCAATGCTCTTTCAATGGCCGAATGGTTGCGAGCACCATTCCACAACACCCTTGGGACTATCTCGGACCATACTATAACCAATTCCGGAAAAAAGGTGGCAAAACGATTCAAATCAGCCCTAATGATAGAAATGAGTTCCGTCACCCTAACAGAACATAGGTCGTTTCCCCCAGCATGCACGACCACGACCGTTGGTCCATTTGTGACCTTGCTTAAGTTAACCGCCTCAGGGAGAACCTGGAGCCATTTAAGGCCCCTAAAACCCTTCCAATGCACATCCGCTTGACGGAAGCCGAGACTGGTACCCCCGGGCCGATAAGAAGCTCGCAATGCAGCCCAATAAATGTATGAGTGGCCCAGCAGCCACACCACAGTCCTCCTGAAACCTAGAAAGAAAGAAAACAGAAATAATTATCAAATCAACAAATGAGGGCGACTTCCAATGCCCCAGCCTTTTAACCTCCGCATCAGACATGCCCCCAGCCTCCGCTACTGTCGCAGCGCTAATGCGGAATGAGTGAGTACCATACTCCGCCGGATTTACCCCAGCTACGCCCAAACAATGCTTGAATACCCTTGTAAACTGGAATTTTGTTAAGGGGGTGCTATCGGCGTGTACCAAGAAACAAGGACCGGAGAGACGAACTGCAACATATCTCGTGATAACGTCCACCGGGCACAAGGATGAAGGAAGACTAAAAATGGACAACCACACGCCCTGCCCATATAAGTCTGTTTTGGAACGACTAACCCTCACCCTGATTGAATCGGGCAGCAAAACTACATCCTCCCTGAGGAGGCCCGCTACATGACTAACTCACTTATGCGCAACGCGCCAAAGAATGGTAACATAAAATCACACTGAAACAATAAACCCTCGTACGCGGATGCGCAGATCTCCGGCGTGCTACCTACTATCCGCTGCAATAATGAGAAAGAAACAGACCGGCGCATGTCAACAGTTGGTTTTACCTTCTTCCAACCCCGCAAGATCTACGAGAAAACCGGACTTTTTGTGGCGTCCAGCAAACCCAACAACCTGAAAGCAAAGGCTACCCCAGACAAACGCTTTTGAGCCACCCCGGCAGACACCCCTTTATCCTGCAACCAAGACAGGTAAGTAACAGTAATACCATGGCAATTCTGAGGAGAGAGGAGCACATCCTCCTCCGCGCAGGCTAACCACTCTCGCCACGCCTTACCATGCCCGTCCCATGTAGCAGGAGCAACCGAGGACTGCACCAATGGTATCAGATGTTCCCCGGCAGATCCCAAAGGAAAGAGGGGCATGGGTAGCCCTCTTGATCCGCCAGCGGGTGCAGGTCCCTGAAACGATGCCACTGGAAACGAGATAAAGAGTCAGCAATCTCATTACATACACCAGGAACATGACGTGCCTTGACAACCATATTAAACGACAAACACAAGAAAACAAGATGACGTAACAAAGCCAGAACTGGCGGAGAACTCGAGGTAAGTTTGTTAATGGCTATGACAGTGCTCTCATTATCTGACCAAAACAATATCCTCTTATTGCGCATGTCGCCTCCCCATATTTCTAAGGCAACAACAATAGGGAATAACTCCAGCAGTGTCAAATTCCCAGTGAGACCCGCTGCAAACCAATCCTGGGGCCACTGATGGGCCGACCATTTATTGCCAAAAATCGCGCCATAACCCAAAGACCCTGCCGCATCGGTGAACAATTCGAAATCTGCATTGCCACACTCCCGCTCAGGAAAACAGGAGAGACCGTCATAATCCGACAAGAGGAGGCCGCGCCTGCCTACCTGTTGGACGCCCAGCGACATCAGATGGCTGATCAGGGGGAGACACAAGCAGAGAGGAAAGCCATCCAGCTCCCTCCCTCTCAATCTTCTCCTTCAGGAGTGCGATCAACGCTGCGTCCGCCATGCTACTACTCTAACAAGGTTAGTGGTGTAATCTCTACGGTTCCTTCCACGATCCAAAGGGTGGGGTCCAAGAGGAAGCAACTCCCCCTTGTACCCTAATTTATATGGGTGGGAGGGCCCACCCAGGATACTCCCAACAACCCCACCCTACCCAGGGGATAAGCCTGCTGGGTAAATCCCTTAAGGGGACATACCCTATAGTCACCAGCTCCCAAGCCTAAACAGCATGGGAGCTGTGAAGCATGGAGTTCTCTAAAATTTCCTGGTAGACGGCTACATTGACTCTGGACTTGATATAACACAGTGGACCAACACCAGCAGATGACATGGCTCCCCAAACCATCACTGACTGTGGAAACTTCACACTGGACCGCAAGCAACTTGGATTGATGCCGCTCCACTCTTCCTCCAGATTCTGGGACCTTAATTTCCAAATGAAATGCAAACTTTTCTTTCATCTGAAAACAGGTCTTTGGACCACTGAGCAACAGACCAGTCCTTGTAAAGGCTTAGGAAACCTTTGCAGGTGTTTTGTGTTGATTAGTTGATTAGAGTGTGACACCATGAGTCTATAATCTTGAACTTTTACCCAATACTAAGACTAAGTTTTGGGTTTTCATTAACTGTTAGCCATAATCATCAACATTAAAAGAAAAAAATGCTGGAAATAGATCACTCTATGTGTAATAAATCTATATAATATATGAGTTTTACTTTTTTTAATTTAATTACTGAAATTAATTAACTTTTTAATGATATTCTAATTAATTGAGAAGGAAAAGGTAAAAAAACTAAACACTCTCATCAGAGCAACCTGAGTACAGTACAAATAGTACGGTGACATCAGGGCAATATATACTAGAAACAGAAACAATAAAAAAACACCTGGATAACAAGAGGCACCCAACACTTAGGTTCTAAAAATATAAAAATGTATTAATACAAATATAAAAAAAAGAGAATATTATCAAAAAACCACATCAAAGGTGATCCTGCATCACAGTGAGGACATCACAAACCTAGACGGGCGAAGCATTTAGCCAAAAAATGACTAGTGCACATGAGTGCAGGAATAGTATGACATGACATTACAAATACATGATGCATGAACCTCATACAATAATATACAAATGAATACTCAAAGACAGAACAATAGTTCAATACTATTTAAGCAACAAGAAAATGCACTAGAGCAAAAAATACATTAATGCAGGTAAGTAATTAGCCAGAACATGGTGTGACACTACAGTATACATTTGCATGCCATGTAGCTGACAGGGAACTTGACCTATAGAAGCAAAATGTTGGCAATGAATCAAAAGTAGATGACAAAAACAAGCCAAGGCAAAAGTAGTTAGGTGGTGATATTAGACAACATTACAAATATAAGTTTCGGCCATATTGTGCCTTAGAGACCAATCATAGGTAGATGCAACACATATACTTCAAAATGAATAATATGTCTAGGACCAATAATAAATGGCGATATTAACCACAAAAAGATTATGACAAATCTGTGAAAGTGGAGAAGAGAAAAAACACATACTCATCATTTAATGGTGCACCTCAGCCAAGGTGGGTGGACTTACTCGGCCACAAATTGCGGGCTTGGCAGGCTTTAGCAAAGTCGGTCTTGAGTAGGGTAAACCACGATCCCTCCCTTGTGCGGATGTCCAGAAAGAGCTACAACCGTGGCGTGGCTCCCCACTGTAGAGGTGTATAGGGAATTTGAACAAAATGGAGTATGGGAGCAAGGCCTAGTCGAGCAGTGTACGATCTCCGTGATCTCCATTATCTCCACCGTCAAGTTTCAGGCATGAAATGTTTAGTGTCACTGACTAAAGCGGTGTGCAAAGTGGCGTGCAGAGCAACCTGCACACAAACATGGCAGAACACGTGGGATTCTAGGATTCTATGACTTGTGCTGACGCGTTTCGTCACTACGTGACTTTCTCAGAGCGTTACGTAACCAAGCAAGTATAGGGTAATTAAAGAGTATAGCAACCAAAAAGCAGCCTAATTTATACAATGATACGTTTAACCGATGCAAAGGCTTAAAATGATACAAATAAATGTACATTTAATACTTAATTTTTACCCCATTGGTCATCATCCAAAGAAACCTAACAAAAGGAAAAATAAAAAATGAAAAAAGAAGAAAGTTAAATAAAAATAAATATAAATAATAATAATAATTAAAGAAAAAACAAATGAAAAACATAAAAATAAATACACAGAAAACCGGATTTGGCAGTCACAGTAGATAATGATGGAAAAGTGCGGACTGGGTCCCAGGAGTCGGACCACGAACTGGATGCAGTATCGTGGGCAGAGTCCCGGGATCCAGGCCACACCCAAAGAAACATGTAATTTCAATTCATTATTCAGCCCAAGTGGATGAACGGATTTCAAAGTAAATATTCACATACTTTCTTTTTGAAGAAACAGGCGGTCACAGCATCCACCCCTATTGTCCCTGGAAAGTTGGTAAATAGCCGAAAGGCCGTCTGGTGACTGTCCATGAAAGTCCCTAAAGTGAGTAGCTAGGAGGCTCCTCTCATCAGCATTCCTAATATCGCGGATATGTTCAGAAATCCGTAATTGCAATTTCCTAAGGGTTTACCCTACGTAATACTTCTTACAAGGATAGCAAATCAAATATGCAACCATATTGGAACGGCAGTTCAAAAAACTTATTACTAAGAATAGTTTCCCAATAGTAGTCAAAAAATACATTAGATTTCTTGACATACTTACTTTGCAAGCATGTGCCGTATTTTATCATTCCCTTAAGTGAATGAGTCAGCCAACTCTTCACACTTCACACAAATATCTTCTAAATTTCGACCTTACAAGTAAGTTGCGTAAATTTGGAGCTAGTTTTGTAGTCATGCTTGGGTAGTCTCCTATTCTGTCACCTATAGGCTCACATAGAGTTAAATGTGGCCAATATTTTAATAAGATCTCTTTTACAGTGTTCCAGTGTTGGCCAAGGCGGGAAATAAATCCAACTTTATTCTTCTTATCGGTAGATAGTACAGAGTATTCGGTGTTATGTCCTTTGGTTTTACTATATTGGTTTTTATTCTTGGTCTGCAACAATGACTCACGGTCAATGTGGAGGGCTTTATTGTACCCCCACTTTATACATCTACCAGAATAAACCCCTCTGCTTAAATCGTATAGCTAAATCACGGGCTTCTTTTATAAAATCTGAGACATTTGAGCAGTTTCTGCGAAGTCGCAGAAACTGACCTACAGGAATGCCTTGTATTAGGGACTTAGGGTGGTGGCTATATGCTAACAGTAAGTATGACCGGCAGTAAGCTTTCAGAATGTATGGGTTTCAACCCTATTACCATTTTTCTTTATCATCAAATCAGGAAAACGAATCTCTGTGTCGCCAGCGGTGTAAGTCAGGTGAATATTAAATTCATTATGGTTGAGACGACAAACAAAGTCGTCCATTTGTTCACGTGTATCATTCCATACCATGAACACATTGTCAATATAACAGCAAGATATAAATTTATGAAACAGTTCACAAGAACAGACAGCCAACGACTCCGAGTAACCTTGGTGGAGGCAAGCATACGATGGTGCACAAGATGAGCCCTTGGCAGTTCCCTTCATCTGTAAATAGAACTTGTCATCAAAACAAAAACAGTTATGAGTCAATACAAATTTAAGCATATGGACAAGAAACTCATTTTGATGAGCAAAATCAGGTCGATACATATAAAAGAAATATTAAATATTAAAAGAATGTTACTGCTTGTAACCCAACCCAGTGGAGAATAGAAGTATAAAGAGACTCAACGTCTAGTCCTACCAATATACAATCAGAAGGAATAATTAAATCATGTAGTTTGGATAAAAAGTTACCAGTCTAAAGGACAACTGACGGTAATGAAAAAACCTACAAATCTACAAATCGTCAGCCGCAAGCCGCCCGCAAATCGCGGGCAATGCACATGGCCGCGGCCATTATTTTCAATGAGCCTGGACCGCAGAAGACGGCCGTAATAAGACATGTCCGTTATTTCTGGCTCCCGGGCCATGCACAGACCGTAAAAACTACGGTCGTGTGCATGGCCCCATAGAAATTAATGGGTCCGCAATTTTCCCGTGTGCATGGGGCCTATCAGTTGGACCGTCAGCACTTGAGATTATAGGGCACCCGGGTGGTAGCTGTCTATTCTTGTGAACCTTAGGTAACACATAAATAGTGGGCATTCTAGGTTCCTTGAGTTTAAGATATTGAAACTATTTTTTGCTAATTAAGCCTTCATCAAAAACAAATTGAAATTTCTGATTTAGTTTGTTTAATATTAATTGAAGGGTTGTCATATAGTCATCTATAGCTGAAAGTACCTAGCTGTCTCATTATTTCCCAAACATAATAGTCCTCCTTGAGAAGCACCAAATTACCACCTTTGTCACTAGATTTTAGAATTCTTTTGCTTCACGCAACTCATTAAGCCCTTATGTCCTGGTGCGGGGAATGATGTATGGAGAGCACTCACGCGCTGAGCGCACTCCATACGCTGCATGTGTCAGCTGTGTTTTACAGCCGGGACACCCGGGACCCGGGCTGTTCCTGGCTGTTTAACCCCTCAAACGCTGCGGTCAGTCGCGAATGCAGCATCTGAGGCGTTGAAAAGAGGGGGCGGTCCCCCCCCCACAACGAGATCGGGAGGGTGATGATGGTTGTCAAGGCCCCCAGGACTGCCTTCTGCTCTGCCTTTGTCAGGCAGGGCTGAAAAGACAGGCAGGGTGTTAGGGATCTGCCAGGTACTACATCTAGGTATACTCCTGGGATTAATCAATCCACACCTGAGGCCAGACCTGTTCGACTGACACCATCTCCCACCAACCAGGGTGGCAGGCTCAGGAGTGGGAGAGCCTATCGCGGCCTGGTCAGTCGGAGTTAGCTCCGCCCCCTGTCCTTTATTACCTGCTGTGTTCTCCTCCTCAGTGCTTGTTATTCTTTTGGATTCCTGGCCCCACTGCTGCTTGCTCCAGCCTGCTTCTGCCGTGCTTCTGCCTTGCTGCTGTTCTGCTTAACCCGCTTGCTTTGCCTCTGGCTTGCTTCCTCCTCCGTGCTCACTTGGGTATACTCCACTTCATCCTGGTCCTGACAACTCATTCACTGCTCCGTTTCCTCGTGGCGTTCCGTGGGCTACTGCCCCTTCCCTTGCGTGTTCCCTGTTTGTTCTCCCGTGCACTTAGACAGCGTAGGGACCGCCGCCCAGTTGTACCCCGTCGCCTAGGGCGGGTCGTTGCAAGTAGGCAGGGACAGGGCGGTGGGTAGATTAGGGCTCACTTTCCCTTCACCTCCTTCCTGCCATTACACAGGGCTGAACAGAAGCCTGTCAAAATAACAATATACTGTAATACATTAGTATTTCAGTGTATTGTACCAGCGATCCAACTGATCGCTGATTCAAGTCCACTAGGGGGGTAATAAACGGTGTAAAAAAATGTGAAATTTTAGTATATTAAAAGTAAAAAAACAAAACACTTTTACCATTTTTCCCTTTTAAAGTCTGTTTTTTGGAAGACGGAAAACCAGACAAGGCCAGAATCAAGTAATTGATAGCACAGGCTGCAAAAATAATATTATTAATGTTACTGATTTTCCACTTACTCAGGTGCATATATCCCTACTGAATCATGGCCTTTCCTTCGTTCCAAGTACTGGGGGTAATGAATTTGAAGTCTATAAGGATATCCAACTATTTGTCCGAAAAATCCTGTTACGGTTGCATCACTCTCGAGTGAATGGCCACTATCCACTGGAGAAATCCCTGATGTGTCATGATGAATTCCTATCTAACCTTACTTCTCAGGAGGCCATAGCACTGTCAGCTCTACAGGAACTAAGTGACATCAATACTCATCCAGACACTACAGTTTACTGAATTGAAACCTATCAGTCTCACTATACCCCCAATATCCTCCAATCGACATTGTCACAATTCCGTGGTATGTGGACCCACTAGGCCACTCCGCTATAGCGGAGTGGCACCTAGCCAAACAACAGTCAATGAAAAGTCTTCGTACAAGAGTACCTATATGAGAGTCCAGACAGACACGAGATGTAGCAGCCGCATTGGCACAGATGATGCGTGGCACAGGTGACGCTTGGCATAGCAGATGACGCTTGACATGGCAGAAGACACTGGACGTGGCAGATGACACTTAGCATGGCAGATTACACTGGATGTGGCAGATCGAATAAACGTGACCCCAATACTAGACTTGAGCTCAGGAACAAACACCGTTAAAGGATACAGGATATGGGAACACTGGGAACAGGATACAACTAAGGGACCATTTGCTTAACTAACATGGGAAGACAACAAGAACGCTCAGGCAAGGAGGTAGAGGTCAAAGTCCATTTTATGGTCCAGGGTGATCAGGGTATTGGATAGGGTACAAATCACTGGTGCGCCAGGGACGAGCGTGCACACACGCACCCTAGGAGCCACAGAAGGACAGTGCAGCTGCAAGTGCTGGTGTCTCCCGGGAAGCTTTCTGTATCCCACGGTCACGGCTGCCAGTGAGTACAGTATGCCGGTGGTCAGCGACAGCAGGCATAACAGATATGTAAGGGCATTTATGGAAGGGATTGATTGCGATCTGAGCCTATAGACGACTATATGACAACATTTTGACTGATATTACACATAAACTAAATCAGAAATGTCAATTTGCTTTTGATGAAGGGTTAGTTAGCAAAAATGGGTTTTAATATCTTAAACTCAAGGAACTTAGAATGCCCACTATTTATGTGTTACCTAAGGTTCAGAACAATAGACAGCTACCACCCGGGCACCCTATAATCTCGGGTGCTGATGGTCCAACTGATAAACTTGGATGATTTGTAGATTAAAAACCTTGTCTTTTGTTTTTTCATTACTGTCATTTGTCGTTGATACTGGTGACGTTTAATCCAAACTACATGATTTAATCATTCCTTTCTTGTCGATAGGCTTGAACTTGTATTGACTCATAACTGTTTTTGTTTTGATGACTAGTTCTATTTAAAGGTGGAAGAAACTACCAAGGGTTCATCTTGCGCACTATAAAATGCTTGCCTCCACCTAGGTTACTGGGAGTCGTTGGCTGTCTATTCTTGTGAATTGTTCAAGAAATTTGTCTCTTGCTAGTTTCGTTATATCGACAATGTGTTCATGGTACACGTGAACAACTGGACGACTTAGTTTGACATCTCAACCATTATGAATTTTATATTACACTGACTTACACCGCTAGCAACATGGAGAATTGTTTTCTTAATTTGATGATAAAGAAAAATGGTAATACGGTTGAAACCCATACATTCTGAAAGCTTAGTGCCGATAATACATTACTGTTGGCATATAGCCACCACCCTAAGTTCCTAATACAAGGCATTCCTGTAGGTCAGTTTCTGCGACTTTGCAGAAACTGCTCAAATCTCTCTGATTTTATAAAAAGCAAGTGATTTAGCTATACGATTTAAGCAAAGGGGTTATTATGTTAGATGTATGAGTACAATTTAGCCCTCCACATTGACCGTGAGTCATTGTTGCAGACTAAGAATGAAAAACAATATGGTAATACCAAAGGACATAACCCCAAATACTCTGTACTATCTACCGATAAGCGGAATGAAGTTGGATTTATTTCCCGCCTTGCCCAACACTGGAAAAATGTAAAAGAGGTCTTATTAAAATGTTGGCCAAATGTAACTCTATGCAAGCCTATACGCGACATAATAGGAAACTACCCAAGCATGACTTCAAAACGAGCTCCAAATTTACACGACTTACTTGTAAGGTCGGAATTTAGAAGATCTTGTGTGAAGAGTTGGCCGACTCCTTCACTTAAGGGAATGATAAAATGTGGCACATGCTCGCAATGTAAGTATTTCAAGAAGTCTAATGTATTTTTTTACTCTACTAATGGGAAACTATTCTTAGTAATACGTTTTTTTGAACTGCCATTCCAATATGGTTTTATATTTGATTTTCTGTCCTTGTAAGAAGTATTACTGTAAAGGATCTGCCAGGCACAGCTTCGGGGTTAACTCCCAGAACTAATCAGTCAGCACCTGAGAATACATCCCTGAGACTGACTCCTGCTTCCACCATTCAGGCTGGCAGGCTTAGGAGTGGGAGAGCCTATCGTAACCTGGCCAGACTCAGCTAGCTCCCGCCCTCGGTCTATTTAAGCCTGCACTTCCTGTCCCTCGGTGCTTGTTATTGCTTGTGTTTCCCTCCTTGTGGTTTCCTGGCCCAGCTACAACTCCTGCTATTTTTGATCCTGCTCCATACAGACCCTGGCTTACCGACTACTCTTCTGCTTTTCATTTTGTACCTCGCACACTCCTGGCTTGACTCGGCTCGTTCACCACTCTGGTTGCTCACGGTGTTGCCGTGGGCAACGGCCCCTTTTCCTTGCTTGTGTTCCTTTGTATGTTTGTCGTGTTTGTCGTGCACTTACTGAGCGCAGGGACCGCCGCCCAGTTGTACCCCGTCGCCTAGGGCGGGTCGTTGCAAGTAGGCAGGGTCAGAGTGGCGGGTAGATTAGGGCTCACTTGTCCGTCTCCCTACCCCCTGCCATTACAATTACGTAGGGTAAACCATTAGGGAATTGCAATTATGGATTTCTGAACATATCCGCGATATTAGGAATGCTGATGAGAGGAACCTCCTAGCTACTCACTTTAGGGACTTTCATGGACAGTCACCAGACGGCCTTTCGGCTATTTACCAACTTTCCAGGGACAACAGATGGTGGATGCTGTGACCGCCTGTTGCTTCAAAAAGAAAGTATGTGGATATATACTTTGAAATCCGTTCATCCACTTGGGCTGAATAATTAATTGAAATTACTTATGTTTCTTTAGGAGTGGCCTGGATCCCAGGACTCTGCCCATGATACTGTATCCAGTGCGTGGTCCGACTCCTAGGACCGTGTCCGCACCCTTCCATCATTATCTACTGTGACTGTCACTCTATCTGGATTTCTGTGTAATGATTTTTATTTTTTCTTTTATTATTATTAATTTTTAGTTAACTTTCTTCTTTTTACATTTTTTATTTAATTTTCCTTTTGTTAGGTTTCTTTGGATGACATCACCGGTTTAAGAATTAATTACTTCATATGTAGGTCTATTTGTATCATTTTTAGTTTTAACCCTGCAAGGGCTATCGTATAAATTAGGCTTCTTATTGGTTGCTTGCCACTATAAACACTTACCCTATACTTGCTTGGTTACGTAACGCTCTGAGTAAGTCACGTAGTGACGAAACGCGTCAGCACACGTAACTTACGTTTTGACGTCACATGTCTGGGATCTCGTGTGTTCGGCCATGTTTGTGTGCATGTTGCTCTGCACGCCGCTTTAGCCAGTGACACTACTCATACCACGCCTGAAACCTGACAGTGGAGATAAGGGAAATCGTATACTGCTCGACTAAGCCTTGTTCCCATACTCCATTTTGTTCCAGTGCCCTATACACCAGTTGTAGCTCTTTCTGGACATCCGCACACCGGAGGGATAGTGATTTACCCTACTCAAGACCGACTTTGCTAAGACTTCCAAGCCCACAGTTTGTGGCCGACTAAGTCCATCCACCTCGATTGAGGTATACCATTGGCTGATGAGTATCTGTTTTTTCTGTGCTCCACTATATCTAACAGATTATAATATTTTTAAAAACGCCATTTATTATTGGTCCAGGACATATTATTCATTTTGGAGTATATGTGGTTCATCTACCTATGATACGTGTCTATGACACAATATGTCCGAAACCTACATCCGTTATGTAGTCTAATATGACCACCTACCTACTTTTGCCTTGGCTTTTTTTGTCATCTACTTTTGATTCATTGCCACAATTTCTGATTTTTTTGCTTCTATAGGTCAGGTTCCCTGTCAGCTAAATTGCATGCCAATGTATACTGTAGTGTCACACCATGTTGTGGCTAATTACTTTCCTGCATTAATGTATTTTTTGCTCTAGTGCATTTCCTAGTTTATTTAGTAGTATTGAACTATTCTTCACTCCTTTGAGTATACATTGGTATAATATTGTACGAGGTTTATGCATCATGTATTTGTAATCGCATGCCATCCTTTTTCTGCCCTCATATGCACTGCTCATTTTTTGGCTAATTGCTTTCACCCAGCCAGGTTTGTGATGTCCTCACTGTGATACAGGATCATATTTTATGCTGTTTTTTTATATTTTTATAACCCAAGAGTCGAGTGCCTCTGTTCTCCAGGTGTTTTTATGTTGTTTCCATTTCTATTATAACATATACTTTAAATGTAAAATAGTTCTATATAGAAACTGGTGTGCATATATTTTAAATGTACTTCTAAAATAGATATGCTGATAATATAGTCACAACAAATTATAATAAATATTGTTATAATAAATATTGTCCACACATGGCAAACATGGACTGGTTATTGTACTTTTACAGTCACAACATAAATGTGTCCAATACAGTGAGTTGGAAAAAAAAAACAGCACTCAGCCAGCAGAGCTATTATTTACTACAAAATGTACTGTTTTATCTTGAAATTATGCTTTTTTTCTTTCTTGGACAGTATTTTCCAGCTGTTTCCTGCTGACAGGAAGAGAGTAGAAAATGCATTATTCTCTTGTCATCTTTCAAAGGGGAAAGTGAGTGTTATACCCTCGCTTTATTTATATATTGCCAATTTTTTCCCCATAGATGTGTTTCTGGAAATTAAAAACACACTGAAATAAAGGAAGTCAAATCTTGATGATAGCTTGAAAAGTAAACGAGGTTGTCTATTATTATTAATGTATGAATATTAGTGAACCTGCATTAACACTCCACAGCATTTTATAGTAAGGCTTGGACTACATAGTGATACAAAAATAGTGTATGGATATAAAATTGTTGTGTAGTGACCCAAATGCAGGAGGAAGCAGCTAAAAAGGAAGTAGAGAGCCCTAAGTGTGAACAGTATTATATGGAGAGGGCATGCAGGGGGCGGGCAGAGCAGGTACAGCTTCAGCCTATAGCTGAAGAGCAGGAAGTGATGTCAGAAAAGGGGGCATCATTTTGGCAACTTCTGCTGTACAGCCAATAACATGTAGTTGTCAGTTCCTGTGGGGTTAAGAACCTATAGTGCTCAGGTCACCTTGGAAACTTGCATTGGGGACCAGTGTGAAAGAACTAACGACCTTGTTATGTTAAATGACTCAAGGCCAGGTTTACAAGTTTTTTTTAATGTTCTGGTCCCTACAGTATGGTCCCTGCAGCAGCCAGATGGTAAATGTGACAGTGAATTTAATTTTTTAATGTTTTGTTAACACAGTGTAGCTCAGAGTTCGGCATTATCTAGGATACATTTAGTTAAATTGAAACATATAATGCATTTTTGCTATTTTTTTTGTTTTTGGAGGGAGTAGTGTGTTTTTGTGCATGCACTTGGTCTAAGTCATAGATTCTGAGAAATATGGAATACACCTAGTTTGGTCATCAGATCATTACTATGAGCAATGGTGCAAACTAAAATTTTCCTGCTTCCTCTTGAGGAATCCAATACTGATATTGTCGCTAAATATGTGTCGTACACACAGAGCCATCATACACACGTGAATAATGCCAAAAGCTCACAAATGTAGTCTGACTCATAAAATACAGGTAAGACATTGTTAGGAACCTAAAAGACCTTTAACAATATGATGAGAGAGAGATAGCCGTGATACCCATGCCAAATTTTTCTTATTTATGCAATATTTAAGGTGTATATATACAAGCAAGAACGGAGTGCCCATGTGCCAATTCTGGCAAATGCCAGATGGGCTGGTGTCGGTAGTCAGTTGCTCTCCTGTTCATCCGCAAGATTCTTCTATAGCTCCTCCCCCTCACCTGTCAACTGTCTTTACATGCTGTGCAGCAACCACGAGGAAGAGCTTCCCAGGAGGATGGGAGCAGTAGTGAAGTGCACGGTGTATGGCCTGAGGTATCTGTAGGAATCTCTACCTCTCCTCCCTCGCTCCTTCTCGGGCTGGCACAGTGACAGGGGGGCTGCACTATGGATGATGGTGGTGATAGTCTTTTCCCCCGTAGCAACTCCCGTGATGGTGGTAGTAGTATGTGTGCGCCTGGCAAGGTGGTATGTGGGGTGCCCTTGATGTTATGCAGTGCAGGGACCAGACGACACAGGGGATTTGAATAACTCACGTTTACTGAAGAACTTTATACAGTCTTCCAAAATGGAGGCACGTTATCTTCTGTCCACTTCAACAGTTGAGGGGAAGAAGGGACCAGTGGGTGACCAATGAGGGTTTCAATTGTCCAGCTATATCTAGAAATCATTCACTTTTCCAGCAGCGTGTGTAATAAATGAACTCACTTTTCTCAGTGATGAGGGTTGTAGTTGAGTGACTTGATAGACACTTCTTATATTAATTGTGGCGTGCGGCAGAACCGGTAACAGCACCAGCAGGAGTTCTGAGGCCCAATATTATATAGACTTCTCCTCAGAAACAGACAGACAGCTTTTCAGCTAAATAATACTTGCTGTGGTGATGATAGGGATGATATGCTGGTTACAATCTCCTTACTGTTCCTCCTCTTGCATTGGGCTGCAGGTGCTGAGACCTGGTGCCAGTTGAAAGGATTGTATTAATCTGCTGTGTCAGAGCAGCTAGCAGACATGTCTGTCTCCTCACAGACACGACCCGACTCCCCTGTGTAGACTGTGAGACTGAGTCAGAGTGAGGCTCTAGGGCTGTAGCCAGGCTCCACCCCCTTTTCAAACAATGCTAGATGTACAATGCACCCTCTTGTGGCTCCTCACTGATACCTTCATCCTTCTCTTCAGCTGGTGAACAGCACACTGTGTGAAAAATAATAAAGACATGTAAAACACATACAATGCATGACATACAAATAACAGGGAACCAGAAGGGTATCTTCTGGGATGCTGCATACTCCCGGACTTAAGACAAGACGTCCTCGTCGTTTTCTTGGATATGAACAGCCTAAAAGATGTAAAAAGGGTTAACATGAAATGCAAACATCTTAATAACATTGTATTCCTGTATTCTTGACTCTCGAAGGGGGAATAGGGGCGAAGATTTCTTCTGTAACAGTTGGAAGATGAGGGGCAGAAGTCTCAAGTCAAGATGAGCGGCAGTGTCCAACAGTTTATGGCAGTTAGGATATGAGGGGCTCTGGTACGTCAGAGTCTATGGGGATATTCCCTCTTGAACGTAACAAGGGTTGGTAGGCTTCGGCCTAACTTGGATAGGAATAAATGAAGAAATGAAGAAGGGGCTCTAGAACATAAGAGTCTTTCTTGTTCCCTACTTGCAATTATATTCAATCCCTATAGCGAACTGGTTTCACTCCTTTAGTGGTTCTCTCTGATCTCCTGACAGGTTCAGGTACAACAACAGCAGGTACATGATGTGATCTGTCCTCTGTGTGAGTTGTAGACACTGTAGGTGTAGGATCAGGTGCAAGGAATGACAAAATTGGGGTAAACCACCAACTCAGTGGGTTCTTTATGTCCAAGTGTTGCTCTTGAGTTGAGGACTCAGTAGTTGTTGCTTCAATAGCTTCAGTTACTTCTGGTAGATCAATTGCAACTGGTTCTTCAATTGATATTTCCTGTTCAATGGTAGGCAACTGTTGATCTTGTAGGCACAGTTTAAGCCTGTTACGGTGGACAATTTGCGGTTGTTTACCATCTCTTTGGATCTCATAGATATCTGTTCCTTGGTATGGGACAGCCTTGATGGTATAAGGGATTCTTTCCCACTTAGTGTCCAATTTGCTGGTTCTTTGAAAGTTTTTCAACCAGACAAGGTCTCCAACTTGAAAGGGTTTAGCATTAGCATGTTGGTCATAATCATGTTGTTGCTTCTTTCTCGCTTCTTCCATCCTAGCTTCAACAATTTCATTTGCATCAGCCATGCGTCTTTGGTGTTCACTCACCCACTCTGTGGTTGGTAGAGGGTTCAAGTCATCTGGAACGGACACATTCAATGAAATGTCTGAAGGCAGCTTTCCTTGTCTTCCGAACAATAGGAAGTATGGGGTGTAACCTGTGGAGGCTTGCATAGTGTTGTTGTAGATGAACACCAACTCAGGCAAATGATTTGGCCAGACAGCTCTCTGATGAGGCGGTAAAGTTCTGAGCATCTCAATCAGAATCTGGTTCATCTTCTCACACAACCCATTTCCTTGGGGATGGTAAGCGGTTGTTCTTAGTTTCTTACAGTTGTACAGCTGACAAAGTTCCTGAAATAGTTGGGATTCAAATGCAGAACCTCTATCTGTCAAGATCTTCTCAGGACAGCCATAGGGTAGAAGGAAAGTTTTTAGGAAGACTGCAGCGGTGGTCTTTGCTGTCAAGTCCTTTACTGGTACTGCGACTGTGAATTTGGTGTAATGGTCGATGATGGTCATGGCATAGGTGTATCCTGTTCTACTTGGC
Organism: Rhinoderma darwinii; assembly: GCF_050947455.1. Classification (NCBI taxonomy): domain Eukaryota; kingdom Metazoa; phylum Chordata; class Amphibia; order Anura; family Rhinodermatidae; genus Rhinoderma; species Rhinoderma darwinii. The sequence continues at coordinate 34,614,405 of NC_134698.1, forward strand.
TCCATTTTCACATGGTCGATGGCCACGATCTCCAGCGGTCGATGACTCACAATAGGATGCAGAGGGGCCTTTTGGTTTGGCTTCTCTCCTCTTGCTAAGGCACAAGCAGTACATTCTTGACACCATTTCTCGACATCACCTCTAATTCCGATCCAATAGAATCTTCTGCGAATTGTAGCTTCTGTCTGTTGAACTCCAAAGTGTCCAGACTTGTTGTGGTATGCCTCAAGGACAACTTTGGCATCTCTCCTTGGGATGACAATTTGGTGCAGCCGATTACTGGTGATGGGATCCAGCACTCTCCTCAGCAGCAGACCATTCTCTTCAAAGAGACGTTTCCTTTGTCTCCAAAGGCGAAGTAGTTCTGGGTCTGTGTTGCCTCGGCGGATTCTAATGGGTATTTTTTTGGTATCCAGGTAGTCTAGGATATCTCCAATCACTCTGCTCTCAGCTTGCAACAGGGCCCATTGTTCTTGTTCTGGTGACTGCTTCTTGGCCTGTTGGGAAGAACAATGTACCTGGGTTTTGTTGTTGATAGCATCAGGATCTGCAAAGCGGTTGTAGAATGCAGGCATCTCTACTTCCTCTTTGTGGTTGTCATCATCAGGATTCTCCGGGTCTTCTCCTGTAGGCAGGCGGGACAAGGCATCCGCATTGATGTTAGACTTGCCTGTTCTGTATTTGACCACGAAGTTGTAATTTGCTAATCGTGAAGCCCATCTCTGTTCTAAGGCTCCCAGCCTTGCGGTGTTCAGGTGTGCTAGCGGGTTGTTATCTGTGAAGACAGTGAAGGAAGAAGCGGCAAGGTAGTCCTTAAACTTCTCTGTGACGGCCCAGACCAATGCAAGGAACTCCAGCTTGAAGGAACTATAGTTCTGATCGTTTCTTTCAGCTCCTTTGAGTGCTCTACTTGCATAGGCGATCACTCTTTCTTTGTCTCCTTGTTGTTGGGCCAGCACTGCACCAAGTCCTTGGTTGCTTGCATCTGTGTAAAGATGGAAGGGCAGGCTGTAATCTGGGTAGCCCAGAATGGGTGGTTCAGTCAATAATCTTTTTAGTAACTGGAAGGCAATTTCTTGTTCTTCTTTCCAGTTAATGGGAATTCTCCTCTTCAAGTGTTCTTTACGGTGCCCCCTCAAGAGTTCTTGTAGCGGTTCAGCGATGCGGGCAAAATGAGGAATGAATCTCCGGTAGTACCCGGCAAATCCGAGAAAGCTTCTTACTTCCTTCACAGTGGTAGGTGTAGGCCAACTGTGGACAGCAGCTATCTTCTCAGGATCTGGCTTTATGCCTTCTGCGCTCACTATATGTCCCAAGTACTGGACTTGAGGTTGGAGGAGGTGACACTTGGAGGGTTTGATTTTTAAGCCATTTTTGGTTAGGACCTGGAACACTTCAGCTAGATGCTTGAGATGATCTTCATAGGACTTGGAGTAGACTATGACGTCATCCAGGTATAGGAGCACAGTCTCAAAGTTCCTGTGACCTAGGCATCTTTCCATCAGCCTTTGGAATGTTCCAGGAGCATTGCACAGTCCGAAGGGCATGCAATTGAACTCGAATAAGCCCATTGAGGTGGTGAAGGCTGTCTTCTCCCTATCAGCTGGAGACATTGGTACTTGCCAGTAACCACTTGTGAGATCCAGTGTAGAGAAGTAGGCAGCTGATCCCAGGGCTGTCAGAGATTCTTCAATCCTTGGAAGAGGATAGGCATCCTTGTGGGTAATATTATTAATTTTTCTGTAATCCACACAGAAGCGAAGGTTGCCATCTTTCTTCCTGACAAGAACTAGTGGTGCAGCCCAGGGGCTGTGACTTTCTTGGATGACTTTGGCCTCTTTCATGTCGTGGATCATTTGTTTCACGTCTTGGTATAGGGCAGGTGGTATAGGCCTGTGTCTTTCCTTAATGGGAGGATGAGTACCAGTGGGAATAGTGTGCTCAATGTCTTTTGCTCTCCCATTGTCCAGAGGATGCTTACTGAAGGCTTCATGGCTATCCCGAGCCACTTCAAGTACTCCTTGGATCTGGTAGGCAGGTGTTGTTGCAGTTCCCACATGGATTTCTCCCCACCAGGGTGTTACTGGTGCTTCTTCTGACGTCTTTAGTTGCTGTGCAGCCTGTTTAGCGGTGACAGTTGGAATGTCCACCAGGTCTTGCACACTGAGTTGGGACAGCTGTGCTACAGGGTAGTACTTCCTCAGGGTTACTGAATGGTCTCCTAAGTTGAGAAGACGGATGGGTACTTTCCCTTCGACCACAGTTACTAAACTTCGGGCAGCCATAACCATTGGATGTTCATCTAGTGGTATTGGTTCCACTAGGGCTTGGTAGTCAAGTCCTTGTAGGCCTGAACGGGCCCGACACCATAGCAGTGTTTCTGTGCCAGGTTTTAGGGTTACTGGATGGTGGTCCTTGATGCGAGCTCTGCAGATCTCTCCTCTGGCGTTGGTGAATCGCTGTTGGGCAGCCAGTACACGGATGGTCTTGTGTATTACCTTTTGGGCAGCCTGGGAAGCCGTGGGGACGGATTGTCGTAGGGCCTCTAGCATTTCTCCATAGCAGTGCTTTAGGATGTTCATTCCCAGAATTACTGTGGGTTGTCCTTGATCTTTAACTTTGATCACGAGGACTCCTTGCTGAGGTAAGTGCACTCCTCCCACTTGGACAGTAGGCTCCCAGTACCCGTGCAGAGGTAGGGACTGGCCGTTGGTAGCGATGACGTCTAACCAGGCTTCTGGAGGTTGCATCAGAATCTCGCTACTCCAGTGTTGTTCAAAGGCGGCCCGCTGGATGGTTGTCACTTGGGATCCCGTATCCAGGAGGGCAGCAAATGGTACTCCATTGATGCGGATGGTAACTTCTGGACGAGGTCCGACAAACCGTGGCAGCCATTTTGGATCTTTGGGACCTATTATTTCTCCTCCCGAGGAATGGTCCTCTGCCTCGGGAGACGTCCGTTTAACGCCCAGCATTGACGTTCTTGGTGACCTATCCTATGGCAGTGTCTGCAGGCAGGTCTCCCATGTTCATCAAAGCGATCTGTCGACGTTTTGTTGGGACTATTGCGGTAGCCCTTGCTAGGACTATTTGGATAACTGTCTCTAGATGTTGGCAGCTCACATTTTACTGGAGAGCTGGCTTCTAGATTCTCCAGTCGTTGGCAGACTTGCTCCAGGCTTTTGGCAATGAGTTTCAGTTGATCTTGGTACTGATCTCCTCCAGCTGTGATTTGAGCCTGTGTAGCCTGGTAGGTGATGGGCTTGCAAGGTGTTGGATGTGGTGCTACTGGGGCAGGTTCCTCTTCTGCCTCTTTAAGAGGGGTGGTAGCCCTGACTGTTCTTCTTCTGGGCCTTCTTTCTAGTACCTCTATGGCCAGTTCTTTAAACTCATGGAAGGTGCTGTCAGGGTTCTGGACGGACATCATTTGTAGTTGATGACTCATGGAATCTGAGGCGACTCCTTCAATGAACTGCTCCCTCAGGATTCTGTCTGCTTTTTCAGCCTCATGGGGGTCGGCTTGTATCATGGCCCTCATGGTCTCCTGTAAGGAAAGAGCAAAATTTCGGAGTGTCTCACCTGGTTGCTGAACTCTGTCCATGAACCTCATCCTGAGCTCAGAGATGGATTTGGGCTCAAAGGTGGTACGTAGCTGGACCAGGATCTGATCCACAGCCTTCTTTTGGATACGTGGCCAGGACTCCACTTCTTTTAGGGCCACATCTTGTAGTTGTCCCATTAAGATCTCTACCTTCTGTTCTTCTGGAATGGGGTAGAGGCGGAACATGGCAAGCATCTTTTTTCTAAAGTCTTTTAAGGTGTGTGGTTCACCTTTGTAGTGGGGCAGCCATGGGGCCCCTGCATAGTAGGGCATGGACAGCGGCATGATGCAGGGTGCTGCAGCAGGTGTTGTTCTTTCTGTCATGGCCGGTGTAGTGACCGTGCTGAGACCGGGCTCTTCCGTGTCACTTGAGTCCGACATTGTTACTGTCCCTTTAAATTTTTCCAATGTCTATTATTGGCGCTCCCGGACTTTTAACTGAGTCGGGGGTCTTGTTAAAGGTGCTCCCGGACTTTTTATTGGGTCCGGAGTGATGTCCAGGATGCTCCCGGGCTTTTTATTGGGCACCGGTGGTGGTACAGCAGGGGTTAACTTGATGGCCAATTGAATCGGGACACACCGATGGTATGCTGTTGCTTCCCTCTGGGCTGTACTTTGTTACCGGGCTGTTCCGTTGCTCTCCTGTGATGTTTTTGGGAGAGTTGCTGGTTGCAGGGGATCCGCGGTGGAGGTGCCGTGCAGAGGCTTCACTCATCCAAGATGGCGGCGCCTAGCAGTTTTCGGCCGTTCCCTCTTGCCTGTGCTGGATATTGTGAGTTCCTATAATCATCCAGATGGTGGCGCTAGACTGGCGCCGCAGGTTAACCTGTCTGGAGCGGGTAAATGGAACTGTGACGCAGCAGTTTGTGAGGTAAAATGGCGGATTAACCCCTTTTGGGCTGGAACTGCCGGGAAACAGTGATTTTAACCCCTTTTGGGGCTGAAATAGTCTCTTGCAGCTGCGGTTGCAGCTTTGTACGGTGGGGACCAGGGCTTTGGGACAAAGTCTCTCTGGTTTGGGGCCCACATGAGATTTAAACGTATCCTGTTCGTGACGCCAAAGTTTATATGCAGCAACCACGAGGAAGAGCTTCCCAGGAGGATGGGAGCAGTAGTGAAGTGCATGGTGTATGGCCTGAGGTATCTGTAGGAATCTCTACCTCTCCTCCCTCGCTCCTTCTCGGGCTGGCACAGTGACAGGGGGGCTGCACTATGGATGATGGTGGTGATAGTCTTTTCCCCCGTAGCAACTCCCGTGATGGTGGTAGTAGTATGTGTGCGCCTGGCAAGGTGGTATGTGGGGTGCCCTTGATGTTATGCAGTGCAGGGACCAGACGACACAGGGGATTTGAATAACTCACGTTTACTGAAGAACTTTATACAGTCTTCCAAAATGGAGGCACGTTATCTTCTGTCCACTTCAACAGTTGAGGGGAAGAAGGGACCAGTGGGTGACCAATGAGGGTTTCAATTGTCCAGCTATATCTAGAAATCATTCACTTTTCCAGCAGCGTGTGTAATAAATGAACTCACTTTTCTCAGTGATGAGGGTTGTAGTTGAGTGACTTGATAGACACTTCTTATATTAATTGTGGCGTGCGGCAGAATCGGTAACAGCGCCAGCAGGAGTTCTGAGGCCCAATATTATATAGACTTCTCCTCAGATACAAACAGACAGCTTTTCAGCTAAATAATACTTGCTGTGGTGATGATAGAGATGATATGCTGGTTACAATCTCCTTACTGTTCCTCCTCTTGCATTGGGCTGCAGGTGCTGAGACCTGGTGCCAGTTGAAAGGATTGTATTAATCTGCTGTGTCAGAGCAGCTAGCAGACATGTCTGTCTCCTCACAGACACGACCCGACTCCCCTGTGTAGACTGTGAGACTGAGTCAGAGTGAGGCTCTAGGGCTGTAGCCAGGCTCCACCCCCTTTTGAAACAATGCTAGATGTACAATGCACCCTCTTGTGGCTCCCCACTGATACCTTCATCCTTCTCTTCAGCTGGTGAACAGCACACTGTGTGAAAAATAATAAAGACATGTAAAACACATACAATGCATGACATACAAATAACAGGGAACCAGAAGGGTATCTTCTGGGATGCTGCAGCTGCATGGGAAGGCCCCATGCACACGACCGTAAAATCGCCCCTAATTACAGACCATAATTACGGTCCGTAACTACAGACCCATTCATTTGTGTGACGGACACCTTCAAGTATATTTATGGGAAGGTGTCCGTGCCGTAGAAACTTCCTGAAAAAAATGGGACATGCTCCCATGCTTTTTAAAGGGAGCATGGCCCGTAAATGCGGACAGCCGTCCACGGCCAGCCGTGCCCATAATTACAGGCACGGTCATGTGCATGGGGCCTAAGTCAGTCACCCAGGCCCTGCAGTCTCCTCTCCTCTTCCTCCCTGGCAAGCTCCAGTAGCTCCTAGTCCTCCCCTCTGAACTCTCTCTGCAATGTCTGCATCCTGTATTGTCAGCACAAGGGAGGAATGTACTGTGCCTACAGAGAGAAGAGATGGCCATACAATGCAGCCTGAAGATCATTCCCAGCACTGCCAAGCTACTGAGAAATCCTAAAGTCTGACCTCCTGCATATTCTGTTCCTGTGACCAATCACAGTAAACCACTGTGTATTTATTGATTGATTGGTTGGTTATGCTGGGACTTGGAGTGCCTCAGTGCACCTCTGTGTAGTTATTTATTACTAGACTTGCTGGAACATATAGCACCTCAGTGCTGCTCTGTGTATGTACTTATTTCTATCTTATGCTCTGACTTGTAGTACCTCAGTGCTCCTCAGTGTAGTTATTACTAGATTATGCTGTGACTTATAGTGCCACAGTTTTCAAGTGTGTAATCATTCTTTTGTAGGTTTAAGGTATGTTCACACACAGTGTTTTCAGGTGTTTTCCGGGGAGTAAACGCCTTGAAAAACGCCTGAAAAAAAACGGAAAGATGAAAGCTTACAAACATCTGCCCATTTATTTCAATGGGAAAAATGGCATTTCGTTCAGACGGAGCGTTTTTTTATGCGACCGTTTGAAAAACGTTGTTTTTCATTGTGTCAATAAAATAACCGCTCCAAAAACGGCTCAAAAAAACGCATCAAAAAACGTTTAATACTTTAAAAATGGCTGAAAATCAGAGGCTGTTTTCCCTTGAAAACAGCTCCATATTTTACAGCTGTTTTTACTTTAGCGTGTTTTTCTATAGAGTCAATGAAAAACGGCTCCAAAAACTGCTGAAGAAGTGACATGTACATCTTTTTACATGCCGCTTTTTGAAAATGAGGCGTAAAATAAGGGCCGTCAGAAAAGAACGTCGTTTTTCCCATTTGTAATCAATGGTCAGATGTTTGTAGGCATTCTGCTACCGATTTTTCAACCGTTTTTCGGGACGTTGACGGCCTGAAAAATGGCTAAAACACTACGTGTGCACTTACCCTAAGTGTACACTTGTCTTGACAACAATGATATACCAGATATCAGTGGTAAATAATACTCTGTGTGAACGCATGCCCCCAAAACCACATCCCTTTTTAAGATATTTTTTGGTGGAAAATGTGACAAGTGGACCTGTGTGCTTTCAAATTACAGGGGTGGATTTCCATCTCAGTCTGGCCCCAACTACAAGTGCTTCATTTTATACACATACACACTAAAATATTCATAAAAAAACTTGAAGAAATTACTAATGCATTATTATTATTAAAAATGCATTATGGTTGTGGCTGTCATGAGGGGCATCTGTGACTTTGTGCAGCAACTACATAATATATCATTGCCCATTGCCATTCACCCCTGTCCTTGAATTGGTGTTCCAAGGTGCCCCAGGTGTTTTTAGAGTCTAGCAATTCTATAGTTAAGCTTGAGATTTACATAGTTCTTCTTTCCTGAATTAGGCGAAGTTTGAATGCAGTGCTTTACTGCAAACATAACCATTTTCCTTATTAGGCCACGTTCAGACGTGGCGGAATTGCTGTTGAATTCCGTTGCGGACAGTCCGCAGTGAAATTCTGCAGCAGCTGTTTTTTACATTTGTTTCTATACATTTTTAGGAAACTTCGTTCAGACGTTGGGGAAATGAACTGTGCGGAAATTTGGCTGCGGAGCAGAATTTCCCCTCCACAACATGCACATTATGTTGCGGAGAAGCCATGTAATTTCACTGCGGTTTTCAGCCTTTGCAATGCAAAAACTGAAATCTGTGGCAAGTCCGCTGTGATATCTGCAACATCTGAATTACCTGTCAAATATGCAAATGTTGGTGCAGATTCGTTGCATAATTGCCCCGAATCTGCACCAACATTTGCAGCGTAAAAATTCTGCCACGTCTGAACGTGGCCTTAAATGGTGACTAAACGCTCAACAAACGCCTGACATGTCATAGTGACATGTCAGAAGTTCTAATCGGTGGGGGTCCGAGCACTGAGACCCCGACCAATCGCTAAAACAAAGTGGCAGAACTGCTCGTGTGAGCGCTCAGCCGCTTCGTAACTGTTCGTCTTTTTCCGGAAATCAATGTATTGGAGTACGGGCTCAATAGAAAATCTATGAGCCCGTACTCTGTATTATTGGCTTTCTGGATAAAAACGAACACGAACAAAGCGGTTGACCGCTCACAAGAGCACTTCTGCCACTTTGTTTAAGCGATTGGTGGGGGTCTCAGTGCTCGGCCCTCACCAATCAAAATTTCTGACATTTGACTATGACATGTCAGAAGTTTGTTGAACGTTTAGTTACCCTTTAACTGCTATTAAATGGGTTATCTCATGAAGACAACTCCTGTTCACATGCAACAGCATAGAGGTGGGTCTGATGTGATGACCCACGCTCACCCATGTTCACACGCTTGACAAAATACGACTGAAAATATGGAGCTGTTTTCAGGCGAAAACAGCTCCTGATTTTCAGCCGTTTTTTAATCAAACTAGCGTTTTTTGCAGCATTTTTTATGGCCGTTTTTGGAACTGTTTTTCTATTGAGTCAATCACAAACGGCTCCAAAAAACAGCTCAAGAAGTGACATGCACTTCTTTTTACGGGGCGTCTTTTTACACGCCGTTATTTGAAAATGAGGCGTAATATAACGCCCCGTCGGAACAGAATGCCGTATTTCCCATTGAAATCAATGGGTAGATGTTTGTAGGCCTTCTGCTTCCGTTTTTTCAGCCATTTTTCGGGACTTTATGTCCCGAAAAATGGCTGAAAATAGCCTGTGTGAACATACCCTTAATGTTACATATGTAGGTAAGATGTTGTTGAAATGATACCTGTTATACAGTGTTTATATGTTGATACTCCAGATATCCTTATATTGCTATTAACCAAATCCATTATGCTCTGCTTCTTTTTATCTTTAGAATGATTCCATCAACCCTGAAGATTTCCCTGAAACCGTCTACAGAACCTTTCTTATGCAGCTCTGCCCACGGCCAGAGATTGATGAAATCTTCACATCCCAGTAAGTCCTCCAAGGGAATTACTTGCTTAAAGGGAATGTGTCGCAAATTAAACCTTTTTTTTAGGTGTCGTTACTTATTTCTATTATATTTTTTAAGTTTTTTGCTGTATTTTTTTTTTTTTTCCGTATGGTGGAAAGTATTAAAAATGAAATAATAATTTGACATGTTTTCCAATGTTGGCCACCAGGGGGAGCACTTCCCATAATTACAGCAAGGTGAATAAGGCAAAGCAACCTGACTCACAGCTGCTGTAAATGTGGGAGGGAACCTCACCCCCCCTCTCACAAGCCAGGTAAAGGTGTCTTCAAATTGCTAAGCAGTGTCTGGCAGCCATATTGGGTGTGATTCTGCAGCTGGAAGAAGTTCTAGGACACACCAAAAGGCTAAGTGTATGTTCACATGCTCACTAAACAAAGGAAAAACCGATCCTGATTTTCAGCCATTTTTTAATCAAACTCGCGTTTTTTAACGGCCGTTTTTGGAGCTGTTTTTCTATAAAGTCAATGAAAAACGGCTCCAAAAACGTCCCAAGAAGTGATGTGCACTTCATTTTGGTCGGGCGTCTTTTTACGTGCCGTTTTTGGAAAACTACCACGTAAAAAACACCCTGTCGGAACAGAACGCTGTATTTCCCATTGAAACCAATGGGCAGATGCTTGTAGGCGTTCTGCTTCCGATTTTTCAGCTGAAAACATTGTGTGTGAACATACCCCTAGGGTATGTGCACACACTAACTGCATTTACGTCTGAAATGACGGAGCTGTTTTCAGGAGAAAACAGCTCCGTCATTTCAGACGTAATTGCTCGTACTCGCGTTTTGCAAGGCGTCAATTACGGCCGTAATTTGGAGCTGTTCATTGAATTCAATGAAAAACGGCTCAAATTACGTCCCAAGAAGTGTCCTGCACTTCTTTGCCGAGGCTGTTATTTTACGTGCCGTCTTTTGACAGCGACGCGTAAAATTACAGGTCGTCGGCCCAGTACGTCGGCAAACCCATTCAAATGAATGGGCAGATGTTTGCCGACGTATTGGAGCCGTCTTTTCAGGCGTAAATCGAGGCGTAAAACACCTAGTTTACGCCTGAAAATAGGTCGTGTGAACCCAGCCATAGAATGATGAAAGTGAATGACTTTTCAGTTGACCGGTTCACACGCCGTGTATTTGACATGTTTTTTTTTTTGCACATTTTACGTGCAAAAAAAACACGTAAAAAACGCTTGATTACACTTGATTTTGCGTGTTTGGGGGATGTGTGTGTGTGTTCTCGCCGCTGATTCTTCAAAACAGCTGATAAGCGGCTATGAAGTATCAGCGGCACCCGTGCACACTCCGCTCTGCCACACACACACACGGGAAAAGTCTTAAAGGGGTCGTCCAGGAAAACATGGCGCCGCACCTGTCCTCAGGTCGTGTGTGGTATTACAGCTCTGTCCTATTCACTTCAATGGAGGTGAACTGCAATACCAGACAAAACCTGAGGACAGGTGCGGCGCTGTGTCTCCAATCCAGACACCCCTTCTGTCCTGAGATGACCCGACGGGGTAGGCGGGTGTCAGAGCCACCCACCGCCATCACCGCAGACAGAACCACACAACTACGGCATTAAGGGGAAGGCCTTGTCCTGAGTGCACTGTCTCTTGTTATGGACAGAGTTATAGTCACATGAACCCCGTCTGATGAACCGGTAACCTAGGTCCGATCACATGACAGAGGGGGTCACCAAAAACCCTGTGCACCCTCAGCCCGTCCATCCAGCCCTTTCCTGGTTATATCTGCGTCTGGGAAAGCTGGGTGACCACCATTACCCCTCATACTGGAGTGTGTTTAGGGATGTGACTAATGAACCTCTTCACACTCCAGTAGGAGGGGTAATGGTGGTCACCCAGCTTTCCCAGACCCCTGAACGGTAAATTTCTCTAGTGGTCCTGAGACTGTTTGGGGATGTGGCTAATGAACCTCTCAGTCTCAGCACAACTAGAGAGATTTATCATTCAGGGGTCTGGGAAAGCTGGGTGACCACCATTACTCCTACTGGAGTGCGTTTGGTGATGTGACTAATGAATCTCACACTCCAGTAGGAGGGGTAATGGTGGTCACCCAGCTTTCCCAGACCCCTGAACGATAAATCTCTCTAGTTGTGCTGAGACTGAGAGGTTCATTAGTCACATTCCCAAACAGTCTCAGCACAACTAGAGAGATTTATCGTTCAGGGCTTTCCCAGTACAATTTCATCGTGTGTCCTTCACACAGGGGAGGGAGGGGGGGCCGTTTCGGGGGGGCCGTCGGGGGAGGGGGGCCGTTTCGGGGGGGGGCGTCGGGTGGGGGGGCCCGTCGGGGGTCACGAGAGCAGGGGTCTGTGAGGTAGAGAGTGGGACATGCAGAGACCTACATCTTACCTGCAGTGCAGCTGGTCTTCAAGATGGCGCCTGCTCTCTCCCTGCAAACAGCTGCTCTGCTCTGTGTAACTCTGACCTGCGTCTGCGCAGGACAGAGCCATAAAGCAAAGTCAATGGGACGGCTCCCGTTCATTGACTCCTATGGACTGTAGCTGCCGTATTCCATGTCTGTATGTGTCGTTAACCGACACATACAGAAATGAAAAACAAAATGGCAGCCCCCATAGTGAAGTAAAAGTTAGAAAAAAGTAAAAAACAAACACACACATAAATAAAAGATTTTATAATAAAACACTAAATGCAAATTGATATAAAAGAAAAAAAATTAGTGACACCTTTCCTTTAAGCACCTATATTTTTAATAAATGTTGAGTTTACACATGGCAATAGTACTGCTATAGGATTCTGTAGGAACTAGAGATGAGTGAACTTATGAAAAGTTCGGTTCGGCAGGTTCGCCGAATTTCATGAAAAAGTTCGATTCGGACCGAACTAGTTCTGACCGAACCTGTCATATGGTGGCAGATGCCTGCCGGGGTTCTTCCATACATGGATGTAAAAGCAACATGCAATGGCTTTTCACAAGCCCTCCAAAAATGTACCCTTTTTATTGGCAGATGCCTGCCAGGGTTCATCCATACATGGATGTAATGTAAAAGCAACAAGCAATGGCTTTTCACAAGCCCTCCAAAAATTGACCCTTTTTATTGGCAGATGCCTGCCAGGGTTCATCCATACATGGATGTAAAAGCAACAAGCAATGGCTTTTCACAAGGCCTCCAGGCCTGCTTGTAGCAGACGGCAGTGGAGGTGTATTGGTGGTAGTAGAGGTAGCCAACGGACAGCAAGGGTGGTGGTGGTAGTAGTAGCAGCACATTAAAAAAGACTGGACAGTCACAGGACAAAGCCCTGTGGTGGGGCAGGCCTCAGGCCTGCTTGTAGCAGATGGCAGTGGAGGTGTATTGGTGGTAGTAGAGGTAGCCAACGGACAGCAAGGGTGGTGGTGGTGGTAGTAGTAGCAGCACATTAAAAGAGACTGGACAGTCACAGGACAAAGCCCTGTGGTGGGGCAGGCCTGCTTGTAGCAGACGGCAGTGGAGGTGTATTGGTGGTAGTAGAGGTAGCCAACAGACAGCAAGGGTGGTAGTAGTAGTAGCAGCAGCACATTAAAAAAAGAGACTGGACAGTCACAGGACAAAGCCATGTGGTGGGGCAGGCCTCAGGCCTGCTTGTAGCAGACGGCAGTGGAGATGTATTGGTGGTAGTAGAGGTAGTCAACGGACAGCAAGGGTGGTAGTAGTAGTAGTAGTAGCTGCACATTAAAAAAAGAGACTGGACAGTCACAGGACAAAGCCCTGTGGTGGGGCAGGCCTGCTTGTAGCAGACGGCAGTGGAGGTGTATTGGTGGTAGTAGAGGTAGCCAACAGACAGCAAGGGTGGTATTAGTAGTAGTAGTAGTAGTAGCAGCAGCACATTAAAAAAAGAGACTGGACAGTCACAGGACAAAGCCATGTGGTGGAGCAGGCCTCAGGCCGGCTTGTAGCAGACGGCAGTGGAGGTGTATTGGTGGTAGTAGAGGTAGCCAACACAGACAGCAAAGGTGGTGGTGGTAGTAGTAGTAGTAGTAGTAGTAGTAGTAGTAGTAGTAGTAGTAGTAGTAGTAGTAGCAGCACATTAAAAGAGACTGGACAGTCACAGGACAAAGCCCTGTGGTGGGGCAGGCCTCAGGCATGCTTGTAGCAGACGGCAGTGGAGGTGTATTGGTGGTAGTAGAGGTAGCCAACACAGACAGCAAGGGTGGTAGTAGTAGTAGTAGTAGTAGTAGTACATTAAAAAAAAGAGACTGGACAGCAAGGGTGGTAGTAGTAGTAGTAGTAGCAGCAGCACATTAAAAAAAGAGACTGGACAGTCACAGGACAAAGCCATGTGGTGGGGAAGGCCTCAGGCCTGCTTGTAGCAGATGGCAGTGGAGGTGTATTGGTGGTAGTAGAGGTAGCCAACGGACAGCAAGGGTGGTAGTAGTAGTAGTAGCAGCTCATTAAAAGAGACTGGACAGTCACAGGACAAAGCCCTGTGGTGGGGCAGGCCTCAGGCCTGCTTGTAGCAGACGTCAGTGGAGGTGTATTGGTGGTAGTAGAGGTAGCGAACGGACAGCAAGGGTGGTGGTAGTAGTAGTAGTAGCAGCAGCACATTAAAAAAAGAGACTGGACAGTCACAGGACAAAGCCCTGTGGTGGGGCAGGCCTGCTTGTAGCAGACGGCAGTGGAGGTGTATTGGTGGTAGTAGAGGTAGCCAACAGACAGCAAGGGTGGTAGTAGTAGTAGTAGTAGTAGCAGCAGCAGCACATTAAAAAAAGAGACTGGACAGTCACAGGACAAAGCCCTGTGGTGGGGCAGGCCTCAGGCCTGCTTGTAGCACACGGCAGTGGAGGTGTATTGGTGGTAGTAGAGGTAGCCAACAGACAGCAAGGGTGGAAGTAGTAGTAGCAGCAGCACATTTAAAAAAGAGACTGGACAGTCACAGGACAAAGCCCTGTGGTGGGGCAGGCCTCAGGCCTGCTTGTAGCAGACGGCAGTGGTGGTAGTAGAGGTAGCCAACTGACAGCAAGGGTGGTAGTAGTAGTAGCAGCAGCACATTAAAAAAAGAGGCTGGATGTAGTAGTAGTAGCCAACGGACAGCAAGGGTGGTAGTAGTAGTAGTAGCAGCACATTAAAAAAAGAGACTGGACAGTCACAGGACAAAGCCCTGTGGTGGGGCAGGCCTGCTTGTAGCAGACGGCAGTGGAGGTGTATAGAAGAGGCTGGACGCAGCCTGCAGGGATTAAGGGAAGCCGACATGACCGTCCTAGTAGGGAAAGGGTTAATTAGGTGAGGGAGAGTTGGAGGGAGTTGGAGGGGGGACGGGGAGGAGTTAAGGGGGACGGGGGGCAGTTACTGAGCTTCCCGCTGTTTCTCGGCATTGAGCCGGAAGCAGCGGGAGGAGTAACACAGAAATAGTAAGCTCCCCGTTGCCCGTGCTTCTCAGGATGGCAGAGGCTTTAATGTTAGAGCGGCTGCGGGCCGCAGCTGTGCACCACGGTCCCGGATGGCTAGAGGAGACCGTGGCTGCAATAACTAAGATCCCGGACGCCGTTTCGCCACGTCGGGCCCGGCGTTCGGGGTCTGTTGCACAGGACAGGCTCCCCTCCCCCGGCCCCCTTACAAGCATGGTTATGGCGGCGGGGGGGGAGTCGGCAACAACCGCTCCTGCGCAGAGCAGGCAGAGAGCGTTGCCGGGGGTGACGGCGACGCAGGCCGGGTCGACCCGTCCCTCTCGGCGGTCCCGACCTCCAGAGCGCCTCAGTCCGGAGGCAGTCCCGCGGACACGGCGTCGCAGAGGGAGCCCGATCCCGGACGCTGCAGGCCAGGCATCTGGGAGGACCGCCCCTTCTCAGGCCCTGCGTCCTGGCAGGAATCCCAGGCCGCGACGGGGTCCGGCGGTAAGCAGGGAGTCGCAGGCTGGGCTCCCTGTCACCCCTCCCCCATCAGATGGAAGATTTGGAGGACAAGGTACGGCCGCCCCGCCTGGTGATGTTCCGGCCAGGGGGCAGGCTTCGTCAGGATCGTCTAGACGGACGCCTAGATCTGCAGCGACGTCGAGGCAACAGGTCCGGTCGGAAGTCTGGGTCCCGGCGGTCGGGCGGCAGGTTGCCGGCCCATCGGTCAGCGCGTCCTCATCCCCGTTCCACAGATGTCGTTGGGATGGACAGTCGTCGGCGAGAGAAGAGCTGGAGGAAGGTGAACTGGACGTGTATCGTCGAGGTCAGGATGGTCCGGCTGACGGGAACACAGCGCCTGTGCAGCCCGGTGAGTGTATAACTCCATCTCTGTCTTATCCAGCGATTTTTATGTCGGGTGTCGGCGGGGGGGCTGCTAGTATTGCATCGGGGGCCGGTAGTGGCGCGGGCGGACGCGACGGAGCGGGTTTGGCGGACTTAGTGGGTTGCTTACGGGAGCTGGTGGGGCGCATAGACAGGGCCGCGGCGCCGGTAGTAACGGAAGTGTCCCCTGCGGTAGTTTGGGAAGGCCCCAGGGACGTGGGATCGGTACAGGCGCGTCCCGTGATGGCGGTTAGAGAGGCGGTCGCGGTGTCGGTACAGACCGAGGCACAAAAGGATGGCGATCGAGTGCGTATTGATGATCGTGCTCGGGGGGAGGTGTACGTTTGTTTTGAAGGTTCGTTGGGGGCGCATTTAAAGCAGGAGGTGCGCGAGCGGATCTGGAAGGACGAGTAGGTTGAAATTTTTTCTCTCTTGCCGCTCGCTAAATTTAATTTGGATAAGAGCAAGCGGGATGAGAGTAAAAAGGACGAGGAGGAACGGCGGCGGTATAGGCTTATCCCGCAGACGTTCGTTAATTGGTCGCAGGCGTTCGCCATATTGGCTAGTGTGATAGGGGAAAAGGCGCCGGAAAATTGTTCGGCGTTGTTTTGTTATTTTGATGCCATTGGGGAGGCTCACAGGG
Organism: Rhinoderma darwinii; assembly: GCF_050947455.1. Taxonomy (NCBI): domain Eukaryota; kingdom Metazoa; phylum Chordata; class Amphibia; order Anura; family Rhinodermatidae; genus Rhinoderma; species Rhinoderma darwinii. The sequence goes on from NC_134698.1 coordinate 34,630,382, forward strand.
CGTATGGGGGTCAAGCATGGCTGCGATACGATGAGCAATTCCGTCAGCGGAAGGCGGTTCGGCCGGCGATTCGGTGGGACCAGAAGGATATTGCTCTCTGGTTACGGGTTACGGCTCCGGTTAGGCAGTCCTTTCCCGGGAGCGCCGGCCAGGGAGGCCAGTCTAGTCAGGTTGGACAAAGCGGCGGGGGAAAGGCGGGGTTTTGCTGGCAATTTAATGAAGGTCAGTGCAAGTTCGGGGCCACGTGCAAGTTCAAGCACGTGTGTTCCGAGTGTAATGGTGCAGCACACGGGGCGGCAAAATGTCTGCGAAAAAAGAGGTCAGGTAACCAGCACGCGGCTGGTCAAGGGGGTGTCGCCGGTGAGGGTGGAAAAGATGGCCCCTTATCTAAATGAGTATCCGGATAGGGCGGCGGCTAAGTTGCTTTATGAAGGGTTTCGTGTTGGTTTTGTTATTCCTCCGCCTCCTTATGAGGTTCCGGTTACGCGGAGGAATTTAAAATCGGCTTACTTGCATGCAAAAGTCGTGTCGGAAAAGTTGTTAAAAAGAAGTTTCGTTGGGCCGCATGTCGGGGCCGTTTGTTGAGTCGCCGGTAAAAGAGTTAGTTGTGTCCCCGTTGGGTATTGTCCCTAAACGCGAGCCCGGAAAATTTCGTTTGATTCAACATTTATCGTATCCCAAGGGTTCGTCGGTAAATGACGGGATTGATCACGAGTTGTGCTCCGTAGTTTATACCTCATTCGATAAGGCGGTGGGGTTAGTGCGGGCTGCGGGTCCTGGGGCGCTGCTAGCAAAAACTGACATTGAGGCGGCGTTCAGGTTGTTGCCGGTCCATCCAGAAAGCCAACGGCTGTTGGGTTGTTTTTGGAATGGGGCCTTTTACGTGGATCAGTGCCTTCCGATGGGGTGTTCCCTTTCTTGTGCATACTTCGAGGCGTTGAGTAGCTTCGTGGAGTGGGTAACGAGGGGAGTATCCGGGGTCGACTCGTTGATCCATTACTTAGATGATTTGTTATGCGTTGGCCCGGGGGGTTCGCCGGTTTGCGGTAATTTGCTTCATGCTCTACAGAAGGTGGCGAGGGATTTTGGGATTCCTTTGGCGCCGGGAAAAACGGAGGGCCCGGTAGCGACGATTTGTTTTTTGGGAATCGAAATAGACTCGGTGGCGATGGAGTGTCGTCTCCCGGCGGATAAGTTGGGTGCTTTGAGGCTGGAGGTTCGACGGGCTTGTAGAATGAAGAAAATGACGCTGAGGGAGCTTCAGTCGCTGCTGGGGAAGTTGAATTTCGCCTGCCGGATTATGCCGATGGGGAGGGTGTTTGGTAGGAGGTTGGCGGCGGCAACGGCGGGAGTGCGTGCGCCGCATCATTTTGTGCGGCTCAAGGAGGAGCACTGTGCTGATCTTCAGGTTTGGGATGACTTCTTGGGCCAGTACAATGGTCGCTCGCTATGGATGGCCCCAGCGCAGGATACGAGTGATTTGAATATTTTCACGGATGCGGCTGGGGCGGGTGGTTTTGGAGCTTACGGGGGAGGTCCGTGGTGCGCAGGTCAATGGCCGGCTAGCTGGGTGTCCAGTGGACTCACGCGGAATCTGGCCCTGCTCGAGCTGTTTCCCATCGTGGTGGCGGCTACCATTTGGGGGGACAGGCTCAGGGATAAGAAGGTCCGTTTTTTACTGCGACAACATGGGGGTGGTGCTTGCCATTAATAACATCACGGCGTCCTCTCCTCCGGTAGTTCAATTGTTGCGACATTTAGTGTTGGTATGTTTGTCGTTGAACGCGTGGGTGGTGGCGGTGCATGTCCCGGGTGTACGGAATTGTATCGCTGATGCTCTTTCTCGCTCGCAGTGGGACCGGTTTCGGCAATTGGCACCGGGAGCGGAACGTCTCGGTTTGGCTTGTCCGGAGCATATTTGGGATCTGGTCTCGGTCCCGTAGAACAATTGGTACAAAGGTCTTTGGCGCGCACGACGTGGAGTGGTTATGCTGCTTGTTGGAGGCAGTGGGAGGAGTGGGTAAGAGAGTTGGGTGACGTCAATACGGAGAGAGACAGGTTGGTGGCACTTTTGTACTGGTTAGGGGACGCCTGGGAGGCGGGGTTTTCAGTGGCGAGGGTGAACCGGTTCATATCTGCGGTGGCGTTTTGGGTTTAAGTTGCGGGGCTTTCAGGATGTATCGAAGGAATTTCTGGTATCGCAGGCTTTGAAGGGGTTGCGCCCCGGGGTCGGTTATGTGCCCAGTAGAGTGCATGCGGGGTTTTACGCCAAACAGGGGGTCTCCAGATTTGCCTTTGTTACGTCATGTGGACAGGTCGTTTTTGTCCAGGTTTCAGTTTGGAGCTGTATTTAAAAAATGTTTGACGGCGGTTGGTGTCGCGGCAGGCTCATATTCATCTCATTCCTTCAGGATTGGCGCAGCAACAGAAGCGGGGCGCTGGGGGTTGGATGATGAGGGGGTGAGGCGTATTGGTCGTTGGGAGTCCAACAGGTTTAAGTCCTATGTCCGCCCCCATATGTTATGAATTTTGCTGTTAACGCTTTACAAATGTTATATGGTGGTGCCTAATTGTTTTTTCCGTTTCAGATTCGCCTCCGTGTTTGGTGTGGTTGATGGGTCATTCTTACGTGCACTGGGGGGCTTTGAGGGCGGACGTCCGCCCGAATGGTCGCCAGTTGCGCATTCCGCGACAGGATGCGGTTGTGCATTGGCTGGGTTTTAGAGGTATGTCGTGGAGCAGGGTGTTGGCGGAATTCCAGACATATGCTCGGCTTGATAGGGTTCCGGAGGTCTTAGTGTTGCACGTGGGTGGGAATGACTTAGGAGTCCGCCCCTTTCGTGAGTTGGTGCGGGATATCAAACATGATATGTTGTGTTTGTGGGTATCTTATCCCAAGTTGGTGATAGTGTGGTCGGACATAGTCCCAAGAAAGCATTGGCGGTTAGCTAGATCTGTGGAGAGAGTCAATAAGGCTCGCATTAAAGTTAATCGGGCGGTGTCCCGTTTTGTGGCAAAAAACGGGGGCATTTGCGTGAGGCATAGGGATTTGGAGTCAGGAGTGGCGAATTTCTGGAGGAGTGACGGGGTTCATCTGACCGAGGTTGGCATTGATCTTTGGAGCTTGGCGATAGCAGAAGGCATAGAAAGGGCGGTGGTGGTGTGGAGGAACTCACAGGCTTAAGGTGGTCAAGGCCTGTTTCGCTGTGGCGGGGGGAGTCCTTGAGGCCAGTCAGTACAAAATGGTGGGGGGGTCGCATCGGGGGTATGCGTCCCCCAAAAAAGGTACATGGTTGAAGACTTCATCGGGTGGTATCCCTTTGAAGTGGTCTTCTGGTAGAAGGTATATCACTTGAAGGCTTCATCGGGTGTTATCCCTTTGAAGTGGACTTCTAGTGGTCGGTATATCACTTGAGGGCTTCATCGGGTGTTATCCCCTTGAAGTGGACTTCTAGTGGTCGGTATATCACTTGAGGGCTTCATCGGGTGTTATCCCCTTGAAGTGGACTTCTAGTGGTTGGAGCCATCTGCAGAGGTGAACGGTGCTTCCGAGCTGGTTTACGGCTGGAGGTAATTGGTGGTTTGCAGATGGCTAATTCGGTGTGTTCTTTAAAAAGGACTATCTGAGGGGGCTTCAAGGACTTCCTCTGCTCGGGTTAATGTTATGACCCATGTTGGGTCATGTGAATTATTAGGAGGAATTCTCTGGTGGATTCCTAACTAGTTATCCGAATGTTTCGGATTTAAATTGTTTTTATAAAACTGTGAAATTAATAAACGGCTGCTGTGGCCATTTCACATCCAACCTCGGTGTCATGTGTCTTTACTAAAGTGGGGGTGGGGGGATAGTATGGTATAAGGTTAACACACGACTCTACTTAGGCAGGTCAAGAAGAGGCTGGACGCAGCCTGCAGGGATTAAGGGAAGCCGACATGACCGTCCTAGTAGGGAAAGGGTTAATTAGGTGAGGGAGAGTTGGAGGGAGTTGGAGGGGGGACGGGGAGGAGTTAAGGGGGACGGGGGGCAGTTACTGAGCTTCCCGCTGTTTCTCGGCATTGAGCCGGAAGCAGCGGGAGGAGTAACACAGAAATAGTAAGCTCCCACCCTCCCGCCCTTGGTTTGTTACTCTTTAGGTCTTATGTACGTCCGTCTATGAGCGTTGGTTTTTTATTTGTGTGCTTATTTAACATGTTTTTCTTTTTCCGGAGTAGGTTCTGTTGTCATGGCAGCTGGCGGGGGGAGTCCTTGAGGCCAGTCAGTACAAAATGGTGGGGGGGTCGCATCGGGGGTATGCGTCCCCCAAAAAAGGTACATGGTTGAAGACTTCATCGGGTGGTATCCCTTTGAAGTGGTCTTCTGGTAGAAGGTATATCACTTGAAGGCTTCATCGGGTGTTATCCCTTTGAAGTGGACTTCTAGTGGTCGGTATATCACTTGAGGGCTTCATCGGGTGTTATCCCCTTGAAGTGGACTTCTAGTGGTCGGTATATCACTTGAGGGCTTCATCGGGTGTTATCCCCTTGAAGTGGACTTCTAGTGGTTGGAGCCATCTGCAGAGGTGAACGGTGCTTCCGAGCTGGTTTACGGCTGGAGGTAATTGGTGGTTTGCAGATGGCTAATTCGGTGTGTTCTTTAAAAAGGACTATCTGAGGGGGCTTCAAGGACTTCCTCTGCTCGGGTTAATGTTATGACCCATGTTGGGTCATGTGAATTATTAGGAGGAATTCTCTGGTGGATTCCTAACTAGTTATCCGAATGTTTCGGATTTAAATTGTTTTTATAAAACTGTGAAATTAATAAACGGCTGCTGTGGCCATTTCACATCCAACCTCGGTGTCATGTGTCTTTACTAAAGTGGGGGTGGGGGGATAGTATGGTATAAGGTTAACACACGACTCTACTTAGGCAGGTCATGGTGGTAGTAGAGGTAGCCAACAGACAGCAAGGGTGGTAGTAGTAGTAGTAGCAGCAGCACATTAAAAAAAGAGACTGGACAGTCACAGGACAAAGCCCTGTGGTGGGGCAGGCCTCAGGCCTGCTTGTAGCAGACGGCAGCGGAGGTGTATTGGTGGTAGTAGAGGTAGCCAACAGACAGCAAGGGTGGTAGTAGTAGTAGCAGCATATTAAAAGAGACTGGACAGTCACAGGACAAAGCCCTGTGGTGGGGCAGGCCTGCTTGTAGCAGACGGCACTGGGGGTGGATTGGTGGTAGAAGTAGCAGCAGCACCAACAGCGGCACATTAAAAAAAGAGTGGACAGGACAGAATCCCGTAGTAGCAGGCGGCAGTAGCAGGCGGCAGCGGCAGCAGCAGCAGCCATGTCAGATCTAATCAGTGGAATCAGGCACAGGGGTTTTAAAATCCTCACCGATCCACGCTTGATTCATTTTCAGAAACGTGAGATTTTCCAAGCTGTTGGTGGACAATCTTGTTCACTTAGGGGTGACGAAGCCCCCTGCCGCGCTGAATACCCTCTCTGACGCTACACTGGAGGGTGAACAAGACAGTACACCCATGGCAAACTGGGCCAGTTCTTGCCAATGATCCAATCTGCTGACCCAGAAGTCCATGGGGTCTGGGATCAGCATTTCTGACGGAGAAAGGGCACAGTCCAGGTACGAGTGAACCTGGTTGTTTAGGTGCTGCACCTGGTGATGGTGAACATCCCTTTGGTGACTACGATGTGTGTCAGGTCGGGGTATTAGATGTAAAAATGTTGTCATCATATTTTCCAAACTGATTTGGCTGCTGCTGCCGCCTATTGCAGAGGTAGCTCTGCCAGAGGCGGTGGAACGATGAGACAGTGGGGAGCGGAGAGTGGCCCCCCGGTCAGACATGCTTGCAGCAGGTGTTTGCCGTTTGAAAGCCATGACAAGCTGGCTGCATAGCTTCTCTCGATAATAAGCCAATTTTGCCTCCCTCTCGGAAGGCGCAAAAAACTCCCCCATTCTGGCTTTATACCGAGGGTCTAAAAGTGTGGCTATCCAGTACTCATCTCTTTGCTTCATGCTAACAATACGACAGTCAGCGCGCAAGTAACGAAGCATACAGCTCGCCATCCTGGCCAGCGTTTCAGAGGGCCCGGTTGGTTCCATCTCCGCCCCATACTGCCATGGTTGTCCATCATCATCAAGGTCGTCGTCAGACTCATCATCACCACCATCACTGTATGTTGTGCGGCTCCCCCTTCCCCTATCCCTTCCTGTGATTCCATCTACAAATCCAGCTCCTCTTCAGGTCCTGTTTCCTCATCCTCATCCTCCTCCTCCTCCTCCTCAACATCCATAGCCAGATGTGATCCTTCCACCATCCTTTGCTGAATCATCGCTGTGAGCGTTTGCTCCATAATGAATATCAGCGGCATAACATCGTTCATTCCGCTAGCGTCACGGCTCACAAATCGTGTTGTCTCTTCAAACGGCCTCAAAACGTGACATGCGTCTCTAACCAGCTGCCAGTGCCTGAGCTCGAAATTACACTGGCTCCAAACGCTGCCCGTCTGCTGCATCAGGAAATCATTCACGGCTTTCCGCTGTTCGTACAGACGGTCCAACATGTGCAGGGTGGAATTCCAGCATGTTGGAACGTCGCAAATCAGGCTGTGTTCTGGGAGATTGTTTTGACGCTGCAAGTCCAGGAGGGCGTGCTTAAATGCATACGAACGTGTAAAGCGAATGCAAACCCTCCTGGACATGGCCAGCACACCCTACAAACCAACATATGACTTTAAGAAGCGTGTTATGACCAGATTGATCACATGTGCCATGCAAGGAGCGTGTGTCAGGTGACCTAGACGCAGTGCAGCTACAACGTTCTTCCCGTTATCAGAGACAACATTGTCCAGTGTGAGTTTCAGAGGAGACAGCCAGCGTGCAATTTCCTCCTTGATGCACAGCAGCAGCTCCTGCCCTGTGTGGCTTTTCTCGCCCAGGCTCAGCAGGTGTAAGACAGCGTTGTGGCGCTTCACCTTGCACCTATGAAAAGAGGAGGGAGGAGGAGTGGAAGATACGCTGTGTCCTGTCGGGGACGGGAAGACCTCCATTGAGGAAGGCAAGGAGGAGGAGGAGGAGGATGGTAGGTGCCTGGTGTCCGGAGTTGAACCAGAAAGATACAAGCGTGGAGGTGGTAATGCCTGGCATTGCTGCGGTGGTGCATCGGACTGCAAAATATTGACCCAGTGGGCCGTGAAAGACATGTACTGTCCCTGCCCATAGTTGCTGCTCCACGTGTCGACGGTGGCATGTACCCTGCTGCACACGGATAATTGCAAAGACTGGCACACCTTTTCCTCCACGTGCTTGTGCAAGGCAGGGACAGCTGTTTTGGAGAAGTAATGTGGGCTAGGTATTCGCCACCTAGGCTGAGCGCACGCCATCAATTGCTTGAAGCCGCAGAGTCGACCAGGTGGTACGGCAGCGACTGCACCACCAACAACTTAGCCAGGTGTGAATTAAGCCGCACGACAAGGGGATGACTGGGTATATATTGTTGCTTATTGGACAGCGATTCCGTAATGGATAACTGACGGGACGTAGAAGGAGCACTAGATGACAGTGATGATGATGATGACAACGACATGGTGGATAAGGCCTGGCTACTACTTAGATGACAGGGACTCGGAGCAGCAGCAGCGGCAGAGGGGTCTTCATTAGATGTACATGATGATGGTGGGGCACGTCGATCGTCCCACATGGCCTTGTGATGCCGCTCCATGTGTTTACGTAGAGCGTTAGTTTCTACATTGCTGCCCTGCCCACGCCTTACTTTCTGTTTGCAGATACGGCACTGTGCCATGTTTTCATCCTCCGGGAAGGTACAGAAAATTTGCCGCACGGCAGAGTACCGTAAAGAGGTAGTACCACGTCGTCCACCACCACCACCCGAGCTTGCCCCTTGTCTGGCAGGCTTTTTTCGGGAGCCTACACCAGCATCAGTGTCGCCGTCACCGGCTCCTGAGCTGACCCTCTGACATTTTTCAGATTGACTTCTGCCCCTACCTCGCCACTACTACCCTCCTCCTCTGACGCCGTCATCACCTCGTCACCTGGTTCCCACGTCCTGTCTAAAATAACATCATCATCATAGCCCTCCTCATCATCCCCGCCACTTCTGTCACTGTGTTGTGAATGTGATGTGACATCATGGCGGGCTCCATGCCCCCCCTCATGAATGCATCTGCCACCACGGCTACCACCACCAACACCCCCACTACCGCAGCTATGCGTCTCGGACACCGCTTCCACCTCCACCACCGCCGCAACATACTCCGTTGGCTGACTCGCGGAAAACAAATCATCATCACTATGTTGTTCAGTATCTTCCTTCGCACCCGAGGACATGTCTCTTAGGACTCTCAGGAAAGATGGCTTCCCGCTAGGAAGGGGGAGTGAAGACATAGATGATGGAATGGAAACGCTAGAAATACCTATATTACTACTGTCACTGTGCCAAGGAACTGTAGAGGATCTGGAATCCAACGAAACCTGGCTTGAAGCCAGATCGTCAGAGTCTTCCTGCTGAGATGACCGCGAGCCAGCCAACCAGTCCACAATGGCCGTATTGTCTAAAGTTACCCGCCCACCGGCGGAGATGGACAAGTCTGGCTTGCTGATACTGCTACTACTACCAGCAGGCACATGGCGGCTGCTACTAGTGGAACTAGGCACATGTCTTGTGCCACAAATGCTGGTACTGGGTCTGGCACCAACAGATCCAACATTTGGACTGGAAGAGGACACGGCATGGGTGTTTTTTCCTCTACCCCGTCCTTTCACAACCTTTTTTTTACCAGACATTTCACTGCTGGAGTGCAGCAAGTTGAATCAAAACCCGGGGGATGAGCCCCTTCTAAAAGCGTATTCACACTGACACTGGCTTGGCAAATGGCAATGAATGAGAATTTCTATCAGCCACGCCGCGGTGCACTCAGGGAATGCTGGGCGTTGTAGTACTGCTACAAAGGCTGCCTGTATTGCAAGTTGGATTGTTATTTCGTTATGTTAACGGCCGGGGATGAGCCCCTTCTAAAAGCGTATTCACACTGACACTGGCTTGGCAAATGGCAATGAATGAGAATTTCTATCAGCCACGCCGCGGTGCACTCAGGGAATGCTGGGCCTTGTAGTACTACTAGGCTGCCTGTATTGCAAGTTGGATTGTTGTTTCGTTATGTTAACGGCCGGGATGAGCCCCTTCTAAAAGCGTATTCACACTGACACTGGCTTGGCAAATGGCAATGAATGAGAATTTCTATCAGCCACGCCGCGGTGCACTCAGGGAATGCTGGGCCTTGTAGTACTACTACAAAGGCTGCCTGTATTGCAAGTTGGATTGTTATTTTGTTATGTTAACGGCCAGGGATGAGCCCCTTCTAAAAGCGTATTCACACTGACACTGGCTTGGCAAATTGCAATGAATGAGAATTTGTATCAGCCACGCCGCGGTGCACTCAGGGAATGCTGGGCCTTGTAGTACTACTAGGCTGCCTGTATTGCAAGTTGGATTGTTATTTCGTTATGTTAACGGCCTGGGATGAGCCCCTTCTAAAAGCGTATTCACACTGACACTGGCTTGGCAAATGGCAATGAATGAGAATTTCTATCAGCCACGCCGCGGTGCAATCAGGGAATGCTGGGCCTTGTAGTACTACTACTACTTCAAAGGCTGCCTGTATTGCAAGTTGGATTGTTATTTCGTTATGTTAACGGCCGGGCTGAGCCCCTTCTAAAAGCGTATTCACACTGACACTGGCTCGGCAAATGGCAATGAATGAGAATTTCTATCAGCCACGCCGCGGTGCACTCAGGGAATGCTGGGCCTTGTAGTACTACTAGGCTGCCTGTATTGCAAGTTGGATTGTTATTTCGTTATGTTAACGGCCGGGGATAAGCCCCTTCTAAAAGCGTATTCACACTGACACTGGCTTGGCAAATGGCAATGAATGAGAAATTCTATCAGCCACGCCGCGTCGCACTCAGGGAATGCTGGGCCTTGTAGTACTACTACTACTACAAAGGCTGCCTGTATTGCAAGTTGGATTGTTATTTCGTTATGTTAACGACCGGGGATGAGCCCCTTCTAAAAGCGTATTCACACTGACACTGGCTTGGCAAATGGCAATGAATGAGAATTTCTATCAGCCACGCCGCGGTGCACTCAGGGAATGCTGGGCCTTGTAGTACTACTAGGCTGCCTGTATTGCAAGTTGGATTGTTATTTCGTTATGTTAACGGCCTGGGATGAGCCCCTTCTAAAAGCGTGTTCACACTGACACTGGTTTGGCAAATGGCAATGAATGAGAATTTCTATCAGCCACGCCGCGGTGCACTCAGGGAATGCTGGGCCTTGTAGTACTACTACTACTACTACTACAAATCCTGCTTGTATTGCAAGTTGGATTGTTATTTCGTTATGTTAACGGCCGGGGATGAGCCCCTTCTAAAAGCGTATTCACACTGACACTGGCTTGGCAAATGGCAATGAATGAGAATTTATATCAGTCACGCCGCGGTGCACTCAGGGAATGCTGGGCCTTGTAGTACTACTACAAAGGCTGCCTGTATTGCAAGTTGGATTGTTATTCGTTATGTTAACGGCCGGGGATGAGCCCCTTCTAAAAGCGTATTCACACTGACACTGGCTTGGCAAATGGCAATGAATGAGAATTTCTATCAGCCACACCGCGGTGCACTCAGGGAATGCTGGGCCTTGTAGTACTACTAGGCTGCCTGTATTGCAAGTTGGATTGTTGTTTCGTTATGTTAACGGCCGGGATGAGCCCCTTCTAAAAGCGTATTCACACTGACACTGGCTTGGCAAATGGCAATGAATGAGAATTTCTATCAGCCACGCCGCGGTGCACTCAGGGAATGCTGGGCCTTGTAGTACTACTACAAAGGCTGCCTGTATTGCAAGTTGGATTGTTATTTTGTTATGTTAACGGCCAGGGATGAGCCCCTTCTAAAAGCGTATTCACACTGACACTGGCTTGGCAAATGGCAATGAATGAGAATTTGTATCAGCCACGCCGCGGTGCACTCAGGGAATGCTGGGCCTTGTAGTACTACTAGGCTGCCTGTATTGCAAGTTGGATTGTTATTTCGTTATGTTAACGGCCGGGGATGAGCCCCTTCTAAAAGCGTATTCACACTGACACTGGCTTGGCAAATGGCAATGAATGAGAATTTCTATCAGCCACGCCGCGGTGCACTCAGGGAATGCTGGGCCTTGTAGTACTACTACAAAGGCTGCCTGTATTGCAAGTTGGATGCAACGGGGATGAGCCCCTTATAAAAGCGTATTCACACACTGGCTGAGTAGTGAGTAGTGGATGAGCCCCTTCGATTGCTGGATTCCTGGCTTTTAGATTCCTAAAGCTTTCCCTAACTGCACAGAGATGCTATCCCTACAGCTCCTCTCTGTAAAATGGCCGCTGAGCTCCGTGCATAGACTTTTATTGCAAGCTTGAGCCCGCCTCTATGCTGCCTCCCGATTGGCTGGGAGAGCCGTTTGCAAGGCATTATGGGGTAGCCTGATGTCAGGTGATCTTGTGAAATCCTCCATTTTACATCTAACATGTGGCAGGCGCCAAAATGTAGCCGGCTTCGGTCAAAACGGGTTCGGCCGAACTCGGTGAAGTTCGGATTAGCTGCGAACCTAACTTTTCCCGATGTTCGGACCGAAGCCGGGTTCGGTTGTCCCGGTTCGCTCATCTCTAGTAGGAACCATCTCTAAAAAAAAAAAATGCAGTGGTTTTAGGTTTATTCTTAAAAAGCAGCAGTGGGTTTATATAAGGAATGTTTCATTAAAAACAAAAAAACATGTACTGTAACTTGTCATAAAAAGCATGAACAACCTCTTTTCTAAAGCTGTGGACATAGCTGCTGAAACTTCAGCAATCACCCATGGCAAGTTGTGGGCGCCTACACATTTCCCCTAGTTGTCTAACTTGGTGCTCATATAATGCATAGTTTCACCAAAGTCGAAAAAGTTAAAGAGGCTCTGTCACCGGATTCTCAAACCCCTATCTCCTATTGCATGTGATCGGCGCTGCAATGCAGATAACAGCAACATTTTTTATTTTTTTTTAAACTTTCATTTTTGGCCAAGGTATGAGCTATTTTATATTTATGCAAATGAGCTTTGAAATGGACAACTGGGCGTTGTTTTTTTTCGTTATGTCCAACTGGGCGTGTATTGTGTTTTTAATTGGGCGTGTTTATATGTATGACGCTGACCAATCCGTGACCAGTCAGCGTCATACACTCCTCAACATCTGCACTTTCCTCTCCTGAAATATTCTGTGCTGCTGTGAACTCTGCTCTTACCATTGCGTAGCTCTCAGTCTGTTACCTCTCCTCCACTCCTGTCCTCAATAACAGTCAGCCTGACCTGTCCACAGAGTTTAAGGCAGCACAGAGTATTTCAGGAGCCGCGTTCTGCTCCCGTAGGTAAACGGGGTAGCAGCACTGCGAAGACCGCACGGAGAATTCACCGGCGGTCAGGATAGAACGTAGCAGCTAGATGAGAGGAACACACCCAGCTGCTAAGTGAGACACAGCAGGGCGCGCTTCCAACACAACCGTGCTGTTATCTATACAGCTGACGGCTGTCAGCCGTGCAGTAGGATCTTGTGCGGGGTGGTGACTTGCCAATCATGTGAAGGTGTTATTGAGGACAGGAGTGGAGGAGAGGTAACAGACTGAGAGCTACGTAATGGTAAGAGCAGAGTTCACAGCAGCACAGAATATTTCAGATGTTGAGGAGTGTATGATGCTGACTGGTCACGGATTGGTCAGCGTCATACACATAAACACGCCCAGTTAAAAACACAATTACACGCCCAGTTGGACATAACGAAAAAAAAACGCCCAGTTGTCCATTTGAAAGCTTATTTGCATAAATATAAAATAGCTCATAACTTGGCCAAAAATGAACGTTTTTTAAAAAAAACAAACGTTGCTGTTATCTACATTGCAGCGCCGATCACATGCAATAGGAGATAGGGATTTGAGAATCTGGTGACATAGCCTCTTTAAAGGTGGTCCATGTGCCCTGATAGGAAATATGGACAGGCAGAGGCATAGCTAGATTTCCCTTCACTTGAAGGAAAGATTAAAATCCATGCCCTAGCCATTTATCTTAATACCTGGCCAAGGCAGAGTTTTGTTGGTGCCCCATGCACCCGGCAACATGGGCACATGCCCTGCCAGGCCCCCCTAGCTATGACCCTATGGACAGTTGTTGTCCAGATGGTAAGAACAGGATTTTTTTTCCTGAGTTTTTTCTTCATAAAAATACATGGCAGAAAAACACGCAGAAAGCTTCTTTATAATGGACGCATGCGCAGTACAGTCGATTAGACTGGTGCAATATCAAGGGTGTACTGCGCATGCGCCGATTATGAAGCAGAGCCGCGCATGCGTTCAGTAGACTATGGGGTCAGGCGTGAACTAGGCTATTACACTGTGTCCGTTTGTAAGTATGGCCTTTTTCTGTGTTTTTTTTTTTTAGGCTATTACACTGCCTGGCCCCTGTCAATCAATGAAATAAGAGATGGACTGGGTAAAGAAGACAAAGCATTTTGGAGCAACGGTGCTGCCCTCGTTGCCCCAAAATGCTCATTTGCATATATTGATTAAAGTGATTTTCTCTGCAAAGGAAGGAAAAGGAAAATAACGTTACATTCAGATAAGCCTACACTATATTACTCTATTGCTAGTTTGATAGGTACATTTCTGGTGATAGACTCCCTTTAAACAGCAGTTAAACAATAATGTATAAAGTCCACATACTTAACAGCAGTTCTACAATAATAATGTATAAAGTGCACATAGTAAACAGCAGTTTCACAATAATGTATAAAGTGCACATACTAAATAGCAGTTACACAATAATGTATAAAGTGCACATAGTAAACAGAAGTTACACAATAATGTATAAAGTGAACATACTGTAGTAAACAGCAGTTAAACAATAATGTATAAAGTAAAATATATATAGTAGTCCCCGTCTCTTTACTCAGTATGTATTATGTTTGACTGGAGCGGGTAAAAATTATATGTTAGGTGAAATCCTCAACACCCCAAAATAGATATAGACAGATGTATAAATTTTACTGCTCAGACAGTCATTTAGAAAGGCAGACGAACAGCATTTTCAGAGGGTACACTATCCTCCAGCCCATATGCAAAAAGATAGTTCCAAGTCCTGTTTGTGTTCTCTCGGATATTGTTCGCCTTGTAGTTCCACAAGGAATACGGTGGTCTCTCGATCCAAATATTCCCAATCGATCACCAACCTATATCTCCAAACAGGGAACAAATAGTGCAACACCTTTTGGACCACTTCACTTCACGCTTTTTATTCCATACTTACAGGATAAATGAACATAAAAGACATATCATGATCAGTAGCATGCAGCATGCTAAACTCTCTAGCCCAACCCTGGGTTTCGCCCTTCCGGCTTCCTCTGGGAAGCTCGCTGAACTACGCTGTTTCCGTAAATCCCATAAAAATAAATAGTAGTTAAGTAGCTCATATACTACGCTGCTTCCATAACTGCCATTCACCATTATGGGAGTTACGGAAACAGCGTAGCTCATCGAGTTACGCTGTTTCAGTAACTCCCGACAATGTCCCGACCATGTAATCAAGAAGTGGCCGGGAGTTAGCGGGAGCCCAAAAAGCTAGAACGGGAATTAGGGGACCCGCATCTATCTGACATTTATGACATATCCCGTGGATACGTCATAAATGTCCTTCATGGGAAAACCCCTTTAAATTGTCGTTGATTGTTTGCTGATTCAAACATGAGTCTCAAATTTGTGCATGAGATACAGTCACCACAAGGGTAGCATCCTCATTTGGGGCCACTTGTGTTAAAATCATTCTGGATTTTTGCCACACAATGGCTTTTTACCAGTAGGTCTCATTGGTGGGGAGTTTATCTGAGGCTACGCTGATGACGGCAAGGAGACGCAAGGACTTGAGAGACCTGCTGGTATTTGTATGCATTGCAAAGAGTAAAATCTATAACATGTGAACACAACCTTATAGCCTTAAAATAATTTTCTGTATTTCTTGTGTTTCAGCCATTCTAAAGCCAAGCCTTACATGACTAAAGATCATCTCACAAAGTTTATCAACCAGAAGCAGAGAGATAGTCGCTTAAATGAATTGCTCTTTCCAGCTGCAAAGATTGAGCAAGTACAAGTTTTTATAGAAAAATATGAGCCCAGTGCTATCAACAAACAAAGAGGTGGGATTAATGTGCTCTATTTAACGTATTTATTTCTATTTTTATCTAAAATTATGTGCTGTTTAATTTCATAGTAAATCTTTATAGGGGTCGGAGTTCAATTTTTCTTTTACAGAGCTTCAATTTTTTTTTTATCCAACAATCCCCCCATTTCCCGCTACATGCTGAGGGGACAAAAGGATTTATAAAGGGAATAGGAACGGATAAGTTACAAATTATTAATTTATCTGAATACAATCTGAGTCCATCTGAGATCTTGCTTTTAGAGAAGGGGCTCTCATTTGTCCCCACAGTGAAATTTGATTCATTTACCTGGATAAAGGATTTGAATTTGTTTGCTCGAAAATTAAAATGGATTAAGTTTTTTAAACATCATAATCGAAAAAAATGTCTGGAAATGGGTTTAGAAGAATCTGATTTGGAAGGCCTGGAAGCCTTGGAAGGGTTGCTTGAGGAATCAGGTAGAGCTCCAGGACTAGGTCCTTTTACCAATCTAAAAATCAAAAGTAGGAAGCTGCCGCCATTGGGAGACTTTACAAATGTGGATCTGTTTGTTGACATGGTAGGAGATGAGATTAAGGCTTTGAGTCAGGATGTGAGGGGTATTGACAACAATCTGTCTTGGTCTGAACGTTTAGCTCTTACCACTTTGGAAAAAAGACAAAATATCATTCTAAAAGCATCCGATAAGGGTGGGAACATCGTGGTTATGAGTAGAGAAGACTATAAGAAAATGTGTGAGGACATTTTGCTCAATCCTGACTGTTATATCATCTTAAAAGAGAACCCCAAAGCATTGTTCAAAAAGGAGCTTTTGGGCATTTTGCGTGATGCAAAGAGTAGGTCCTTGATTAGTGCTGGTGAATTTAACTTCTTGATTCCACAATTTCCCATCATGGCATGTTTTTATAGCCTGCCTAAAATCCACAAAGGGTATCCCCCCTTACGTGGCAGACCTATTGTATCAGGTATCAACAATCTAACCCAAAATGTGAGCACATATATAGACCAGGTGTTGCGTCCGTTTGTACTAGGCCTTACATCATATGTACGTGATACTATGGATGTTTTAAAACAAATTGAGGGTATCACATTGGAACAAAATACATTCTTGGCCAGCCTTTGTATTCCTCTATTCCACATAGACTTGGTTGTGAAGCAGTGGAATATTTTTTAAAATCTAGAGGTACTCAATATGTGGCTCATAACCAACTTGTTTTGCAATTGCTACATTTTGTGTTAGAAAAAAATGTATTTATCTTTGAAGACCGCATTTTTCACCAGCAACGTGGTACAGCAATGGGGAGTCCTACTGCTCCCACCTATGCAAATTTATTTCTTGGTTGGTGGGAAGAGACAGTAGTGTTTGGGGATAAATTCGCTAAGTGGACTTCATCAATAAGCATCTGGATTAGATATATTGATGACGTGTTGTTACTTTGGAACTCCACAGTGGAGGAATTCAATACTTTTGTGGCAGCCCTTAAAGTTAACGATCTAGGGCTAAGGTTCACATGTGAAATCAGTGATCAGAAATTATCTTTCTTAGATCTTAAGATCATTAAAACTAAGGAAGGCACAATACGTACCAAAGTACACCGAAAGGCGACAGCGACTAATAGCTTCCTTCAATGGAACAGTTGCCACCCTTATCCCCTCAAACGACGGATCCCCAGGGGCCAATTTATGAGAGTACGCCGGAACTGTAGCTCAATAGATGATTTTGAGATACAGGCACAAGACCTCACAAATAGATTAAAGGAGGGAGGCTTCCACAAGGGGGTAATTAGAAAGGCCTATGAGGGAGCGAGGGATGCAGACAGGCAGAGTCTTCTAGTCCCTAGACAACGCAAAGAGGAAAGAGTCACGAGACTCATAGGTACTTATGACTCTAAACAATCTGAGATCATGCAAATTTTAAAAAGGTACTGGTGTATCCTAGGTGCTCATGCGGACTTGGCGGATCAGATTACACAATGGCCTTCAGTTACTTTCCGTAGAGGTAAAAACATCAGGGATAGGGTGATGCAGAGTTGTTTTGACCCTATAACACAAAAAGGAACTTGGCTGGACAGGCAGATACAGGGCACACATAGATGTGGCAGTTGTAAAGCTTGTGAATTCATTCAGAGTGGGAAAAAATTCAAAAGTGTTACCACGAAGGTGGAGTATGATATTCGAGACTTCGTGAACTGTAAAACAGCAGGAGTGGTCTACCTAATAACATGTCCATGCCCCCTGAATTATGTGGGCAAAACGGTGCGGCAGTTTCGGCACCGGATTAGAGAACATGTTGGAGATGTTATTAATTTGAGAGATACTTCCATATCCAAACATGTACATGCTAAACATCAAGGCAGAGCAGAATGTTTACAATTTCAGGAGATTGAACTGGTGCGTCCTCCTAAGCGGGGAGGGGACTGGGACAACCTCATTCTGCGCAAAGAGGCCCAATGGATTTATAGACTGGCTTGTGTACAGCCTGAAGGTCTAAACGAGCAAACAAATTATACCTGTTTTATCTAAATATACATTCTGACTGAATATATATCATGTTGGTTTTCTGGGTGGGTGTATGGCCGTTCAACCCGGTCCTTGTACAGCTACTTGCAGTATGCCATTCAATGTCAACAGGCATGGTTCTTCTTTTTCAGTAGTGTTTCAAAATTCCTAAGTGTGGCTGACATTATATCGCTCATTTATTTATACAATATGTATCTACAGAGAAGGTGCTTTATTTATGGCAGTCTAGTTGCGGTTTTGAGCTGATACGCAATAATTATCCAAACTTATTATTGTTATACTCTATCCCTAATGAGAATGAGCTCTTGTGCAGCAAGGAGATGCGCCTACAGCCTCCCACTGCGCCTGCGCGTTCGGTTTGATGTTGTCGATGTTGCTTCCGGGTATGTCAGGTGACGGCCGGGAGTCACATAGTCAGGCGTCACGAATCTGGTGGGTTAGTGTGATTGGCTGGTTCGGAGTGCGCCGCCGAGGTCAGGGGGAGGAGTAATGTGTTATACTAACTCAGAGTCCCGTAGTGAAGCATGCCGCTGACATCTATGTGTGCATGCTTCCGTGGTGTACAGCAGAATATCTGCTGTTGAAGAAATATCGCTGGCATCCTGGCCAGAGTGACCAAGCTACAGACCCCTGATGATAAGTATAGAAACGCGTAGGGTCAGGTTAAGTGAGGAATTTTGCGTAGGGGACAGTGGTATTTATGTGTACCTTAGCATTAGTAGATTTAGGTGCGGTAACTGCAGGCTCCGGTGTGTTTTAGGGTCTTATCCACTGTTACACCAATGTTTAAACGCTGATTCCATATTGGTATCTTTAAAGTACACCCAGTCATAGTGGGTTCACAAATGAATCAGGACTGGGAATGTTTGTTTAATACGTTTTTAAATACACACGGTGGGACTTTTCACAGTGGTGATTGTACCCCTGTTTTTAGAGAGTTATGAAATAAAAGTTATACGTTTTACTCATAAATCATTTCAGTGAATTTACCAAGTTTCATATTTTGTGGGAGCACAAATCAATATGTATCGTTTAATACAGTGAATTATGACTAAAGATCATCTCACAAAGTTTATCAACCAGAAGCAGAGAGATAGTCGCTTAAATGAATTGCTCTTCCCAGCTGCAAAGATTGAGCAAGTACAAGTTTTTATAGAAAAATATGAGCCCAGTGCTATCAACAAACAAAGAGGTGGGATTAATGTGCTCTATTTAACGTATTTATTTCTATTTTTATCTAAAATTATGTGCTGTTTAATTTCATAGTAAATCTTTATAGGGGTCGGAGTTAAATTTTTCTTTTACAGAGCTTCAAATCCCCTGTTTCGCAACGCAATAGAGCAGAGTTTCCCAACCTTTTCCCGCTCGAGGTACCCCTGGAAAAAAAATATATCCCCAGGGCACCTCTACCTAAAATTGTTTACAAAAAGACAAAAACAGCTAAAAACAAGTACTATACTCTTAGGCCCTGTTCACACAGAGTTTTTTTTTTACGAGTTTTTGGACGCGGAAACCGCGCCGCAAAACTCCTCAAAAACCGCCCGAAAATGCCTCCCATTGATTTCAATGGGAGTTGGACGAGTTTTTTTTACCGCAAGTAAAAAAAACGCGTCGCGGTAAAAAGAAGCATCATGACCCATCTTGAGGCGGTTTCCGCCTCCAAAACCCCATTTCAATCAGTCAGAAAGAGGAAAAAATCGCCTCGACTAGTGTTTTGACGAGTTTTTGTCAAACCACTGTGCAAAAAACGTCTGGAGCAGTTTTTGCAGGAGGAATTTTCCTCCTGCAAAAAACTCAGTGTGAACACAGCCTTAGGATATGTTCATGTGGCATTTTTTTATAAGGCAGAAAAAAAATCTGCCTCCCAATTCCTTTGCGAATTTTGAGGCAGATTTTGAATTGACACTTTTTCTTTGCGTTTTTTTGTAGTGTTTTCTGCACACGTTTTTTTAAGCTATTGAAGCTAATGCAAAAACCACAGGCAAAAAAGCACTTCAAACAAGCGCCGCAGGTTTTTTCTGCCTCCTATTAATTTCAATGGGAGGCCAGAGGAAGAAACCACTTAAAGACCTTCAGCCCCCACTCACTGTAAAATGACCATTAGCCACCCCTCACAGTAAAATAACCATAACCCCCTCCCCCACCCACAGTAAAATAACCATCAGCCCCCCCACCCACAGTTACATTACAGGGAGGAGGTATAAGAGAGCACTACAACTCCCAGCATGTCGACTGTTATATGATATCAGAAGACATTAAAGGGAGGATTATAAGAGGAGAGAACTACAACTCCCGGCATGTCCAGACTGTTATTATGTAATATCAGAGGACATTACAGGGAGGAGTATAAGAGAAGAGAACTACAACTTCCAGCATTCCCATGGCTCCAGTTCTCACACAATTGCTGAAAAACTATATAAGAAATACACAAAGTTTGGGGTTACCCAGACAATTTTGTGTTTTCCATGAAAACTCACACTTATATTTATCAAATGAGTTGCAAAATGACTAGAAAATATAGTCAAGACATTGACAAGGTTAGAAATAATGATTCTTATTTTAAATGATAATTTTCTCCTTCAAACTTTGCTTTCGTCAAAGAATGCTCCATTTGCAGCAATTACAGCATTGCAGACCTTTGGCATTCTAGCTGTTAATTTGCTGAGGTAATCGGGAGAAATTTCACCCCATGCTTCCAGAAGCCCCTCCCACAAGTTGGATTGGCTTGATGGGCACTTCTTGCGTACCGTACGGTCAAGCTGCTCCCACAACAGCTCTATGGGGTTGAGATCTGGTGATTGCGCTGGCCACTGCATTACAGATAGAATACCAGCTGCCTGCTTCTTCCCTAAATAGTTCTTGCATAATTTGGAGGTGTGCTTTGGGTCATTGTCCTGTTGTAGGATGAAATTGGCTCCAATCAAGCGCTGTCCACAGGGTATGGCATGGCGTTGCAAAATGGAGTGATAGCCTTCCTTATTCAAAATCCCTTTTACCTTGTACAAATCTCCCACTTTACCAGCACCAAAGCAACCCCAGACCATCACATTTCCTCCAACATGCTTGACAGATGGCGTCAGGCACTCTTCCAGCATCTTTTCAGTTGTTCTGCATCTCACAAATGTTCTTCTGTGTGATTCAAACACCTCAAACTTCGATTCGTCTGTCCATAACACTTTTTTCCAATCTTCCTCTGTCCAATGTCTGTGTGCTTTTGCCCATATTAATATTTTCGTTTCATTAGCCAGTCTCAGATATGGCTTTTTCTTTGCCACTCTGCCCTGAAGGCCAGCATCCCGGAGTCGCCTCTTCTCTGTAGACGTTGACACTGGCGTTTTGCGGGTACTATTTAATGAAGCTGCCAGTTGAGGACCTGTGAGGCGTCTATTTCTCAAACTAGAGACTCTAATATACTTGTCTTGTTGCTCAGTTGTGCAGCAGGGCCTCCCACTTCTCTTTCTACTCTGGTTAGAGCCTGTTTGTGCTGTCCTCTGAAGGGAGTAGTACACACCGTTGTAGGAAATCTTCAGTTTCTTGGCAATTTCTCGCATGGAATAGCCTTCATTTCTAAGAACAAAAATAGACTGTCGAGTTTCACATGAAAGCTCTCTTTTTCTAGCCATTTTGAGAGTTTAGTCGAACCCACAAATGTAATGCTCCAGATTCTCAACTAGCTCAAAGGAACGTCAGTTTTATAGCTCCTCTAAACAGCAAAACTGTTTACAGCGGTGCTAACATAATTGCACAAGGGTTTTCAAGTGTTTTCTAATCATCCATTAGCCTTCTAACACAGTTAGCAAACACAATGTACCATTAGAACACTGGAGTGATGGTTGCTGGAAATGGGCCTCTATACACCTATGTAGATATTGCATTAAAAGACTTTTGCAGCTAGAATAGTCATTTAGCACATTAACCCCTTCCCTCTTTAGCCACTTTTGACCTTCCTGACAGAGCCTCATTTTTCAAATCTGACATGTGTCACTTTATGTGGTAATAACTCCGGAATGCTTTCACCTATCCAAGCGATTCTGAGATTGTTTTCTCGTGACACATTGGACTTTATGTTACTGGCAAAATTTGCTCGATATGTTCAGTATTTAATTGTGAAAAACACTAAAAATTAGCGTAAAATTGCAAAAATTAGCATTTTTCTCAATTTAAATGTATCTGCTTGTAAGACAGGCAGTTATACCACACAAAATTGTTGCTAATTAACATCACCCATATGTCTACTTTAGATTGGCATCGTTTTTTGAACATCCTTTTATTTTTCTATGACCTCACAAGGCTTAGAACTTTAGCAGCAATTTCTCACATTTTCAAGAAAATTTCAAAAGGCTATTTTTACAGGGGCCAGTTCAGTTGTGAAGTGGCTTTGAGGGCCTTATATATTAGAAACCCCAAAAAAGTCACCCCATTTTAAAAACTTCACCCCTCAAAGTATTCAAAACAGCATTTAGAAAATGTCTTAACCCTTTACACATTTCACAGGAATTAAAGCAAAGTAGAGGTGAAATTTACAAATTTCATATTTTTCTGCAGAAATACATTTTTAATACAATTTTTTTATAACACAGAAGGTTTTACCAGAGAAATGCAACTCAATATTTGTTGCCCAGTTTCTGCAGTTTTAGGAAATATCCCACATGTGGCCCTAGCGTGCTACTGGACTGAAGCACCGGCCTCAGAAGCAAAGGAGCGCCTAGTGGATTTTGGGGCCTTATTTTTGTTAGAATATATTTTAGGCACCATGTCAGGTTTGAAGGGCTCTTGCGGTGCCAAAACAGTGAAAATCCCCCAAAAGTGACCCCATCTGGGAAACTAGACACCTCAAGGAAATTATCTAGGGGTGTAGTGAGCATTTTGACCGCACAGGTTTTTTACAGAAATTATTGGAAGTAGGCCGTGAAAATTAAAATCAACATTTCTTCAAAGAAAATGTAGGTTTAGCGATTTTTTTTCTCATTTCCACAAGGACTAAAGGAGAAAAAGCACCGCAAAATTTGTAAAGCAATTTCTCCCGAGTAAAACAATACCTCACATGTGGTAATAAACGGTTGTTTGGAGACACGGCGAGGCTGAGAAGGGAAAGAGCGCCATTTGGCTTTTGGAACTCAAATTTAGCAGGAATGGTTTGCGGAGGCCATGTCACATTTACAAAGCCCCTGAGGGGATAAAACAGTGGAAACCCCCCACAAGTGACCCCATTTTGGAAACTACACCCATTGATGAAATTATCTAGGGGTATAGTGAACGATTTGACACCACAGTTTTTTTGCAGAAATTATTGGAAGTAGGCCCTGAAAATAATAATCTACATTTTTTCAAAGAAAATTTAGGTTTAGCTAATTTTTTCTCATTTCCAGAAGGACTGAAAGAGAAAAAGCACCACAAAATTTGTAAAGCAATTTCTCCCGAGTAAAACAATACCCCACATGTGGTAATAAACGGCTGTTTGGACACACGGCAGGGCTTAGAAGGGAAAGAGCGCTATTTGGCTTTTTGAGATCACATTAAGCAGGAATGATTTGCGGAGGCCAGGTCACATTGGCAAAGCCCCTGAGGGGACAAAACAATGAAAACGCCCAAAAAGGGACTCCATTTAGGAAACTACACCTCTTGAGGAATGCATCTAGGGGTGTAGTGAGCATTTTGACCCCACAGATGTTTCATAGAATTTATTAGAATTAGGCAGTGAAAATAAAAACAGTCCTTTTTCTTCAATAAGACGTAGCTTTAGCGCAAATTTTTTCATTTTCTCAACAAATAAAGGAAAAAAAGAACCCAACATTTGTAAAGCTATTTCTCCCGAGTACGGCAATACCCCATATGTGGTCATAAACTGCTGTTTGGGCAAACCGCAGGGCTCAGATGGGAAGGACCGCCATTTGGAGTGCAGATGTTGCTGGATTGGTTTCTGGGCACCTGTGGGCCCAAAACAGTGGAAACCCCCCAGAAGTGACCCCATTTTGGAAACTACACCCCTCAATGCATTTACCAAGGGGTGTAGTAAGCATTTTAACCCTGCAGGTGTTTTGTAGAAATTAGTGTGCGCTCAATGTTGCAGAGTGAAAATGGGATTTTTTTCCATAGATATGCCAATATGTGGTGCCCGGCTTGTGCCACCATAACAAGACAGCTCTCTAATTATTATGCAGTGTTTCCCGGTTTTAGAAACACCCTACATGTGGCCCTAATCTTTTGTCTGGACATATGACAGGGCTCAGAAGTGAAGAGTACCATGCGGAGTGGAGGCCTAATTTGGCGATTTACAAAGTATTGGTTCACAACTGCAGAGGCTCAGATGTGAAATAATAAAAAGAAACCCCTGATAAGTGACCCCCACTATGGAACTGCACCCCTCAAGGCATTAATTAAGGGGTGTAGTGAGCATTTTCACCCCACATGTATTTTCCATAAATGAATGCGCTGCGGATGGTGCAAATTAAAAATTTATATTTTTCCCTAGATATGCCATTCAGTGGCAAATATGTAATGCCCAGCTTATGACGCTGGAGACACACACCCCAAAAATTGTTAAAAGGGTTCTCCCGGGTATGATGATGCCATATATGTTGAAGGAAACTGCTGTTTGGGGACGCTGTAGGGTTCAGGGCCGAGGGAGCACCATTTGGCTTTTGGAGAGCGGATTTTGCTTGGTACTATATTTGTTTGAGTATTGCTGGTGTTTTATAATGTGGGGGTACATGTAAGCGGGGCGGAGTATATAAGGGGCATAGTCAGGTGGTATAAAAAAATAAAAATAATCCATAGATGTGTGTTACGCTGTGAAGCAATCCTTTCCGCACAGGCCAGTGTCGCACTGATAAATGGTGTCATTTCTTATCCCCCTTTTGGTCCACACTCCGCGCCTTTGTAGTTTGGGGAATTTTGCTGGGAAGTGTTGTCCTGGTATAATACGGGCACCGTCGCTTCCAGCGGATATGTTTGGGCCCTCCCCTTCCTGGTTCCCTAATTTTAGGTCCTTGATAAATCGCCTCTTGAAACAGAAGAAATGTTCCCCTCGGGCACAACTGCATATTTTTTTATTTCCTGACTTATTGGAGCCATAACTAATTTTATTTTTCATAGACGTAGCGGTATGAGGGCTGGTTTGTTGCGGGACGAGCTGTAGTTATTATTGGTACCATTTTGGGGTACATGCAACTTTTTGATCACCTTTTATCCTATTTTTTGGGATGCCAGGTAAACAAAAAAACGCAATTCTGGCACAGCTTTTTTCGTTTTTTTTATACAGCGTTCACCACGCATTATAAACTACATGTTAACTTTATTCTGCGGGTCAGTACGATTCTGGCGATACCTAATTTATAGCACTTTTTTATGTTTTACAACTTTTTGCACAATAAAATTACTTTTGTAAAAAGAATGTATTTTTTCTGTCGCCAAGTTGTGAGAACCATAACTTTTTAATTTTTTTGTCTACGGAGTTGTATGAGGGCTTGTTTTTTGCGGGACGAGCTATAGTTTTTATAGGTACTATTTTTGGATACGTGCGACTTTTTGATCACTTTTTATTGTAATATTTGTAGGGCAAAGTGACCAAAAAACAGAAACTCTGGTAAAGTTTTTTACGTTTTTTTTTACGCTGTTCACCGCGTGCAATAAATAATATAATATTTTGATACCTCCGGTCGTTACGGTCGTGGCGATACCAAATACATATGGTTTATTATTATTTTTCAATAATAAAGGACTTGATAAGAGTAAAAGGGCGATTGTGTGTTATTTGATTACTTGAAACTTTTATTGTTTTCAAACTTTTATTTTTTGCACTTTTTTTTACACTTTTTTTATACTTTTTTTACACTTTTTCTCAAGTCCCACTAGGGGACTTGAAGGTCCAACGGTCAGATTTATTTTTTTCTAATACATTGCACTACCTATGTAGTGCAATTTATTAGATCTGTCAGTCATTCACTGACAGCAAGCCGTTTAGGCTTCGCCTCCCGGCGGGGCCTAAATCGGCTTCCGTAATGGCAGAGCAGGAGACCATTGTGTCTCCTGTTGCCATAACAGCAGTCGCCAGTCCCGATTGCCTACCAGGGCTGGCGATCTGCTAGTAACCGCTACGATGCAGCAATCGCTTTCGATTGCTGCATCGAAGGGGTTAATGGCAGGGATCGGAGCTAGCTCCGGTTCCTGCCGTTACAGGTGGATGTCAGCTGTACAGTACAGCTGACCTCCACCGCTGATGACGCCGCATCAGCTCCTGACCCGGCGCCATCTTGCCGGCAGCTACAGAAGCCGATCAGGCTCCGCCGCCGGGCGGATCTTGACCGGCTTCGGTGCTAGGCAGACCGGGAGGCCAGTATTAGGCCTCCGGTTGCCATTGCAGCCACCGGAACCCCGGCAATTTCATTGCTGGGGCTCCGATGAGCTGCAAACACCTTAAGTGCAGCGATCGCGTTTGAGCGCTGCACTTAAGGGGTTAATGGCGGGGATCGAAGCTAATTTCGGTCCCCGCCGTTACAGTCGGATGTCAGCTGTAAGATACAGCTGAGATCCGACGATGTTGGCACCGACTCAGCTTCTGAGCCGGTGCCAAACGTTTGACGTACATGTACGGCATTTTGCGGGAAGTCAATGCTTTCCATGACGTACATGTACGTCAAATGTCGGGAAGGGGTTAACAATGTATAGAGTGTATTTTTGATTAATTTAATGTTATCTGCATTGAAAAAAACTGTGCTTTTCTTTAAAAAATAAGGAAATTTCTAAGTGACCCTAAACTTTTGAACGGTAGTGTACTTACCCTGCCCAGGACTGCAGCATCAGCTCCTCTCCCTCTGTCAGGCTCTTCTGGTGGGAAGTGGTAGGCGGTCCTTGTAGGTTCACGTTCGTAGCAGATGTGCGTGCGTCATGTCTGTTTCAAGGATAGTTGGAGTAAGCTTCGGGGGCGGAGCTTGTAGAAGACGTGCGTGTGTCACGTCTGCTACAGGAATATACTAAGTAAGCATCAGGCCGGAGCTTGTAGCAGACATGCATGTGTCACGTCTGCTACCAGCAAAAGTTGTTTTTTTTTTGCAGTGGCTGAGCTGTCACAGAATTCCTGGGCCGTTCTCACGGCACGCCAGGGTGCTGCGGCACCCTGGTTGGGAACCACTGCAATGGAGATAAAGGATACAATTCTGGCTGCCTGCAGCTGCCACTAAGGGAGCTTACTGAAGATGGATTTATACCGCTACCATTGAACTCAGTGATAAATCCGTTATCATTCAACTCTATGGCAGCGAGAGGGGAAGGGGCAATTTATAAGTTCTGTAACAAAAAAATATCTCCACCTGTTAGAAATATATATTAGAAATTTAATCAGTACAGACATTTTTACCTATTTAGAGTTTAAAAACTTAAAGCCATAGGGAAAATGTAGGCATGCAGTCATATAAAAAGTATTTACCTCTCAGTTCCCTATTATTGCATATTTTTCACACTAAATAGTTTCTGATCTAAAAACAAAATGTAACAATCCAAGTGACCCAATACTCATGTGAACAATTCATTACCCCATTAAATTTAATAACTGGTTGCCCCACCTTTTACAGCAATAATAAGAAACAAAGTCTTCCCATAATTTGATATCGCTGTTTCATATCACTGTCGTGGAATATGAGCCCGTACGATGTGAGGCAGTGACATGGGAAGGATTTGTGCATTGTTTTGGATCCTGTCCACATCATCTCTATAGCATTCACAATAAAATTTTCCAATTACACACACATACAAACATTACACACACATACATACACACAAGCACACACACAATCTTGTATGTACTTGAAGAACCGAGAACCTGGAGGAAACTCATGCAAACAAGGTAGAACGTTCCATTGCCTACTGATGGTAATTATGAGAATATGTCCACCCACATGTTCCATCCTTAAGTTTCAAAGATCCGCCCTCCCATTTGTATTTTTTTTAACTAGTTTTACAATACAAGTTTTACAATACAATAAGAAACTAAAGGCACATCACAGAAAGACAGCAACATATGTCAGTATACAGGAGATCCCTTATTACAGTGAGAGCATATAAACACTATGTGCAAGAAAAAGTGGACAGTGACACACCCCCAATGCCTGTCAGAAGTAGTGCAACAAATGAAATATGTGCATAAAAAGCAAACGCATGATACATTTAATAGAATACTAGTACACATGGATATACGTCAACCTATCGCTAAGGTGAAGGGAGATATGAGGAGAATGAAGTCCTAAGGCAATTATTCGTATAGAGGGGAAAAACACCATAAGTCTCAGGATTTATTGACATTTTTAGGACATCGTCTGTTTCTGTAGACTAGGTGTTCAACTGAAATTATTGTGTTCACCATATTACGCCACTGAGTTACGGAGGGGGACTTTTAAAGTGATTAAAATATGTTTATTGATTTCATTTTTGAAAGAATGGCTATGTGACTCCATCTTGGATGAAGTCTCCATTTTATATTTAAAGAATCCATTTCATGGTTAAGTAGTCATTTGTTCCTTATCTGTCTGTTACAAGAACGTATGCTTTGACCTTGTAATTGTGGAACAGCCATTAGATAAGATTCATTCTTGCCTGAGAATATGGATACTGTTCATTCAGGTGCAGAGATGGTGTAAAGTTTCATGGGAATTAGTTTTACATTTAAAAAGCCATTCTTGTTAGTGATTGGATAACGGCAACCCTATTCCCCTTTTGAAAGATTCTATTGTAATGAGATTTTGGCAATAAACCAGAGAAGGATATTTGAGTATACAAGCGTGTGTCTCTTACTTCACTCCAATATATCAATATAACCTATGATTTGGATCTGGATAAGTTTACTGGGCGAGTATCAGTTGACATACCCATTTCAGACTTCAGTCTAATATATTTGGGCCTTGATTGCATCAACATAGACCGAGTTACATGAGAACATATTTCCCAAAAGTTATGTGAAATGAATGTGATCACTAGATTCATGTAATTTCTGTCAATATTACAACAGTGATGGCAAGCATTAGAATCTATTATAGAATATGTAATATATATATATATATATATATATATATATATATATATATATATATATATATATATATATATAAGGAGTTGTAAATTAGAACGTACACAAAATAGTATTCATGGTTAAAAAAACTTGTACTGTCAACATTTATCTAGTTTTAAAGAGGCAAAGGGCCAAATAAGGTTCAAAGGGTATGGACTAATACTAATGCTGTTTTCTCTACTCTAGGGCAGCTGTCTCCTAAAGGTATGGTTTGGTTTCTGTGTGGGTCTGAGAACAGTATTGTGTCCATGGACAAGTTACCTGTGAATCAAGACATGAACCAACCTCTTACTCACTACTTTATTAACTCCTCCCATAACACCTACCTCACAGGTACTCTTCTGTATGTTATTTACTGCCCAGAATCAATGATAATTAGCTATATTTTTAATGAGCTATTACATAATAAAGAAAATGCAATAAACATACAAAAAGTGTAGAGAAACAATAAACATCTTACAATGCCTAAAAATTAGAGTGTTTTCACTCTAAAAGATATAACAAATGGACACAATGTGCATTGGAGTAACATGCACCAAAATAAATAGGGCACATCCTAGGCTGTTTTAATGACATTTAGTCCCTAGTCACCAAATTTCCGTTAGGTGCACTGTCAATTCATGCAATATACAGGAAAAACATCTGGCACACAGTTGGTTTTAATGTACACTGTTTAATGGTCTACCCAATCACTGTGTACAAATACTTTAAGGATGAGTTAATAAAAGTTAATAATTTTAATGGCCTCTTAGCGAACCTCTGGGTCACTCGTGGGGCTTTATGCCTTTTAGTAATTTCCTTTTGAACATATTTTTTTCTGCAGTGCTCTCTACTGCAACATTAGCGCCCCATGTCAACGTACCCTTAGGGTTTTAAGTCACTAATATATACCTTGTTGAGAATAGGTTCACACAAAGAGGTAGTTCTTTACTTACTGCATCGGTAAGTGAAGAATCGTTAAGAATCGGTAGCAAAAACTGATGGCTGTGCATTCTAGGAAATGTACACAGAATTGATTTCTATTGGAACACACATTATAGACACATGTACAGGAAAAATAGCAAAGCAGTAAAGTACAGTTCGTCCTGTGTGAACCAACAAACCTTGTACTAACTGTTTTGCAAACGTTGCAGCTGGTCAGTTTTCTGGGGTCTCATCCCCTGAAATGTACAGACAGAGTCTGCTCTCAGGTTGCCGATGTGTGGAGCTAGACTGCTGGAAAGGAAAGCCTCCTGAGGAAGAACCCATTATCACTCATGGATTTACTATGACTACCGAGATCCTTTTTAAGGTAAAAATTATGTTACTAATCAAATGTGTATTTTTTTTTTATTTAAAAACAAAATAACCAGTATGAGAATAAAATAAAAAAAATGTTATCACATTTTCTGCCATCACGCTAATTCTTTAAACTTCCCTTTAAGGCCCTTTTCACACTGTGTTATGGTCTTCGTTTTGATGTATATGCTCCCAATGTATACGTTAAGCGAGGCTGTGATGGATGCCTTAACAGTAGCATCCATCACCCATAGGCAATAATGGTATCTGTTTAACGGATACATCATGAACTCTTTTGAACATTTTCATCACGTGTCCGTTAAATGGATATTATCATAGCCTAAGAGTGACTGGTTGATGCCGTAAGTCCTCCATCGCAGCCTCTGCTTTACGAATACATTGGGAAGCTTAAGTGACTGAACTTTCCATATATAGACAGTTATAACTGGAGCTTCCCGATGCAGCAGAGGTAGTCTTAATGGCCACCCTGTCCACACAATACCTCTGGAATCCATTCCGGTGGCCTCTGTTCCCCCCTCCCAATCCGACAATGACTCTGCGGCTCTGCGTTGCCCAGGAAAGCTCCTACACAGAGCTCTGCCACACAGAGAACCCCACACCCGCCGGCACCACACATTCCCAGCCACACGTCGGCCCAACTATCCCCAGCGAAAGCAAGACCCTCAGAGAAGTCAGAGTCCCATATATTGCCAGTGACATCACTGTAGCTTCCCTGGGGTCATCACTGGGGACACCCGACTGCTTTGAAGGTTTTGCCATCACAGGGAGATAATTGGCCACTGTGCAGGTGGGTATGTGCAAAGTGGGGATCTCTGTGTAGCAGTGCTCTGTATGTGAACTTCTCTGGGGAATGCAGAGCAGCTTAGTCTTAGTTGGACTAGATTGGTAGAGGGTGCAAGAAGGTCACGGGACTGAATCCCAGAGATGTTTTGCGGCAGAGTGGTGTCGGAGTAGCCTGGGTTTGGGAAAGCTAAAGGTACTCTAAGAATCCATCCTCAGAGTCCAAATCAAGATAACGATGCATCGGAGAGAAGACACAGACACGGAAGTTCATCAGTATCACACATGTGCCATATCTCTGGTGCTTGAGGCTGTTTCTCGTTTATTTATACACAATAAGGCAATACTAAGTTGAAGACCAATAGAAATCATATATGATTCAGTTCCATCCTCTAGAGGATAAAGAGTAACTACATGGACAGAGTGTGCTGGGGATAGGAAAGGTTTACTGTCATTGTTGTATAAAAAGTTAATGAATGCACAGGTTAAAAATACTGAATTAAAAAATATTGCACATTAGCACAAAGATTCAGGAAAAATAAGGAGTGAAAGTGAATGGGGAAAAATTATGTAATTAATTCCTAAGGTGTCTTAAAAACTTATAGAGTTACACAATATTTTATTGTACACAGATTACATAGAACACCTTTGTTCTTGTTTAAAATTGGGTATAAATTGGATGATAAATGCACAAAATGTGGAGATGTAGAACCTAGGAAAAAAAAATTGCTGCTGCAATGCGTTTCAACCTCGTACTGTGGTCAGTACGAGGTTGAAACGCGTTGCAGCAGCAATTTTTTATTGTTTTTTAGTATGTTCAGAAATAAATTGTTTTAAGTCTCATCTGATGGTTTTGTGGAATTACTGAACCACCCACACAAGAGCGCCCGATGCAAGGAGCATTTTTTTTTCCTATGTTCTAAGTAGTCATTTGTTCCTTATCTGTCTGTTACAAGAACGTATGCTTTGACCTTGTAATTGTGGAACAGCCATGAGATAAGATTCATTCTTGCCTGAGAATATGGATACTGTTCATTCAGGTGCAGAGATGGTGTAAAGTTTCATGGGAATTAGTTTTACATTTAAAAAGCCATTCTTGTTAGTGATTGGATAACGGCAACCCTATTCCCCTTTTGAAAGATCTAGGTAAAAGTAAGGGATATTATGGAATCAACTGCGGGGCTTTTTCTCCCCTTTTGCTCCTCCTCCACTGCCTCCACAATCCTCATTCATGGGATAGGGATGGGTAAGGTGTATTAACTATAAAATGTGTTATTGACATGCATTTTTGTGTAGGCAATAATGTATGTATGTTATGTTGGAAAAATAAAAATAAATATTTTTTAAAAACAAAATAAAAATAAAAAATGTGTGATGTATGTATGTATGTATGTATGTAGATGTAAACATTTTGAAAAAAAAGTAGGGCTGAAACATCACATGTGGTGAATAAATTCACTTTTTTTTCACTAACCGGAGTGCTGTCTCGTATTTTGGAGTTTTCTTGACTATATACACTACCGTTCAAAAGTTTGGGGTCACCCAGACAATTTTGTGTTTTCCATGAAAACTCACACTTATATATATGAAATGACTTGCAAAATAACTAGAAAATATAGTCAAGACATTGACAAGGTTAGAAATAATGATTTTTATTTGAAATAATAATTTTCTTCTTCAAACTTTGCTTTCGTCAAAGAATGCTCCATTTGC
This sequence comes from Rhinoderma darwinii, assembly GCF_050947455.1. Lineage (NCBI taxonomy): Eukaryota > Metazoa > Chordata > Amphibia > Anura > Rhinodermatidae > Rhinoderma > Rhinoderma darwinii. The sequence continues at coordinate 34,663,015 of NC_134698.1, forward strand.
AGCAATTACAGCATTGCAGACCTTGGGCATTCTAGCTGTTAATTTGCTGAGGTAATCGGGAGAAATCTCACCCCATGCTTCCAGAAGGCCCTCCCACAAGTTGGATTGGCTTGATGGGCACTTCTTGCGTACCATACGGTCAAGCTGCTCCCTCAACAGCTCTATGGGGTTGAGATCTGGTGACTGCGCTGGCCACTCCATTACAGATAGAATACCAGCTGCCTGCTTCTTCCCTAAATAGTTCTTGCATAATTTAGAGGTGTGCTTTGGGTCATTGTCCTGTTGTAGGATGAAATTGGCTCCAATCAAGCGCTGTCCACAGGGTATGGCATGGCGTTGCAAAATGGAGTGATAGCCTTCCTTATTCAAAATCCCTTTTACCTTGTACAAATCTCCAACTTTACCAGCACCAAAGCAACCCCAGACCATCACATTACCTCCACCATGCTTGACAGATGGCGTAAGGCACTCTTCCAGCATCTTTTCAGTTGTTCTGCGTCTCACAAATGTTCTTCTATGTGATCCAAACACCTCAAACTTCGATTGGTCTGTCCATAACACTTTTTTCCAATCTTCCTCTGTCCAATGTCTGTGTGCTGTTGGCCATATGAATCTTTTCCTTTTATTAGCCAGTCTCAGATATGGCTTTTTCTTTGCCACTCTGCCCTGAAGGCCAGCATCCCGGAGTTGCCTCTTCACTGTAGACGTTGACACTGGCGCTTTGCGGGTACTATTTAATGAAGCTGCCAGTTGAGGACCTGTGAGGCGTCTATTTCTCAAACTAGAGACTCTAATGTACATGTCTTGTTGCTCAGTTGTGCAGCGGGGCCTCCCACTTCTCTTTCTACTCTGGTTAGAGCTTGTGTGTGCTGTCCTCTGAAGGGAGTAGTACACACCGTTGTAGGAAACCTTCAGTTTCTTGGCAATTTCTCGCATGGAATAGCTTTCATTTCTAAGAACAAGAATAGACTGTCGAGTTTCACATGAAAGCTCTCTTTTTCTAGCCATTTTGAGAGTTTAATCGAACCCACAAATGTAATGCTCCAGATTCTCAACTATCTCAAAGGAAGGTCAGTTTTATAGCTCCTCTAAACTGCAAAACGGTTTACAGCGGTGCTAACATTATTGCACAAGGGTTTTCAAGTGTTTTCTAATCATCCATTAGCCTTCTAACTGAGTTAGTAAACACAATGTACCATTAGAACACTGGAGTGATAGTTGCTGGAAATGGGCCTCTATACACCTATGTAGATATTGCATTAAAAAACAGACGTTTGCAGCTAGAATAGTCATTTAGCACATTAACAATGTATAGAGTGTATTTCTGATTAATTTAATGTTATCTTCATTGAAAAAAACTGTGCTTTTCTTGCAAAAATAAGGACATTTCTAAGTGACCCTAAACTATTGAACGGTTGTGTATATATGATTTAGTTCCAGCCCAGTTATAGAGGTAGCTTAACAAATCACATTAAAGATCACTTTATAGTATATGAATATATTACATGCATAAAGAAACTATGGTAGCATATCTATATATGGCCTCAGGAAATGCTCTTGAGCCTCCTCCATTGGAATTAAAGTTTCAGCTTTACTAATTTTGTACCTGAAATCTTGTTAGGAGAAGAAAAGAGTTCCAGTCTCATTAAAAACTAAAAATCGTATTGTCTTGGGGTCGTAAAAACTTCACTCTATTATAATTGTTTAAAAAACAATTATTCGCTGAGACTTTCAAGGTCTAACACATGTTTTCACATAATTATTAACTCTCTATACTACAGATTTTTCTACTGAATGGTAAATGATTAAACAATAATTACTCTCATAGTAGTTATTCAGAGTCTCTCTGCTGCATCGGGAAGCTCCAGTGATAACAATCCAATGGACACCAGCTTTCCGATGTATACGTTTAACAGAGACCAGTGACGGATGCCATACAGCTGCATTCCTCACCCATAGGCTATTGTTGGTTGAAAAATAACAGACTTTATTCTTCAATTTAAGAATTGATGATTGGGAGTTCTAAATAACTAATTTGTTTAATTTGAGACCAAGTATTTTACATGACTATAGTTAGCTGAAAAAGTATTCATTATGTAGTCTGACAGACACCCCAACAAAAATCTGCAATAGCAAACTTCATTTGTTACCAGAGTTCGCTTTTTATTTAATAATTTAGGGATTTAGGTGAGTACAAAGATACTTTAGCTTATAGCACTGCATCATACTTCTAAACCTATATACATGCATTGACTGGTAAGATAGATCCTAGAGACAATTTTTACTTTGTAATATTAGCAATGTTCTGCAGTATTTTACTAAGTCAAATTTATCTTATGGATAAGTGACATACAAAATATGGCTTGGCTCAGGGGTTAGCACTGTTACCTTGCAGCACTGGGGTCTAGCAATGAATCCCACCAAGGACAACATCTGCATGGAGTTTGGATGTTCTTCCCATGTCTGTGTGGGTTTCCCCTGAGTTTTCTGTTCCAAAAAGATACAGTACTAACTAGTGTGTGTGCCTGTGATTGAAAAATGGAATTGGTGACAATCTTAGTACAGCGTAGCAGAACATGGCGCATTATAAGAAACTGGAAATAAATAAAAAATGCTAATGATGAATATGGTCTTGTTTTTCCAGGATGTCATTGAAGCTATTGCAGAATCTGCATTCAAAACTTCTGCTTATCCAGTGATATTGTCATTTGAAAACCATGTAGACTCGTGAGTGCTTCTATTGTACATTGTGATGACAGGCCAGTCATTACTGCCAGAATTAGTTAAAAAGAGTATGAGAATGCACTGTCCTTCATGCTAAGGCCCCATGCACATGTCAATAGCTTTTATCCGCAATTACGGATCCGAAATTGCGATTAAAATACTGAAACATTAATTTCTATTGGCCACGGACACCTTCCCATATATTTACAGGTGTGTATCCGGGCCGTAGAAATGCTAAAAAATAGGACATGTCCTATTTTTCACATTTATGGACCGTGCTCCTATACTTAGTACTGTGAGCACAGTCGCAAATGCAGATGACACTCCGCGGCCGTCTGTGCAGTATTCACTGACCGTAAATACTGCATGGATGTGTGCATGGGGCCTTAAGGGTTAAAAAAAAAGTAGAAAATGTGCATAATAACTGCATCTCAAAAAGACAGGTAAAAAGTACTTAATGTAGCTGGTAATACTGACCCGTGGGGACTCCGTGTGCCACAGTACAGGGTCTGTAGCACTACAGCGCTACTAAAAAAGCATATAGTGTGCATTAAAGAAAAAATAATCAGTGCTCCATGTTCTGAAAAAGGTGCATGGAAAAATTATTCTGATTATTTCACTGTACCAATTATGTGGTACAGGGGTGTAACTTGGAAACACTGGGCCCCATAACAAACTTTTGACTGGGTGCCACACACAGCCCGCCCTTGTAGATAGTGCTATACAGCCACTCCTGTAGACTGTGCCATACAGCCCCCCTTGTAAACAGTGCTATACAGCCCCCTGTAAACAGTGCTATACAGCCCCCCTGTAAACAGTGCTATACAGCCCCCCTGTAGACAGGGCTTTACAGTCTCCCCATACAGCGCTACACAGCCACCCCTGTAGACAGTGCAATACAGCCCCCCCGACAGGGCAATACAGTCTAGTATTTTCATTAAACAAACAGAATTAGGTGAATTTATAAATAATATTAATAATACATAAATACAATATTAGTCTATAAACTGAATGAAAGTATTGACATTTATTTGTATTTTAGGGTTAAGAGCACGTAATCTACAAGCACTTTTATTTTGCTCTTTTTATGTTATAGATAAAGCTTATATGTGGTAATATTTTATATTGTATTTTGCAGTGCAAAGCAACAGGCAAAGATGGCTGAGTACTGCAGAACAATATTTGGAGACATGTTACTGACTGATGTTCTGGAAAATTATCCAGTAAGTACAAAGAAGGTCTTGCTAGTGTCTCCTACTAGGAATCATGCACCCATAGTGTCCCCATACAGTATCCTGCCTTCATAGTGCCCCCCACACACAATATCATACTCCCATAGTGCCTCTCCCCAGTTTCATGCCTCCAGTGCCTCCCCACAGTATAATTTCTCCATAGTGCCCTCTTACACAGTATAATGTTCCCATAGTGCCCACACACACAAACACACACACACACACACACACACACACGCACACACACACACACACACACACACACACACACACACACACACACACACAGTATAATGCCCGCATTGTGCCTGCACACACAGTATAATTCCCCATAGTGCCTCCAAACACAATATTATGCCCCCATAGTGCCTCTCACACAGTATAATGCCACCATAGTGCCTCACACAGTATAATGCCCCTATAGGCAGATACAGTTGAAACCAGCCCACCCGGGACAGCAGGACACTACCTGGTCTCTGGGGACTATCCCACTGGCTGCTACTCTTATTTTAACTAGTGGTAAGTGTCTGTGCAGGGATCCTCTCTACACAGGTCCTACAATTCTGGTAGACGAGAGTGTGCTGAACCAACTCAAGGATCATAGAAAGGAAATGAGGCAAAGATTCACCAAGTCCCCCAACCCAAATGGTTAGGGATTTGATGCTATTAACCAGCCCGATTTTAGAGAGAGAAAGACAAAGTGCAGCTGCAACCCCTTCTTCTCCCTCCTCTATGTCTTCAATCTACTGAGTTACTGTAAATTGATTAATTTGAGGACTGATGAGATTTCTGTACATTGAGGGTATGTTCACACGCTTAACAAAAAACTTCTGAAAATACGGAGCTGTTTTCAGAGAAAACAGCCTCTGATTTTCAAGGGTTTTTGAAGCTGAAAATGAAGTTTCTTTTCATTTGGAGCTTCTTTTGAGGGTATGTTCACACGGCTTATTTTTGGCCGTTTTTCGGGCTGTAAATGGCCGAAAAATCGGCAGCAACACGCCTTCAAACATCTGCCCATTGATTTCAATAGGAAAAATGGCGTTCTGTTCCGATGGGTCGTTTTTTTACACAGCCGTTTTGAAAAATGGCCGCGTAAAAAAAACGCAGCGAAAAAGAAGGGCACGTCACTTCTTGGGATGTTTTTGGAGCTGTTTTTCATAGACTATTGAAAACAGCTCCAAAAACGGCCGTAAAAAACGAAGCGAAAAACGGAGCGAAAATCGCAAATGGCTCAAAAAATTTCTGAAAATCAGGAGCTGTTTTCCCTTGAAAACAGCTCCGTATTTTCAGACCTTTTTTACTCAGCGTGTGAACATACTCTGAGACTTCTTTTCAGGCTTCTTTTGAGGCGTTTTTCATGGCGTTTTTCATAGTGTTCAATGGAAAATCAGCTCAAAAAAATGCCTCAAGAAGTGACATGCACTTCTTTTTACGGAGCGTCTTTTTACGCTCCGTTTTTTAAAACAGCGTCGTAAAAAGACGCCCCGTATGAACTAAATGCTGTTTTTCCCATTGATTTCAATACCCTAGGGTATGTTCACACACAAACACACAGTGTGTTTAGGCATATTTCGGGGCATTTACGCCGCGAAAAACGCCTGAAAAAACGTTAGCTGAATGCCTACAAACATCTGCCCATTGAAATCAATGGGAAAAACAGTATTCAGTTCATACGGGGCGTCTTTTTACGCCGCTGTTATAAAAAACATTGCGTAAAAAGACTCTCCGTAAAAAGAAGTGCATGTCATTTCTTGAGGATTTTTCTGGAGCTGATTTTCCATTGAACACTATGAAAAACGCCTCAAAAGAAGCCTGAAAAGAAGCCTCCAAGGCTGTGTTCACACGGAGTTTTTTGCAGGACGAAAATTCCTCCTGCAAAAACTGCTCCAGTAGGTTTTTGCACAGTGGTTTGACAAAAACTCGTCAAAACACTCGTCGAGGTTTTTTTTTCCTCTTTCTGACTGATTGAAATGGGGTTTTGGAGGCGGAAACCGCCTCAAGATGGGTCATGACGCTTCTTTTTACCGCGACGCGTTTTTTTTACTCGCGGTAAAAAAACTCGTCCAACTCCCATTGAAATCAATGGGAGGCATTTTCGGGCGGTTTTTGAAGAGTTTTTTTGGCGCGGTTTCCGCGTCAAAAAACTTGTCAAAAAACTCTGTGTGAAAAAGCTCCAAATTAAAAGAAGCTTAATTTTCACCTTCAAAAACGTATTTTCAGATGTTTTTTGTTAAGTGTGTGAACATACCCTCACAGGCAAGCAGTAAAAGGAGAGCTACAGGCTTCTGAAAGTGCCACTTTCCCCATATAAGATATATTACAAAGTTTCATAAAGTTTCATTTCAAAGTTTCATTACAAAGTTTCAAAAATACTTTGTATGCAAAAAGAATTAAAACGATAGCTACAATTTAAAGTGAAATCTTAGTAGATCAGTGTTGTTTATTGCTAGTACCATATATATGTAGTTTAGAATACCAAATACATTGCAGTATTCACCCATAGATTTTATCTAGTTGTGCTCGGCATGAAAATTGATGATGGATATGTCATAACTTGAGATATATAGAAAATTAACGATCTCTGGACTAGAATAACAAGGAACACTACCAAGTGCCTACTTTTTTATTTTTTCAGCTAAAACCAGGATGTCCAGTTCCAAGCCCTAGTGATTTGCTAGGCAAAATCTTGATAAAAAACAAGAAGAACCAGGGTTTTTCATCTGTGGAGAAGAAATCACAAAATAGTGACTCAACAGAACAGGGAAGTTCTCATATAAGTGACAATTCAGGTAAAGAAGATATCTCTTGCAATGCTTGATAATCCTATTATCCTGTTTTTATAGTTCTTAATATTTAGATTTTTTTGCTTATACAACAAAGACATCATCATCAGTAAAGTATAGGCATATGTTTTATAGATAATCAAGCGGATGAGGATGCAGGTAAAGAAGGTGAAAGTGATGAACTTGTGGAAAATGTGGATGAAGAGATTAAACAGATGCAGTCAGATGAGGTGAGATTTACTGGTGGTGCCTACAATGATGCAAACATATTCACAGACCCCTGAAATTCCACATTTTCTCTGCAAACCCATGCTCCTGAACATTAGACAGGACAACCTTTTATTCGTCATAAAGAGACCTTTTTTTATGGTTTGAGAGTTGCAGTATCATAAAAATGCATATTTTTCCAAAAGTAATTCTAATTCATACCCTTTAAAATTCCCCACTCTGGTGGACTGGTACCCATATGATATCCTTGAAAGATTAGTAGATGGTGGCATGTAGACACCATTACAATATTCCTCCGTGGCTCCCATCTCACAACCTTTGCCATCTGAGAAGGAATCCAACTTTGGGCTCTACTTTGAGAGTGACCAAAAAATTTTTTTCAAAGTTCAAATATCTTTCTGTCTACTTTTTCTTTTTCTGGGAAACCTGTAATTTTCCACTGATAGTCAGGGTGTATGGATCATTCCTTATGTCACATACCAGGATGTTGATTTTGTAGGTTTACAGCTAGCTACACCCTGTAGCACCAGTCTCTAATCTGCCCTTCATCTCCAAACTCCTGGAACGCTTGGTCTACTCTCGCCTTATCCGCTATCTCTCTGCTAACTCCATTCTTGACCCCTTACAATCTGGTTTCCGCACTCTACACTCCACAGAAACTGCCCTTACTAAAGTCTCAAATGATCTCTTGGCGGCTAAATCGGACGGTAAATCCTCTCTCCTTATTCTTTTGGATCTCTCTGCAGCCTTTGACACTGTAGACCACAAACTCCTACTTAACATGCTCCACTCTATTGGCCTCAAGGACGCGGCTCTCTCTTGGTTTTCCTCCTATCTCTCTGACCGCTCATTCAGTGTGTCATTTGCTGGTTCCACTTCTTCTCCTCTTCCCCTTGATATCGGGGTTCCTCAGGGATCAGTCCTAGGTCCACTCCTCTTTTCTCTCTACACAGCTCCTATTGGACAAACCATCAGCAGATTTGGCTTCCAGTACCATCTCTACGCTGATGACACCCAATTATATACCTCTTCCCGTGACATCACCCCTGCTCTAATACAGAACACCAGTGATTGTCTGTCCGCTGTCTCTAACATCATGTCCTCTCTCTATCTGAAACTGAATCTTTCTAAAACTGAGCTCCTTGTGTTCCAACCATCTACTAACCTCCCTAAACCTGATGTCTCTATCTCTGTGTGTGGCACTATCATAACTCCTAAGCAGCACGCCCGCTGTCTCGGGGTTATTTTTGACTCAGATCTTTCCTTTACTCCTCACATACAATCACTTTCACGCTCCTGTCATTTTCACCTAAAAAACATCTCCAGAATCCGCTCTTTTCTTACGGAGGAAACTGCCAAAACTCTCATTGTTGCTCTGATTCACTCTCGTCTTGACTACTGTAACTCATTACTAGTCGGTCTTCCCCTCACTAAACTCTCCCCTCTCCAATCTATCCTCAATGCAGCAGCCAGGCTCATCTTTATGACCAACCGCTACACCAACACCTCTAATCTGTGCCAGTCACTGCACTGGTTGCCCATCCCCTTCCGAATAAAATTCAAACTTATTACTCTCACCCACAAAGCTCTCCACAGTGCTGCACCTCCTTACATCTCCTCCCTCATCTCTGTCTACCACCCTACTCGGGCTCTACGTTCTGCCAACGACCTTAGATTAAAATCCTCCATAATCCGAACCTCCCACTACCGTCTCCAGGATTTCTCTCGTGCTGCACCCGTCCTCTGGAATGTGCTACCCCAGACAATCAGATTAATTCCCAATATCCACAGTTTTAAACGTGCCCTGAAAACACATCTATTTAGACAGGCCTATAAAATTCCCTAATCTGACTCCTTTTCATGGCCCTCCATTTAGATTAGTCATCAGAATAAGATTCCCTCACACTCCTTCTCTTCATGTCCGTCATACACGGATACTGGCTGGTGACCGGCTCATGCAGCTTTATGTTACCACCGCATGTGTATAAAAATGGCCGGACCATTGTACAGAACAAACACTATTACACTTTGTGTCTCCCTTATGTCCTCATAGATTGTAAGCTCTTGCGAGCAGGGTCCTCACTCCCCAGGTTTGAATTGTAAATGAACTTTGTCACTATGTAATGTCTGATATTGTTTTCATGTTCCCTCTACATTGTAAAGTGCTGCGTAATATGTTGGCGCTATATAAATAAAGATTATTATTATTATTATTATTATCTAAGGTAACTTTTTCTTTATCCATGACCACTACAAAGAGGAAAGGCTTAGGGGTTTTCCAGCCAGAAAAAATTGATGGCCTATCCGCAGGATAGGCCTTCAATAACTGATGAGTCGGGTCTGACTCCCAGGACCCCCACTGATCAGCTGTTTTGAAGGGGGTATGAGCCCTGCTTCTCCTTCATTTCTTCTTGCTTGCTGTGAATCTTCGACACACATGTAGCGGCGATTCATAGGTATTGTCAGCCTTTTCTCCCATTAAAGTAAAGTGGGAGAAAAGGCTTCAAAACAGTTGATCAGCGGGGTCCCAGGATTCGGACACAGACCCATCAGCAATTGATGGCCTATTCTGAGAATAGGCCATACATTTTTACTGCCTATAAAACCCCTTTAAGAGTACCAATCCTTAGGTACACTTGTAGTCAGTTGTAGTGGTATTTGGGACAAGAAGAGTTTGTGTAGGTTACAGGGCAGTTGTGACAATCGGAATTTTCCCAGATTGGTAAACTGTTATCAATTCACAATGCCAAGCCTCAAGGCTTGGCATCATCCCAAACAATTTTGCTAAATACGTCTTTGACTTTTGTTCAGGATGTGCCACACATTTCAGATTCTGTTATTATCATTAGTGTCATTAGATTAACATTAATTTATTATATTGGTTGTCCTTAGTTGAATGAAGTTTAACAATTTTTACTTCACCACTTTTCATGTGTACAGGGCACTGCTGGGCAGGAGGCAACAGCTTATGAAGAGATGTCAAGTTTAGTCAACTACATTCAGCCAGTAAAATTTGAGTCATTTGAAGTCTCTGGGCGTAAGAAGATCTTTCTAAACCATAATTATTTATTGTAAAATATTAAAGTTAATTAAATTAACATTTTTATTCATGATCAAATTAAAGCGGATCCGTCATCTGTATATATGCTGTTCTATCTAAGGGTAGAATATTACAGGGACTGGTCAGCTCTCCTATTAGAAGAGAGCTCCCCCATTCTTCTCACAGTGATTGATGGCTGACTGCTGTGTATGCTGTGAGGGCAGGGAGAGGCGGCGGGGTGAGCGCTCTCCTCATAAATACATCAGACTCATAAGTATCCAGTGCAATCTTTGATCGCTCTTATTAACCAAAGGCACAATATTTAAAAAATATTAAAATATTGTGCCGTTTGGGCTAATAGCTGAGAGTAGACCTGACTGTACTGTGCTTCCCTTACCTTGATTGTCTTTTATATCACCAGGATAAGTTAATAGGATAATAGTATCTGTATTCACTTATTATTTTTAATTACATTCCTAGCATTAAGTACATAGAGATTTGAATATAGAAACTGTTATCTCCTGTACAATATCATTATTTATATGCATAAAGCTATACAGTCTAACTACATGATAAAAAAAAATTTGTTTTATTATGACAACCATTATTAAAGTTTGTCCTTTATATGCACGTGTTCTTTAAACCTTTATAAAAGTCACTTCTTTATTGCCTTGAGTAGGGCTTGGTTCACATAAGGCTTGGCAATTGCATTAAGTGGGACCCTTTTGTACTGGTCTTCCAAACATATTCCCCAGATATATACAACTATATGCCTATACAGTTCCATGTATCTGCCATTTAAAAAAGAAACGTATACCATGTGGTTAACATTGTACTGAAAAGCATTGTCGACTGCACTTTTTGAAATAGTTAAGGCAACAGTATACTGATGTTTATGGGCTAAATATATGCCAAAAAGACTCTCGTTTGGCATAAGTTTGGCTACTGAAGTCTATGAGCATGTTAGATGTATAGGAGCGGAGATGGTTGTGTGAATCTAGCCTTACAGTGTTCAAAGTTATTCTCATTTTTTTCTCCAGAAAAGAATCAAAGTTATGTCATTTCTTCATTCGTGGAAACTAAAGCCTACGATCTACTGACCAAGTTTCCAGTACAGTTTATTGAGTATCCTTAATTTTACTCCTTACAAAAAGGCCAATATGTAATTTCCACAGGAACACATATTTACTAAAAATACATGACTTTTCAGACAATAATGCTGAATAGTGTATCACTTACTACTAATACTTAAACAGAACGCAGATATTTATTTCCTATACAATCTATTCAGATACAATAAGAGACAAATGAGTCGAATTTATCCAAAGGGAACGAGGATGGATTCATCTAACTACATGCCTCAAATGTTCTGGAATGCAGGATGTCAGATGGTGGCGCTTAACTTCCAAACCATGGGTTAGCTGTAGTTCTTCATTAAATGCTTTATAGTTAGAAGTGATCAATTAGTTTGTAAAATTAAAAACATACACATGCCTATCAAGTTTTAAAAAATATTAGGACTTTATATCCCCGATTGATCCCTTGTCGTTTGAGGGCATAGTATTCTCATAATTATTATTATTATGATACATGATATATTCATTCATTTGTAATTATTATACACTTTTGTTCCTAGACATGGCAATGCAGCAGAACATGGCCATCTTTGAGTTCAATGGCAGCACTGGGTACATACTAAAACATGAATTCATGCGTCGAGCAGACAAGCAATTTGACCCATTTACAGTTGACCGTATTGATGTGGTTGTGGCCAACACACTTGCAATTACAGTAAGTTACCGTCGGTTTGCCAGATTTCACATTTAGGCTAATTGACATGTCATAAAACGATATCACTGCTTAGCGCCTAGAACAATGAGAATGCATGGGAGGCAAGCATTCTGGATATAGCTGTTATTATGCATCTACATAAACACAAGATTATTGATGAGGTCTTCTCTCCTCAGATAATATCGGGTCAGTTCCTCAGTGACAGGAGTGTGAAAACCTATGTAGAAGTTGAGCTCTTTGGACTACCTGGAGATCCCAAGCGCAAATACAAAACCAAATTAACCTCTACTGCAAACTCAATAAATCCTGTATGGAAAGAAGAGCCTTTTGTGTTTGAAAAGGTAATGTGAGGATACAATTTGATGCTCTACATGCAGGGGTGACATTTATATACTACAAACTAAAGGGCATGCCTTCTGGTCTTGGACTAGTAGTTGAGATCTCTTCCTGGGGTTCCCTAGTTGTTGAAAGCTCTCCATAGTGTGAGACCTATGTAGTCCCATCATTAGAACATATTGACTCTTGGGATCCCAACTTTTAATGTAAACTATGTTTAATTTATTAGCAATAATTCAGTTGTTTTTAAATATATTTACAGTTAGACAACCACTTTTTCAAATTAAGCCGGATCAGCGATCACCTGATTGCCACAAGTCTGGTTTCCGAAGCATCCGGTGAACAACAGGGGGAAGGTGTGCCCAGCTACACATTTACCCTGCAGCAGCAGAGATGTAGTAGTAGTACATGGTGACCATTTAAATTAATGGGCAACCATGAAATACATGGCCAAGTCCACCTGAGTGAAATGCACTTTTTGTTAGTAGCTCTCTGGATAATAAAAAAGTGTCCCAACCAGGGAAGTCCCCCTCCATGTGTCCTAGAAGGACATAATGACAGAGAACAATCGCTTTGATGTTCAGTCTGTAAAATATTTTCAAACCTGATTTTTAAGGCAAACAGAATGCTGGCATTGACATTACTACACATTTATATTTATAGCAAACCTACTAATCTATATGACTTAGGCTACATTCACAATGAACAGTGAAAAACGGCCGTGCGATGGTAGTTTTTTTTTTACGGCTGTCACACGGCCGTTTTCAGAATAATGAAGTTCTATGGGTGTATTCACACGGGCGTTTTTTTTTTTTTAACGACCTGTGAATACCAGCCATCAAAAAATAGGACATGTGCTATTTTTGTCTATTTTCAACTGAATGGATCAGTTTTTAGAATCAATCCATAGAGCTCAATGGATCCGTTTTTACCAGCCGTTTTTCAGGAATCAATCCTTATATAACGGCCGGTAAAAACTGATCCTAGCCGTGGACTCTCCGCACACAGCACTACTTTGACTGCTGAACCCTGCAAAGCCCCTGACAGCAGGATCCATATATGGACATTGAAGTCAGGGCTTTCAACTATGGAGTACTTGGCCAGAGCATCGCAATATCTCTGGCCGGGGATTCCTGTTTTGGGAAAGACATATATGGACCGTGGCATCAGGGGATCCCTCTGACACCTCCTGTAGATAACACCCCAATGTAGATAGCACCACCCTGTACATAGTATCGACCCCCCCTCGAGTAGATAGCAAACCCCACCCCCGTAGATAGCGACACTGTAACTCCCTGTAGGAGCGGAATCCCCGGTGGCCACAGCGGCGGATTCCGCTCCTGGAGAAGCCCACGGCATCACTATCCATATATGGACAGTGACATCAAGGGGTTACTCCTGGAGCGGAATCCCTGCCAAGAATGCTCTGGCTGGGTTTCCCCTCCTGGAGGAGACCCTGGCGTCACTATCCATATATGGACAGTGAGGTCAGGGGCTACTCCTCAAGCGGAATACCCGGGGGCTAATACAATTTTAACTGCTATAACATACTAGCCTTTGTACCACTGTTCTCTGTGATACCAGCATACGTTCAGCAGTCTGCAGCTGCTGATGCGAGCATTCACACTTCAATATCAATCATACTCTATCCTGCCACAGTCTAGCAGAGTTCACATAGAGCATGTGCTTGTTGTCTGTAGCTAAATTTTAACTCATTGTGCCCTGTGTTATCTATTCCTGGACCTTTTATTAGCCTATCATTAAAAGTTACATTTTACTTACACTTACTTACACTTAGTTAGTAGCTGGGAAACTTATGAGTCTGGGAAAAACATTAGTTTTTTCGATTCAATCACATACCTGCCAGCTATTAGGTTCTTCTCAGTATCTTAGAATACCCGGCCAGAGCGCTGCCGTCGCTCTGGCTGGCGATTCCGCTCGGAAGCCCCTGTCATCACTATCCATATATGGACAGAGACGTCAGGTGCTCCATCTATGAACGAAATCCCCGGCCAGAGGGACTCTGCTCCTACAGTGAGCTACAGTGGCGCTATCTACAGCTGGGGTGCTATCTACAAGGGTGGCGCTATCTACATGGGCACTGTATGGAGGTCTGGCACTATCTACAGAGGACACTGTGGCTCTATCTACATGGGCACTGTGGCACTATGTGGGCTCTGGCACTTTGTATGTTGGCACTGTTACTTTTATATGTGGGCACTGTGGTACTATGTGGACACAGTGGCACTATCTACAATGGGCACTGTGGCGCTATGTGGGCACTGTCACTTTATATGTGGGCACTGTGGTACTATGTGGGCACTGTGGCACTATATTGGGCACTGACACTTTTATGTGGGCACTGTGGCACTTTATTTGTGGGCACTGTGGCACTATCTACAGTGGGCACGGTGGCATTATCTACAATGGATACTGTGACACTATCTACAGGGACATTGCGGCACTATCTAAATGGGCACTGTGGTGTTTTCAGGTCGTTGGGACAAAAAAAACCCTGACAAATTAAATCCATCTTTTTTTTTAACGGCCATGAAAAATGGATGGCAAACGGATGACAAATGGCTATTAAAAATGGACATATGGACTGGAAATGGATGAAAACTAGGAGACACATGCAAAACAGCCATGAAAAACTGACAGTCGATCAGATTTTAATGGCCATTTTTTTTTTCACTGTCGTGTGAATGTAGCCTTATGGGTTTGTTAAATACTTTTGCTTTATCACCTTCTAGATCCTAATGCCAGAGATGGCATCTCTACGAGTTGCAGCATTTGAAGAAGGAGGCAAATTTATTGGTCATCGGATCATCCCAATTGATGTGATACGATCAGGTACATGTTCTGCTAATACCAACATGAAAAACATTATTTCAAACATGCGTGATTTTTTTTTTAGGATGTGAGCTTCACTCACTCACACGCAAGTACATATGCAAAGAAGTATACTTGGCAGACAAAACAAAGTGTATTTATTAATATTTTGTTGTCTCATATTTTTTTATTTTTATTTCTGTGGTTCCTTAATAGTGATTGCATAATGCTAGCATATGGTGTATACATTAGGCGTGCTAACTCGGGGTGGGTTCCGCCTAGATTCACAATAGAAGTCTAACATGCAAGAAAGGTCCAAGGCACGGCCAGTTACATTTTTACTGCTTTATCGTGGAGCACAAAAGCACACAACAGTGTCGCTTCGGTGCACAGGCCTTCCTATACAGCTTGATATGTCTCTGTTATGTCTTTTTTGCTCCACAATAAAGCATTAAAAATGTAACTGGCGGTGCGTTGGACCTTTCTTCCAAATCGCTAAGGCATGCCATCAATATGTGATCAGTGCAGGGGTCCAGCCACTGTGACGCCCACTAATCATGAGAACTAAGAGGCCACTGTAGCCCCTTCAGCTTTTACCAGATAAACCTATCTATAATGTTCTATTCAAATGAATGGGGCTGAGCTGATGAAGGTGGCTCTGTGTTTGATAAAAGCTATGGGGGCCACAGTATACCAAGTGTGGCAGGCCCTGTGTTCTTGTGATCAGACCTCCGCCGATCACCTATTGATCGGTGGAGTTTGCATATTATGAAACTACTTTTACAAATAGACTATTATAAAAACACAGGTTCCTGATCTGACTCATCATTTCGAAAAATCCCTTGCAACCCACCAATAGCTACAATCTTGGTATGTAAATCCTAGTACAAAGGCAGATCTGGAGAACATGTCCAGAATTTCACTATGTTGTAAGAGAGGGGCTGTATGAGTTTTGCAGTTTAAAATGTAGATACATATTTGCTAAGATTTGTTGATAGGTTTCGGCCTCATGCAAACAGCAGAGCTGCTCCATGCTATGGAGCCACAGAGACCCAATGTGCTGCAGTACCATGCAGAATATATACAGACCTGTTCTCCCATTTGTTAGTACTCCAATAGGAAAAAATCTTTGTATGCCTTTATATGAAATCAGAGGTATACGGAGGTACAGTAAGGTCCCCATGCACCATAAGTGCATGTACAGCTCTGTACAACACGTGACCCGTAATATGGCCATGTGCAAGAGGTCTTACCCTGAAAACACTGGGGCAGATTTTTCAATACTGTTTCTTGAATGTCAAATTCTAGCACTGTAAAACTGTCATTAACTTTACTTTGTGTGTAACATACTACAACCGTAAATGTATGCAATACTAATGACGGTTATATAATATACATAAGCCCCATGCCAGGTCTGACCTGCCCACATTAGCTTCACTTCTGCATTGCCAAAATCTCTTTAGACATTGATAAATATGTTCTAGAGCTGTAAGTAAGGAATTATACATATATCATAGCAATCTGGTATTTCACAACTGCATGATAAATATGGCACTCTTTTCAGGACCAGATCATGCCAGCTTTTAATTTATGACACATTGATATATCTACCCCATTGTGTATTCTCATTTAGTATCATACATACAATTTGGTTTTATAATGATGTCTCTTTGATTTTTTTACCAGGATACCATCATATATGCCTTCGGAGTGAAAGTAACATGCCACTCACAATGCCATCTCTGTTTGTCTATGTGGAGGTGAAAGACTATGTGCCAGATACATGGGCAGGTATATTCAGCATGTCATTATTGTGTTCTATTTTTTTATTTTTTTTAGCAGCTTAACTATAGGTTCTTAGAATAAAGTCAACACCGAGAAAGATGCTCCAAGAAAGAAAAGTAGGAGCCCATATTAAAACATTGTGTTCTGGTTTGAAAACACTTTGCATAAAATAATAGGGAATTGCATAAATCATAATATATTTTTATTAATAACAGAATCACATCACAGAATCACAGCTTGCTGTCAGGAACATAGGAGGAATTTGATGCCTTTCTTCAAAAACATGATATTACAAGTTACCTGTATTAGGTCTCATTCACAGTGCAGAGCTGTACTACAGGGCTGCAGGGATTACTTGTGCCGCCATATGGTGCATCATTGGGTGCCTTATGTGGTAGATATCTGCCCTTAGAAGCACTGCTGGACCAACAGTCTCTCTTGTGGTTGACAAACTCATGTGACGACACGCCTTTGTAGTGGAGCCAACAAATATATATTAAAAAAACTGCTGTTTTTACAATATTTAATATAAAGCACTTTGACTTATTCTTGTAACTAGAGACGTGCTCTCAAAACACCAATTTAAAACGACGGAAGCCTTAAATAACGGTGACAAACGGAAACCATTTGCACCAAATCAGTCACCATTAAAATCAATGGTGATGCAAACGGAAACCTATGGTTTCCGTTTGTTTCAGATTGGATTGCGTTCATGGGATCCCCTGACAGAACGGTCCGACGGAACCCATGAATGGAGTCCCAACGCAGATGTGAATGAAGCCTAAGATGTTATTAATTGTATATTTAAGGTTTGTGTTGATTTGTGATGAATTCTGTTTTTATTACACAGGAGTATTATTATTTTTATATCTTTATGATAACATAATAACATATTATCATTACTTGGTGTCTTGAGAGCCGTTGTAATATAGTTACATTGTCCAAATAAAGTTTTTTTAGGGGTACGAAGGCTCACCAGTGTATGTGTCACTTATACTTATTGGTATTTACTATTGGTGGACTGTTCAAGTTTACTTAAGTATACTTGTCCCTGACCTATTTTTTAACTTATTCCGTTGCATGACGGACACCATCGGCGCCCGACAGAACCCATTGAATTTAATTGTTTCCATTGGCTTTCTGTCGGGGTGTCCATAGTTTTACTGGAGACAATTGTGCAGCATGCTGCGCTATTGTCTCCAGTGAACTTCGGTAATCTCGGCTAGATCTGCGACGGAGGCCCCTAACGGAGCCTCCAACACAGATTTGAACGAGGCCCTTCTATATATATATATATATATATATATTTTTTTTTTATGCATTGTTACAGTATTTCTTAATGTATATTTGACAACCTCACTAGACTATATAGGTTCTGAATGGAACTTTCTAATGTTGTGTTTTACAGAACTGACTCACGCGCTCTCAAATCCCATCAAAGCTTTCAAAGCACAGGAAAAATCATCAATAAAGTTGAATAACAAAGCATCTGATGAGGTAGTGAGTACAAGATTTTATATTGCTGAGACAACATGAATTTTTGCTATTCTAGTTTTGTTGCTTCTTAATTGAAAAACAATATATAAATATTTTAAGCCCAGCTCTTTACCCTTCTAAGTTTGCTGCCTGGACATACATAAGTAGAAGCTACATTCAATCAGATTGCCATGAACAGAGTCTACAAGTTTGTGTCTGTATGAAAGGTTTCTCCTCTCTCCTCCCTCTCTTAGCTCTTTGTCCGTTCCCTCTCAGTGTGCAGAGATATGCCTGATTTAATGTCATAATTTATTATGAATTTATTATGTTTTCTATCTAAAATTCACATTCTAAAGCCTAAAAATAGTTACATAGTTACATAGTTAGTACGGCTGAAAAAAGACACATGTCCATCAAGTTCAACCAAGGGACGGGAAAAGGGAAGGGAAAAATTTCTACACATAGGAGCTGAGGCTGGGTTCACACGACCATGTTACGTCCGTAATGTACGGTACGTATTTTGTCCGGAAGACCCGGACCGAACACACTGCAGGGGGCCGGGCTCCTAGCATCATAGTGATGTACGATGCTAGGAGTCCCTGCCTCGCTGCAGGACAACTGTCCCGTACTGTAATCATGATTACAGTACGGGACAGTAGTTCCACGCAGAGGCAGGGACTCCTAGCGTCGTACATCACTATGATGCTAGGAGCCCGGCCCCCTTCAGTGTGTTCGGTCCGGGTCTTCCGGCTAAAATACGTTCCGTACATTACGGACGTAACATGGTCGTGTGAACCCAGCCTAATACTTTTTTGTTCTAGGAAGTTATCTAACCCTTTTTTAAAGCCATCTACTGTCCCTGCTGTGACCAGCTCCTGCGGTAGACTATTCCATAGATTCACAGTTCTTATAGTAAAGAATGCTTGTCGCCTCTGCAGGTTGAACCTTTTTTTCTCCAGACGGAGGGAGTGCCCCCTTGTTCTTTGAGGGGGTTTTACATGGAACCATATTTTTTCTATGTGCCATTAATATATTTATATAAATTAATCATGTCCCCCCTTAGTCGTCTTTTTTCAAGGCTAAATAGGTTTAATTCTTTTAATCTTTCCTCATAACTTAGATTCTCCATGCCCCTTATTAGCTTCGTTGCTCTTCTTTGTATTTTTTCCAACTCCAGGGCATCCTTTCTATGAACTGGAGCCCAGAACTGAACTGCATATTCTAGATGAGGCCTCACTAATGCTTTGTAAAGTGGCATTATTACATCCCTGTCCCGCGAGTCCATGCCTCTTTTAATACACGACAATATCCTGCTGGCCTTTGAAGCATCTGATTGACACTGCATGCTGTTATTTAGTTTATGATTTACAAGTACACCCAGATCCTTCTCAACAAGTGACTCCCCCAGTGTAGCTCCCCCTAGGACATATGATGCATGCAGGTTGTTGGTACCCAGATGCATAACTTTACATTTATCTACATTAAACTTAATTTGCCAACTAGATGCCCAAACAGTTTGTTTAAATCCGCTTGCAATTCACGAACATCTTCCATAGTCTGAACTATATTACATAGCTTGGTGTCATCTGCAAAAATAGAAATAGTGCTATTAATCCCATCCTCTATATCATTAATAAATACGTTGAATAATAGTGGTCCCAGCACTGAACCCTGGGGTACACCACTTATTACCGGGGACCATTCAGAGTAGGAATCATTTGCCACAACTCTCTGGATACGGTCCTTGAGCCAATTCTCAATCCAATTACAAACTATATTTTCTAAACCTATAGTCCTTAATTTACCCATTAGGCATCTATGGGGGACAGTGTCAAATGCCTTTGCAAAGTCCAAAAACACTAAATCCACAGCGGCCCCTCTGTCTAGGCTTCTGCTCACCTCTTCATAAAAACAGATCAGGTTAGTTTCACAACTTCTGTCCTTAGTAAAACCGTGCTGGCTGTCACTTATAATACAATTTTTTGTCACATAATCCTGTATATAGTTCCTCAATAGCCCCTCAAACATTTTCCCCACGATGGATGTTAAGCTTACTGGTCTATAATTACCCGGGGAAGACCTAGAGCCCTTTTTGAAAATAGGCACCACATTTGCCCTGCGCCAGTCCCTTGGCACTATACCAGTCACTAGAGAATCTCTGAATATTATGAAAAGGGGGACAGAAATAACTGAACTAAGCTCTTTAAGAATTCTAGGGTGCATCCCATCTGGTCCCGGGGCCTTGTGCACATTTATTTTATTTAATTTAGCTTGGACCATATCTACATTTATCCAATTCAGTATATCAACTGATATATTAACAGCACTGGCACCGGCTACATCAGCTGCTCTTTCTCCTGTTGTATATACAGAGCTAAATAACCCATTTAGTAACTCTGCCTTCTCTTGATCCCCTGTGACCAACTCCCCATTACCACTATCTAGGGGTCCTACATGTTCAGACCTTGGCTTTTTTGCATTTATATACTTGAAGAATTTTTGGGGATTTGTTTTACTATTCCTGGCCACCTGTATTTTCATCTTCTCAGTTTGATGAACAAATCAAACACGTGTGCTGGAATGTCACAGGTTATGGATCATTCATGTAAATGTATAAAGTCAACCCATAAAGAGTTAAACATATAAAAGCACATACAAGTTAAAGGGCTTTTTCAGAACTAAAATATTGATGACCTATCCTTAGAATACACTTGAATGGAGTTGGACTACAATACCAGGCACAGCTAAACATACGGAACAGCCGACGTGCTTAGATAAACATTTAAGGGTTAACTCCAGGGAGCTCCATAGCCCATTTGTTCTGACAACCAGTGGGGATCTCGGAGGTCGGATCCCTACCGATCCAACAATGATGGTCTAAGCTAAGGATAGGCCATCATTGTATTAGCCTTCGAATAAACTTGAATGTAGTTGAGTGATTACATAATTTAGGGAGGTAGTAACTGCAAGCATGGGATTCTGGTTCTTACATTTACTGAAGGCAGGCCTCATGCACACGGCTGTGCCCGTAATCACGGTGCACGATTACGGGCATGGCAGGCCGCTGGCGGCCGCGGACAGCCAAAATCATTTTTGGCCCATCCTCCTATACAAAGTATGGGAGCACAGTCCGTAAAAAGCAAAAGATAGGACATGTGCTATCTTTTGCGGAAGCTTTCTACGGCTCGGTCACCTTCCCGCAAATATACGGGAAGGTATCCGTGGTCAATAAAAGTGAATTGGACTGTAATTGCGGCCATAATTACGGGCCGCAATTACGGACAAATTCTACGGTTGTGTGCATGGGGCCTCAATGAATGTGTTGCTTATGTGCAGTCTAGTGAGTTATAACTTGAAACATATAAAACAAAGGATTACAAATAAAAATTGTCATTCAAAAATGTTTTTGTTCAGATCATTAGAAATGTTTTTCCTTGTATTTATATTGTTCTAAATATTGAAGTATATTAATGTGTATCTCTTTTTTTCATTTACCAGAAATCAGTGAGCCTTCAGTCCAATGGAATTTGTGGCTCTATCAAACTGTCTAACACATTGATCCAGAATTGTACTGCAAGTAAAGTTCACTTTTCTCCACTTATTTTACTTTGAGAAACTAATTACTTGATTAATTTATTGCTTATTAACAAACTGAACTCTGTGAAACATAGTCCCTATTCACATCACGTTTATGGGCTATGTATTCTGTAACATACCCATAAGATTATATGAGCCAAATGTATGCCAAAATAGTGTCCTCTTGGCATACGTTTGACAGCAAACAACTGGGTCTGTTACTGGAATGTTGATCACAACACTGTCCACCAGCTTCAATAGTTTCACCTGGTTTGCACTGTCGGAGAACAAATGCACTCAAGTAGTCAGATGTGTAATGTATTTATTACTTCCCAGTATGACTAGTCAGGGAGAGAATCCCTGAAAGATGAAGCTCAAGCAATACTCTGTTCATACTGTTTTGGAGTGTATATTTGGCTCATGTTCCAGAAAATGTTCCTGGCTCATACGCCAACTGTGCCCATAGAACCCTTTGTGCCCAACAAATACCAAAAGTGTGTCTTTTTGGCATACATTGACCTGCTAGGTGTTGATATTCCTTATTACTGCTGAATAGGAAAGCACAGCCTGCTGCAGTCGGCCACTGCAAAAAAAGGATACTGTGCTATATGTTTTATTACAATGGGAGACATATGCAACTGTATGTCATGTAATGGAGCATCAGGAGCATTTCCCAATGTATGCATCTTTCTTTGCATGATAGTGACATAAACACCACACACAATAAGTGCAGTAACCAGCGGGTTGTGAACCCACTGTGCCACTTAACTGATTTGACTTTGGGCCACCTCTAAGGGCGTTGTCTAAGTAGTCTCCCCGGTATTCACTCTTTAACCCCGTACAGGGATCTGGACTTCGCTGCGGGCAAACCACCAGGTTGCTACCTCCTGAGGTGATCCTGGTATAAGTAGCAGCTGGCACAATTGACCAGGAGACAATGGTGAAGTACACCGTAGAGTCAGGCAATAGGCCAGACAAAGTTTGTCTGAGGTTAGGGCTAACTGAGACCGTGCAGGGATGTAAGCAGGCAGAGGGTCAAGACAGGCAGTACCGGCAGTAGACAGGCTGGAATACTCAGGTAAACTAAATACATTAATGAAAATTGCTCAGGTGTCAGGTGACCAGTGAGGCTGCCTTAAGTATGTACTGGGCATCTGGGACTGGTTGGAGACTAAATGAGTGCGCGCACACGCTGACCCTTTAAGATTCCGAAAGAACATAGAACCGGCACCATAGAACCGGCTGCAGCAGATAGGGGAGGAGGAGCGGGACGTCAGGGAGCAGAAGCACACTGGTGTCCTTGCGTGCCGGAGGAGGAAGCATGCCGGCGAGCACGGAATGCCAACCAATACATGGCCTGCATTACACTAAGATTTCTCTTTTTCCTCACACACCTCCCTTCGAAAAGGGATGATCTATCTTTCCCAGCCTACAAGAACTACCCATCACTAACTAATAGCTCACACAAGTACAGTTTGATTCCTACCAACAAAAAAAAACCTTAGCTTTTCCTGCCTAACCCCTATAGTCAGGGCCGGCCTTAGGATAGATGGCGCCCCATGAGAAATTATCTTTCGGCGCCCCATCCCATCATAAAAAAAATACCCCATAAAAAATTATAATGCCCCCCCACAGTATAATGCCCTATATAGTGCCCACATACAGTATACTGCCCCTTCAGTGATCCCCCATACAGTTTAATAATAATATTTAATAATATAATAAATTATAACCCCTTCAAGGACACTGTATTATGCCCCCTAAGTGCCACAAAGTACATTTCCTCCTGTAGTGCCCCTACACAGTATAATGTCCGCTTAGTGGCCTCCACAAAGTATAATGCCCCCCTCCCCCGGCTGTGACACACAGTGCCCCCTTATAGATAGTGCCCCCCTGTAGATTGTGCCAAACAGACTCCCTGTAGACAGTGCCCTAATCCCCCACCTCCTCCTTGTAAACAGTGCCCTAATCCCCCACCTCCTGCTTGTAGACAGTATCATACATCCTCCCACCTCCCCCTTGTAGATCGTGCCATACAGCCCTCAACCACCCGCATGTAGACAGTGCCATACAGCCCCCCACATCCCCCTTGTGGAAAGTGCCATATATCCCCCATCTCCCCCTTGACCCCAAAGAATATAAAATCATACTCACCTGGGCCCTGTTCCCACGACTAACTGAGCTGCTCCACGACGGGATACTTGCGTAGGCCGGCGTGATCCTATAGCCTAGTACAGAGTTTCCTAACCTCTACGGACTCAAGGTACGCCTGGAAAAAAATAAATTACTCATGGCATCCCTACCAAAAAAAAATAAAAAAAAGACAGAAAACGGTTAAAAACAATTTCAGGAATTTTGAAGTACACTACCATTCAAAAGTTTAGGGTCACTTAGAAATTTCCTTATTTTTGAAAGAAAAGCACAGTTTTTTTCAATGAAAATAACATTAAATTAATCAGAAATACACTCTATACATTGTTACTGTGCTAAATGACTATTCTAGCTGCAAACGTCTGGTTTTTAATGCAATATCTACATAGGTGTATAGAGGCCCATTTCCAGCAACTATCACTCCAGTGTTCTAATGGTACATTGTGTTTGCTAACTGTGTTAGAAGGCTAATGGATGATTAGAAAACACTTGAAAACACTTGTGCAATTATGTTAGCACCGCTGTAAACAGTTTTGCTGTTTAGAGGAGCTATAAAACTGACCTTCCTTTGAGCTAGTTGAGAATCTGGAGCATTACATTTGTGGGTTCGATTAAACTCTCAAAATGGCTAGAAAAAGAGAGCTTTCATGTGAAACTCGACAGTCTATTCTTGTTCTTAGAAATGAAGGCTATTCCATGCGAGAAATTGCCAAGAAACTGAAGATTTCCTACAACGGTGTGTACTACTCCCTTCAGAGGACAGCACATAAGGCTCTAACCAGAGTAGAAAGAGAAGTGGGAGGCCCCGCTGCACAACTGAGCAACAAGACAAGTACATTAGAGTCTCTAGTTTGAGAAATAGACGCCTCACAGGTCCTCAACTGGCAGCTTCATTAAGTACCCGCAAAGCGCCAGTGTCAACGTCTACAGTGAAGAGGCGACTCCGGGATGCTGGCCTTCAGGGCAGAGTGGCAAAGAATAAGCCATATCTGAGACTGGCTAATAAAATGAAAAGATTAATATGGGCAAAAGCACACAGACATTGGACAGAGGAAGATTGGAAAAAAGTGTTATGGACAGACGAATCGAAGTTTGACGCAGAACAACTGGAAAGATGCTGGAAGAGTGCCTGACGACATCTGTCAAGCATGGTGGAGGTAATGTGATGGTCTGGGGTTGCTTTAGTGCTGGTAAAGTGGGAGATTTGTACAAGGTAAAAGGGATTTTGAATAAGGAAGGCTATCACTCCATTTTGCAACGCCATGCCATACCCTGTGCACAGCGCTTGATTGGAGCCAATTTCATCCTACAACAGGACAACAGGACAATGACCCAAAGCACACCTCCAAATTATGCAAGAACTATTTAGGGAAGAAGCAGGCAGCTGGTATTCTATCTGTAATGGAATGGCCAGCGCAGTCGCCAGATCTCAACCCCATAGAGTAGTTGTAGGAGCAGCTTGACCGTATGGTACGCAAGAAGTGCCCATCAAGCCAATCCAACTTGTGGGAGGGCCTTCTGGAAGCATGGGGTGAAATTTCTCCTGATTACCTCAGCAAATTAACAGCTAGAATGCCAAAGGTCTGCAATGCTGTAATTGCTGCAAATGGAGCATTCTTTGACAAAAGCAAAGTTTGAAGGAGAAAATTATTATTTTAAATAAAAATCATTATTTCTAACCTTGTCAATGTCTTGACTATATTTTCTAGTCATTTTGCAACTCATTTGATAAATATAAGTGTGAGTTTTCATGGAAAACACAAAATTGTCTGGGTGACCCCAAACTTTTGAACGGTAGTGTACATTTTGAATTTACTACGTTATTTGACGGGGTTTTTTTGTGGTTATTTTAAGCCATTGAAGCAAATGCAAAAGCCGCAGGCAAAAAAGAACTCCAAAAGAGCGCTGCAGGTATTTTCTGCCTCCTATTAATTTCAATTGGAGGTCAGAGGTGGAAACCACTTGAAGAGCATCAGCCCCCCCACTCACAGAACAATGACCATTAGCCCGCCACTCACAGTAAAATGACCATCAGCCCCCCACTCACAGTGAAATGACCATCAGCTCCCCACTCACAGTAAAATGACCATCAGCCCGCCACTCACAATAAAATGACCATCAGCTCCCCACTCACAGTAAAATGACCATCAGCCCACCACTCACAATAAAATTACCATCAGCCCGCCACGCACAGTAAAGTGACCATCAGCCCCCACTCACAGTAAAATTACCATCAGCCCGCCACTCACATATGTCCCCTGTAGATAGTGCCACACAGTCCCCTGTAGATAGTGCCACACAGCCCCTTGTAGGTAGTGCCACACAGCCCCCTTCTAGGTAGTGCCACACAGCATGCTTGTAGGTAGTGCCACACCCCCCCCCTGTAGTTTGTGCCACACAGCATCCTTGTAGGTAGTGCCGCACAGCATCCTTGTAGGTAGTGCCACACAGACCCATTGTAGATAGCATCCCCCCTCCTTGTAGATAGCGCCACTGTAGCTCCCCCATGTGGCTGGGGATTCCGCTCCTGGATGCAGCACTTAATGTCTCTGTCCATATATGGACAGTGACATTGGGGGCAACTCCTGAAGCGGAATCCCCGTCCACAGCGTTGCCCACGCTGTGACCAGGGATTCCACTCCAGAAGAATCCCCTGACTTCTCCGTCCATTTATAGACAGTGACGTCAGGGGCTTCTCCTGGAGTGGAATCCACAGTC
The DNA here is from genome assembly GCF_050947455.1 of Rhinoderma darwinii. NCBI lineage: Eukaryota > Metazoa > Chordata > Amphibia > Anura > Rhinodermatidae > Rhinoderma > Rhinoderma darwinii. The sequence goes on from NC_134698.1 coordinate 34,689,687, forward strand.
ACAGCATTGGGGATTCTACTCCAAGAGAAGCCCCTGACATCTCTGTCCATTTATGGACAGGGACGTCAGGGGCTTCCCGTGGAGTGGAATCCCCAGTCACAGCGTCGGCAATGCTGTCGACGGGGATTCCGCTTCAGGAGTTGCCCCCTATGTCATTCTCCATATATGGACAGAGACATCAAGCACTCCGTCCAGGAGCAGAATCCCGAACCACACGGGGATTCCGCTCATGGCCAGCCTTAGATACATTCGACCAGTGCGGTTGCACAGGGCGCCAGCCGCCACACTGTAAGAGGGGCGCCAGCGGGTGTGTGTATCCCAGTGCCGTTGCAACTACCAGCGGGTCAGGTGCCACTCACTAACTGCACCCAGTTGTCGTCAATACCGCTGTAGCAGCCATAGCGGCTGCTAGCGGCGACACCGGGCATGAGGGCAGTGGCGCCGCTAGCAGCCGCTGCGGCTGCTATAGCTGTAGCGATGGCACTAGAGCAGAACACGGAGGTATCTTCCTGCTCTTCTATCTACTAGCGCCACTGTAGCTCCCTGAAGGAGCGGAATCCCCATGTGGCCGGGAATTCTGCTCCTGGAGAGTTTCTTGATGTATCTGTCCATATATGGACACAGACGACAGGAGCTTCTCCTGGAGTGGAATCCCCGGTCACAGCGTCTGCAACGCTGTGACCGGGAATTCCGCTTCAGGAGTTTCCCCTGATGTCACTGTCCATATATGGACAGAGACATCAAGAAGCGATCCAGAAGCGGAATCCCCGGCCACATGGGGATTCCGCTTCTTCAGGAAGCTACAGTGGCGCTATCTATACTGGAAGGGGGGGGGGGGTTGCTATCTACAAGGGGGCTGTGTGCTGTGTGGCACTACCTACAAAAAAGGACAACTGTGCAGGAGCACACAAAATACTCAGGTCCTGTGCGCAGCGCATGACGTCACAGCGCTATGCGCCGCGCACAGCATCGAGACGACAGAACTACCGCCGCGGCTGAAGAGGAAGGTAAGATCAGCCCTGACTGGCGGGGTCCGACTCCCAGGACCCGCCAATCAGCTGTTTTGAAGGGGCCGCAGCACTCGTACGAGAGCTGCGGCCCCTTCATTTCGGTCACTTCATTCTGGTCACACTGTGAATCGGTGTCGGCGATTCACAGTGTGAGAAAGTAGTGAAATGAAGGGGAAGCAGTTCTCGTACGAGTGCTGCGGCCCCTTCAAAACAGCTGATTGGCGGGTCCCGGGAGACGGACCCCGACACAACAGCTATTGATGGCCTATCCTGTGGATAGGCCATCAATGTTTAGGGACTGCACAACCCCTAAGCCTACGATGTAGCAGGCTTAGGGGGCCCATGAGACAGGATCACAGATTGTGTGATCCTGTCTGCTGGGCCCTGTATCTAAGCCAATCACATGGTAGGCTTAGATACATGGCCCATGCGTGAACCTGTCTGCTGGGCCCTGTATATAAGTCTGCTGGGCCCTGTATATAAGGGGGGATTCACACGAGCGTGTATTCGGTCCGTGCGGGCTGCGTGGTTTTCACGCGGCACGCATGGACCAATACAAGTCTATGGGGCAGTACAGACAGTCCGTGCTTTTTGCGCAGCGTTTGTCTGCTGCGCAAAAAGCGCGACAGGTTCAATAACTCTGCGTATTTCGCGCATCACGCACCCATTGAAGTCAATGGGTGCGTGAAAATCACGCGCACCACACGGAAGCACTTCCGTGGGACGAGCGTGATTCGCGCAACAGCAGTGAAAAGGATGAATGAAAACAGAAAAGCACCACGTGCTTTTCTGTTTCCAAGCATCCAAACGGAGTGTCTTTGCGAGGAGCGAACCCCGACAACCGAGGCAAACTTCACCGGGTTCGGCCAAACTCGTTTTGGCCGAACCCAGCAAAAAAATTTCCGGTCCGCGACGTCGGGAGAGATTCACTGTGCATGGTGCTGAAAGAGTTAAACTGTTTCAGCACCATGGACAGTGACTTGCGATCCCAAAATACATGAACCTGTAAAAAAACGAAGTTCTAACTTACCGATTACTCCTGTCTCCTTCCTGCAGTCCGACCTCCCGGGATGACACTTCAGTTCAAGTGACAGCTCCAGCCAATCACAGGCCAAGCACAGGCTGCAGCCAATCACAGGCTGCAGCGGTCACTTGGACTGCCGCGTCATCCAGGGAGGTGGGGCCCGATGTCAAGAGAGGCGCGTCACCAAGGACGCGTCACCAAGGCAACGGCCGGGAAGTTCTCGGTAAGTAGGAACTTTATCTTTTTTTTTTACAGGTTTATCGCTGTTGTGTTCGGCATTCACTGTCGAGGGTGCTGAAAGAGTTAGCTCTTTCAGCACCTTGGACAGTGACGGGCGTCGACAAGCCTCATCTCTATGATGCCGGCTGCGCGAAAATCACGCAGCCGCGCATCAGACACGCATGACACACGCAGCTGTCAAATGGTTTTTGCGCTCGCAAAACGCCGCGTTGTTTGCGCGCGCAAAAACGCAACGCTCGTGTGAATCTCCCCTAAGCCTACCACACTGTAGGTTTAGATACAGGGCCCCAGCACACAGTAATCTTATACTGGCTTAGATACAGGGTTCCACAGACAGTATCACACATGGCCCCGGTATCTAAGCCTAACACATGTGTTACTAATTGTTTTTTTTGAGTGTTTTCTTACAGGTTCGGTCATTGGAATATGTTGGACTACAGGACTACTTCGATGACGGCTTTTTTTTTTATTATCAATAAAATGGTTAATGAGGGTTGTGTGGATTTTTTTTTTTATTTCAATAAAATATTTTTTCTATGTCTTTGTTTTTTTAAACTATATTACTACCGCCTTAGTAATGGCCGCCGGCTGATTGACAGCATCCATTGCTAAGGCGGGGCTTAGTGTTAGCCGGTGCAGAGGGTAATACTAACCCCCTTTATTACCCCGGTACCCACCGCCACCAGGGGTGCTGGGAAGAGCCGGGTACGATCCAGTACCTGACCATCTGTAGTGATGGTCGGCCACTGGGGTGGCCGCAGGCTGGTATTATCAGGAGGGGAAAGGCCAGATACTGTGGCCCTTCCCACCCTGGTAATGCTAGGCTGCTGCTGCTTTATTGTATCTGGCTGGTTATGAAAAATGGGGGGACCCCACGTCATTTAAAAAAAATAAAAATAAAAAATAATTGGAAAGAACGATGTCGGGTCCCCCCCAATTTTAATAACCAGCCAGATACAACACAGCAGCAGCAGGCAGCATTACCAGGGTGGTAGGTGCCACTGTTTTTGGCCTTCCCCAGCCTGATACTACCAGCCTGCGGCCGCCCCGGTGCCTGCCCGTCACTGCAGATGGTCGGGTACTGGTTCGTACCCGGCTCTTCCCAGTACCCCTGGTGGTGGTGGGTACCGGGGTAATAATGGAGGTTAGTGTTGGCCTCTGCACCAGCTAACATTAAGCCCTGCCTTAGTAATGGAGGTTGTCAATCAGCCAGCGGCCATTACTAAGGCGGTGATAATAAAGTTTAAAAAGATACAAGCGCATAGAAAAAATATTTTATTGAAATAAAAAAACACACACAACCCTCATTAACCATTTTATTGAGAATAAAAAAAACGCCGTCATTGAAGACCTCGTATCCGAAGTCCAACAACCGAACCTGTAAAAAAACACAAACACACAAAAATAATCAGTAACACATAAAGAAGCAAAATTATTATTCTTACCTTTCCTGGGTCCAATGCTGGAGCCGCAATGTCAGCAAGCTGAGTCCTGTATCTAATCTTATCACGTGTGATACTGTCTGCTGAGCCCTGTATCTAATCCTATCATGTGTGATACTGTCTGCTGGGCCCTATATCTAATCCTATCATGTGTGATACTGTCTGCTGAGCCGCTGTATCTAATCCTATCATGTGTGATACTGCCTTCCGAGCCACTGTATCTAATCCGATCATGTGTGATACTGTCTGCTGGGCCCTATATCTAATCCGATCATGTGTGATACTGTCTGCTGGGCCCTATATCTAATCCAATCATGTGTGATACTGTCTGCTGAGCGACTGTATCTAATCCTATCATGTGTGATACTGTCTGCTCAGCCACTGTATCTAATCCTATCATGTGTGATACTGTCTGCTGAGCCACTGTATCTAATCCTATCATGTGTGATACTGCCTTCTGAGCCACTGTATCTAATCCTATCATGTGTGGTACTGTCTGCTGAGCCACTGTATCTAATCCTATCATGTGTGATACTGTCTGCTGAGTCATTGTATCTAATCCTATCATGTGTGATACTGTCTGCTGGGCCGCTGCATCTAATCCTATCATTTGTGATACTGTCTGCTGAGCCACTGTATCTAATCCTATCATGTGTGATACTGTCTGCTGAGTCATTGTATCTAATCCTATCATGTGTGATACTGCCTTCTGAGCCACTGTATCTAATCCTATCATGTGTGATACTGTCTTCTCAGCCACTGTATCTAATCCTATCATGTGTGATACTGTCTGCTGAGCCACTGTATCTAATCCTATCATGTGTGATACTGTCTGCTGAGCCACTGTATCTAATCCTATCATGTGTGATACTGTCTGCTGGGCCCTATCTCTAATCCTATCATGTGTGATACTGTCTGTTGAGCCGCTGTATCTAATCCTATCATGTGTGATACTGTCTGCGGAGTCACTGTATCTAATCCTATCATGTGTGATACTGCCTTCTGAGCCACTGTATCTAATCCTATCATGTGTGATACTGTCTGCTGGGCCCTATATCTAATCCAATCATGTGTGATACTGTCTGCTGAGCGACTGTATCTAATCCTATCATGTGTGGTACTGTCTGCTCAGCCACTGTATCTAATCCTATCATGTGTGATACTGTCTGCTGAGCCACTGTATCTAATCCTATCATGTGTGATACTGCCTTCTGAGCCACTGTATCTAATCCTATCATGTGTGGTACTGTCTGCTGAGCCACTGTATCTAATCCTATCATGTGTGATACTGTCTGCTGAGTCATTGTATCTAATCCTATCATGTGTGATACTGTCTGCTGGGCCACTGCATCTAATCCTATCATGTGTGATACTGTCTGCTGAGCCACAGTTTCTAATCCTATCATGTGTGATACTGTCTGCTGAGTCATTGTATCTAATCCTATCATGTGTGATACTGTCTGCTGAGCCACTGTATCTAATCCTATCATGTGTGATACTGCCTTCTGAGCCACTGTATCTAATCCTATCATGTGTGATACTGTCTTCTCAGCCACTGTATCTAATCCTATCACGTGTGATACTGTCTGCTGAGCCAATGTATCTAATCCTATCCATAGTTTATAGGGTCGTAGTCCTATAGATATGCTATGTTGTCTCCTATACACACTTTTTTTTTTGGGCGGACACATATGTATTGGGGCTATTTCCCCTGACATTTTAAATCCTGAGGGTATGTTCACACGGCAGCGTCCGTTACGGCTGAAATCACGGAGCTGTTTTCAGGAGAAAACAGCTCCGGAATTTCTGACGTAATGGCGTGTGCAGGCGTCTTTCGCTGCGTCCATTACGGACGTAATTGGAGCTGTTTTTCTATGGAGTCAATGGAAAACGGCTCCATTTACGTCTGAAGAAGTGACAGGCACTTCTTTGAATGGGCAGATGTTTGCCAACGCTTTTGAGCCGCATTTTCGGACGTAATTCAATGCTAAAACGGCCGAATTACGTCCGTAAATAGGGTGTGTGAACCCAGCCTTAGTGACGCCCCGGCTGCTAGTGTTGCATTGTTGGGTCACTTAGGAGACCCAGCGATGCAGCTGATAGCTGCGGACCGTCGGCCATGAGGAGTTTGCGGGGGGGGGCCCAATAAGAACTTCTGCATCGGGGCCCATGAGCCTTTAGCTACGCCCCTGGGCGCTATCTACAAGGGGGCTGTGTGGCGCTACCTACAAGGGGTCTGTCTGGCGCTACCTACAAGGGGGCAGTCTGGTGCTACCAAAAAGGGGGCTGTCTGGCGCTACCAAAAAGGGGGCTGTCTGGCGCTACCTACAAAGGGGCTGTCTGGCGCTACCTACAAGGGGGCTGTCTGGCGCTGCCTACAAGGTGGCTGTGTGGTGCTACCCACAAGGGGGCTTTGTGGCGCTACCCATAAGGGGCTGTGTGGCACTACCTACAAGGGGCTGTGTGGCGCTACCTACAGGGGGAATCTGTAAGTGGTGGGCTGATGGTCATTTTACTGTGAGTGGGGGGCTGATGGTCTTCAAGTGACCTCCAATTGAAATTAATAGGAGGCAGAAAATACCTGCGGCGCTCGTTTGGTGTTTTTTTTCCTGCGTCTTTTGCATTCGCTTCAATGGCTTAAGAAAAAACATAAAAAAAAGGTCACACAATGCTGTCAGTTCCTGAAGAAATTTTGAGGCAGATTTTTTTTGCCTTACAAAAAACGTGTGTGAACATACCCTACGAGTGTAGTGCTTGTTCTTAGCCGTTTTCTGTCTCTCAAAACAATTTTGGTAGGGGTGCCCTGAGGAAATTTTTTTTTCCAGTGCTGCCTCAAGTCCGAAAAGGTTGGGAAACTCTGTACTAGGTTACAGGATCACACCGTGGAGCAGCTCAGTTCGTCATGGGAACGGGGCCTAGGTGAGTACAATTTTTGTTTTTGTTTGGGGGCACTGTCTACAAGGGGGAAGTGGGGGGGGGCTGTATGGCACGATCTACAAAAAGGAGGTGGGGGATTATGGCATTGTCTACAGGGAGGCTGTATGGCAAAATCTACAGGAGGGCACTATACTGTGTGGGGGCCACTAAGCGGACATTATACTGTGTAGGGGTACTACAGGTGGCCTAATACTGTGAACACAATTAGAGGACAAAATACTGTGTCCTTGAAGAGGTTGTAATATATTATTAAATATTATTATTATTATACTGTATGGGGGCACTAAAGGGGCATTATAATTTTTTATGGGGCATTTTTTTTTAATGATGGGGTGGGGCGCCAAAAGATCATTTCGCACAGGGCGCCATCTATCCTAGGGCCGGCCCTGATTCCGCTCCTTCAGTGAGCTACCACAGTGGCGCTAGTAGATACCTCCCTGCTCTGCTATATTGTTTAATAGTATGTGCGTCCTAAGGACATGCCGGGTGTCGCCGCTTGCAGCCGCTATGGCTGCTACAACGGAAGCGACGCCATTGAGAGAAGAAGCGCCCGGGCGGAAAGGCGGCTGATGAGTCGCCGGGCATTGGTGTTTCTCAAACAAGCAGGGGAAGGGAGCCAGCGCAGTGCCCCCTTCCACCTGTTGGAGTGATGCGCCCTGTCCAATGGCAAAATTCTAAATTTAGAAGGGAAGCTTCTTATTTTAACTGTTTGACACTCTAGTCAGCCGTAGCCTTTTTTCCTGTGAAAGACCACACTGAAATTAAGTTTTAGTATTTCCTTCTTAAAGGCCTGAGGGGGGACACTTCATTCCTGCCAGTTAGCCAATCAGCAGAGAATTTTGCACCCTCCTGTGATTGGCTGAGCATAAGGCACGAGTCTGAAACTCAGTTTCTGGTTTTGATCTGCAATAAATCAGAAAGAATTCGAGCCACTGTTCAGATGAAGGATGTCGGATTTTGTTGAATTTAAGACAACTTTAAGTTACTCATCACTAAAATAAATATTGTTACACATTCTTAATAGTACATGTTGTTCATGTGTTCTATTTACTGAACATTTTTTAGGTTCAGCGAGTAGTGGAAAACTGGATTCTATGAATGAAGCAGCAGGTAAAAATAAAGCAGAACAAGCATGGATTGGCCCTAACTATTTTGTCATTTTTTTCATTAGGTGGAGAATAGAAACAAACTGAGGAATAAAGTGGAGGGGGGGTGCAGTACCAAAGCCTGCACTTTAGGTCAGGTAGTGTAACAAAATTAGGCACATTTAGTGCACATTTAAGGTATGTTCACACGTAGCATAAACATTGTGGATTTCCACAACGGATTTCATTGTGGAAAATCCGCAGCATAATACAGTAGCAGCAGAGTGGAGGAGATTTGAACAAATCTCATCCATCCGCTGATTAAAAAATCAGCCGAAAATCTGCTTTTCCATCCAGCCTGGACTCCGGGCATGACGTTTATTCCCATGTGACTGCTGCAGCCAATCACAGGCTGCATCGGTCACATGGGTTGAAAGGTCATTCCAGGAGGCCGGGCTGCAGGACATTAGAGCGACAGGTCGCCATGACTACGGGCAAGTATAAGCAATTATTTTTTTTAACCTGTTTTCCGCCCGAAAAAACTGCACCACAATTTAGTGCGGTTTTTTCGGCCAAGATTCCCTTAGGGCTTCAGAGTAGATACGCTGTGTACTTTTACGCAGCGTATCCGCACTGTATCAACATAGCGTTAAGCTCCTATTAAGAGCCCAAGGTTGTCATAGAGCTACAAAGGTGTCATGTCTGCCAGATATTAGAAACTGATCAATTGGTTGCATTTAGGATTGTAATTGTTCTGTGGTGGGATTTTTCTAATGGGTAGCAATTAATATCCGAATGACTGACTATAAGGAAATAAATAAGCCTTCTAGTTTGTCAGGTATTTAAAGGGGGGAGGCATAATAATGATAACTTTGGAGATGTTTTGTAAACTGTGAACATTTGTTAGAAAACTTGTATCTCAAACTGGTTGATGCTGAAAGCCCCTTCATGTATGAGCATAAATCTTCAACTCCAGGAAATGATGGCTTCTATCAGGGGTATGGTACCATCTTGTTCGGACAGTATATGAATTTTTCTGCAATTTCACATAACTGGAGACTTTTATTGTGTATTTAATCAAGTACCGTATCTCTTTATCCCCACGAGGGAAAACCTTGGCTTGGATGTAAGGGAGAATTAGAAATTGGTGGGGTAAACTGAGCACTTTAATCTAAAATTGTGACAGCTATAAAATATAGCAACATAAGTATGTAGGTCAAAATTTGAATTTTTAAGAACTGAATATGTTTGCACAGGAGGGATCAAAATACAGTTCAGACATTACGGATAAAATACAGTTTGGGAAAGTTTCTACCAAATATTAATTTTGTTTGAAGTAATGTGTAGCATATGGATTATCAACCTTTAAAAAGCTAAGTCTTGTGCAACTAAAAGCATTTAATTGTGTTTGTATCCTAGACCCAGAGACCACAAATCAGGATGAATTACAAAAACAGAAAAGTTTTATGAAACTTCAAAAGAAGCAGGACAAAGAGATAAAGGAACTGGAGCGCAAAGGACTGAAGCGTAGGGAAGAGATTCTTCAAAAATATTCCAGTGCCTTCAGCGACTTATATTCACAGACTAACAAGAAGAAGAACAGCAAGAAAGCCAGCAAGTACGTATAGGGCACAGATTTTTAAGGAGGCCTACAGGACGCTTGTTAAAGCCACCGCTTATTTGTCTCTAAACTCTTATATATTGTTTTATTTTAATCTCAAGCAGTCAGTGCAGATAACACCGCTACAGAAAACACCATTAATGAAACAACCACAATATACTGTTGTAGAATCCATTGTTTCACTGCTATTACAGCAAAAAAAAAAAAAAAGAACTTTTGTTCTGATTGTGAAGCCTTCTTTCTTCTAGATGGAGTAGATAGTCCCTTGGTTGAGCTATAATCTAGGTATAAAAAAAAATCTTGGGATAACCCCCTATATCGTCCCTTGATTCACCCCTAAGCCATCTTTTATCTCATTCAGATGTTTTAGGATAGCATCCCCTAAAAAAAACTTCAAATATTTTACCCGTTATTGAGGTTAAAGGATTGCCCAAGAACTAACCCTTTTTAACTTTTATGATCTGTCAAAGAGGAAGGTTATTAAAGTAAGTAAAGTGGGGTTCCAACCTCTGTGACACCAACTGTGTCCAAAAATGAGGGGGCCCAAACCCTGTTTCCCAGCCGGAGAGCAAGATGAGCATTGGTCTTCATGGAGATGAGTTATGTTATGTTATTAAGGCCCAATATTACTTTGACTTTTAGTGCCATCGTTGAAGGATTTACAGCAGGGCCTGTCGCCAACGTAAAAGCTGGTAGTAGTGATGGCGCTCCTAATAAACTGAATATTATAACTGTTGTGTATTGTAGAAGTCTGGAAGATGAGTATGGCTCGGTGTGGGGTGCTGGTGAAATTCCAGGTAAACCTGATCCTAAGGTAGTTGAATTGAAAGAGAAGCTAGGAGAGGAACTGACACGCCTTGGAGAGGAGGTCCATGACAGCATCTGGAAGAAGAAAGAGCAGCATTCATCTGAAGTACGTATGCGCCGAAATGATCGCTGTACATCGCTTAAAGACTTGTTTAGCCCCTTGGAGACACGGCCAATTTCAGTTTTTTCATTTTCATTTTTTCCTCCCCGCCTTCCAAATGCCATAACTTCTTTGTTTTTTGTCGACATAGCCGTATGAGGGCTTGTTTTTTGCGGTACAAGTTGTAGTTTGTCATGGCACCATTTATTGTACCGCATAATGTACTGGGAAGCTGAAAAAAAATATTAGTGGGGTGAAATGGGAAAAAACCGAGATTATGGCAGTTTTTTTTGGAGTTTTGTTTTTACAGCGTCCATTAGGCGGTAAAAACAACATATGCACCTTATTCTACAGGTTGATACGATTATGGTGATACCAAATTGTTATGTTTTGTTTTATGTTTTGCTACTTTTAAAAAAACAAAAACTATTTGCTAAAAAAAAGAAAATGTTTTCTGTCGCCATGTTCTGAGAGCCATAAGTTTTCTTTTTCCGGCAATTTAGCGATTTGAGGGCTTAATTTTTGCGAGGTGAACTGTTGTTTTCACCGATACCATTTTGGGGTATACGCAACTTTTTGATCACTTTTTTACTTTTGACCAAAAAACTGCAATTTGCGTGTTCTACGTTTTTTTTACGGCATTTACTGAGCGGCTTAAACAACGCTATATTGTGACCGTTCGGACTTGTACGGATGTGGCGATACCAGTTGTGTTACCTTTTATTTATTTAACATTACTTTAGGGAAAAAATGGCAAAAGGGGTGTGGCAGTATATCGTGTTACAGATAGTCTTCTTTGAGAGTACATAGATGGCAGACCTGGGGGCCTTTATTAGGCACCCAGGCTGCCATAACAACCATTGTAAATGGCCAATCACAGCGCAGGGGGCGCGATGGCTTGTTTGAGGGGGCGCCCCTAATTCTAACAATTTAAATGCCGTGGTCACGATTGACCACAGCATTTAAGGTGTTAAACGGGGGCTGAATCAAAGTTGATTCCGCCCACAGGAGGTAGGTGTCGGCCCATGAGCGCGCTCCATACTTCCCCTTGCCGACTGCAAGGTGTTGCAAAGGGCTTAACTTTTAGGATGGTTATATATACATATATATATATATATATATATATATATATAGCAAACAAGAAAGCAGCAGCACTCACACGGAATCAATCGATCAGGTGCCCAGCAAAAAACCACCACTTTTTTCACATTGGAGTGCTGCAAATCTTCTTTATTTTTATATATATACATATATATATATATATATATATATATATATATATATATATATATATATATACACACACACACTACCATTCAAAAGTTTAGGCTCACTTAGAAATTTCCTTATTTTTGAAAGAAAAGCACAGTTTTTTTTCAATGAAGATAACATTAAATGAATGAGAAATACACTCTATACATTGCTAATGGGCTAAATGACTATTCTAGCTGCAAACGTCTGTTTTTTAATGCACTAACTACATACATACACTACCGTTCAAAAGTTTGGGGTCACCGAGATCATTTTGTGTTTTCCATGAAAACTCACACTTATATTTATCAAATGAGTTGCAAAATGACTAGAAAATATAGTCAAGACATTGACAAGGTTAGAAATAATGATTTTTATTTGAAATAATAATTTTCTACTTCAAACTTTGCTTTCGTCAAAGAATGCTCCATTTGCAGCAATTACAGCATTGCGGACCTTTGGCATTCTAACTGTTAATTTGCTGAGGTAATCGGGAGAAATTTTACCCCATGCTTCCAGAAGCTCCTCCCACAAGTTGGATTGGCTTGATGGGCACTTCTTGCGTACCATACGGTCAAGCTGCTCCCACAACAGCTCTATGGGGTTGAGATCTGGTGACTGCGCTGGCCACTCCATTACAGATAGAATACCAGCTGCCTGCTTCTTCCCTAAATAATTCTTGCATAATTTGGAGGTGTGCTTTGGGTCATTGTCCTGTTGTAGGATGAAATTGGCTCCAATCAAGCGCTGTCCACAGGGTATGGCATGGCGTTGCAAAATGGAGTGATAGCCTTCCTTATTCAAAATCCCTTTTACCTTGTACAAATCTCCCACTTTACTAGCACCAAAGAAACCCCAGACCATCACATTACCTCCACCATGCTTGACAGATGGCGTCAGGCACTCTTCCAGCATCTTTTCAGTTGTTCTGCGACTCACAAATGTTCTTCTGTGTGATCCAAACAACTCAAACTTCGATTCGTCTGCCCATAACACTTTTTTCCAATCTTCCTCTGTCCAGTGTCTGTGTGCTTTTGCCCATATTAATCTTTTCCTTTTATTAGCCAGTCTCAGATATGGCTTTTTCTTTGCCACTCTGCCCTGAAGGCCAGCATCCCGAAGTCGCCTCTTCACTGTAGACGTTGACACTGGCGTTTTGCAGGTACTATTTAATGAAGCTGCCAGTTGAGGACCTGTGAGGCGTCTATTTCTCAAACTAGAGACTCTAATGTACTTGTCTTGTTGCTCAGTTGTGCAGCGGGGCCTCCCACTTCTCTTTCTACTCTGGTTAGAGCCTGTGTGTGCTGTCCTCTGAAGGGAGTAGTACACACCGTTGTAGGAAATCTTCAGTTTCTTGGTAATTTCTCGCATGGAATAACCTTCATTTCTAAGAACAAGAATAGACTGTCGAGTTTCACATGAAAGCTCTCTTTTTCTAGCCATTTGGAGAGTTTAATCGAACCCACAAATGTAATGCTCTAGATTCTCAACTAGATCAAAGGAAGGTCAGTTTTATAGCTCCTCTAAACAGCAAAACTGTTTACAGCGGTGCTAACATAGTTGCACAAGTGTTTTCAAGTGTTTTCTAATCATCCATTAGCCTTCTAACACAGTTAGCAAACACAATGTACCATTAGAACACTGGTTGCTGGAAATGGGCCTCTATACACCTATGTAGATATTGAATCAAAAACCAGACGTTTGCAGCTAGAACAGTCATTTAGCACATTAACACTGTATAGAGTGTATTTCTGATTAATTTAATGTCATCTTCATTGAAAAAAACTGTGCTTTTCTTTCAAAAATAAGGAAATTTCTAAGTGACCCTAAACTTTTGAACGGTAGTGTAGGTGTATAGAGGCCCATTTCCAGCAACCATCACTCCAGTATTCTAATGGTACATTGTGTTTGCTAACTGTGTTAGAAGGCTAATGGATGATTAGAAAACACTTGAAAACCCTTCTGCAATTATGTTAGCACCGCTGTAAACAGTTTTGCTGTTTAGAGGAGCTATAAAACTGACCTTCCTTTGAGCTAGTTGAGAATCTGGAGCATTACATTTGTGGGTTCGATTAAACTCTCAAAATGGCTAGAAAAAGAGAGCTTTCATGTGAAACTCGACAGTCTATTCTTGTTCTTAGAAATTAAGGCTATTCCATGCGAGAAATTGCCAAGAAACTGAAGATTTCCTACAACGGTGCGTACTACTCCCTTCAGAGGACAGCACACACAGGCTCTAACCAGAGTAGAAAGAGAAGTGGGAGGCCCCGCTGCACAACTGAGCAACAAGACAAGTACATTAGAGTCTCTAGTTTGAGAAATAGACGCCTCACAGGTCCTCAACTGGCAGCTTCATTAAATAGTACCCGCAAAACACCAGTGTCAACGTCTACAAAGAAGAGGCGACTCCGGGATGCTGGCCTTCAGGGCAGAGTGGCAAAGAAAAAGCCATATCTGAGACTGGCTAATAAAAGGAAAAGATTAATATGGCCAAAAGCACACAGACATTGGACAGAGGAAGATTGGAAAAAAGTGTTATGGACAGACGAATCGAAGTTTGAGGTGTTTGGATCACACAGAAGAACATTTGTGAGACGCAGAACAAATGAAAAGATGCTGGAAGAGTGCCTGACGCCATCTGTCAAGCATGGTGGAGGTAATGTGATGGTCTGGGGTTGCTTTGGTGCTGGTAAAGTCGGAGATTTGTACAAGGTAAAAGGGATTTTGAATAAGGAAGGCTATCACTCCATTTTGCAACGCCATGCCATACCCTGTGGACAGCGCTTGATTGGAGCCAATTTCATCCTACAACAGGACAATAACCCAAAGCACACCTCCAAATTATGCAAGAACTATTTAGGGAAGAAGCAGGCAGCTGGTATTCTATCTGTAATGGAGTGGCCAGCGCAGTCACCAGATCTCAACCCCATAGAGCTGTTGTGGGAGCAGCTTGACCGTATGGTACGCAAGAAGTGCCCATCAAGCCAATCCAACTTGTGGGTGGGCCTTTTGGAAGCATGGGGTGAAATTTCTCCCGATTACCTCAGCAAATGAACAGCTAGAATGCCAAAGGTCTGCAATGCTGTAATTGCTGCAAATGGAGCATTCTTTGACGAAAGCAAAGTTTGAAGGAGAAAATTATTATTTCAAATAAAAATCATTATTTCTAACCTTGTCAATGTCTTGACTATATTTTCTAGTCATTTTGCAAATCATTTGATAAATATAAGTGTGAGTTTTCATGGAAAACACAAAATTGTCTGGGTGACCCCAAACTTTTGAACGGTAGTGTACATATATAAAAATATTGTTGTTTATCATGTGTACAATTCTTTCACACATCTACTTGCAGAAATATGTTTATTGATACAGTTATATACCTTTAACTTTTAACAGCAAATTGCCAAACTGTTGGAGTTGGCCCAAGAAAAGCAAGCAACAGAACTGAAAGTCCTGAAGGAATTAACAGACAGGTAGTGTTCCATATTAGAATATCATGGAAATATTACTTCATTTTCAGAAAGCCTGTCATACATTAAGACTATATAAATAACATACCTTGGGTATAAATAACATTTGTGTCCCACATTGATGACATAAATTTGCTCCAGTAGAGAAGAATGCCTTGGAATCTAATGGGGATCCTGTAATCTACGAGTGGCCAAACACTTTCATTTTGGGATCTACTTTTTGTGAAGCCTGAGTTAGGTGATCTACCAGGGGACCAAGGTGCTTTAAATTTTTTTGCATACTCCTTTCCCAGATGTCTCAGTTCCACCAAATTAAACTTAAGATAGTAGCAACAGTTACTTGGATTCTGTCCACATATGCCAAGTAAAAGAAAAACTTTATCAGCATTAAAAAAAACAACAGATTCATTATTGGCACCAATACATAGACATCACGTATTGCCTCACAAATCAAATTGCAATTAGTCAATCAACTGATCGTATTCAATGAGAATCACTATGCCCATCCATTACCCTCAATTTATCATACATCACCATCTAGTATTAAACATATTGAAATGTATACCATATCATAAACAAACCTATATATATATCCTATGAATGTATAACGTGCATAACAACTAAAAAAAACTCAAAGGCGATGAGTCCACAAGAATGGCTTGGGCACCGTATAGGTGCGCATGCATCAGCGTTCCTTCAGCAACATTGTGCAGTACACCACAATGCGTCCCACTGCTATGAGAACGCTCTAGACCTGTCTGCTTATTCGGCGTATGCACATCGCAACTAGCGTTGCTTTGCTATAGAGAATTATGTGTCACGATCAGTGGATATGTGGATCCACTAGGCCACACCACCGTAGTGGAGTAACAGCTGGCCAAACAACAGTCTATACAAAGTCCTAGTACAAGAGTACCTTTGATAGTCCAGAGAGTAGCAGAGGCTTAGGCACAGATAAACTTGAAGCCAGATGACGCCACACGCGACGGATGATATCAGGCATGGCAGATGTCTCCAACACTCTAAGGCACCGGAACAAATACAGAACGGGATACAGGTAGCAGGACATGGGAACAATGGGAATAGGATAACACTAAGGGACCATTTGCTTTGACTAACATGGGTATACACAACAACGCTCAGGCAATGAGAGAAAGGGCAGAGTCTGTTTTATAGTCCAGGGTGATCATGGGCTAATTGGTAACTTTTTACATTTGCACGCTGGCCCTTTAAGGCACATTCACACTACGGGACACAGCAGAGCGGAAGTGAGTGCTGGGGTCTCCTAGGAAGGAGATGTCGGCCAGCACTCACAAGTCCATGGCTGCGGCCGTCGAAGTGTAAGTCGGAAAATGCTGATGAAATCCCTATCAGAGGAAGAGTGTACGGTGACATCTTGAGAGCATCCAGCCATAACAGTAACCAAGTGCTCTTATTCTACTCAAGATAAGGAGCAGTGATGATCGCTAGAATATACCTATGTCACTGAAAGCATCATGTTACAGACTAGAGTCGCAGACTAGTAAATTGCAAAGAATGCTGCTAATGTTAATGTATGAAGAGAGCTCATAGCCCCTAATCAATCAATGGGGAGGGGGTGATGAATGCTATTACTGGGCACAATATATAAAGATAAAGAATGCAAAACATAAATTGTAGAGAAATTCAACTGCTAGTACAGACACCCAGTGTCTTGTTCCATCATAAAGTCCTCATATGTCCATTTCTAGGTCAAAACATTCAAAAATAATGGTATGACATAGGCCCAGAGGTACATCAGAATGGGGAAAATACTGGCTATTCATCCACAATGGGGAACCGTATCTGTTCAGTTATGTGCCATGGCTTCCATTCATAACAGAAGCCACAATGATGTGCTGAATCTGTTGTATGATGAATCTCGTTGACTTATAATGGGGTCCGTCATTTTGACACCAAGAATAGCAACGCTTTTCCTGCAGTCACACCTGATGAAAACACGAGTGTGAACATAACATACCATAATGCTCTTGGTCCACAGCCACGGCATCTTCATGCATAACTGTGCTGCTCCTCTCCTCATCCTTGCCCTGGTTAGAATGTATATGAGATACCAGGGAGTGTGTCAGAACTACACCAGCTAATAGAACTGGTCTTGACAGACACATTCTTAGGCTGGGTTCACACAACCTATTTTCAGGCGTAAACGAGCCGTATTATGCCTCGTTTTACGTCTGAACATAGGGCTACAATACGTCGGCAAACATCTGCCCATTCATTTGAATGGGTTTGCCGACGTACTGTGCAGACAACCTGTCATTTACGCGTCGTCGTTTGACAGCTGTCAAACGACGACGCGTAAAAATACAGCCTCGTCAAAAGAAGTGCAGGACACTTCTTTCAGACGTAATTTGAGCCGTTCTTCATTGAACTCAATGAAGCACAGCTCAAAATTTACGTCTGTCAGAGAAGCCTCGCAAAATGCGAGGAGCAGCATTTACGACTGAAACGAGGCAGCTGTTTTCTCCTGAAAACAGTCTGTCATTTCACACGTAAAAGCCTGCTACCGTGTGCACATACCCTTAGGATTCACCAGTAAGGATTTCACCAGAAAAGGATGATGTCAGGCACCAGGGCTGGTCTTAAGTTTAATGGTGCCCTGTGCACTGCCTTCTATTATCGTCCCCTATATTGTGTACAAATGGCCATACTGTACAGTCCCTGCTGGAAGGTAGTTTTCCCACTTCCGTGTTGAAGCCGGCAGGAGAACAACCTGGCGGCCTAACATCAAGATCTATTTGTCCCCATTTTGAAGTCTGCGGGTAGATCGTGGTCTACTGTTTGGAAACCACTGTTCCAATCTGAGGAATTAAATTGCCCACTTTTGTATAGAATACTTCGCGCACTTTTTGGATGTACAATTCGTAGATTTATTCATGGAACACATAATGTTGAAACCCACTGCCTGCACCTCAGAAGAAACGGAGTGCCATGCTTTATCTTACATTTACCCACTTGTCACCTTTGCTGGCCCTCTTCCAATGATTTCATGCCATTTGCATTTTCAGTATCAAAATTGCTGTGTATTGCAACAGTTATAGTAATGAAAGTCTTATACAAAGTGCAACAAATTTTCTATGTCTAATGGCCCTTTAAGAAAAGCTATTTCAAGAAATTCCACGTAAATAAAAATTCGAGAATTATCAGGTACAGAGAAATGAATGTTAGTTGTCAGAAATGTTTCCGTTTTAGACAGAAAGCAGGTCTACAAACACATGTGAAGAAAAAAGTGCCAATGTTATTTATATATGAAACCCTGGAATGGGAAGAGCTGCCTTATATCACAGTGAAAAACCAAGGCAGATTACGTAAAACAAGAGCGAGGATTGTGTGAGGTACAAACGTGTGAATAATGTGTCTTTCCACAGTGACACTAAGCAGATGAAGAAGAAACTAGAGATGAAGAGAACGGAAAGACTGGAAGCAATGAGCAAGAATACAATGGATAAAGCTGCTCAAGAGAGGTGGGATTCTGCTAAATATTTCATATTCAATATTAATGGTAGAAGTGAATAAAATGAGTTGGGAATATCCAGGTATTCAATAAGTTTTATTTTCCCATAAGAGATACCTTCATACAACATAACACTGAACGATAAGATACTCTACTTGATCATAAGCAAATCGACTTATAATGGGGTCCTGTAATCAAAGCCTGTACTGTACAACCCATGCAAGTTGAAAAGAAACATAAAATACAAAATGGATTGCTTTACTTAATAATCATATATACTTTGTGCCTTGCAGGTTAAAAAAGGAGATAAACAACTCCCACATTCAAGAAGTGGTGCAGGTTCTACAGATGGTTGGTATTGACATTAAAAATATTAGTACAGCAATGCCGTATGTTTTTCTGAAACTACCATTATTACTATTTACATAGTACTGTCATAGCATTATAATCACACCAGTGCAGCTAGCCATGACTATATTTCTCACTTCCTTCCATTCTTTTTCCCTCTGCACTTGTAACTTTTTTACACAATACTATACACACAGCATCCGAATATAAAGCCACACCATTAATTAAAATGTTTAATATATAAATTGCGCATGCCCCCTCACCCATATGACTTATTAGATGACTGCCTATCCCTTGCCCCGTCCCTAATGACCACTGTTATCTGCTGTAACTATAACGCTCAATTGCATTAGTCATAAAAATAAATGTCTAGTCCATTTCTAAATACCGTCATTGTATTTTCCATGACAACCTCGTGTCTTAGAGCATTACAAAGTATAACTTACCCTACCATACTGATGATGGTTATTCTAGCTGCATACATATCTAAAATATTTTGGGATGCATCCCGCAAGATAAAGTCTCATTTGTTTTTTATTTTAATTTTTTTATTAACAGCTGAATTATTACTTTTATGTAGACTCTGAATTATTTTTCTATTATTTGCCTACTGTAAAAATAGAACATACTTATTATTCAAATATAATAGACATAGGGTGTGAAATGGGCACTAGTAAGTCCAGAATATTAAGGCTGCGTGCACTTGAGCTACTGTATATGTCAAAGTACATCCACAACGAAACCCCTCATTGTAAGTGAATGGAGTCCGTTGGGCGCCAGTGGTATCCGTAATATAATGGATCCAGCACTGCGTAGTGACTTCCGTAATAAACAGAAGCCCCAATGTATATTGTAGATGTGAACAAAGCCTTAACTATAGACCAATATAGATTAAAAATACACAGATTACAAAAGTAAAATGTGTTTCTAAATCCACCCCACAAATAAGTAAGAAACATGTTGAGAAAACTCTGGAATACACATACTGTAGCCTTAAAAAGAATTCCATTATATTTTGAGCTTGGTAAATACATTGTGAATCTTTTAGGTAAATGATAAATGGAGCAACCAACAACAGAAATTAGAAGAAAAACAGAATGAAGGACTGCAAACAATCAAAGACAAAGGAGAGCAGGTAATCACACATTAAAGAGGCTCTGTCACCACATTATAAGTGGCCTATCTTCTACATCATGTGATCGGCGCTGTAATGTAGATTACAGCAGTGTTTTTTATTTAGAAAAACGATCATTTTATAGAGAGTTATGACCTATTTTAGCTTTATGCTAATGACTTTCTTAATGGACAACTGGCCGTGTTTAACTTTTTGACCAAGTGGGCGTTGTGGAGAGAAGTGTATGGCGCTGATCAATCAGCAACCAATCAGCGTCATACACTTCTCTGCATTAATTTACACATCTTAATAGATCACTATGTGCAGCCACATACACACACATTAACGTTACTCAAGTGTCCTGACAGTGAATAGAGATCCCTACCCGCCAGGACGTGATGTCTATTCAGAATCCTGACACTTCGGTGAAATTTACAGCACAGCAAGCGTAATCTCGTTTTAAATGACATCTTACAGCGTAATTTTGTGAGATTATGCTTGATTTGCTGTAAATCTCACACTAAGGTTACAGAAGTGTCAGGATTCTGAATAGACATCACATCCTGGCTGGAGGTAATGTATATTCACTGTCAGGACACTTGAGTAATGTTAATGTGTGTGTATGTGGCTGCAAATAGTGATCTAGTAAGATTACTATGTAAATGAATGGAGAGAAGTGTATGACACTGATTGGTCACTGATTGGTCAGCGTCATATACTTCTCTCCACAACGCCCACTTGGTCATATAGTAAAACACACCCAGTTGTCCATTGAGAAACTCATTAACATAAAGCTAAAATAAGTCATAACTCCGTCAAAAATGATCATTTTCCTAAATAAAAAAAACACTGCTGTAATATACATTACAGCGCCGATCACATTATGTACAAGATAGGGCACTTATAATGTGGTGACAGAGCCTCTTTAACAGAGGAACGAATGTCTTCCTCCAACATAAAATGTTTGTTTTCAATTTAATTATTGAGGAGAGAGTTGTAATGTCACACAGCTAGGATTTCCCTCCCAACTGCTCTCTGTGTTTACTAGCGCAAAATCATAAAGAAGTTCCCCAGATGTAAAGTTTTTTCCCATGACATTTGATCTAGCAGCTGAAAGCCCACCGAAGCTGAGAATAGAGGGTCACCAGTGGAGACACAAAACTTTTATGATAATAGCCTACTACGATTTATTTATATATATACGGTGGTACAATAGGGTGCCACAGAAGTCTGTGGGTGCCCTATTATGGCTCTGTACAACTCAGAGATTACCTTAGCCATTATACAGCACTGTGCTGGAACCTTTTATGTCTACGGAAGATTTTTTTTTTATTTCACCTGTGTCAGGGAAAATTTGTTTCAAAGGAAGTCTGTTAGCAGTTCACTGTTCGCAATATCACTGACACCGCTAGTTAGGCATAATGGAAAGCAGTGCAAACAAGTTATGCAATGACGTTCTTAGTCCTTGCAGAACTGTAAATATGTCGTTTTATTCTCCCACACACCGTATGCAAGTGTCCCCCAAACCAGGACGTGTCCTGCATCCTGAGATCTAACCCCTCCCCAGTCCCTCCCCTCTGCAGTTGACTGACAGCTGTGGATGGAACGGCGTTTGACACCGAAGACTAGTAAAGCCATCAGACATTTGCCAACTAATTTGCATATGGGGTGTGGAAGAATAAAGGTATGTGGAAAATTCTGCAGGAAATCCGAATTAGATACCGCCGGAAATTACGTCTGGAAGTCCGCACAAAAACTTGTTTTATTCAGTGCAGATTTTCCGCTATGGGAAAAAAAAGGGAAAAAGAGGGAATTAAAAAGAAAAAGCCCATACTATCCTCCTTTAGTGATACCATAGCAACGAGTCCCTGCTCCCCGTCTGGTATGTGTTGTTCTGGCCTCCAGGGACTACGTTTTGTCCTATGTGACCACCACAGCCCGTGATTGGACTACCCTCTGCTACTTCTCTGCCTATGAAACTCTTCCAGCATATATTTCCAAATATTTCCATATATATTTCCATAGCTGGTCCAAACATATTCCATTACTTCATTTTTCTGGAGGGCACTACACCAGTTACTGGAGGTAAAGTCCATACTGCCAAATAAAAAAATATAAGCCCCACTGCTGTCTAATCCAAAGCCAAAACTAGCACCCAAATGTATCCTAAAACACATACAACTGTGTGCAGATATTTTTTATGTTTAAAGTGCATCTGTCATCAGACTATGCTTCTCTATGTAAGGGTGGCATAGTATGGGGACAGGTTCAACCCCCTAATCACAAAAACAGCGCAAAAAAAATTGTTTAGTTTGGCTAAAAGAAGCGATCGTGGAATACATTAAACTCATAGATATGCGTCCTGTGTAATCCTGAAGAAAGCGCACACCAATGTTCCCTCTAAGTCTTGGCAGCTCCTGAGCGGAGTAGTTAAAGCAGGGCGAGTCTCCATCAATGGTGGTTGATCTGATGACCTAAAGTAATATCCCCAGTAAACGATAATATAGCGTACTAAATAAGAGAATAAGAAAACTTATTTTAAATTAATTTTAATAACTTTTTAAAATACTAAAATATTACAAGTACAGCAGTAAAATAGACAGTTCTAAACACCAATTAATGAAAGAATCCCTCTCTTACACCACTGTCCCTATAGATAGCACCACACAGACCCCCTGTAGATAGCATCACACACAGCCCCCTGTAGCTAGCGCCACACAGCCCCTCCTGTAGATACTGCCACACATCCCCCCTGTAGATAGTGTCACACAGCCCCCATGTCGATAGTGCCACACAGCCCCCTGTCGATAGTGCCACACAGCCTCCTGTCGATAGTGCCACACACAGCCCCCTTGTATATAGTGCTTCACACAGCCCCCTTGTATATAGTGCTACACACAGCCCCTTTGTATATAGTGCCACACAGTCCCCCTTGTATATACTGCCACACAGCCCCCCGCCCCTTGTATATAGTGCTACACAGCAATACCCCATGTGTATAGTGCTACACAGCCCCCTCTCCCATTGTATATACTGCCACACAGCCACCCCTTCCCTTGTATATAGTGCTACACAGCAATCCCCCCTATATATAGTGCTACAGAGCTCCCTTGTATATAGTGCTTGACAGCCCCCCTTCCCTCGTATGTAGTGGTACACAGCAATCCCCCCTGTATATAGTGCTACACAGCCCCCTCACCCCTTGTATATACTGCCACACAGCCCCCTCCCCTCGTAGATAGTGCTACACAGCAATCCCCCCTGTGTATAGTGCTACACAGCCCCCCTCTCACCTTGTATATAGTGCTTGTGAGACAGTGACAGGTAAAGTCATTGAGGGAAGGTACATTTCCCCTAGAATCCTGTCATATGTATCCTAGGCTCCAGGGAATGAGTAGTTCTTGCAATAGAAAGCTCTAGCTTTCCAATCTCGGCTTAAGGAAAAGCCGGAAAAAGGGCCTGGAGTTGGATTGGAGAAGAGCAGGGCGGGTTCCCCAATCCCTAGTCCATCTCTGTTTGTAGGACAAGGCTGCTGCTCAATTAGCTGCACCTGTAGCCTGTATATAAAAAGGTGCAGACACAGTGTGTGTGAGTCTCACCCCTGACTCAGACTGGAGACTACTAAGTCTGGAGTAGCCTGTATTCTATGTGAGTAAAGACCTGTGTTACTTTGTGTCCAGTGACTGGTAGGAAGGCACTTGGTATAGTTAGATAATATCTTGTTTAGTTAGTGCTCAGACGAGCAGGATTTATTTTGTATTTTGCCTTGTTGTACAAGAGGCTGTTTCTTTGACAAGAATAAAAACACAGGCAAAAGCCCTGTTATGACTTTTAATGCACGGTGTCCCTGTCTCTGGCTACTAAGAAACCGCTGTACCAACCTCTCCTGATGCTAAACCCCCACATGCTATACAGCCCCCACCCCTCCCCTTGTATATAGTGCTACAAAGCAATTCCCCCGCCCCTGTATATTACCCCACAGCCCCCACAAAAAAAAGATTGTACTTACATTGCCCCGCTCCCGCGATGGACAGAGTGCTACACTGCCTCTTGGGCGGGATGTATGCGCAGACCGTCGTGATAATGTGAAGTCATCACGCCGGCCTGCGCAGGGAGTTTTCCCAGCACCTTATAGGCTGCAGGCCTAACGTGGCATGCAGCCTATAGTATTCATTTGTATCTGTGTCCGAGGACACACATACAAGTGAATGTGGCAGTCGCTATCACCGGAGCCCCCTCCGGTGCTAGCGACGCCACTGCATCCACCCGCCACCCATGACAGTGCGCGGGTTTTAAACTTTAGTGAGCAGGCGGACCCTGGAAGGTGCGCACCTTATAGGGAATACTGGCGCTCACCCTACCCCTTCAGCGGAGGTTGATGGGTATCTGCATACACAGCAGCCCATCAATCACTGTGAAGAGGGTGGGGAAAAACTCACCTCAGGAATACTCCGGTATCATCACTATGAGTCCGATGTATTATATGATCGCTTCTTTTAGCCAAACTGCACAATAGTTTGTATGCCCTTTTGGCTAATAGGAGATGGGACCTGTCCCCATATTATGCTGCCCTTACATAGAGCAGCATAGTCTGATGACAGATCCACTTTAAAATATTTGCAGCTGAACAGCGTGTAAAAGCCTCTAGACTAGCACAATAGTTGCACTGACCTTGAAGACAGGTTTTCTGTGTGATTACACTAATTTCCAGAAAGGATAGCTATGTCAGCTCTGCTATGATTTATAATAATCAGTTTTTGCTCTCTGCTGATTCAGTAAGGGAAACAAAATATGTGGATGGCTGTGACACATCCTTAACATTTTTATAATGAAGGGTCATTGATGCCCCTGTGTACAGGTCAAATTTTGCATTTCTGATATAAACTTCTTTAAACGATAATATCTTTGCAACCACTTTGAATATCACAACAATTTTTACTTTGTTTTTTGCAAGACTTATGAGGGTTTCATTTTCTAGATTAGTTTAATTAAATTAATTCCATGTTTTTCATTTTTATTATGAGCAGACAAATCACTAACAATGTGAAAAAAACACTTTTTTATATATATATTTATCTACAGTGAAGGAAATAAGTATTTAATCCATTGCTGATTTTGTAAGTTTGCCCACTGACAAAGACATGAACAGTCTAGAATTTTTAGGCTAGGTTAATTTTACCAGTGAGAGATAGATTATATTTAAAAAAAAAACTGAAATTCACATAGTCAAAATTATATATATTTGTTTGCATTGTGCACAGAGAAATAAGTATTTGATCCCCTACCAACCATTAAGAGTTCAGCCTCCTCCAGACCAGTTACACGCTCCAAATCAACTTGGTGCCTGCATTAAAGACAGCTGTCTTAAATGGTCACCTGTATAAAAGACTCCTGTCCACAGACTCAATTAATCAGTCTGACTCTAACCTCTACAACATGGGCAAGACCAAAATCTTGAGCTGCTCTTCATTGAGTTCAATGAAGAACGGCTCAAATTACGTTGCAAAGAAGTGCCCTGCACTTCTTTGCTGAGGCAGTCAATTTACGCGTCAAACGACGACGCGTAAATTACAGGTCGTCTGCACAGTACGTCGGCAAACCCATTCAAATGAATGGGCAGATGTTTGCCGACGTATTGTAGCCCTATTTTCAGGCGTAAATCGAGGCATAATACGCCTCGTTTACGCCTGAAAATAGGTTGTGTGAACCCAGCCATAGGATGTCAGGGACAAGATCATAGACCTGCACAAGGCTAAAATGGGCTACAAAACCATAAGTAAGATGCTGGGTGAGAAGGAGACAACTGTTGGTGCAATAGTAAGAAAATGGAAGACATACAAAATGACTGTCAATCGACATCGATCTGGGGCTCCATGCAAAATCTCACCTCATGTGGTATCCTTGATCCTGAGGAAGGTGAGAGCTCAGCCGAAAACTACACGGGGGGAACTTGTTAATGATCTCAAGGCAGCTGGGACCACAGTCACCAAGAAAACCATTGGTAACAACACATTACGCCGTAATGGATTAAAATCCTGCAGTGCCCTTGTGGCCTTGTGGTCCCCCTGCTCAAGAAGGCACATGTACAGGCCCATCTGAAGTTTGCAAATGAACATCTGGATGATTCTGAGAGTGATTGGGAGAAGGTGCTGTGGTCAGATGAGACTAAAATTGAGCTCTTTGGCATTAACTCAACTCGCCATGTTTGGAGGAAGAGAAATGCTGCCTATGACCCAAAGAACACCGTCCCCACTGTCAAGCATGGAGGTGGAAACATTATGTTTTGGGGGTGTTTCTCTGCTAAGGGCACAGGACTACTTCACCGCATCAATGGGAGAATGGATGGAGCCATGTACCATCAAATCCTGAGTGACAACCTCCTTCCCTCCACCAGGACATTAAAAATGGCTCGTGGCTGGGTCTTCCAGCACGACAATGACCCGAAACATACAGCCAAGGCAACAAAGGAGTGGCTCAAAAAGAAGCACATTAAAGTCATGGAGTGGCCTAGCCAGTCTCCAGACCTTAATCCCATCGAAAACTTATGGAGGGAGCTGAAGATCCGAGTTGCCAAGCAACAGCCTCGAAATCTTAATGATTTACAGATGATCTGCAAAGAGGAGTGGGCCAAAATTCCATCTAACATGTGTGCAAACCTCATCATCAACTACAAAAAAGTCTGACTGCTGTGCTTGCCAACAAGGGTTTTGCCACCAAGTATTAAGTCTTGTTTGCCAAAGGGATCAAATACTTACTTCTCTGTGCACAATGCAAATAAATATATAAAATTTTGACTATGTGATTTTCTGTTTTTTTTTTAATATAATCTATCTCTCACTGGTAAAATTAACCTAGCCTAAAAATTCTAGACTGTTCATGTCTTTGACAGTGGGCAAACATACAAAATCAGCAAGGGATCAAATACTTATTTCCTTCACTGTATATTGTATGTATGTATGTATGTATGTATATATATATATATATATATATATATATATATATATATATATATATATACACATATACATATATACACTGTACAGCTCTGTAACAATTAGTCTTCTTATCTCTCCATCAACCAGGATCGCTTTCAGGGGAGAGTGAATGTGGTTATAAGGCTATACACACATGACGTGAAAAAAAGGGCAGTTAACAACGGATCAAGTGTCAGTTTGCTGTTTTGCATCAGTGTCTCTCAAAATTTGAATCCATTTCCCGTCCGTCTGACCATTTTTAACCGCCATTTGCCATCTGTTTTTCAGGGACGTTAAAAAATAAATGAACTTTATTAGTTAGGGTTTTTTTTGTCCCAACCCCCTGAAAACACTACCGTGCCCATGTAGATAGTGACGCAATACCCCTGCAATTAGTGCCACATTGCCCACTGTAGATAGTGCCAGTGCCCACATAGTGCCACAGTTCCGACTGTAGATATTGTCCACATAGTGCCACACACTATCCATCTAGATAGCGCCAGTGTCCCCTGTAGGTAGTGCCCATATAATGCCACAGTGCCCATGTAAATAGTACCACACACCCTGTATATAGCACAGCCCCTTTAGATAGCGCCACACCCCCTGTAGATGGTGCCACCCCTGCAGATTGCGCAAACCCCCTACAGATAGCGCCACCCCCTGCAGATAGCGCCATCCCCTCTGCAGTTAGCGCCATCCCTGTAGATAGCGCCATCCCCCTCCAGATAGCGCAAACCCCCTGCAGATAGCGCCACTCCCCTGTAGATAGCACCATCTCCCCCTGTAGATAGCACTAGACCCCCAATCCCTGTAGATATCGTCACCTAAGCGCCCACTAGGAGCAGAATCCCCGATCAGAGCTCTCTGGCCGGGAATTCCGCTTCTGGAGGGAGCGCCTGATGTCTCTGTCCATATTTGGACAGAGACGTCTGGGCCTCCCTCTAGGAGCAGAATCCCCGGACAGAGCAATCTGACCGGAGATTCCGCTCCTAGAAGGAGCTTAGGTGGCGCCATTTACAGGGGGGTTGATGCTATGTACAGGAAATGGTACTATCTGCAGGGGGCGCTATCTACAGGGGGGTTTTGCAATTAACAGGAGGGGTGACGCTATATGCAGGGGGGATGGAGAGACGTTAGGGGCTTGCTCTAGGAGGGGAATGCCCAGCCAGATTGTTGCCGACGCTCTGGCTGGGGATTCTGGTTGGAATCCCCAACCAGAACGATCTGATCGGGGATTCCACTTCTAGAGGGAGCTAAATATAGGGGGGTGCTATCTGCAGGGGGTGCCACTATCTACAGGGGGGACAGTGCTATCTACAGGGGGGATAGAGAGACGTCAGGGTCTCTCTCTAGGAGGGGAATACCCGGCCAGAGCGCTGTGGCTGAGGATTCCTCTCCTGGAGGGAGCTTACGTGGCACTATCTACAGGAGATTTTGAGTTATCTACAGGGGGGTGTATTCCGCGGCTCTCAAAGCCCCGGCAGACAATAGAGTGCAGCGCTGTTTATAATGAAGCAGCACTGCACTCATTAAACCCACTCATTAAACTCTGTTCCAGGCGGCCAACGTTTATATACGTGACAACTGCACGGGGCATAGGCAGTTGGAACGTATATAGCCATATGGCAGTGATGAAGGGGTTAATAATGATGTTCCTTTATTTACACTGATATCAGAATGCAATATGCCACTGACAGCTTTATCCGAGTATGGCTCAGAACATAGTATGGTTCATAAAATAATATATATGTAATATACTACTTATATATGTAGATTACGTAAATAATATTACACAGCCTTCTCCATTATGACTGGTTCTTTTATATTAAAAGAAAATTATTTACTTCTATATGACTATATAAACTGCTAAATGAGTTATGGGTTGTTTTAAGTGAAACAAGAGCATCAAATAAAAATTACGAGTTGTGCTGCAGCACTTACTGACCATATACACACTGACATGAACTGCTAGGGACTTTAGGCTCTTTTATATGGACCAGTAATCATATGAATACTCGTTCCCGATCGTTGTCCTGTGTAAACAGGGCAAAAATAAGCCAATGAATATGCAAACAAGCTCGTTCATTGGCTGATCGGATCTGTTATGCTGCCAAAACAATTGTCGCTAGTTGGCAGATCTCCCTTTGTAAATAGGAGGATGTTCTGCCGACATGATGCAAATGCAATGGGAATGAACCATTTTATTAAAGGGGTTTTCCCATCTTGGACATTTATGGCATATCCACAGGACCCGCACCTATCTCTAGAACCGTTTTACCTAAACCCTGTTCTAGCTTACTCAGCACTCGCTGCCTCTCGGCCATATCCTGGTTAGGTGGTCGGGAGTTATGGACACTGCCAAGCTCACTGAGCTACGCAGTTTCCATAACTCCCATAGAAGTGAATGGGAGTTCCAGAAACAAAAGGACGGCAAACTGCTCTGTTTGCGTAGCTATCAAGTTCCGGAAACAGCGTAGCTCGCTTTGCTATGTTGTTTCAATAACTTCCATTCACTTCTATGGGAGTTACGGAAAGAGCATAGCTCAATGAGCTCTCGGCTGTATCCGTAACTCCCGACCACCTATCCTGGAAGTGGCCGAGAAGCAGACAAGAAGAGTAAGCTAGAACGGGGGTTAGGACCCGCATCTATCGGATATTCATGGCATATCCTGTGGATATGCAATAAATGTCCAAGATGGGAAGCCCCTTTTAACGATCGCTAGTCCCCATGCATTAAAAATTGTTGCTCATTGTGAATTAAGCTATTGAGTGCCGATCATTATGCTGTGTTGTTGATCGACGCTCGTTTTTCCTGCCAGTATAGGGCCGTGCAAAAAGCACCTTTCTATTCAACCTCTCTGTGCTTCTTCTCATCCCCAACCAAGCACAGAGGGTTTGCTGATAAGGGGGAGATTGGTAGATAAGTGCAGAAAGACTGGAGTAGTCCTGCTGGTATTTGTCAGTGTATGAGAAGCAGTACAGGAAGGGGAGCAACATAGAAATCAATGTGTGCTGCTTGAACAGGCTGAGAACTAGGAATCAGAGGATGGTCCTTTAGAAGTGTGAAGCTAGTGGATGTAATCAATGAAACTAAACATCGCACTAACTAATATTTTGACACCCATGTATTTTCAAATCTTAATATTTTTACGTATGGAGAATAATTAAAGGCGATGTTTGTAGTGAGACAACCACTTTTTAAGGCTATTTATCGCATGATGAAATTTGGGTGCTGGTACAGGATGTTGTATTCATTGCAAAAAGATGCAAAGTTTGGGAATGACATTGAGCACAATTGCTCAGTGGGATAGCATGATCGATTGCATTGCAGAACTGGGGTCTTAGGTTTGAGTCCAATCAAGGACAATATCTACATGGAGTCTTCAGGTTCTCTGTGTTCAAGTAGAGTACCAAAACCATACTGATAAGTTTATTGGCCCTTGTGAGTCCCATTAGCTGATGACAATCTTAGTTCAGAGCTGCAGAATATATGTTTACGCTTTATAAGCAACAGCGAAAAAATTAACGCTGACCCTAGTCTAAGTCTAAACTTTAAAGCCTTATTTCCCCGACAAAACTTCCCTTTGCCAGTCTAACAAGACCCTTTGCTCTATGCATGGCCGGCCTTAGGTATGTGTGACCAGTGCAGTCGCACAGGGCGCCGCCTGCCGCCTTGTAAGGGGGGGCGCCACCGGGAGTACATGCCCCGCGCCATGGCCACTACTCGGGACGCCAGCGGGTCAGGTGCCACTCACTTACTGCACCGACCTCATACTGGCTGCCCCGCGCCCTGGCCACCGCTCGTCCGCTCACCCTGTCCTGCGTCCTGAATGACGAGACAGGCGTGATGACATCATTCAGGACGCAAGACAGGGAGGAGACCAAGCGCTTCCTGTGCGTTTCCAGGGCTGGTGGAGACACCAAGGGAACGTTTTCTCCAGGGCGACTCCAGCTCCAGCAGGAAGTGTTTGCCAGAAGCCTAGAAGGTAAGTCACTGATTGGACTTTGTTTGAATGTGGGAACTGATGGAGTTCTAAAAAGGGCAATAATGGCAAATGGACAGAGGATTCAGTGCCACCTCGGTGCCCATTTGCCACTTATTGCCCCTTTAGTGTCCTTCTATTCAGTGCCCCCTTGATGCCCATTTGCCATTTTGTTGGCCCGTTATTGTTCTTCTGTGACAAAAGATGCTAAAGGATAAAGGGGCAGTAAATGGCAAATCGGCAAAAAGGGGCCACCAAACAGAAGGACGCTAAAGGGGCAACAAGTGGCAAATGGGCACCATGGTGGCACTGATGGGCACTAAAGTGTTAATAACAATGAAAATGGGCACAGAATTCAGTGCCTTCATAGTGCACATTTACCATTTGTTGCCCTTTTAAACCCTGTTCAGATTACGTGAAAAGCTATGTACTCCCTTGAATTATTATTTTTTTTCTATAAAAATCAGTGTGTTTGGTGCAACTTTGCAATTACATTTAAGGCTTCGTTCACATCTCCGTCAGGGCTCCATTCAGGCGGTCCATGTGAGCTTTCCGTCTGAACGGAGCCCTGACTGAAACAAACGGAAACCATACGTTTCTGTTTGCATCACCATTGATTTCAATGGTGACGGATCCGGTGCAAATGGTTTGCGTTTGTCTCCGTTGTGCAAGGGTTCCGTCATTTTGACGGAATCAAAAGCGCAGTCAACTACAATATTGATTCAGTCAGGGTTCCGTTCTGACGGAAAGCTCAGATGGATTGCCTGAACGGAGCCCTGACACACATGTGAACGGAGCCTTAGTAAACAATTTTAACTTTTTGAGATACAGCTGTTTTGTATTCTGTATACAGACCAACCGTATCTAGCGAAAAGACCTGAGTCCGTCAGGTCAGTGGGACTGACGGGTTCAGTGTCAGCGGGTCCTGCGTGTCGATGGTTCATAAGATGTGATCAATAACAGTTGGATACTGCGTGTCAGAGACACAGAACCTGCTGACACTGAACCCGTCAGTCCCACTGACCTGACGGACTCCGGTATTTTCGCTAGATACGGCTGCTCTGTATACAGAATACAAAACAGCTGTATCTCAAAAAGTAAAAATTGTTTTTAATAAAAAGTATTTAGTTAGAAAGTTGCACAAAACACAGATTATTTTTAAAAAAACAACAAAAAAAAACCGATTTCACAGGTGTGCTTAGCCTTTAAAGTCGTGCCCTTCACCTGGTGATATATAGTTTCGTCAAAGGAGAATACATTGTTTTTAAGGATGAATTCCATACTTCTACAAAAGAAATGGATTTGAGGTGGTTGAAGTTCGATGTCCCTTTCTAGGGTGTTTCTAAGGTTTTTGAGACCTAGAGAGTGTTCAATGTTGCTGTACAAAGCACTTACATCTAGGGTGATGAGTAAATTGTTTTTAGAAGGTATCAGGCGGAGTTCACTAATAAGCTGAGTGGAGTCTTTTAGATAACTTGGTAGAGTTACTACATATTTTTGAAAGCACAGGTCTAGGTAGTGAGACAAGTGACAGGTGGGTGATTGCATTCCAGAAATAATTGGTCTGCCTGGGGGATTTTTGGGGTCTTTGTGAATTTTAGGTAGGTGATAGTAGAATGGTAAATTGATATTTCTAGGTGTGAGGTAGTTCTTTTCGTTTTTGTTTAGGATTTTATCTGTGAACGCTTGGTCTATCATCAATTTTAGACGTTTAGTAATGTCTTCAATGGGGTTATAGTCAAGGTTGTTATAATAATTAGTGTCAGATAGGATTTTTAATGCTTCAGGATAATAGTCTAGTGTGTTCTGGATCACTGTCCCTCCACCTTTGTCAGCAGATCTTATTACAATCGAATTGTTTTCCTTGAGGTTTTTTAGGGCTCGTTTTTCATTCGAGGTAAGGTTATTTTTATACGGAAATTTGTGTTGTTCTAGATTTTCCAAATCTCTGCAAACTAAATGGTGAAAGGTGTTAATGAAATTGCCCTGGTTGGCTATGGGATAAAATTTCGATGGGGGTTTTAAATTAGTATGTTTAAAAATTACAGGTGTTTCATTTTGTGAATCCACCTCAATAGCTGTGTCGACGTTATTTTTTGTGTTATCAGCTTTATGAGTTGTCAGTTGGAAGTGTCTTTGAAGAGTGAGCTTTCTAGTAAAACGGTGTAAGTCGATAAATAAATTAAAACCATTTGTTCCAGTGGTTGGACAGAAAGAGAGGCCTTTGTTAAGAAGAGATATTTCTGTTTTATTTAAAATGTGGTCAGAGAGGTTAAAAATGGACATATATGGTATCGGGGAAGTTAGTGTTGTTCTCTTTTTCTTTTTGCCTCCCCGGGTTCCTCTATAAAGTTTTTTTCGTTTTTTTGGGCGGAAAAAATCGTTTACGGTCAATTGTAGGGGATTGGAGACTGGGGTAATTTCTAAAAAAGAAGGAGCATTTCCTAATAAAGCAATATTTTCTACACCAGAGGAAGAGGCTATTTCCTCTGGAATTGCGGTACATATGGCAGGGGTTAAAAATTGAACAGACATATTGGAACCAACTTTTGTATTATCAATCGTGGTCATGATACTTGGGGATAAAGGTAGATCCAGAACAAATGCTCGTTCATTGACAAGCGTACTGTTATCGTATTCCGTGTTGCTATCAGATTCCATATTAACAACTGTATTAGTGGATAAATCAATCGATGTGTTGTGTATTGTTAAAATAGATAGGTCTAGGGAGTTAATTGGTGAGGATATGGCTGCCTGTTCACTTATTGTGTTCGATTTCCGGATGGGGGTGGAATTGGTGTTTATTTTTTGCGTTTCTAAAATAGTAGCGTTCATTACCTGTTTTGCCGTTTTATTTGATTTAATGTATTTGCTGTTTAAGAAAAGTCTATTTGATTTGTTATGTGCCATTCTGTGATCTTCATTTGTTTTTGATGAATGTATTGGCATTAGCCGTTGTTGGACGTTTTTTGGGGTGTCAGCTCGTTTAAGGTGGTGTTGTGGTATTGGTTTATTCCAGGTTCTAATCTGGTTTGATAGATAGTCTAATCTGTCTCGGGTTAGTTTGATTGCTTTTCTCTCAATTAGGTCTTTCTCAAGTCGGAAGATCCGATTGGTAATATTATGATTAATGATGTGAAAATCATGGTGTAAAGAAAAAGGTTTGAGTAGCTCTATGATCGTTTCTATTTTACATGTTAATGTTTCCCACATGCGTTGTCTTTTGGTGAGCAATCTACTCATCATCCCCCTTGTGCATTCCTCCATGTAGTTCTCCCAATCAGAGGAAAAGGTTGTATCATCTTTAAAGGTAGATGAAAAGGGCATACGTAAGCCCCTCTGGGATATTTTTTTCGGTCAGGTAAATGGTTAAGAAAATAATATCAATGTGATGTTGCATTTCGATTTTGGAAAAGTCTTCCAGATCTTTAAATAAACCGGTCATGGAGTCCGTGTCCTCATCGTTGAAAATAGGGACAGGTACATCCAAGGGTAAGTTGAACAAAGTACTTGCAGTTAACTTTTGAACCAGTTGGTCTCTGGATTCTTTCCTGTGTACAAAATGGTCCATTTTGAAGCGCTTCCCGATGTCCTGGGGTAGTCGTGAGTGTCTGAAGAGGTAGAAGGAAACCTTCAAAGTATTGTTCAGGAACTATTCTGCTGCTTCGTTGAGAACCTATTCAGGTCCAAATTGTGGGTCTCCAAGGAGAGAGGAGTCCACATAAAATGATCACGCTATAGGGATCCAGAACACACTAGACTATTATTCTGAAGCATTAAAAATCCTATCTGACACTAATTATTATAACAACCTTGACTATAACCCCATTGAAGACATTACTAAACGTCTAAAATTGATGATAGACCAAGCGTTCACAGATAAAATCCTAAACAAAAACGAAAAGAACTACTTCACACCTAGAAATATCAATCTACCATTCTACTATCACCTACCTAAAATTCACAAAGACCCCAAAAATCCCCCAGGCAGACCAATTATTTCTGGAATGCAATCACCCACCTGTCACTTGTCTCACTACCTAGACCTGTGCTTTCAAAAATATGTAGTAACTCTACCAAGTTATCTAAAAGACTCCACTCAGCTTATTAGTGAACTCCGCCTGATACCTTCTAAAAATAATTTACTCATCACCCTAGATGTAAGTGCTTTGTACAGCAACATTGAACACTCTCTAGGTCTCAAAAACCTTAGAAACACCCTAGAAAGGGACATCGAACTTCAACCACCTCAAATCCATTTCTTTTGTAGAAGAATGGAATTCATCCTTAAAAACAACGTATTCTCCTTTGACAAAACTATATATCACCAGGTGAAGGGCACGGCAATGGGTACTAGGGTAGCACCAAGCTATGCCAACATTTTTATGGGCGCTTTCAAAGATCATTTTATTTGGAAACACCCCTGGGCAATGGATCACATTTTATTATACAAAAGATACATAGACGACTTCTTTATCATATGGAATGGTGACCAAACAAGTGCCAAAAATTTCTGTCACTCCCTTAACGATAATAATTTGGGTATCACATTCACATCCAACATACAAGAAAAAGAGATAGATTTTCTAGATTTATCAATAATTGCATCAGGGAATAATTTTATCACACGTACCCACTTTAAGAAAGTGGATACTAATAGCTACCTGAAGTTGTTGTACAAATAAAAGCAATTTTCAGTACAGCTGCGCCCTCGGATATTCCATTTTTTATCCCCCTATCTCCTGGATCTACACAGTGGATTTTTATTAATCTTCGAACCGGAATTTGGGCTGCAACTGTCTCAACCTAAGTATAACTTGGACACACATCATGGGATGTTATGCTCCTAGCATAACAACATCAGGTCAGCATAATTGGCCACTTTTATCCATTTGTTCTCATATTTTACAGGCTCATGCACTATGTGCGCTTTGCTCCCTTTTTCCCTATAGCGTGTAGCCTTTAAAGTGGTTGTCCGGAATACAAATTAAGCATTTTGTTGAAGCAGCAGGAGGAGTTAAAATAAAAAAAATAACTTATACTTACCTCTCTCCTCCCAGACGTTCCAGTGCTGGGTGCTCTCATCAGATCTGTTCTCTGTTTGTATATAGCGGTGACATCATGTTGACCGTACACCACCACTGCAGCCTATTAATAGCCTCAGCGGCGTTTAGCTGAGACCAGTAATTCGCTGCGGCGGTGATGTACTGTCGATGTGATTTCACCGCTGCAGTCACTCTGTGAACACACAGAACAGAGATGACAGAAGCCGCCAGCGCAGGAACGTCTCTGAGGAGAGCGGTAAATATCAGGGCCGGCTCCAAGTTTATGTGGGCCCTTGGGCGACACAAGACTTAGTAGGCCCCTTTGTGGGGGAACTCACAGCGGCAGTAAAATGGCAGAAAATGTCACTTTGTGCCCCCATATAGACGTTATAGGAGTGGAATCCCCAGACAGAGCATTGCCGACACTCTAGGTGGGGATTCCGCTTCAGGAGCAGCCCCTCACGTCACTGTCCATATAAAAAGTTTAAATCCCTTTAACCTCTTAACACTATCCGTGTATGTACGGCGGATGTGTATTCCAACAATATTGCATGTGCCACTGTGTGTGTTATCTGTGGTGATACGTAGAATTGCAGGTAACACTAATACATTATCTGTACTCAGAGAGTTATCACTGTGTTTTATCAGTGGTGTTACATAGTATTGCAGGTAACATCTACTACATTATCTGTACTCAGAGAGTTATCACTTTGTTATCTGTGGTGTTACATAGGACTGCAGGTGTGTGTATATTTGTGGGTCTAAGTGCCTAGATATGTATCTGTATGTGTATATATTTTTGTGTGTGCATATACTACATTATCTGTACTCAGTTATCACTGTGTTATCTGTGGTGTTACATAGGACTACAGGTAACATCTACTACATTATCTGTAATCAGAGAGTTAGCACTGTGTTATCTGTGGTGTTACATAGGACTGCAGGTAACATCTACTACATTATCTGTACTCAGAGAGTTATCACTACGTGTCATCTGTGGTGTTACATAGGACTGCAGGTAACACTACTACATTATCTGTACTCAGAGAGTTATCACTGTGTGTTATCTGAGGTGTTACATAGGTCTGCAGGTAACATCTACTACATTATGTATACTCCGAGAGTTATCACTGTTATCTGTGGTGTTAACTATCTGCAGTTAACTATCTGTTCTGTGTATATATGTGCCTAAGTGGGTATATTTGGGCCTGTATGTCCATATATTTACCTATATGTATTTGTATAAGACCCATTATGTGTGTATACATGCCTCGTGTGTGCGTGTGTTTGTGTGTGTATATATACAGTATATATATATATATATATATATATATATATATACATATATATGTGTATTTGCCCATATGTCTAAACATGTGCCTCTATGTATGTATAGTATATATGTTCCAGTATGTGCGTGTCTATATATATATATATATATATATATATATGTGTGGTTCATTTTTTTTGTTTTGTGGAGGGCAGCAATAGAGAATCCCACACAGGGCGCCATCCAACCTAAGGCCGGCCCTGGCTCTATGCATATTACTACTTTATTTTCCAATTATCTGCATTCCATCACCGAGTTCATGCATGTGTCCTTCCGGCTTAGCCCAAGTCTAGAAGTCCTCTTCCATAACTGCTTCTGGCTCCATGGGTAGAGACTTTCTCTCCCAGGCCCCTCTTTAATTTATTGTCTGTGACTACAACAGTTGGATCTGTTGTACTAGACCCTGTGGTCACTTGAGACAAGAAGTGAGGTCATTAGATTGACAGATTTAGACAGCAGGACATGTTACATGGCATGTTGTATCTGTTACGTAAGTCACAATTTGTTTTGTCACTGAACTTTGGCTTAAATTTTGCTTTCCTTACAGACTCAAAAAGACCTTCGGAAAGAATACCAGGAAAAGTTGAAGAGCTTAGAGCTTGAAATACCAGATCTGGTACATGATTGCATGGTGCCGTGTTTTCCATCAGAAGCCAAATCTTTGAAAAATGAGCCAAAAATCTGTGTAAACAGATGGGATTTTCTATTTGCAAAGCCTGACAAAGTGGAATCTTCTGTTGCTAAAACTGAAGAGGAATCAAAAACTCAAAATGACTCATCCGTAAAAGAGGTAGAAGGTGGATCTTCGATGAGCAGCCCTACGGAACCACTATCCATAGCTGCTACAAATGATGCATCACCAAATGAGACTCCGACATCTTCAGATGTGGTTGGAAAAACTCCTTCAGAGGAAGTATCCATACAATAACTGTATGTAATAAAAGACCATAGCATGGCAGAATCTACCTGGTCATTTAGGATATCCCTGCCAGCAGAATTTTATTAGTGTTTGGAACGGCCATACTATGTAAAATTATCCAAAAAGTTAGACTGGAATTTAAATTATTTGTTTTTTGACAATCGGGGTGACTTGTGTATGGGTAATGGGAATATTAATATTTAACTGTAGATGTTTGTATATTTTCAAACCAGGAAACATCTTTATGTAAGTACAAGTCATTAACAAATTTTGTTAGGAGAACTAAAACGTGTACTTAAAGGGGTTGTCCAGCATTATAAAAAAAAGGGTCTGTTTTGTTTTTTCCAGCACTATTCTTATCCATGGGCTGTGTCTAGCTTTGCATCTCCATTCCATGAATGACTCTAAGCAGCAATACCAGGTACAGCCACTGGAAAAGAGTTGCGCTGTTTCTGAAAAACAAAAAGCAGACTTTTTATTTCCAATCCTAGAAAAACACATGGACAATAACAGAGCAAATCAGAAGCTATAATAAGGGCTTGTGCTCACCTGAGTTCCATTTTACATATATAATTGATCTATATAAAAAGTTGATCAAATTCATAAATACACCGCAATAGGGATAGCCTGTATTAGGATATCTTCCCATGTGGTGTTTTTGCGGCAGTGTTTACCGCCACATGTGAACATACCCTTATAGTTCACGTCTGGATTCACAATTCTCCAGGCTTCAGAGCTCAAATGTCCAAACATACCTTGCTAGCTCAATATCTGCACTGACTTCTTGCATTCTGGCAAGTGCAGAAAATGAATCACGTACAGTAATCTGATGTAGGAAAAAGCAACTGTCCTAGTTAGGCCTCGTTCCCATGAATCCGGTTAAGTTTCTCTCTGGTTTGGTATAGAAACGCCGGAGGGAAACTGATCCAATTCTTTCCTATGGGAGCCGTTTCAGTTGAATTCGATTTAACGTCTGATGTCTACCTTCGTTAGACAGAAAAACGTTGCATGCAGTTTTTCTGTTCAGCTATGGACACCGGATAAGCGCACAAAATTGTCACAAAACATTTGGTTGGACATGACTGATATATGTGAAACTAGCCTTAGCTGTCTTAGCTGAACTGCATGGCAGTGTCTGACAAAGTTGTCAACTGTTTTGAAAGCCACTATAATGCCTCATGCACACGACCGTGTGTGCCGGCCGGGTCCCGTCAGTGATCTATGGAAAGATAGGACATGTCCTATCTTTCCACGGATCAGAGAATCTGGTCAGTTTTCACGGACCTGATTCACCCGCTAAAGTGAATGGGTACGTGAAAACTACCGGGGGCAATTCGGATGCCGATAAAAACGTCCCAAATGGCACATCGGTTGTGTGCAACTGGCATAACTGTGAATGCACCTCTGGACTATAGCAATAGCTATAATTCAGGATCAGTACAGTGTCATTTTAACATCGTACCACAACAGCTTTTAATAAACGAAATCCCCTAAAAATCCATATCACATTTTAGCTGGATGCTTTTCTTCCTGTGCATGTACATACTAGAATTATACTGTATTTTTGCATGATATGGTTGTGGTAGAATTATATTGTCATCCACTACTTGTAAGCCAAAATTGATTTCTTATATTAGATGTTAAAGGTTACTATGAAAAAGAGTTTTGGGGTGCTGTTGAATTAGTATAATAAAACAACTATTAATTTCTCCTTTTTTGGTCAATTTTAGTAAAATTTAAAATGTATATTTCCATGTAAGTTTTAAAGGCTGTCTGTCAGCATCTCACATACAGAATACTAGAGATGAGTGAAATCATTTGCTCCATTTAGGAATTTTAGTGATTGCTTTGGCAAATTCTCAAACTGAAATGTTTTAGCAAAAAGGAATCTGGATAAAATTTGTCCTTGGCTTTGTGAAGCCCTGGGAATAGTAAACTGGATTACTGCTTTGAGACACTCGAAGGAAGGATACTGACTGTAGATAGTGTTGTCACCGGAAACATCTCCACATACCTTGTCAGTGCTTAGCACCTCTGAGAAATCTATACTGTATAGTGTCAGCAGTGATATAGGAGGTGGTTATATTGTGTCAGAGAACAAATAGCAAGGCCCCCCAAAAATGTTGACAGAGGAGAAGACTCTTAATAAGTTCTTAGAAAGTGATGATGACTAACATTTCCAGCAACAACTTGAAATGTATAAGGGGGTCATGGTGTAATGTCGGGGTAGGGAGACAGACAGGTGAGCCCTAATCTACCCGCCACTCAATCCCTGCCTATTTGCAACGACCCGCCCTAGGCGACGGGGTACAACTGGGCGACGGTCCCTACACCCAATAGGTGCACGACAGACAAACAGACAAGGGTACAAAGAAGCCGGAGAAATGGGGAAGTTGCCCACGGGAACACCGCGAGCAACAAGCGAGGTGAACGAGCCGAGTCAAACCAGGAGATGAGCGAGGTACAAAAACGCAGAGCAGAAGAGTGGTCAGTAAAGCCAAGGTCAATAACAAGCAGAGGGTCAGTAGTTCAAGAAGCTGCAGCAGGGCCAGGAAACCAGCAGAGAAGAATCACAAGCAAAGGAGGAACAGGAAAGGCAGGTATAAATAGACAGAGGGTGGGAGCTAGCTCCGTCTGGCCAGGCTGTGATAGGCTCTCCCACTCCTAAGCCTGCCATCCTGAGTGGTGGAAGATGGAGTCAGTCTCACAGACATAGAAGCAGGTGCAGACTGATTACCTATGGGCGTTGACACAGAAGCTGTGTCTGGCAGATCCTTTACACATGGAGTGTGTAAAAACTAACCTGGAGTCAAATAACCCTGTTAGGGTACAGTCAAACGCAGCAAATTTTGTTGCAGATATTTCTGGGACTGAATATCAGTTTCATTCATCTGAATGGGGATGTTTCCGCAGCAAGCACATGACGTCTGCAAGCTCCATTTAGGACTCGTTCACATCTGCGTTCCATTAGTTTACTCCGCCATAGAAGCAGAACATCGAGAATACCAGAATATCTGTTGCATGATGGAAGCCAACACTGCCCGATGGAACCCATTGACTTTAATGGGTACTGTCGGGTCTTCCTCATAGTTTCCATCATTATGCCGGACATAATAGCACGAGCATGATGCGCTATCTTTGGCACTCTGATCACTAGACACAATGTAAATTTCGAAAATATTGTTTGTCTGTTACAAAGCATAACTATTCACTTTAATTTGTATATAATAGACGTGTTTTATTGTTGTATAACTCTGCCAAGGTATTTGAGGAAGGCAGCTGAAATCCCAAGGCACTGTTTTTCTACTGTCCTTTTTCAATTGCTGAAGCTCAGAACATGCCTTAGGGACAAATCACAGGTATGTACACCTCTCCAACTGATCTCGTCTGACGCAACCACAGGCAGAAAATGTTTTCCTAAAATACAGGACCAGCTTATAAACATTTCTTAGTGGTTCACCAAAAAACAAGCGGTTCAATGCAAGAACTGAATATGGACTTGAATAAAGGGATAAAGTTAGAAGCCCACCCACTGTTATTCCTCCTCATAAGGATGAACCATAAATCCCAGACTCCCAGCCAGGAAATCTAAGAAGGCCGTTCACATATGGTTAATAGAGAACATTATGGGTTAACACTTTCAGTCCAAGGGTTTTTCGGGACAATTTTCACTTTCGACATTCACAAACCGAGTATAAAAATGTATAACATTTTAAAAATTCATATTTTACCCCATTACCTATGTATTTTCTAAAAGTAGACACTTGGCATATTGTGAAAATGCCACACAGAATTTTACACTCATCACGTTTAACGCATATGTCATGGGAGTTTATGACATATCTGTTTAGCGGATACCATTATAGCCTATGCGTGACGGAAAACAGACACTCCTTTTGCCCCTGTCGGTATAATGGGAGCCTATAGTGGACATTTGACGTATGCGCCAGGAGCTTTCTCAACGCATATGACAAACGTACAAGGGAAATGCGATGTGAACAGAACCTAAGGCCGGCTTCCCACGGGTCGGATATGCTGCGTAAAAATCACACTGCGTGTCCGACCTGGAACCCACAGTACATTCCGTCTGAAAAATCCCAAAGCAGCGGTAAAAAATGCTCATACTTACCCTCCTGTGCAGTCTGATCTGGCAACCATGGCTGACTTTCTGTGGCAGGTTTTGCATCCCCATTCAATTCAATGGGGAATACCCGCAACGGAAAATCAACGAAAACCCACATGTCATTGACATGCTGCGGATTTAAACTCCGCACCACTGGACAATTTATTAACGTTTATGCTGCGGTTTTTTTCCGCAGTGTGGGCATGAGATTTTCTTAATCTCATCCACTTTGCTGCTACTGTCCACACATAGCGGAATTGCTGCGTATTTTCCGCCCGAAATTGTGGATTGAAAATATGCAGCAGAATACAGTAGCAGAAAAGTGGGTGGGATTTAACAAATCTCAACCACACGCTGCATAAAATTTCCGACCATAAATTTACCTGCGGTGCATATTTTTCGTACCGCAGCATGTCAATTCCTGCTGCAGAAAGTAGACTGAATTGCTGAATATTTCAGAGATCGGGTATATAGTTTTGTAAAAAACTGTTTAATTAAACAGTTTTTTACAAAACTATATACCCGATCTCAGGAATCTTATCTGTCCACAACAACCAGCAGCGCCGTATAGATCCTTGTTTTTATCTGCAATTCTCGTACCTAAGCGGTCTCCTCTGGCGACCGGCCCGGATCTGGCAGCAGCTACCCCGTGGACCCCAGTGCTCAACTCTTCTAACTCACACGGTGAGCATTATATTTCTTCACCTTCTTACATCATCTTCTTTGATCCATACCAAGTTGTGCCGTGGCTTTTTTTCTCTCCTCGTTCTGAATATTTCAGAGGAGATATCACAATCTCACAGACTTGAAAAAAACGCAGCAAAATCCGCAACATTTTCTGCAGTAAGAAACGCAGGAAATGGTGTGGTTTTTCCGCAGTGGAAATCCTGTGGGTATCTGCGTAATTGCTGCAGGAAGGGCCATGATATCAACATCCGCAAGTAGTCACTTGAGTACATACAGAACAGTGCATCCTTATATCCAGAGAGTACAGTATACCCGTATAGAAAGCCATGAAAACAAAGTATTTAAAAAATGACAGTATATTGGAAGTCACGCGCATGAGAGGAGGAAAGCCATGGGTCCCAGGCCTTACGATAGAGTTCAAATGAGTC
This sequence comes from Rhinoderma darwinii, assembly GCF_050947455.1. NCBI lineage: Eukaryota > Metazoa > Chordata > Amphibia > Anura > Rhinodermatidae > Rhinoderma > Rhinoderma darwinii. Next base: position 34,733,118 of record NC_134698.1, read on the forward strand.
TGTTCTTATAGCCTCTAACTTCTCATATATAGCTATATGATTAATTCTGCTAATAACAGCAGAAAAATTCAGACCTTGAGTACGCCACTGTGAGTCTATGTATATGCGAGCTGCTAGTAATATATATTGGGCGAGTTTAAATTTAGAATTGGGCATCCGGGATGGAATAGCTCACAACAAACATGTGGGTAATGGTTTCGGGACTCTAAACTGACATATGTCAGTGATTAATGAACAGACTTTTTTCTATAAGGCCGTCACCACCATGTATGATACACAGTACCACCAGAAGCATAGCCTCTAAAACAGCTGGTAGGAACCGTAGGATAAATAGCGTGGATGCGCGCCGGAACATAATATTCTCTATGCAGGAGTTTTATCAAAGTCTCAACCAGGGAGACCTGCCAACTACCTTTGCTTATCGTGTCACAGCACTGTCTCCATTGAGCGGGAGAGAGGCTGGTATCCATGTCCTCATCCCATTTTAACATGTATGGAAGTTTGGCTTCAGGAGGAGGTGTATTGAGAACACTATACAGCATAGACAATAAACCTATTCGAGAAGGTGACTAGAGTAATGCCTCATGCTCACGACCGTTGTGCCACTCGTGCCGTTTTTGACGGCATCCGAGTGGCACCCGATAGTCTTCACGGACCCATTCCCTTTAGCGGGTGAATCGGGTCCATGAAAAACGGTCTGAGTCTCCGATCCGAGGAAAGATAGAACATGTCCTATCTTTCCTCAAATCACTGACCAGAATTTCTCAATAGTGGTATAGGGCATTTCGACTTGGGCAGGGACCAGCAGTTGTAAGAAAAAGACCAGTTGGACAGCCCTGTATTGTTCAGAAGTGGGAGGATTTTTCAAAATTTATATGTATCTGCTTGTAAGACAGATAGTTATACCACACAAAATAGTTACTAATTAACATTTTCCATATGTCTACTTTATGTTGGTATCGATTTTTGAACATCCTTTTAATTTTACAGAACGATACAAGGCTTATAAGTTTAGCGGAAATTTCTCAAATTTTCAAGAAAATTTCAAAAGCCTATTTTTTTAGTGACCAGTTCAGTTCTGAAGTGGCTTTGAGGTTTTTATATATTAGAAACCCCCATAAATCACCCCATTTGAAAAACTGCACCCCTCAAAGTATTTAAAACCAAATTTAGAACGTTTCTTAAAACTTTAGGCATTTCACAGGAATTAATGAAATGTGGAGGTGAAATTTACAAATTATTATTATTTTTTTTGCAAATTCCATTTTAATAAATTTTTTCCTGCATCACAAAAGGTTTTACCAGAGAACCACAAATCAATATTTATTGCCCAGCTTCTGCAGTTTTTAGAAATATCCCACATGTGGCCCTAGAGTGCTACATGACTGAAATACTGGCCTCAGAATAAAAGGAGCACCTAGTGGATTTTGGGGCCTTCTTTTTATTAGAATATATTTTAGGCACTATGTCAGGTTTAAAGAGGTCTTGTGGGGCTAAAACAAAGGAAACACCCCAAATTTTTTTTGGGGGAAACTACACCCTAAAACAATTTCATCTAGGGGTATAGTGAGAATTTTTACCCCACAGGTGTTTCAGGGATTTTATTAGAACTTGGACGTCAAAATGAAAGGTTGTAATCTTTTCCAACACAATGTCGTTTTAGCTAAGAAAAACAACAAAAATCTTCACAAGAAATAAAGGACAAAACGCCCCCTAACATTAGCAAAGCAACTTCTCTAGATTCCGGGAATACCCCATAGGTGGTCATAAATTGCTGTATGGGCGCATGGCAGGGCTCAGAAGTTAAGAAGAACAATTTGGCTTTTAGAGCGCAGATTTTGCTGGATTAAATTCTCAGCACCATGTCACTTTTGCAAAGCACCAAAGGTACCAGTACAGAAACTCCCTGAAAGTGACTCAATTTTTGAAACTACACCCCTTGAGAAATTCATTTAGGGGTGTATTGAGCATTTTACACGAAAGACAAAAAGAGGACATTGGCCCATTATTCTGGCCGATTCTGATTTACATGAGGTACTAACCAGCACCCCAAGTGTCACTTATCGTAGGGGTAGGAATGAGAGAATTTTTGTTTCACAGCCACTATTCCAAACCATCTATACCACGTGATACATGGCTCCCTTCACCTACCTTTGGTTCCTATCCATGTGGACACTGTTCCTTCTGTCCTCTTATGCCAAAAATTAAGAATTTTGTCAATCCCTCTAATGGGAAGTTGTATGAGATTAGACAGTTTATTAACTGCCAGAGTGCGGGAGTTGTATATATTGCGAAATGCCCATGCCCTAAAGTTTATGTAGGCAAAACATTCAACAATTTAGAAGAAGAATCTCTAAGCATTTAAGTTCGATTAAGCGAAAAGAAGAAACCCCACTGTCCAGACACATGAGATGTGTGCATGAAAATGATATGAGATCCATTCAATTTTGGGGTATCACCTTGTTGAAACCTGGTCCCAGAGGAGGTAATTTGGACCGTAGGTTGTTACAGGAGGAAGCATGGTAGATTCACCGCCTAAATAGCCTTAGTCATGTTGGACTTAATGAGGGCTTTACCTTTGTAGCCTTCTTTTGAGTATAAATATTTTGTAGACCCTGAACACCCTATGAGGATACTGGTTTAACTCTATACAAATACGTCCTGATATGGTCACTGTCACGTCTATGGCCGAGGGCCGTCATTCGGACTTACCCTCTGACGGCCCCGGCCATGGACATCTGTATTCTCGGCGACATCTTTCTCCAGTGAAACGCCGGCATTCACTTCGGGGTTCTGGGACTGTTTCCCGTAGGGAGCACGCGCCCGCGCGTGCACGGCCTTAAAGGGCCAGTACGTATCCAGCTGTCATTACTCAATAATTAGCCAAGAATGCTGCTGGAGTATAAAAAGGGCTCTGTCCACTTGATCCTTGCCTGAGCGTTGTTGTATACCTAAAGTTTGTCTTGCAAATGGTCTCCCAGTGTTCTCCAGTTCCCAGTGTTACCTGTTCTTGCTGCCTGTACCCTGTATCCCGTGCTATCGTATCTACAGTGAGAGTCGACTCGTGTCTTCCGCTGCATCTACTGTGCCATCTACAGTGAGAGTCAAATCGTGTCTTCCGCTGCATCTACTAGCCATCAACAGTGAAAGTCAAGTTGTGTCTCCGCTACTGTCTACATTGCCTCAGGTACCGGTTCTGCACTATAGATATAGTTTTGTACCTAGTTGGCCAGCTGCTATCCCGCTACGCGGTACGGCCCATTGGGTCCACACCCCATGCTGTGACAGTACGCTCAGGCCATGGACCCCGCTGTTCAATTCAAGAGCATGTCACCCTCCCAAGCCATGCAGGCGGACCTGCAGGATCTGCGAGCACGACAGGATCAACTCCTTGTGGCAGTAGACTCCATGGCACAGCAGCTAGGGGCTCCTCCAATCGACCCTCCTGCTACCCCTCTTGGCAGCTCTGGTTCAGATCCTCGGTTCTCGCTGCTATTGCCACCTCGGTTCCATGGAGATGCAAGTTCGTGCAGGGGGTTTCTGAACCAATGCCATATCCACTTCACTCTGCACGCCCGAGCATTTCCTTCGGACGGAGCCAGAATCGCCTTCATTATATCTGTACTTGCCGGCAAGGCCCTGGTGTGGGCGAATCCAATCTGGGAACGACAGGGACCCGAGACTTCCAGGGGTTCGTGTGGTTGTTCCGTACTGTATTCGAGGAGCCTGGACGAGTCTCGTCGGCAGTGACTACTATCTTTAACCTTCGCCAGGAATACACCATCCAGTTCTGGACTCTGGCAGGAGAATTATCCCCCGAGATCAAGGATGAATTTGCTGCTCTGGATCTACCAGCTGCCTTGGACGACCTGATTCTACTTGCTACTCGAGTGGACATAAGGCTCAGAGAGAGACCTCAAGAGGTTCGTCAGGAGAGACGGCTTCCTAGACTGGCGCCCAACTTCCAGCAACCACTCTTGCCTTCTTCTGCCCCGACTGAGGTTCCGATGCAGGTGGATCGGCTTAAACTGTCCATTCAAGAGAAACAGTGCAGGCGCACCTCTGTACTCTGTTTATATTGCAGCCTCGCTGGCCATGTCGTGCGTCTGTGTCCTCAGAAGCCAAAAAACCCCAACGCCTAGGATTGGTTGGAGAGACAACCCTAGACGATACTACATTTAATAAAGAACTCTCCTCCAAACTGTTCATTCCTGTGACCATCATCACTGGCGAGAGACCTCATCCAGTCTCTGCCTACCTGGACTCTGGCTCTGCAGCCAATTTCATTTGCCAAGACCTTGTGGATCTTCTTCAGTTGCCCACTGTTCTGCTGGAAATGCCGTTGATCATTGCCTCGGTAGATGGACTGCCTTTGCCTGACCCAGTTTTGTCTGTGACCAAGCCGTTAAGGCTCCAAGTGGGAATTCTTTACATTGAACTCATCTCCCTGTTTGTCCTGCCCAAGGCCGTCAACCCCGTGCTGCTGGGTTTTCCTTGGCTCCGTTTACACGCCCCAGTCCTGGATTGGAACTCTGGAGAGGTTCTCCAGTGGGGCCCCAAGTGTCTCGACTGCTGTCTGGTGCTGTCTAGCCTCAGTCTCCTCCGCATCAGTCACTGGCAGGGTTGCCTCCTTGTTACTCTCAGTTCGCAGATATCTTCAACAAGAAGGAAGCAGAGACATTGCCACCACATCGAGCATATGATTGACCTATCGACTTGGTTCCTCATTCGTCCCATCCTCGCGGTAGAGTATACCCTCTCTCCTTGCCTGAGACCCAGTCTACGTCAGCCTACATTAAGGAGAATCTGGAGAGGGGCTTCATACGAAAATCCTCATATCCGGCCGGAGCCGGGTTTTCTTTGTCAAGAAGAAAGATGGATCCCTCCGACCCTGCATTGACTACCGAGGCCTCAACCAGATCAGGGTGAAGAAGAGGTACCCATAGCCTTTGATTTCAGAACTCTTTGATCGCATATGGGGGGCGATTTTTTTTTCCAAGCTAGACCTGCTGGGGGCTTACAATCTAATCTGGATTCGTCAGTGTGACGAGTGGAAGACTGCATTTAATACACGTGATGGACACTACGAATATTTGGTCATGCCCTTCGGCCTGTGTAACGCCCCCGCGGTGTTTCAAGAATTTGTCAATTACATTTTTCGTGATCGCCTCTATGTCTGTGTTGTGGTGTATCTCGATGACATTTTGATTTTTTTCCCAGATCTTGTGATTCATCGGGGCATGTCCGCCAGTGTTGCTTCGATTAAGGGAGAATAATCTTTATGCCAAGCTGGAGAAGTGCGTGTTCGAATAGAAGTCTCTACCCTTCCGGGGCTATATCATCTCTGATCAGAGTCTCAAAATGGACCCTCAGAATGTCAAGGCTGTCCTGGAGTTGCCATGCTCCCAAGGTTTAAGGGCCATACAACGCTTCCTGGGATTTGCCAACTTCTACCTGCTGTTCATTCCCAACTTCTCTTCTTTGACATCTCCCATCTCCACCCTCACTGAAAAGGGTATGAATGCCACGGTATGAACTCCAGAGGCTGAAGTCGCATTTAAAACCTTAAAAAAGGCGTTCACGTCAGCCTCTATTCTTCATCATCCTGATGTATCCCTACAGTTTTCGTTAGAGGTGGATGCCTCCTCTGTTGGTGCTGGTGCACTTTTGTTCCAGAGAGGTTCAAAAGGCAAGACTGTGGTATGTGGCTACTATTTTAAGCTGTTTTCTCCCGCAGAGCGCAACTACTCGATTGGGGATCGGGAGTTACTGGCCATCAAGCTGGCCCTGCAGGAGTTGAGACACCTACTAGAAGGCGCAGCTCATCCTATCCTGGTCTTCATGGACCACAAGAACCTGACCTATCTACAGACGGCTCAACGGCTGAATCCTCGTCAAGCCAGGTGGTCGTTCTTTGCTCGGTTACGCTTCGAACTCCACTACCGACAAGAATGTGAGGGCCGATGCCTTGTCTCGGTCAATTGAAACAGAGGACACTGTGGAGTCCCCACACAATATTATCGACTCTTCCTGCATCTATTCTGTTAACTCTCTGCAAATTAGAGGCATTCCTCCGGGATGGACTTTTGTACGTCTGGCAGACAGAGGAAGAATCCTTTGCTGGGGTCACAGTTCCAAGCAGGCAGGTCACAAGGTTGCCCGTAAGACCCAAGACCTAATTGCCCGTCAGTTCTGGTGGCCCACGCTGCCCAAAGACGTCATGGATTTTGTCTCCTCCTGTACGGTGTGCGCAGCAAACAGAGTTGCCCGCTGCAGACCAGCCGGTCTGCTCCAACCACTGCCTGTGCCCAATGCCCCCTGGCAGCATGTTGCTATGGACTTTGTCACAGATCTGCCTATCTCTGTTGGATGCTGTGTGATCTGGGTGGTGTATCGATTTTCTAAAATGGAATTTTGTTCCCCTGACTGGTCTGTCTTCTGCTGCTCGACTGGCCGACTTCTTCGTTCAACACATCTTCCGTCTTCACGGCTTGCCTCTGCATATTGTGTCGGATCGAGGGGTCCAGTTCACCTCTAAGTTCTGGAGAGCACTCTGCGGCCTCCTCGGTGTAAAGTTGGACTTCTCCTCGGCTTATCATCCTCAGTTCAATGGACAAGTCAAAAGCGTTAACCAAATTATGGAGAACTATCTGTGGCACTTTGTCTCCAGATGGCATGATGACTGGGTACAGCTGCTCCCGTGGGCTGAGTTCTCCTATAATAACCATACTAGTGAGTCTACCACCTCCAGTCCGTTCCTCATCGTCTACGGCCAACATCCTTGTATGCCTCTTCCTGTCCCTACTATGTCCCAGGTGCCTGCAGCTGACTCTACCTTCAGGGACTTTCTGCAGATATGGCAACAGACACAATCTTCTATTCTGCTGGCAGTGGACCGCATGAAGAGAAAGGCAGACACTAGAAGATGAGAACCTCCCCAGATTCTTCCAGGTACGAAGGTCTGGCTGTCTTCCAGGAATATCCGGCTGAGGGTGCCGTCTTGCAAGTTTGCTCCGAGGTTTCTCCGACCCTTCGAGATTCTGCTACAGATCAATCCTGTGTCGTACAAGGTTCGGCTGCTTCTTACCCTCAAGATCCCTAACTCCTTCCATGTCTCCTTGCTGAAGCCTGTGGTCCCGTTCGCATACTGACTTTAATATTATGTCTTTAAATATGCATACACATTACTGGTGTCTCCATTCTTTGAAGATATTCTCAGATTTTTCAGAATTTCACACAAATTTATATAAAGATTTTTCCCTTGATAATTTATCTATATGCTCTAATCTAGTGTTGATATGGTTACTATTATTGAGCAATGTCCAAGCTCACTGATATGTGTAAAGATCTCTTCTTTTTATACCTGACAGCTCTCCTATCACGTATATATATTTTTTGTATATCGTCTTATTAATAATTAAAAGATATTCCACCAAGCTGATGGGCATCTATACAGAGCAATTGATAGTGGAATATTTCTACTATTATCATAATTTTTCTACTATTATCATAATTTATCTATTTAACATACTCATTCTTATCAATTTGAAATCTCCCATTGCTTTTTTGCATCTAAGTCCACTGACATGCTCAGTGGCATTCTTTCTACACTTGGTACTTTTGTGATATCCTTCCATCATCACTCTAAGGCCGGACTCACACGAGCGTGTGCTTTTTGCGCACGCAAAAAACGCGGCATTTTGCCTGCGCAAAAGGCACTTAACAGCTCCGTGTGGCCTCAGCATATGATGCGCGGCTGCGTGCTTTTCGCGCAGCCACCATCATTATGACACTCCGTTTGGATGTTTGTAAACAGAAAAGCACATGGTGCTTTTCTATTTTTATTCATCCTTTTCACAGCTGTTGCGCTAATCACGCTGGTCGCACAGAAGTGCTTCCTTGTGGCATGCGTGGTTTTCATTGACTTCAATGGGTGCGTGATGCGCGAAAAACGCCCAAAGAACGGACATGTCGTGACTTTTACGCAGCGGACCAACGCAGCGTAAAAATCAAGCACATGTCTGCACGGCCCCATAGACTAATATAGGTCCGTGCGATGCGCGTGAAAATCACGCGCGTTGCACGGACGTATATCCCGTTCGTCTGAATAAGCCCTAAGTACGTATGTGCTTCAAATTCTAAGTTCACTGACATGCGCAGTGAACTGTATTGCATACTTCTCAATCCTGCAAATTTTCCCTAATATGCAGGCACAAAAGCGAGTCCCTTGGCCGGACGTTAGCGTTACGTGGTTGGAGCATATCTCTGTCAATCTTTCTATCTAGGGGCTCGTCATATGAGGATTACTTCTATTGGAAGAATCAGTTTAGCTGACGTCACGAGTGAGGTTATAAATAGGAGACATAGCCGTGTTCTGCGCCATTAGCCCCATTTTCCCACTGAGGATGCCACTATGGTGGTGAAACATGTCGGGGGGGGGGGGGGCTTTTCTCTTTTTAAAATTCAATGTGACCTGTTAATTCAAGTCCTTTCCTAAGTGGACTGCAGCCGCTAACTACCGTTATCTCATACAGGCAGGGTGGTCATCAGAGGTGTTGTTTTGGTCCGGCACTCAGATAGTACAGACTGCTGAGCAATATTAGCATAACTATATAGGGACTTTCAGTTCACATTGCGCTTTTAATCTTAATTGTATTCTTAATATTCAGTTACAATAAAGCATAATATTAGTAAACATTCAATAAGTACCTGGGAAACAAGGGCTAATCTTTTTGCCTATATTGGCAATATTGATGTGTTTTATTGATCATTTTGACCCCATAAGTGCTTGATAGATTTTATTAGAATTGGGCAGTCAAAATAAAAAAAAAAATCATATTTTTTTTTCAATAAGATTTAGCTTTAGCTCAAAATTTTTCATTTTCTAAACAAATGAAGAAGAAACAAAGATTTGTAAATCAACTTCTCCAGAGTACGGAAATACCTCATATGTGGTCATAAACTGCTGTCTGGGCATATGGCAGGGCTCAGAAGGGAAGGCGCGCCATTTGGCTTTTGGAGCACAGATTTTGCTGGATTGGTTTCTCGGCACCATGTCGCTTTTGCAAAGTTCCTAAGGTACCAGTACAGTGGAAACTTCCCAAAAGTGACTATTTGGGAAACGCAAGGGAAAAACCGAGGAAAATTAATTCAGTCCTTAGGTGACGATGCTAGGCAAGTAGGAACAATTGCAATGTATAGAGGTTTATCTTTCTTTATCAATACGGACTACATGTTTCGGCACCGTACCGGTCCCTTCGTCAGGTCAGGTATAATGTTTGCACTTGGAAGGTGCGATATTTTTACATCATAAAAAAACATTAACAGCTGCGTGTGTCATCCGTTTGGATGTTTGTAAACAGAAAAGCACGTGGTGCTTTTCTGTTTACATTCAGAGTTTGACAGCTGTTGCACGAATCATGCAGTTCACACGGAAGTGCTTCCGTGCGGCATGCGTGGTTTTCACGCACCCATTGACTTCAATGGGTGCGTGATGCGCGAACAGCGCACGGAGAAAGGACATGTCGGGAGTTTTACGCAACGCACTCGCGCAGCGCAAAATTCACACACTGTCTGCACTGCCCCATAGCCTAATATAGGTGCATACGACACACGTGAAAAGCACGCGTGTCGCATGTGCGTATATTACGCTTGTGTAAATGATGCCTTACAAGTCTTAGAACTTTAGCAGCAAATTCTCACATTTTCAAGAAAATTTCAAAAGGCTATTTTTTCAGGGAGCAGTTCAGTTGTGAAGTGGCTTTTAGGGCCTTATATATGAGAAACCCCAAAAAATAAACCACATTTTAAAACTTCACCCCTTAAAGTATTCAATACAGCATTTAGAAAGTTTCTTAACCCTTTAGACGTTTCACAGGAATTAAACCAAAGTAGAGGTGAAATTTGCAAATTTCATTTTTATTTTTTTTGAAGCAATTTATTTTGAATACATTTTTTTTGTAACACAAAGTTTTACCAGAGAAATCCAACTCAATATTTATTGTCCAGGTTCAGCAGTTTTAGGAAATATTCCACATGTGGCCCTAGTGTGCTACTGGACTGAAGCACAGGTCTCAGAATCAAAGAAGTACCTAGTGGATTTTGTGCCTCCTTTTTATTAGAATATATTTTAGGTACCATGTCCGTTTTGAAGGGTTCTTGCGGTGCCAAAACAGTGGAAATCCCCCAAAAGTTAACCCATTTGGGAAACTACACCCCTCAAGGAAATTATCTTATATGTTTTACATCAATATTATTACCAATTGAAACTGTAGCCCATTATTTTTACGACATTTTGCAGGAAGCACTGGCTTCCCATGACGTATACTTACGACAAATGTCGGGAAGGGGTTAAAACTGTATCCCATTATTTTTGTTGTTTTTTATCACATTTTTGTAAAAAAGTATTGTCATTGTCTTTGTCGCTGTATAGCAAGAAAATGTATAGCAAGAGACTTTTTTACAAAAATGTGATAAACAAACAACAAAATAATGGGATACAGTTTTAATCCCTTCCCGACATTTGTCGTAAGTATACGTCATGGGAAGTCCGTGCTTCCTGCAATATGTCGTATACTTACGACAAATGGATGGCCCCAACTCAGAAGCCCCGGATATTAGCTTCGATCCCTGCCATTAACCCCTTAAATGCAGCGGTCAAAAGCGATCGCTGCATTTAAGGCATTTGCAGCTCATCGGCACCCGAGCAATGAAATCGCCGGGGTGTCAGTGGCTGCAATGGCAACCGGAGGCCTAATAGAGGCCTCCCGGTCTGCCTAGTATGAAAAAAATTCCAGCCCCCGCCTGGAGATGGGGCCTAAAAGGCTTCCATAGCCACCGGCAAGGTGGCACCGGCTCAGGAGATGAGCCGGCGTCATCAGCGGTGGATGTCAGTTCTATGTTAGAGCTGACATCAACCTGTAATTGCAGGAACCAGAGCTAACTCCGATGCCTGCCATTAACCCCTTAGATGCAGTGATCAAATGCGATAGCTGCATCTTTGTGGTTGTCAGCAGATCGGCAACTCTGCCCTGCAATTGCAGCGCTGCCGACTGCTGCTATGGCAACAGGAGACCTAACAATGGCCTCCTGCTCTGCCATTACTGAAGCCGATTAGGCCCAGCCTGGAGGCAAAGCCTAATCGGCTTGCTGTCAGTGAATGACTGACAGATCTAAGGGTATGTTCACACACACTATTTACGGACGTAATTCGGGCATTTTAGCCCCGAATTACGTCCGAAAATGCGCCTCAATAGCGTCGGCAAACATCTGCCTATTCATTTGAATGGGTCTTACGATGTTCTGTTCAGACGGTCATTTTTTTTACGCCCCGCCTTTTGACGCCTTTTACGCCCCACCTTTACACCCGCGTCAAAGAAGTGTCATGTCACTTCTTCAGACGTAAATGGAGCCGTTTTCCATGAACTCCATGGAAAACCAGCTCCAGTTACGTCCGTATTGGACGCGGCGTTCAAGCGCCTGCATATGCCGTTACGGCTGAAATGACGGGGCTGTTTTCTCCTGAAAGCAGCCCCGTAATTTCGGCCGTTACGGACGCTGTAGTGTGAACATACCCTAATACATTCCACTACATAGGTAGCAATGTATTAGAAAAAAAATCTGACAGTTGGACCTTCAAGTCGCCTAGTGGGACTAAAAAAAAGTGTGACGAAAAGTGTAAAAAAAGTGAATAAAAAAAGTTGTAAAAAATAAAATAAAAGTTTCAAGTAATAAAATAAAACACAATGACTTATCAAGTCCTTTATTATTGAAAAAAATAAATAAACCATACATATTTAGTATCATCGCGACCATAATGACCTAAACTATAAAAATATTATGTTATTTATTCCACGCGGTAAATGGCGTAAACAAACCCTTAAAAAACAATGCCAGAATTTCTGTTTTTTTGTCACTTTGCCCTACAAAAATGTAAATAAAAAGTGATCAAAAAGTCACATGTATCCAAAAATGGTACCTATAAAAACTATAGCTCGTCTCGCAAAAAACAAGCCCATATACAGCTCCGCCGACTAAAAAATTAAAAAGTTATGGTTCTCACAACATGGCGACAGAAAAAATACATTCTTTTGGCAAAGGTAATTTTATTTGTCACCTTGCCTCCCAAAAAATAGGATAAAAAGTGATCAAAAAGTCGCATTTACCCCAAAAAGGTACCAATAATAACTACAGCTCGTCCCGCAAAAAAGCAGCCCTCATATCACTACGTCTATGAGAAAATAAAATTAGTTAAGGCTCCAATAAGTCAGGAAATAAAAATATGTGTTGTGCCGGTCCGAGGGGAACATTTCTTCTATTTCAAGAGGCGATATATCGGGGCCCTAAAATTAGGGAACCAGGAAGGGGAGGGCCCAAACATATCTGCAGGAAACAACGGTGCCCGTATTATACCAGGACAACACTTCCCAGCAAAATTTCTCAAACTTCAATGGTGCGGAGTGTGGACCAAAAGAGAATAAGAAAGGATACCATTTATCAGTGAGACTGTGCAGAAAGGATTGCTTCACAGCGTAACACATACCTATGGATTATTTTATTGCTTTTTTTTACCCCATTATTATACCACCTGACTATGTCCATGATGTACTCTGCCCAGCTTACATGTACCCCACATTATAAACTAAAATACCAGTAATACTCAAAACAAAACTACTACCAAGCAAAATCCACACTCCAAAAGCCAAATGGTGCTCCCTCCCTTCTGAGCCCTACAGCGTGCCCGAACTACAGTTTACTTCCACATATATGGCACCGCCATACCCGGGAGAACCCTTTTAACAAATTTTTGGGGTGTGTGTCTCCAGTGGCATAAGCTGGGCATGACATATTTGCCACTGAATAAGCATATCTGGGTGGAAATTTAACATTTTACTTTGCACCATCCGGGGCGCATTCATTTATGGAAAAGACCAGTGGGGTGAAAATGCTTCCTACACCCCTTAATTAATGCCTTGAGAGGTGTTTCCAAAATGGGATCCCTTCTCAGGGGTTTCTTTTATTATTTCACATCTGAGCCCTGCAATTGTGAACCAATACTTTGTAAGTCGCCAAATTTCGCATGGTACTCTTTCAGTCCTGAGCCCTGTCGAATGTCAAGGCAAAAGATTAGTATAATAGCATAATAATTAGAGAGCTGTCTTGTTATGGTGGCACAAGCTGGGCACCACATATTGGCATATCTATGGAAAAAATCCCATTTTCACTCTGCAATATTGAGTGCACACTAATTTCTGCAAAACACCTGCGGGGTTAACATGCTTACTACACCCCTAGGTGAATAACTTTAGGGGTCTAGTTTCCAAAATTTGGTAACTTCTGGGGGGTTTACACTGTTTTGGTCCCACAGGGGCTTTGCAAATGCTACATAGCGACCGAAAACCAATCCAGCAAAATCTGCACTCTAAATTTGAAATGGCGCTCCTTCCCTTCTGAGCCCTGCCTTGTGCCCAAAATGCAGTTTATGACCACATATGGGGTATTGCCATACTCGGGAGAAATTGCTTTACAAATGTTCGAGTGCTTTTTCGCCTTTATTTTTTGAGAAAATTAAAAATTTTGAGCTAAAGCTACGTCGTATTGGAAAAATAATTTATTTTTACTTTCACTGCCCAATTCAAATAAAATCTATGAAATTCCTGTTGGGTCAAAATGCTCACTTCACCCCTAGATTAATTCCGCAAGGGGTGTAGTATCCCAAATGGAGTCCCTTTTGAGTAGTTTCCACTGTACTGGTACCTAGGGGCTTTGCAAAAGCGACATGGTGTCAAGAAATCAATCCAGCAAAATCTGTGCTCCAAAAGCCTAATGGCGCTCCTTCTCTTCTGATCCTTGTCGTGTGCCCAAACAGCAGTTTATGACCACATATGGGGTATTTTCGTACTCCAGAGAAGTTGCTTTACAAATGTTGGGGTTCCTTTTTTCCTTTATTTGTTGAGAAAATGAAAAAGTTTGAGCTAAAGCTACGTCTTATTGAAGAAAAAGGATTATTTTTATTTTCACTGCCCAATTCTAATAAAATCTATGAAACCCCTGTGGGGTCAAAATGCTCACTACACCCCTAGATGAATTCCCCAAGGGGTGTAGTTACCAAAATGGGACCACTTGTGGGAGTTTCCACTGTTTTGTCCCCTCAGGGCCTTTGTAAATGCGAAATGGCCTACGCAAACCCTTCCTGCTAAATTTGAGCTCCAAAAGCCAAATGGCGCTCTTTCCCATCTAAGTCCTGCCGTGTGTCTAAGCCATGTCTGTGTGGGGTATTGTTTTACTCGGGAGAAGTAAAGTCCTAGATTTTAATTTTTACGGCCTAATTCCAATAATTTTTGCACAAAAAACCCCTGCGCGGTCAAAATGCTCACTATACCTCTTGATAATGTCCTCAATGGGTGAAGTATCCAAAATGGGGTCACTTGTGGGGGCTTTCCACTGTTTTGGCACCGCAAGAGCGCTTCAAACCTTCAGGGTGCCTAAAATATATTCTAATAAAAAGGAGGCTCAAATTTCACTAGGTGCTACTTTGCTTCTGAGGTCGGTGCTTCAGTCCAGTGGCAAACTAGGGCCACATGTGGGATATTTCCTAAAACTGCAGAACCTGGGAAATAAATATTGACTTGTGTTTCTCTGGTAAAACTTTGTATTACAAAAAAAATGGATTTCTGCATAAAAAACAAACAATGAAATTTATAAATTTCACCTCTACTTTGGTTTAATTCCTGTGAAACGTCTAAAGGGTTAATAAATGTTCTAAATGCTGTTTTGAATACTTTGAGGGGTGAAGCTTTTAAAATGGGGTTACTTATTGGGGGTTTCTAATATATAAGACCATAAAGGGCCGCTTCACAACTGACCTGGTCCCTGAAAAAATAGCCTTTTGAAAAGGATGTTCTAAAAATGATGCCAATCTAAAGTAAACATATGGGGTATGTTAATTAGCAACAATTTTGTGTGGTGTAACTGCCTAATTTACAAGAAGATACATTCAAATTTCGAAAAATACGAATTTTTCACAAAATGTTTGTGTTTTTCACAACTAAATACTAAATGCACCGAGAAAATGTTAACAGTAACATAAAGTCAAATGTGTCACAAGAAAACAATCTCACAATCGCTTGGATAGGTAAAAGCATTCCGCAGTTATTACCACATAAAGTGAAACATGTCAGATTTGAAAAATTAAGCTGTCAAGAAGGTCAAAAGTGGCCAAAGCAGGAAGGGGTTAATTGATAATAATATTGATGTAAAAAATTTGCATGAAATGTTTATTTGCGCTAGTTCATGATGTCAAAATAAGACCTTTGTCCCCCCCCGCCCCCCCCCCTTTTTGTATGCTTTATTTTTTCAAAAGAAATGTAACCGTCTCTGCCCGGGTTTTCCCGTTTTTTAATGATGTAAAAAAGGCGCACCTTCCAAGTGCAAACATTATACCTGATCTGACGAAGGGACCTGAACGGTCCTGAAATGCATAGTCCGTATAAATAAAGATAAACCTCTATACATTGCAATTGTAGCCTGATTCCTTGATTTTCCCTTGCATTTTATCTCATCCCCATGATAAGGATTCGTCTTTTCAAGCGATCGCAGTAGGAGGCTGCCGTCACCACACTGCTACCATACAGATCCATGACCGCTAGTTCCTCTGATGTCATGCCCACTACCAGGGTATGAGCCGACTGCTGGGTCTTGTGGTACTAGAGAAAAGCCATCATGGTACAGATCGCACTTTGAATGACATCCCCACTGAGGTGCGCCACTGTCTCCTTTTATCATAACATATTCTCGTATTCCATTTGGGAAACAACACCCCTTGAAGAATTCATTTAGGGGTGTAGTTAGAATTTTGACCCCACAGGTGTTTCATATATTTTATGAGACTTGGACAGTGAAAATAAAAATTACAGATTTTGCAATAAGACATAGATTTAGTTCAAAATATTTCATTTTCTCAACAAATAAAAAGGAGAAAAAGAACCATGTTGCATTTGAAAAGCCCCTGTGGGACCAAAACAGTAGAAACCCCTGAGAAGTGACCTCATTTTGTAAACTACACCCCTCAAGGTATTCATCTAGGGGTGTAGTGAGCATGTTGACCACACAGGTGTTTTCCAGAAATGAGTGTGCACTCGATGTTGCAGAGTGAAAATGGCAATTTTTCCATGGTTATGCCATTTATGTGTGGAATATATGATACCCACCTTGTACCATTATGGAAAGACAGCTTTCTAATTATTATGCTGTATTTCCCGGTTTTAGAAACGCCTTACATGTGGCCCTAATCTTTTGCCTGTACATTCAACGGGACTCAGGATTGAAAGCGTACCATGCAAATTTGAGGCCTAATTTGGCGATAATACAAAGTATTGGCTCACAATTGCAGAGGCTCTGATGTGAAATAATAAAAGAAACCCCTGAGAAGTGATCCCATTTTGGAAACTACACCCCTCAAGTCATTTATTAAGGGGTGTAGTGAGCATTTTCACCCCACAGGTCTTTTCCATAAATAATTGCGGTGCGGATGCAAAGTTAAACCTTTTTATTTTTCCCTGGATATGTCATTTCAGTGGCAAACTTATTGTGCTGAGTTTGTGCCGCTTGAGACACACATCCCAAAAATTGTTAAAAGGGATCTCCCGGGTATAGCGATGCCATATATGTGGAAGTAAACTGCTGTTTGGGCTCGCTGTAGGGCTCAGAAGGGAGCCATTTGGCTTTTGGAGCGCAGATTTTGCTTGGCAGTAGTTTTGTTTGAAGTTTTACTGGTATTTAAATTTATAATGTGGGGTAAATGTAAACTGGGCAGAGTACATCAGGGGCATAATCAGATAATATAATAACGAGGTAAAAAAAAACAATAAAATAATCCATCGATGTGTGTTACGCTGTGGCACAATCCTTTCTGCACAGGCCAGTGTCGCTCTGATAAATGTCCTTCCTTATCCCCCTTTTGGTCCACACTCGGCACCTTTGCAGTTTGGGGAATTTTGCTGGGAAAGTGTTGTCAGGATTACCAACCACCAATTAATTTTTTTCTGGACTAGTTGGCCTAAAATCACGGAAAAACAATTGAGAATAACATCTCAAACTTAAAACATTAATATAACCAGGTTAGCTATGATAATTGTGAATTAGAAAGTGATAATTAAAAATTATAATAGGTTCAGGTCAACTGTTCATTTTTACTTTTTGTAATGTTCAGTTCACGGCTGCGGTACTAAAACTTGCAGACAATATGTACTCAGCTCTAGGAATATCAGTGCAATTTATACAGAGTGTGAGATATAACTACATACTACATATACACGTATTAAAACACACACACTACATATACACACATTGCACACATACATACACACACACAATGCACACATACTACACATGCACACAATGCACACATACTACACATGCACACAAACTACACATGCACACAAACTACACATGCACACATACACACATACTACACATGCACACATGTGTAGTGCGACATGGATCACCGGAGATATAACTACATACTACATATACCAGCATTAAAACACACATTGCACACATATATACACACAATGCACACATTCTACACATGCACACATACTATACTTGCACGCATACTACACATGCACGCATACTGCACATGCACGCATACTGCACACGCATACATACTGCACACACATACATACATACATACATACTGCACACACATACATACATACATACATACTGCACACACCTACATACATACTGCACACACATACATACATACATACATACTGCACACACATACATACTGTACATACATACATACATATTGCACACACATATATACATACTGCGCACACATACATACATACATACATACATACATACATACTGCACACACATACATACATACATACATACATACATACATACTGCACATACATACATACATACATACTGCACACATACATACATGCATACTGCACATACATACATACATACATACTGTACGTACGTACGTACGTACGTACGTACGTACGTACGTACGTACGTACATACTGCACACATACATACATACATACATAATACATACATATGCAGCAACCACGAGGAAGAGCTTCCCAGGAGGATGGGAGCAGTAGTGAAGTGCACGGTGTATGGCCTGAGGTATCTGTAGGAATCTCTACCTCTCCTCCCTCGCTCCTTCTCGGGCTGGCACAGTGACAGGGGGGCTGCACTATGGATGATGGTGGTGATAGTCTTTTCCCCCGTAGCAACTCCCGTGATGGTGGTAGTAGTATGTGTGCGCCTGGCAAGGTGGTATGTGGGGTGCCCTTGATGTTATGCAGTGCAGGGACCAGACGACACAGGGGATTTGAATAACTCACGTTTACTGAAGAACTTTATACAGTCTTCCAAAATGGAGGCACGTTATCTTCTGTCCACTTCAACAGTTGAGGGGAAGAAGGGACCAGTGGGTGACCAATGAGGGTTTCAATTGTCCAGCTATATCTAGAAATCATTCACTTTTCCAGCAGCGTGTGTAATAAATGAACTCACTTTTCTCAGTGATGAGGGTTGTAGTTGAGTGACTTGATAGACACTTCTTATATTAATTGTGGCGTGCGGCAGAACCGGTAACAGCGCCAGCAGGAGTTCTGAGGCCCAATATTATATAGACTTCTCCTCAGAAACAAACAGACAGCTTTTCAGCTAAATAATACTTGCTGTGGTGATGATAGAGATGATATGCTGGTTACAATCTCCTTACTGTTCCTCCTCTTGCATTGGGCTGCAGGTGCTGAGACCTGGTGCCAGTTGAAAGGATTGTATTAATCTGCTGTGTCAGAGCAGCTAGCAGACATGTCTGTCTCCTCACAGACACGACCCGACTCCTCTCTGTAGACTGTGAGACAGAGTCAGAGTGAGGCTCTAGGGCAGTAGCCAGGCTCCACCCCCTTTTCAAACAATGCTAGATGTACAATGCACCCTCTAGTGGCTCCCCACTGATACCTTCATCCTTCTCTTCAGCTGGTGAACAGCACACTGTGTGAAAAATAATAAAGACATGTAAAACACATACAATGCATGACATACAAATAACAGGGAACCAGAAGGGTATCTTCTGGGATGCTGCATACTCCCGGACTTAAGACAAGACGTCCTCGTCGTTTTCTTGGATATGAACAGCCTAAAAGATGTAAAAAGGGTTAACATGAAATGCAAACATCTTAATAACATTGTATTCCTGTATTCTTGACTCTCGAAGGGGGAATAGGGGCGAAGATTTCTTCTGTAACAGTTGGAAGATGAGGGGCAGAAGTCTCAAGTCAAGATGAGCGGCAGTGTCCAACAGTTTATGGCACTTAGGATATGAGGGGCTCTGGTACGTCAGAGTCTATGGGGATATTCCCTCTTGAACGTAACAAGGGTTGGTAGGCTTCGGCCTAACTTGGATAGGAATAAATGAAGAAATGAAGAAGGGGCTCTAGAACATAAGAGTCTTTCTTGTTCCCTACTTGCAATTATATTCAATCCCTATAGCGAACTGGTTTCACTCCTTTAGTGGTTCTCTCTGATCTCCTGACAGGTTCAGGTACAACAACAGCAGGTACATGATGTGATCTGTCCTCTGTGTGAGTTGTAGACACTGTAGGTGTAGGATCAGGTGCAAGGAATGACAAAATTGGGGTAAACCACCAACTCAGTGGGTTCTTTATGTCCAAGTGTTGCTCTTGAGTTGAGGACTCAGTAGTTGTTGCTTCAATAGCTTCAGTTACTTCTGGTAGATCAATTGCAACTGGTTCTTCAATTGATATTTCCTGTTCAATGGTAGGCAACTGTTGATCTTGTAGGCACAGTTTAAGCCTGTTACGGTGGACAATTTGCGGTTGTTTACCATCTCTTTGGATCTCATAGATATCTGTTCCTTGGTATGGGACAGCCTTGATGGTATAAGGGATTCTTTCCCACTTAGTGTCCAATTTGCTGGTTCTTTGAAAGTTTTTCAACCAGACAAGGTCTCCAACTTGAAAGGGTTTAGCATTAGCATGTTGGTCATAATCTTGTTGTTGCTTCTTTCTCGCTTCTTCCATCCTAGCTTCAACAATTTCATTTGCCTCAGCCATGCGTCTTTGGTGTTCACTCACCCACTCTGTGGTTGGTAGAGGGTTCAAGTCATCTGGAACGGACACATTCAATGAAATGTCTGAAGGCAGCTTTCCTTGTCTTCCGAACAATAGGAAGTATGGGGTGTAACCTGTGGAGGCTTGCATAGTGTTGTTGTAGATGTACACCAACTCAGGCAAATGATTTGGCCAGACAGCTCTCTGATGAGGCGGTAAAGTTCTGAGCATCTCAATCAGAATCTGGTTCATCTTCTCACACAACCCATTTCCTTGGGGATGGTAAGCGGTTGTTCTTAGTTTCTTACAGTTGTACAGCTGACAAAGTTCCTGAAATAGTTGGGATTCAAATGCAGAACCTCTATCTGTCAAGATCTTCTCAGGACAGCCATAGGGTAGAAGGAAAGTTTTTAGGAAGACTGCAGCAGTGGTCTTTGCTGTCAAGTCCTTTACTGGTACTGCGACTGTGAATTTGGTGTAATGGTCGATGATGGTCATGGCATAAGTGTATCCTGTTCTACTTGGTTCCATTTTCACATGGTCGATGGCCACGATCTCCAGCGGTCGATGACTCACGATAGGATGCAGAGGGGCCTTTTGGTTTGGCTTCTCTCCTCTTGCTAAGGCACAAGCAGTACATTCTTGACACCATTTCTCGACATCACCTCTAATTCCGATCCAATAGAATCTTCTGCGAATTGTAGCTTCTGTCTTTTGAACTCCAAAGTGTCCAGACTTGTTGTGGTATGCCTCAAGGACAACTTTGGCATCTCTCCTTGGGATGACAATTTGGTGCAGCCGATTACTGGTGATGGGATCCAGCACTCTCCTCAGCAGCAGACCATTCTCTTCAAAGAGACGTTTCCTTTGTCTCCAAAGGCGAAGTAGTTCTGGGTCTGTGTTGCCTCGGCGGATTCTAATGGGTATTTTTTTGGTATCCAGGTAGTCTAGGATATCTCCAATCACTCTGCTCTCAGCTTGCAACAGGGCCCATTGTTCTTGTTCTGGTGACTGCTTCTTGGCCTGTTGGGAAGAACAATGTACCTGGGTTTTGTTGTTGATAGCATCAGGATCTGCAAAGCGGTTGTAGAATGCAGGCATCTCTACTTCCTCTTTGTGGTTGTCATCATCAGGATTCTCCGGGTCTTCTCCTGTAGGCAGGCGGGACAAGGCATCCGCATTGATGTTGGACTTGCCTGTTCTGTATTTGACCACGAAGTTGTAATTTGCTAATCGTGAAGCCCATCTCTGTTCTAAGGCTCCCAGCCTTGCGGTGTTCAGGTGTGCTAGCGGGTTGTTATCTGTGAAGACAGTGAAGGAAGAAGCGGCAAGGTAGTCCTTAAACTTCTCTGTGACGGCCCAGACCAATGCAAGGAACTCCAGCTTGAAGGAACTATAGTTCTGATCGTTTCTTTCAGCTCCTTTGAGTGCTCTACTTGCATAGGCGATCACTCTTTCTTTGTCTCCTTGTTGTTGGGCCAGCACTGCACCAAGTCCTTGGTTGCTTGCATCTGTGTAAAGATGGAAGGGCAGGCTGTAATCTGGGTAGCCCAGAATGGGTGGTTCAGTCAATAATCTTTTCAGTAACTGGAAGGCAATTTCTTGTTCTTCTTTCCAGTTAATGGGAATTCTCCTCTTCAAGTGTTCTTTAGGGTGCCCCCTCAAGAGTTCTTGTAGCGGTTCAGCGATGCGGGCAAAATGAGGAATGAATCTCCGGTAGTACCCGGCAAATCCGAGAAAGCTTCTTACTTCCTTCACAGTGGTAGGTGTAGGCCAACTGTGGACAGCAGCTATCTTCTCAGGATCTGGCTTTATGCCTTCTGCGCTCACTATATGTCCCAAGTACTGGACTTGAGGTTGGAGGAGGTGACACTTGGAGGGTTTGATTTTTAAGCCATTTTTGGTTAGGACCTGGAACACTTCAGCTAGATGCTTGAGATGATCTTCATAGGACTTGGAGTAGACTATGACGTCATCCAGGTATAGGAGCACAGTCTCAAAGTTCCTGTGACCTAGGCATCTTTCCATCAGCCTTTGGAATGTTCCAGGAGCATTGCACAGTCCGAAGGGCATGCAATTGAACTCGAATAAGCCCATTGAGGTGGTGAAGGCTGTCTTCTCCCTATCAGCTGGAGACATTGGTACTTGCCAGTAACCACTTGTGAGATCCAGTGTAGAGAAGTAGGCAGCTGATCCCAGGGCTGTCAGAGATTCTTCAATCCTTGGAAGAGGATAGGCATCCTTGTGGGTAATGTTATTAATTTTTCTGTAATCCACACAGAAGCGAAGGTTGCCATCTTTCTTCCTGACAAGAACTAGTGGTGCAGCCCAGGGGCTGTGACTTTCTTGGATGACTTTAGCCTCTTTCATGTCGTGGACCATCTGCTTCACGTCTTGGTATAGGGCAGGTGGTATAGGCCTGTGTCTTTCCTTAATGGGAGGATGAGTACCAGTGGGAATAGTGTGCTCAATGACTTTTGCTCTCCCATGGTCCAGAGGATGCTTACTGAAGGCTTCATGGCTATCCTGAGCCACTTCAAGTACTCCTTGGATCTGGTAGGCAGGTGTTGTTGCAGTTCCCACATGGATTTCTCCCCACCAGGGTGTTACTGGTGCTTCTTCTGACGTCTTTAGTTGCTGTGCAGCCTGTTTAGCGGTGACAGTTGGAATGTCCACCAGGTCTTGCACACTGAGTTGGGACAGCTGTGCTACAGGGTAGTACTTCCTCAGGGTTACTGAATGGTCTCCTAAGTTGAGAAGACGGATGGGTACTTTCCCTTCGACCACAGTCACTAAACTTCGGGCAGCCATAACCATTGGATGTTCATCTAGTGGTATTGGTTCCACTAGGGCTTGGTAGTCAAGTCCTTGTAGGCCTGAACGGGCCCGACACCATAGCAGTGTTTCTGTGCCAGGTTTTAGGGTTACTGGATGGTGGTCCTTGATGCGAGCTCTGCAGATCTCTCCT
Organism: Rhinoderma darwinii; assembly: GCF_050947455.1. Classification (NCBI taxonomy): domain Eukaryota; kingdom Metazoa; phylum Chordata; class Amphibia; order Anura; family Rhinodermatidae; genus Rhinoderma; species Rhinoderma darwinii. The sequence continues at coordinate 34,756,194 of NC_134698.1, forward strand.
CTGGCGTTGGTGAATCGCTGTTGGGCAGCCAGTACACGGATGGTCTTGTGTATTACCTTCTGGGCAGCCTGGGAAGCTGTGGGGATGGATTGTCGTAGGGCCTCTAGCATTTCTCCATAGCAGTGCTTTAGGATGTTCATTCCCAGAATTACTGTGGGTTGTCCTTGATCTTTAACTTTGATCACGAGGACTCCTTGCTGAGGTAAGTGCACTCCTCCCACTTGGACAGTAGGCTCCCAGTACCCGTGCAGAGGTAGGGACTGGCCGTTGGTAGCGATGACGTCTAACCAGGCTTCTGGAGGTTGCATCAGGATCTCGCTACTCCAGTGTTGTTCAAAGGCGGCCTGCTGGATGGTTGTCACTTGGGATCCCGTATCCAGCAGGGCAGCAAATGGTACTCCATTGATGCGGATGGTAACTTCTGGACGAGGTCCGACAAACCGTGGCAGCCATTTTGGATCTTTGGGACCTATTATTTCTCCTCCCGAGGAATGGTCCTCTGCCTCGGGAGACGTCCGTTTAACGCCCAGCATTGACGTTCTTGGTGACCTATCTTATGGCAGTGTCTGCAGGCAGGTCTCCCATGTTCATCAAAGCGATCTGTCGACGTTTTGTTGGGACTATTGCGGTAGCCCTTGCTAGGACTATTTGGATAACTGTCTCTAGATGTTGGCAGCTCACATTTTACTGGAGAGCTGGCTTCTAGATTCTCCAGTCGTTGGCAGACTTGCTCCAGGCTTTTGGCAATGAGTTTCAGTTGATCTTGGTACTGATCTCCTCCAGCTGTGATTTGAGCCTGTGTAGCCTGGTAGGTGATGGGCTTGCAAGGTGTTGGATGTGGTGCTACTGGGGCAGGTTCCTCTTCTGCCTCTTTAAGAGGGGTGGTAGCCCTGACTGTTCTTCTTCTGGGCCTTCTTTCTAGTACCTCTATGGCCAGTTCTTTAAACTCATGGAAGGTGCTGTCAGGGTTCTGGACGGACATCATTTGTAGTTGATGACTCATGGAATCTGAGGCGACTCCTTCAATGAACTGCTCCCTCAGGATTCTGTCTGCTTTTTCAGCCTCATGGGGGTCGGCTTGTATCATGGCCCTCATGGTCTCCTGTAAGGAAAGAGCAAAATTTCGGAGTGTCTCACCTGGTTGCTGAACTCTGTCCATGAACCTCATCCTGAGCTCAGAGATGGATTTGGGCTCAAAGGTGGTACGTAGCTGGACCAGGATCTGATCCACAGCCTTCTTTTGGATACGTGGCCAGGACTCCACTTCTTTTAGGGCCACATCTTGTAGTTGTCCCATTAAGATCTCTACCTTCTGTTCTTCTGGAATGGGGTAGAGGCGGAACATGGCAAGCATCTTTTTTCTAAAGTCTTTTAAGGTGTGTGGTTCACCTTTGTAGTGGGGCAGCCATGGGGCCCCTGCATAGTAGGGCATGGACAGCGGCATGATGCAGGGTGCTGCAGCAGGTGTTGTTCTTTCTGTCATGGCCGGTGTAGTGACCGTGCTGAGACCGGGCTCTTCCGTGTCACTTGAGTCCGACATTGTTACTGTCCCTTTAAATTTTTCCAATGTCTATTATTGGCGCTCCCGGACTTTTAACTGAGTCGGGGGTCTTGTTAAAGGTGCTCCCGGACTTTTTATTGGGTCCGGAGTGATGTCCAGGATGCTCCCGGGCTTTTTATTGGGCACCGGTGGTGGTACAGCAGGGGTTAACTTGATGGCCAATTGAATCGGGACTCACCGATGGTATGCTGTTGCTTCCCTCTGGGCTGTACTTTGTTACCGGGCTGTTCCGTTGCTCTCCTGTGATGTTTTTGGGAGAGTTGCTGGTTGCAGGGGATCCGCGGTGGAGGTGCCGTGCAGAGGCTTCACTCATCCAAGATGGCGGCGCCTAGCAGTTTTCGGCCGTTCCCTCTTGCCTGTGCTGGATATTGTGAGTTCCTATAATCATCCAGATGGTGGCGCTAGACTGGCGCCGCAGGTTAACCTGTCTGGAGCGGGTAAATGGAACTGTGACGCAGCAGTTTGTGAGGTAAAATGGCGGATTAACCCCTTTTGGGGCTGGAACTGCCGGGAAACAGTGATTTTAACCCCTTTTGGGGCTGAAATAGTCTCTTGCAGCTGCGGTTGCAGCTTTGTACGGTGGGGACCAGGGCTTTGGGACAAAGTCTCTCTGGTTTGGGGCCCACATGAGATTTAAACGTATCCTGTTCGTGACGCCAAAGTTCATATGCAGCAACCACGAGGAAGAGCTTCCCAGGAGGATGGGAGCAGTAGTGAAGTGCACGGTGTATGGCCTGAGGTATCTGTAGGAATCTCTACCTCTCCTCCCTCGCTCCTTCTCGGGCTGGCACAGTGACAGGGGGGCTGCACTATGGATGATGGTGGTGATAGTCTTTTCCCCCGTAGCAACTCCCGTGATGGTGGTAGTAGTATGTGTGCGCCTGGCAAGGTGGTATGTGGGGTGCCCTTGATGTTATGCAGTGCAGGGACCAGACGACACAGGGGATTTGAATAACTCACGTTTACTGAAGAACTTTATACAGTCTTCCAAAATGGAGGCACGTTATCTTCTGTCCACTTCAACAGTTGAGGGGAAGAAGGGACCAGTGGGTGACCAATGAGGGTTTCAATTGTCCAGCTATATCTAGAAATCATTCACTTTTCCAGCAGCGTGTGTAATAAATGAACTCACTTTTCTCAGTGATGAGGGTTGTAGTTGAGTGACTTGATAGACACTTCTTATATTAATTGTGGCGTGCGGCAGAACCGGTAACAGCGCCAGCAGGAGTTCTGAGGCCCAATATTATATAGACTTCTCCTCAGAAACAAACAGACAGCTTTTCAGCTAAATAATACTTGCTGTGGTGATAATAGAGATGATATGCTGGTTACAATCTCCTTACTGTTCCTCCTCTTGCATTGGGCTGCAGGTGCTGAGACCTGTTGCCAGTTGAAAGGATTGTATTAATCTGCTGTGTCAGAGCAGCTAGCAGACATGTCTGTCTCCTCACAGACACGACCCGACTCCTCTCTGTAGACTGTGAGACAGAGTCAGAGTGAGGCTCTAGGGCAGTAGCCAGGCTCCACCCCCTTTTCAAACAATGCTAGATGTACAATGCACCCTCTAGTGGCTCCCCACTGATACCTTCATCCTTCTCTTCAGCTGGTGAACAGCACACTGTGTGAAAAATAATAAAGACATGTAAAACACATACAATGCATGACATACAAATAACAGGGAACCAGAAGGGTATCTTCTGGGATGCTGCACATACATACATAAATAATACATACATACATACATTGAGGCACACTCCAGTCACCTCTTTGGCTTTAGACACATTGGCACTTAGCACCTTCCTGTAGTCTGCTCCTTCGGCAACTTCTGTCTCCTCTCACTTCTTCAGCAGGGGGTGGTGCTCTAGTGCTGGGAGGAGGGGTGTACAGAGGAAGATTAGGAGCTGAAGGAGCTATCAAGGGAGTACTGGGCTGTACAGGGCAGAGCCATTCTAGAAGCAGCAGCAATACAGGTCAGCTGTGCAGACAAAGTGAAGGAGCCGGGTGCTGCTCACCTGTACAGCTACTGGGCAGTGAATTAGATGCAGATCAGGCCGCCGGGCAGGGACTTCACACATCAACAGTACCGGCGTCCTGCTCTGCATATATTCTCCTGTGCCACCTGTCCGGTCTCAGCCAAGCCGCTCTCTCTCTCTGCTGTCAGACTTCCTGCTCTCCATTGTACTCCTCCTCTGGCGGGCAGGAGCTCATTCTAGATACTATACACCAGACGTGGTGCGCGGATGCAGGGAAGGCTTCTAACAATGTACTACATGAGAGGTCATCACGCAGCCTGCGTGTGACCCGGCGCATACAACTTTCACATGCGCAGCTCCTTGGACAACAAAAAATATATAGAAATCATGGACACATTCTTTTTATTCCAGACACAACGAACAGTTGCCAAAGGTCCTCTCTTTTCACAGACTGTCCGTGAATTAACGGACAGTTGGCAACCCTGAGTATTGCCCTGGTATAATACGGGCACCCTCGCTACTAGCAGATATGTTTGAGTTCCTGGTTCCCTAATATTAGGGCCTTGATAAATCGCCTCTTGAAACAGATGAAATGTTTCCCTCGGGCCTGCACAACTGCGTATTCTTTCTTTCCTGACTTATTGGAGCCTTAACTTATTTTATAGACGTAGTGGTATGAGGGCTGTTTTTTTTGCAGGACGAGCTGTAGTTATTATTGGTACCATTTTGGGGTACAAACGATTTTTTGATCACTTTTTATCCTATTTTTTGAGAGGCAAGGTGACCAAAAAAACAGCAATACTGGCATAGTTTTTTTTATAAAGTGCTTACCATGCGTTATAAACTACATGTTGACTTTATTCTGTGGGTCAGTACGATTCCAGCGATACCAAATTTATAGCAGTTTTATATGTTTTACAACTTTTTGCACAATAAAATAATTTTTGTAAAAAGAATGTATTTTTTTCTGTCGCCATGTTGTGAGAAACATAACTTTATAATTTTTCCATCAACGGAGCTGTATGAGGGCTTGCTTTTTGTGAGTCGATCTATAGTTTTTATAGGTACCATTTTTGGATACATGCGACTTCTTGATCACTTTTTATTTCAGTTTTTGGAAGGCAAAGTGACCAAAAAAACAGCAATTCTGACATTGGTGTTTTTTTTACGCCGTTCACTGCGTGGGATAAATATTTTTTTTTCAATAATAAAGGGCTTGATAATGGAAAAAGGGCAATTGCTTTATTTTATTACTTAAAACTTTTATTTTTTTACAACTTCTTTCTTCACCTTTTTTATTGTCCCACTAGGGGACTTGAAGGTCCAACTGTTTGATTGCTGTTTTAATACATTGCACTACCTATGTAGTGCAATGCATTAGAACTGTCAGTCGTTCACTGACATCAAGCAGATTATGCGTCGGCTCTAGGTGGGTTCTAATCGGCTTCTGTAATTGGCAGACCAGGAGGCCATTGTTAGGCCTCCGGTCACCAAAGCAGCCATTGGCAACCCCACATCTCTTCGCAGGGTTGCCGAATTGCTACAAACCACTTAGATGCAGCGATCACTTTTGATCGCTGCATCTAAGGGATTAATGGCAGGAAGCTTCCATACTCGGTAGACCGGGAGACCAGTGTTAGGCCTCCGGTTACTATTGCTGCCAAATCTCCACCCACCCCGGCGATTGCATCGTAGTGGTGCCGATTGGCTACAAACCCCTTAAATGCAGCGGTCACTTTTGACTGCTGCATTTAAGGAGATAATGGCGGGAATCGGAGCTATCTTCGGTCCATGCCATTACAGCAGGGTGTCAGCTGTAACTTGCAGCTGACACCTGCGGCTGATGGCACGAGCTCAGCTTCTGAGCCTGTGCCATCCATTTGTCCTACATATGCTATAAATTACGGGAAGCACTAGCTTTCCATGACATATACTTACAACAAAGGTCGAGAAAGGGTTAATTAGCCTGGGAACATTTTGTATTTACCTTCAGTGGGGGTAACTGCTGATGGTGGAAAAGCTAAAAATATGTCACAAGTTGCTGTCACTAGTGTCATCAGGGGAAAAGGAATTCAGTCAGTGGTAGATTGATAGTCTTCATGGACAACATATTTCATGTACACAATTGGTCTAAATATGCACAGTACATAGACATCCTCAGAAAACATTAGCTAAATAACTGTGTAATAATTTGCATCCATGTAAATCCTGTTAATGATGTAATTATCCCTCTTTGACAAGTTTTCTTGTAATTCCATTGAAACCTTCAACATATTCAAGGTTTTCCAGTCACACCTCATGCAACTGATTTGTAAATATTTTCCTCCGCTAAGAAAGTGGCAGCAAATTACACCAGGTACAACATCAATTTCTCAATGCTGAGGAACATGCATATCTAGAGCTGGGCGAATAATTAAATTAATTTGATCAATTTGCCATTACGGCGCATCACCCATTTTTGTACAGAATTGCTAAATTGAGTATTCAGAAGCCTCCCACACACTTGGCCCAGCCCCCAAAGCATCGTTGTGATAGTTCCTTCACAGGAGCAGCTGCGCCGTGATTCTCCAGGCTACAGGCTTTCTTTTTAGCACTCTTAGGACTTGTCCGCACGTACCGAAATTGCTGCGTATTTTCAGTTCGGAAGTGCGGATGGAAAATGCACAGCAGAATACAGTAGCAGCAAAGTGGGTGTGATATATTAAGACCAGAAATTCACGTGCGGTTGCATCATTTTAGTACCGCAGCATGTCAATTACGTACTACTGGGGAAAGTGGACTGATTTCCAGCGGTTTTCTGATGTACTGCGTAATTTGCTGCGGAAATGCTGCAGAATTTTTTACAGGGGTGGAAATGACATCACAGGAAGAAGAAACATCACCATTACACAGCCCTTGAAAAAAACGCAGCACAAAAACCACAGCAAAAATCCACACAATTTTCTGCAGTAAAAAAACTCGATTTTTAGGGACATGAAATGGTGCGGATTTTCTGCAGCAAATCCGTTAGAATAAGAGGGTTTCCAATGTTAAATATACGCTTCCTCCTCAGATTTCATTTTGTATTTCCTGTTGAGATCTTTGTAAGTCTGGAATGCTTTTTCTGAGCCCTGATTATTATTAAGGATTTGCTGTGCATGCAATTTCCTTATGTTAAAAAAATGGCGTTCAATTACACATGGTCACGTGTATGTTACTTTATTGAACCCCATTCTGTTACGTAAGGCAATTGCATGCTGTCGAAGAAACCCCTTCCAGGTAGCACATTTTGGCATGGGCGCTCTAATGGGCTCCCTCTGCTTTGTCAGGTGGTATTCCAATATGGTAAGTGAAGTATCAGCAGTGCACCGGGAGATCAATAAAGACAATAGCAATCTGTTGTCTCAATCAATATTCTCATTTATTATCAAGATACATAAGTTAATATACCCTCAGGGCGTTCCCTCTAACCAGGGTGTTACCTCTCATGGAACAACCAATCATAACATTTTACACGTAGACTGAAAATACGTCATAGGGACCTTCCCACTGAGGTCACATGATCTTTCTAACACCTGCAAATCCTGGCCTTCAAACAATAGAAATGAAAAAGGTTTTCATAAGTCTATGTGGTGATTTCATATATGTGTGTGAAATACTGAGATGAAGAGAATTAATTACAAATATGATGATTATTTCAGGTCTAGGCGTTCTGCCAGACTTCCATCTACCAGTATGGGAAGGTCACCAAGAAATAACATATTTCCTTGTGACTCAAGCAGAACTATAAAGAAGAAAGGTCATTACAAAATGGAGAATACATATCTTCATAATCCGGCATCCTGCTTGATAATTCATAATGTGATGTAATACAGAGAATATAAGCAATTTGACCATCCATCACAATGCACAGCAAATATATACGTTTTATCCACAGAGTGTATAAATAACTTTATTGAACCTTTTGCTTTTACATAAATGCAACATGCACAGCAATTTCTAAAAGTATTTCTGTTATGTTAACTATAAAATGGTGCCCTACTTTACCTTAACTGGTTGCCGACACAGGACGAGTATGCAGCTGGGATTGTAAAAAACTCTGAATCCAGATGTTTAACCCCTTGATCACCGACGTCTGCAACTGTGCAATGATCAAAGGAGACTCCCCTCATCAAACGCATCACCGGAAATCCGATGACGCAATCAGAGACCGAGGGAACCCTCTTGCAGTCAGCGTTGTCTGTTCTATAAGCCTGCTGTTGGGGCACACTATGTGTTACCCTAACAGCAGCCTGTGTCATAGTGTCACGGTGTAATGTATTAGCATACAGGAGTATGTTAATACATTATAAGTAAAAAATAAAGTTGTAAATAAAGTTATCCCTTGGGATTAAAGAAATGTTTTAACAAAAAACGTTTAAAAAAAAGAAATTCATTATTTTGCATCAAATATCTTTTATTGCCCATACATTACATAAAACCAAAAAACCTGCATATATTAGTTATCTACACAACTGTAATAATCTGAAGACGAAATTTAACAGGTTATTTAGCTTGAAATGTGAATGGAAAAATGTTTTAAAAAATGATGCTTACACAATGAATTTTTTATACCCCAAAACCGTGCAGAAAAAAAATCCAGTTTCTCCTGCATAAAAATAGGCCTCATATAGCTACATCAATAAAAATATATAAAAAAAAAGTTATGGCAGAGAGGCAAAAACGAAAAAAAAAATTAAGATCATTGAGACCCTTTCATGCCAGGACATTAAGGGGTTAAACATCTGCGCCTGGTACTTGAATAACTGGGAATGCTATAAACAATAACGTGTCCCCAGGGGACTATGTTTCATCCACAGAAGCCAACATAATAACCACAATTCCCAGTGAAGCAAAGGCACCATGATTGCTCAGTACTGAACAGTCGGCATCAGAGACAAGCAGTAGGTGACAGGCCAGCTGTGTTTTCAGCCTAGCTAACATTCACAGTGGAACTGGAGATGACAACCAAAAATTGCTTTTAAAAGTGGTCTTCTAGGGGGCTGGTGTTCTCAAAGCAGATGGGGAGTATGAATAATACAGTACATGGTGGAATAGAAAATCTGTCAGAGGAAATATGGTCTGTCAATAAGGGGATGGTCTTGTGAAAGAAGTGGTTTTTTTTTGGAGAGGGCAGGGGTACTCAACTACTTTTAGCAAAGGTCCACTTACCAGATTCTGTCGTTAGGCGAAGGTCCGAGTAAACACCAGTGGAAAAGATTTGTAGACAGTGCCACACACAGTGTCCTCTGTAGATAATGCCACACCTCCCCTGTAGATAGTGCCACACATCCCCTGTGGATAGCCACACATGTTCTCTGTGGATAGAGCCACACCCCTCTGTAGATAGAGCCCCTGCCCCTGTAGATGGAGCCACACACTCCCTGTAGATAGTGCCACACACGCCCCTGTAGATAGTCCCTGTAGATAGTGCCACACACTCCCTGTAGATAGTGCCACACACTCCCTGTAGATAGTGCCACACACTCCCCTGTAGATAGTGCCACCGCCTCTGTAGATCGTGTCACAACCCCTTGTAGATAGTGCCACACTCACTTGTGGAGTGACACACATAACCCCGGTAGATAGCGACACACAGTCCTCCTTGTAGATAGTGGCACACAGCCCCTCCTTGTATATAGTGCCATACAGCAGGCCCCTTCAGCCATGTTAGTCCTTCAGCCTCTGAGTTGCAGAGGCGTGACCTTTGGGTAGGCCAGTGCAATGCACTGACGTCATTGCGCTGGCCTGCGGAGGGACTCGTTCCAGAGTTTAATAAGCTGCAGGTCTAACGAGGCCTGTAGCGTAAGGAATGGCTGAGCAGGGAGCTGTTAGGTTCCTGCTCCGCCATAGCATTCAATTGTATCGGCGCTCTGAGCACACTGAGATACAATTGAATGCGGCAGTCGCCCGGGGATCTGGAGCACAGGGCAAAAAATCTGTCCTGGATGCACAGTGCTAGCGCTGCCACTGGCCAGGACGACCACGATCCGCCAGTTCGGGACCCCTGCATTAGGGTGTATTTACATGTCGCAGTCAAATCACGTTTTTGCTACAACGTTTTGCAGCAAACACCGTGATATTATTGCAACGTGGGAATACACACTTATTGTTTGACAAAATGTAGTTTTATGTCTTTATAGGGGAATTAAGTTAGATAAATCAAAATTCTTGTCTTCACATTAGTTAGTGGGAGGAATCCCTTTCCCAGGTTCCCAGGTTCCCAGGTTCCTGAATTTGACAATCCCTTTACAACACAGAATATACAGCATATTGATGGAGATTTACTAGGACTGGTGTACTGCTATGCGCAGTGGAGTAACTACCGCTGTAGCAGCCATAGCGGCTGCTACGAGGCCCGCCGCATATGGGGGCTTGTGCTCGGTGACGCCGCTAGCCGTCGCTACGGCTGCTACAGCAGTAGCAATGCCACATTCAATAGTATTTGCATCCTTAGGGCACAGAAACTATTGAAAACTATGGCAAAGCCGTTTACGAGGCTACAGACATGACGTCACTGGATCACCCCGGCCTACGCAAGACCCCGTCGGCGTCGTGGAGCAGCTCATTTTGTTGCGTCGTGGAGCAGCTCATTTAGGTACAAGTTTGCTATGGGGCCCAGTCTTTCCTAGTTACGCCCATGGCTATGCCAGTTGTAATATGTAGGGTAGCACCTGTTTGAATAGATGGTACTTAACAATGGCAGGTTTACCTTTCCAGGAGAAATGTGCCAGAAAACTTCCATAAGGGCTTGCTTCACACACATTGCTTGCACAAAAAAAACTACACGTTTCTCCTGGGGTTTTTCCTGGATATTAATACAACAAATATCAATGTTGATCTCTTTACATTGGGGTATTTCTTCGGCTGTTTTCACACGTGGCAATCAATGTGCGGTTTTTGGTACGGTTTTCGCTAAATCTCTTTTTTATTGCAATAAAAATGCAAATTGACCCCGACATGTAAACACAGTCTTAAAAATATTTTCCCGAGGGGTGTGGCCTAGCTGACTATGTGAGCTGACATCTGTGTGCTGAGCTCCGTCCATCTGCTACCCTGAATGCCCATCCTGACTCTCCTTTATTCTTCATTCCTGCTGGAAATTGTGTCATACTAACCCTCACACTTACCTGACTTCATTCGGCGACTTGACATGGTGAAGATCGGACCTGCTACGACGGCACAGGCTCTGGAGCGATTTGCGTGCAAGTCTGGGAAAGATGGCGCCGGCTCTTCCTCTGCTGTGGAAACGGCCTTGGCTGCTGAGTCGCCGGACATTACGCTGCAGCAACTGTCTCACACACTACTGGAAGCCATTACCCCCTGCCACGCAACTCACAGGTAAGATTGAGGAAATGTGTGTGGATCATGGTCTCTTCCGGCATGATGTCCAGTCTCTGATGTAGCGCACTACGGAGGTTGAGACTCGTGTCTCAGATGTGGAGGACAGACTCTTGTCGCTCACTGTGAGGGCGGATGACCCGGCGGCGGCAGCAGCAGCCTCCTGGAGGCTCAAGGCGGTCGACCTTGAGAATCACCTTCGCAGGAACAACGTGCGGGTGAGTCTCCTCAAGGCGACATCACTCTGGATAATTCGCGTATATCCTCCTTTCATGACATTTCGGCTGAACTGCAGAAGAAACTGGCCTCATTTACAGGCTGATCTCCAATATTCCATGACCTTTCCTGCCTGCCTGCGTTTGCAATGGAGGGGCAAGGCCCATTTCTTTGAGTGCCCTGCTGAGGTCTCCTCCTGGCTGGATGGCCTTCTGCGGGCCTCGGCTCTTGCTCCTTGAGATGTGATTCCCTGCTCTCCCTTGATGTTGGCTTGCCTCCTATGTCTCGTAATTGGCGGTTTCCTGAGCCTGATAGAATTACTGACCAACTCACTACACTGTTCACCACTAATCCACCTCCTGCTGACAATCTGTTGACTTGGGATACTGCCAAGGCCTATTTGAGGGGTTGTCTTCGATCCTTGATTTCATTTGTTAGGAAGGCAGACGCGGGAGTGCAGCGGATAGGTGGTCCGAGGTGGAGCGGAGCTATGTCGCTGATTCTACTTGGGCTAATTTTGGTACGTGGAGAAGTCTGCATAAAGCTTATAATTTACTTTTGAATGTTAAGGCTGAACGTCGCCAATTCTTTTGTACGCAAAGGTTTTTGGAGTTAGGGAATCAGTCTAATAAGCTTCTTGCATATATGGCTAGTACCCTTATATGCCCGTCCCTTACGTCTGTACAGATTGAGGCCCTTGATGCTCCGCTTACTGTGGAGGAGATTGCAAAGGCTATCTCCCTCCTTCCTTCTGGGAAGGCACCAGGTCCTGATGGCCTCCACCCAGAAGTTTACGCCCGTTATCAGGAGGTGCTGGTGCCTCAGCTCCTTGCTACCTATAAGGCGGGGTTTCTGAGGGGCTGTCTTCCTCCCTCAATGTATGATGCCACCATAGTTGTCATTCCTAAGCCAGATAAGGATAGTGGGGAGCGTGGGTCGTATAGGCCGCTCTCTCTTTTTAATACGGATTGCAAAATTTTGGCTAAGGTCTTGGCCTTAAGGTTGAACAAGGTTATTCTTGACATAATACATGATGATCAAACGGGCTTTATGCCTACCAAATCTACCTCTATAAATCTTCGGAGAGTCCATATACATAACTCTGTGGTGCATGACGTAGTTGGGGATAGAGTCTTGGTTTCTCTTGATGCAGCAAAGGCCTTTGATTCCTTGGAGTGGGAGTTTCTTTGGGCCTGCATTGAAAAATTTGGTTTTGGGAGTGCATTTTGTAAGTGGGTGTGACTTCTCTGTACTTCACCTTCAGCTAATGTGCTTACAAATAGGGGTATGTCAGGCACTTTTTCTCTGTTTAGGGCTACTAGGCAGGGTTGCCCCCTGTCTCTGGCACTATTTGCGCTAACTATTGAGATGTTGGCCATTAGTCTCAGATCCTCTGGGGAGATCCTTGGGCTTACCTGCGGGGGGACTGCCTCGAAGCTTGCATTGTATGCTGATGATTTGATCCTGTTTTTACAGGATACTCAACAGTCTTTGACGACTGCTATGTCACTCATAGATGAGTTTGGTTGCCACTCAGGCCTCCATATCAACTGGGGGAAATCGGTAATATACTCCTTGGATGGTGCCAGCCCGGATGTGGCGGCTCGGGGCCTTCCTCTGCAGGTGGTCCCTACTTTTAAGTATTTGGGTATTGTCATTGCTCCTACTCCTGTTGATTTTATAAGATTGAATATCACCCCTCTTATTGGATGGGCTCGTGATAAAACTAACATGGCGCAAGTCACCCTTGTCCCTTGTTGGGCGGATTCACTTGGTTAAGATGCTGATTTTGCCTAAGCTTCTTTATACTTTCCAGCATACCTGGACTCCCTTTCCGAGGTCTTTTTTTTGCCACACTAGATAGTCTACTGACACCCTTTCTTTGGACGGGGTCCAGAGTTAAACTTCGTTTGGAACTGTTGAAACGCCCTAAAGTGTTAGGGGTATGGCTCTTCCTAACTTCTTTTTGTATTATGTGGCCTCTCAGCTGAGATATCTGGGTCCTGGTTGTCGGTGGGGACGTATTTTCGTGAGTGTTTTCTGGGGGGGGGGGTGTCGGACCTGCATGTGACCTTGAGGGGGGAGCTTTAATGTCAGGGCTTACACTTATTCCACTGCATCGAGTGGCGAGGCAGGTGTGGACCGCACTTAAGAAATTGTTTTATATTACGGGACCCCTTGTATCTTGGCCCTTATGGCATAATCCCATGCTTCGTGAGCTGCATCAGCTGGACGGTGCTGAATTCTGGGACGGCCTTGGTGTTACCCACCTCGCGCATTTGATAGAGGGTGATTTATGGTTAACTTTTGAGCAATCGCAACATAAATATAACATTTCCCCTTGGTCCTTCTACAGGTATCTGCAGCTCCGACACGCCCTCAGTGTGCAATTTTCATGGTATCCTCATCATGCTTTGCAGACACGAGATTATTGATCTGTTTTCCGCTGATGGCAGGCTTGGACGTATGTCCTGTATTTATTCCTCTCTGGTGCAGAAAACCTGTTCTAAGCGTGTCCCACCTGCTAAAGCGGGCTGGCTGGGGGTTCTTCCTCTCCTGTCCGATGATGATTGGGAGAATATGTTGTCTTCCAATCTTTTGGTCTCGCCGGCTGCTAATAACAGGCTCACGCAGCTGTATATCACTCATCATGCTTATTTGACACCGACTCGTCTGCACAGACTGGGAGTGATCCCGTCCACTGAGTGTCTGAGATGTCACCAGGAGGCTGCTGATTTTTGGCATATGATTTGGACGTGTCCATATATTTCATCCTTTTGGGCTGAGGTTTTGTCTTATCTCTCTGGGGTTATGGGGGCCCCAATTCCTCAAGACCCACTGTTTTGCCTTTTTGGCCTGACTGGTGATAACTCCTACTCATGCGTTCAAAAAATATTTCTTCACGAGACCCTGAATATGGCCCGTAAGGCCATTGCGCTGTGGTGGATGGCGCCTGCGGTACCTGCTTTGATCCAGTGGAAATCTCTGGTAAATGGCATACTGCCATATGAAAAAGTTCTATAGCAACATCGTAAATGCCCTACAATGCCTTGACAAGATATGGGCCTCCTGGTGTGCTATCTCTGATACTGCGGATTAGGTAACTGTGCAGACGTAATTTGATAACCGTTACTGTGATGTGCTTCTTTCTTGTATATCAAATGTGATAATATGTCTGAAATGTAAAGATGTATAATGATTGATTGTTTGTGTTGATTGTGTGGCGACTTAGCCTATGTGTTTGTATCTAAATCTTATAAATAAACCGAATTTAAAAAAATATATATTTGCCCACATTTATGAAAAGTGGTGTTATTTTAACCAATGTGCAAGGGAAAGTCAGACTGTTATATTGGCATACAGTATGTTGTAGGGTTGTCACAATAGCAGAATTTTGAATTCGATACCGATACTTCGTGTAGTATTGCGATACCCGATACAAAAACAATACCTTGCCAACAATAATAATAATAAAAAAAAAAGTTCTTCCATTTTCATCATGGTGTGATGGATTTTGTTTTTCCAATTCAAAGTTTTTTATTGGTTTTAATACAAACACTTACAAAAACATGCAGGGAAATTGTGTCCCCATAATAAAAGAAACATGACAAATAGGGCACAGCCCAAACAGCAGGGTAAACATCACAACCCATGAAGAGCACACACCACAACAGCCATCTGGGCATCATAACGGGAAGGAGTAATACTCAAAAAGAAGTGGTGAGCAAAACAACACAGGGTGCGATAAGTCATCTTCCCGTACATCTGTGAGCATCAGCACAGGAAGCAAATAAACCCTCAAAATAGACACAAGAAAGAAAGGGAAAAACAAAATAGGAGACAAACAAGGCAGGAAAGAGACCAGGGTAGTTTGCGGTGAGCCTGGACTCCAGCTCCAGCTCCGGATAATTATGGATACTTAAAAGCAAGAAAAGGCAGCCATGCACACCTGAGTGAGCCGAGCAAACCAACAATCCCCTCCACACTCGCATGCAGTCCCCTCACAGACGAAATCGGTCACTTCTTGGGGCGTAATTGGAGCCGTTATTCATTGACTCCAATGAAAAGCAGCGCCAATTACGTCCGTAATGGACGCGGCGTTCAAGCACCTGCACATGCCGTTACGGCTGAAATTATGGGGATGTTTTCTCCTAAAAACATCCCCGTAATTTCAGCATTTACGGACGCTGCCGTGTGAACATACCCTTACAGGAAGGGATTTAGGATCATTGAGACTAAATATCTATACAATATACCCGGCATTCTGCTGCAAATCAGTAGGAAAGTGAATCCCACGCACTACTTAGAAGAAATGGCCCTATGTGAAGCCTAACACCTCCTCCCAACTCTCATTGGATAAGTGTGATCAGGTGGTTTAGGTTGCCTAGCAACGGCGTCTTGTAGATTTATGCGTTACGAGCAGAGAACATTTGTGATTCTATGTATTCTGCAGCACGATCAGTCCCTGGGGTGAGTAGGAGACTTGCATGATATGGAGTGATCATCTCTGTCTGTCAACTCCTTCCCTATCTCTGTACGATGTGACTAATCCAGAAGTAAAGACTACACAGGCATGTGCAGTATCACCAGCTGGACGCTGACAGCTGCTGCTGCTGCAGTGCGGGGAGCTCATCCACTCTTTGTATTTTTTTGCTTTATGCCTTTTGTCTCCTCCTGTTTTCTCTAATGATATGTATAACTGATTGTCATTTAGTGGAATGTTTAATATGATGCACTCTGAACACTTTTATATGAGAACACTGCTATGCATGTTAGGGTATGTGCACACACACTAATTACGTCCGTAATTGACGGACGTATTTCGGCCGCAAGTACCGGACCGAACACAGTGCAGGGAGCCGGGCTCCTAGCATCATACTTATGTACGATGCTAGGAGTCCCTGCCTCTCTGCGGGACAACTGTCCCGTACTGTAAACATGTTTTCAGTACGGGACAGTTGTCCCACAGCGAGGCAGGGACTCTATGTATGATGCTAGGAGCCCGGCTCCCTGCACTGTGTTCGGTCCGGTACTTGCGGCCAAAATACGTCCGTCAATTACGGACGTAATTAGTGTGTGTGCACATACCCTAATTGTACACCTGTGTGAGTCTCTCTGACATGCTGATGTCTTGATTGGATCACCTGCACCATGTGATGTTGTATACTTCCTTATTTAACCCCTTAATGACCGGGCCATTTTGCACGTTAATGACCGAGGATTATTTTTTGTTTTTTCACGGTCGCATTCCAAGAGTCGTAACTTTTTTTTCATTCCGTCGACATAGCCGTATAAGGGCTTGTTTTTTGCGGGACGAGATGTATTTTGTAATTGTACCATTTTTAGATGCTTATAACATATTGATTAACTTTTATTAACTTTATTTTAGGAGAGAATTGAAAATAAGCAGCTATTCCAGCATTAATTTTCACGGTATAAATTTACGCCGTTTACTATGCAGCGTAAATAACATGTTAACTTTATTCTATGGGTCGGCACGATTACGGGGATACCAAATATGTAAAGGTTTTATATGTTTTCCTACGTTTGCACAATAAAAACCCTTTTAGAAAAAAATTACTTGTTTTTGCATCGCCGCATTCCAAGAGCCGTCATTTTTTTATTTTTCCGTCGATGTGGCCGTATGTGGGCTTGATTTTTGTGGGCCAATGTGTAGTTTTCATTAGTGCTATTTTGGGGTACATAGGACTTATAGATTAACTTTTATTTTATTTTTTATGGGCGGAATAGTAGAAAAGAGATAATTTTGCAGTTGTTATTTGCGTTTTCTTTGGACGCCGTTCATCCGGCGGTTTAATTAATCTGTTCATTTTATTGGTCAAGTTGTTACGATCGCGGGGATACCATATATCTGTATGTGTGATTTGTTTTGACAGTTTTACTAAATAAAACCACTTTTTGGGCTTTGACTGTAATTATTATTTTTTTTTTTCACAAACTTTATTTAACTGATTGGCATTTTTTTTTTAAGTCCCATCAGGACACTTCACTATGCGATCTGTTGATCGCATATATAATGCTTCGGTATACTTAGTATACGGAAGCATTATTGCCTGTCAGTGTAAAACAGACAGGCAACCTATTAGGTCATGCCTCTGGCATCGCCTAACAGGCAGATGCTGAAGACAGACCTGGGGGTCTTTGTTAGACCCCCGGCTGTCATGGAAACCCGACGGCGACCCGCGATTTGTTTGCGGGGGCGCCGATCGGGTGACAGAGGGAGCTCCCTCCCTCTGTCAAACACATTAGATGCCGCTGTCACTATTGACAGCGGCATTTAATGGGTTAAACTGCCGGAATCGGAGCGCGCTTCGATTCCGGCAGTTGCAGCAGGAGCCAGGCTGAGTATAACAGCCGGGCTCCTGCCGCTGATCGCATGGGTACGCTGTCAGTACCCGCACGATCACAGGACGGCTATATCCGTCCTCCTGCGCGAACTAGCAGCTGCTGAGGACGGATATATCCGTCCTCCTGCGCGAACTAGCAGCTGCTGAGGACGGATATATCCGTCCTTCGGCGTTAAGGAGTTAAACTCACACTGTTAGACACATTGTTAGGCTTGAGAAAGACCCTCCACTTGTCATGGGTCGAAACGTTGCCATTTTTTTACTGGATGTTTGACCAATAAAGGAACTTATTGATTGAAACTTGGGAGACGTGTGCTGCTGTTCACCACGCTTTTTCTGAAGATGTCCACAGGATATGTCATAAATGTCAGATAGATGCAGGTCCCACCCAGGTCCTATCTCTAAAACGGGGCCCCCTAAACCCCGTTCTAGCTTTCTGTGGTCTCCCGGCCACTTGATTACATGAGCTGAGCTACGCTGTTTCCGTAACTCCCATAAAACTGAACAGTAGTTATGGAAACAGCGTAGCTTGCATGCTAAGCTGCTTACGTAACTGCCATTCACTACTATGGGAGTTAGGGACAAAGCGTAGTTGCTCTGTTTCAGTAACTCCACATGTAACCAAGTGGCCGCTGGTTCAAGTCCCCTAGGGGAACTAATAAAAAGTGTAAGAAAAAATACCTGTTAGATACATTTTCAGCAGTGTAAAAAAAAAAAATATTAAAAGTTTAAAAAAAAAACCTTTTCACATTTTTCCCCAAGCACAGTGTAAAAAATAAAATAATTTGGTATCGCTGTGTCCCTAAAAGTCCGATCTATTACAATATACTATTATTTAACTCGCACGGTGAGTTAGTCATGAAATTAAAAATGTAAAACTTCAAAATAGTTTTTTGATCACCTTAGTGCTTAAAATATGAAATAAAAAAGTGATCAAAAAAATCGTATGTACCAAAAAATGGTGCCAATAAAACGACCGCTCGTCCCGCAAAAAATAAGCCCTCACACCGCTCAATCGATGAAAAAAATATAAAAAAATGTTGGCAGAATAAATTATTTTTTAACAAATATTTTTTTCCTATTTTCTGTTGTCTAATACCTGGGTGCGTCTTATGGTCAGGTGCGTCTTATAGTCTGAAAAATACAGTATGTTAATACAGCTACTCCTCAACAGATTAGTCAGTTCCTAACTTGCCCCACCTCATGATTTACTTACATAGCAGCATCCTCTTCCATTGCACTATACCAATGAAATATGAGGCCATCCCTCAAAATCACTTTCCAATTGATAAAAGTGATCTTAACCTAATGCTGCACGGTCTACACATAGGTTCATCATCTACTCACCAGTTGTAAACACCGAAGGGACAAGTGATGGTAGGGGAAGCATCAACTGGGGACAGGATAATGTCAAATTAGCGTTTGTGGACTGCGATGGGGCCTGGCCGGGAGACTATGTATAGAAACATAATATGTATATATACCAGGGGCGTTGTTAGGGTCTTATAAGAACACGGGCACAGGGCCCAAAACATGCACCCCCAAAAAAGAAAAATATATATATCTCTATCTAAGAGACTACGACCCTTTAAGCTACACCACTGGATACAAAATAGATACAGAAGACAGTAGCAGACATGATAGGATTAGATACAACCGTTCAGCAGACAGTATCACACAATAAGTTTAGATACCATGGCTCAGCAAACAGTATCATAATAAGATTAGATACAACAGCTTAACAGACAATATCACACGACAGGCTTAGATACAGCGAATAAGCAGACCGTTTCCTTACATTGCCCTCTGTAGCTAGTGTCACACACACCCCTTGTAGCTAGTGCCACACACCCCTTGTAGCTAGTGCCACACACCCCTTGTAGCTAGTGCCACACACCCAGTGTAGCTAGTGCCACACCACTCCCTTGTAGCTAGTGCCACACCACTCCCTTGTCAATATTGCCCTCTGTAGATGGTGCTACACACCTCTTGTACATAGTGCAACACATACCCCCTTGTAGATAGTGTCCTACACCCCCCTTGTAGACAATGTCATACACCCCCCCTTGTGGATAGTGCCACACACACCCCCTGTAGATTGTGCCAATCAATGCCCTCCTTGTAGATAGTGTCACACACAGTCCCCTGTCAATAGAGCCACAGACCCCTGTATATAGTGCCACACAATGCCCTCCTTATAGATAGTGCCATGCACACCCACTGTAGATTGTATCACACACCCTCCCTTTGTAGACGGTGCCACACACACACCCCCTTAAAGATAGTGACACCCCCATATTGTAGATATTGGCACACACCCCTCCCTGCATATAGCGCCCCAAGAAATAGGAAAGAAAACACCTGTACTCACCTAGTCCGGGCTGTTCCCTCGACGAACAGAGCTCCAGCCTACTCAAACACATTGGGACTGAAGCGTACGCTGGAGAGACAATGTCTATCCGCTGGCGCGATTACGTCATCGCGCCTCAGCAGAGATCCAAACCCTGTGTTATATAGGTTGCAGGCAATGTTCTCTCTTGACCTGCCTAGGTAGAGTCGTGTGTTAACCTTAAACCATACTATCCCCCACCCCCATTTAGTAACGACACATGACACCGAGGTTGGATGTGAAATGGCCACAGCAGCCGTTTATTAATTTCACAGTTTTATAAAAACAATTTAAATCCGAAACATTCGGATAACTAGTTAGGAATCCACCGGAGAATTCCTCCTAATAATTCACATGACCCAACATGGGTCAGAATCATAAATAACCATTAAACGTTAACATTAACCCGAGCAGAGGAAGTCCTTGAAGCCCCTTCAGATGTTCCTTTCAAGAACACACCGAATTAGCCATCTGCAAACCACTAATTACCTCCAGCCGTAAACCAGCTCGGAAGCACCGTTCACCTCTGCAGATGGCTCCACCCACTAGAAGTCCACTTCAAGGGGATAACACCCGTTGAAGCCCTCAAGTGATATACCGCCCACTAGAAGTCCACTTCAAAGGGATAACACCCGATGAAGCCTTCAAGTGACATACCTTCTACCAGAAGACCACTTCAAAGGGATAACACCCGATGAAGTCTTCAACCATGTACCTTTTTTGGGGGACGCATACCCCCGATGCGACCCCCCCACCATTTTGTACTGACTGGCCTCAAGGACTCCCCCCGCCAGCTGCCATGACAACAGAACCTACTCCGGAAAAAAGAAAACATGTTAAATAAACACACAAAATAAAACACAACGCTCATATACGGACGTACAGAAGACCTAAGGAGTAACAAAACAAGGGTGGGAGGGTGGGAGCTTTGCTTCTTGTGTACTACTCCTCCCGCTGCTTCCGGCTCAATGCCGAGAAACAGCGGGAAGCGCAGTAACGGCCCCCCCGTCCCCCCTAGCTCCTCCCCGTCCCTCCTTCAGCTTCTTCACCTTTCCCTCACCTCTTAACATTAACCCTTTCCCTACCAGGACGGTCATGTCGGCTTCCCTCAAGCCTGCAGCTGCGTCCAGCCTCTTCTTGACCTGCCTAGGTAGAGTCGTGTGTTAACCTTAAACCATACTATCCCCCACCCCCATTTAGTAACGACACATGACACCGAGGTTGGATGTGAAATGGCCACAGCAGCCGTTTATTAATTTCACAGTTTTATAAAAACAATTTAAATCCGAAACATTCGGATAACTAGTTAGGAATCCACCGGAGAATTCCTCCTAATAATTCACATGACCCAACATGGGTCAGAATCATAAATAACCATTAAACGTTAACATTAACCCGAGCAGAGGAAGTCCTTGAAGCCCCTTCAGATGTTCCTTTCAAGAACACACCGAATTAGCCATCTGCAAACCACTAATTACCTCCAGCCGTAAACCAGCTCGGAAGCACCGTTCACCTCTGCAGATGGCTCCACCCACTAGAAGTCCACTTCAAGGGGATAACACCCGTTGAAGCCCTCAAGTGATATACCGCCCACTAGAAGTCCACTTCAAAGGGATAACACCCGATGAAGCCTTCAAGTGACATACCTTCTACCAGAAGACCACTTCAAAGGGATAACACCCGATGAAGTCTTCAACCATGTACCTTTTTTGGGGGACGCATACCCCCGATGCGACCCCCCCACCATTTTGTACTGACTGGCCTCAAGGACTCCCCCCGCCACCGCGAAACAGGCCTTGACCACCTTAAGCCTGTGAGTTCCTCCACACCACCACCGCCCTTTCTATGCCTTCTGCTATAGCCAAGCTCCAAATATCAATGCCAACCTCGGTCAGATGAACCCCGTCACTCCTCCAGAAATTCCCCAATCCTGACTCCAAATCCCTATGCCTCACGCAAATGCCCCCGTTCTTTGCCACAAAACGGGACACCGCCCGGTTAACTTTTATCCGAGCCTTATTGACTCTCTCCACCGATCTAGCTAACCGCCAATGCTTCCTTGGGACTATGTCCGACCACACTACCACCAACTTGGGATAAGATACCCACAAACACAACAAATCATGTTTGATATCCCGCACCAACTCACGAAAAGGGCGGACTCCTAAGTCATTCCCACCCACGTGCAACACTAAAACCTCCGGAACCCTATCAAGCCGCACATATGTCTGGAATTCCGCCAACACCCTGTTCCACGACATACCTCTAAACCCCAGCCAATGCACAACCGCATCCTGTCGCGGAATGCGCAACTGGCGACCATCCGGGCGGACGTCCGCCCTCAAAGCCCCCCAGTGCACGTACGAATGACCCATCAACCACACCAGACAAGGAGGCGAATCTGAAACGGAAAACACAGTTAGGCACCACCATATACATTTGCAAGCATAAACAACAAAATTACAACATATGGGGGCGGACATAGGACTTAAACCTTTTAGACTCCCAACGACCAATACGCCTCACCCCCTCATCATCCAACCCCCAGCGCCCTGCTTCCGTTGCTGCGCCAATCCGGAAGGAATGAGATGAATATGAGCCTGCCGCAACCCCAACCGCCGTCAAACATTTTTTAAAAACAGCTCCAAACTGAAACCTGGACAAGAACGACCCGTCCACATGACATAACAAAGGCAAATCTGGAGACCCCCTGTTTTTTGTAAAACCACGCATGCACTCTACTGGGCACATGACCGACCCCGGGAGAGCGAACAAAACTATCAGTTTTCCCTTCCCTAATTGGTCAGTTTTTGATCTACGCAACCATACCTCCAACCGATCTGCAAAAAGGCTCACCTCCCCAGATCTCAGCCCCCCTGCCTGTTTAGTACTTGGCGACACCAACTCACCTATTCTAAATGCTCCGAAGAACGCCAACGAGAAAGCCAACCGAAACAAATCCATTTCATCTGAAGAACGACATACCGATGCCAATGAACCACCCAACAAGCCCAGCAAAGCAAACGACACCGGCCTTCTACTATCCGCCTCCACCCTACCTCTGCGCAACCCCTTCAAAGCCTGCGATACCAGAAATTCCTTCGATACATCCCGCAAGCCCCGCAACTTAAGCCCAAACGCCACCGCGGATATAAACCGGTTCACCTTCGCTACTGAAAACCCCGCCTCCCAGGCATCCCCTAACCAATACAAAAGTGCCACCAACCTGTCTCTATCCGTATTGACATCACCCAACTCTCTTACCCACTCCTCCCACTGCCTCCAACAAGCAGCATAAGCCCTCCACGTCGTGCCCGCCAAAGACCTTTGTAACAGCTGCTCTACGGGACCGATACCAGATCCCATAGATGATCCGGACACGCCAAACCAATACGTTCCGCTCCCGGAGCCAATTGCCGAAACCGGTCCCACTGCGAGCGAGAAAGAGCATCAGCAACACAATTCCGTACACCCGGGACATGCACCGCCACCACCCACGCGTTCAGCGACAAACACACCAACACTAAATGTCGCAACAATTGAACTACCGGAGGAGAGGACGCCGTGATGTTATTAATGGCAAGCACCACACCCATGTTGTCGCAGTAAAAACGGACCTTCTTATCCCTGAGCCTGTCCCCCCAAATGGTAGCCGCCACCACGATGGGAAACAGCTCGAGCAGGGCCAGATTCCGCGTCAATCCACTGGACACCCAGCTAGCCGGCCATTGACCTGCGCACCACGGACCTCCCCCGTAAGCTCCAAAGCCACCCGCCCCAGCCGCATCCGTGAAAATATTCAGATCACTCGTATCCTGCGCTGGGGCCATCCATAGCGAGCGACCATTGTACTGGCCCAAGAAGTCATCCCAAACCTGAAGATCAGCTCGGTGCTCCTCCTTGAGCCTCACAAAATGATGCGGCGCCCGCACTCCCGCCGTTGCCGCCGCCAACCTTCTACCAAACACCCTCCCCATCGGCATAATCCGGCAGGCGAAATTCAACTTCCCCAGCAGCGACTGAAGCTCCCTCAACGACATTTTCTTCCTTCTACAAGCCCGTCGCACCTCCAGCCTCAAAGCACCCAGCTTATCCGCCGGGAGCCGACACTCCATTGCCACCGAGTCAATTTCGATTCCCAAGAAACAAATCGTCGCTACCGGGCCCTCCGTTTTTTCCGGCGCCAAAGGGATCCCAAAATCCCTCGCCACCTTCTGCAGGGCATGAAGCAAGTTACCGCAAACCGGCGAACCCCCCGGGCCAACGCACAAAAAATCATCTAAGTAATGGATCAACGAATCGACCCCGGATACTCCCCTCGTTACCCACTCCACGAAGCTACTAAACGCCTCGAAGTATGCACAAGAAAGAGAACACCCCATCGGAAGGCACCGATCCACGTAAAAGGCCCCATTCCAAAAACAGCCCAACAGCCGTTGGCTTTCTGGATGCACCGGCAACAACCTGAACGCCGCCTCGATGTCGGTTTTTGCTAGCAGCGCCCCCGGACCCGCAGCCCGCACTAACCCCACCGCCTTATCGAATGAGGTATAAACTACGGAACACAACTCGTGATCAATCCCGTCGTTTACCGACGAACCTTTGGGATACGATAAATGTTGAATCAAACGAAACTTTCCGGGCTCGCGTTTAGGGACAATACCCAAAGGGGACACAACTAAATCTTTCACCGGCGACTCCACAAATGGCCCCGACATGCGCCCCAACGAAACTTCTTTTAACAACTTTTCCGACACGACTTCCGCATGCACGTAAGCCGATTTTAAATTTCTCCGCGTAACCGGAACCTCATAAGGAGGCGGAGGAATAACAAAACCAACACTAAACCCTTCATAAAGCAACTTAGCCGCCGCCCTATCCGGATACTCATTTAGATAAGGGGCCATCCTTTCCACCCTCACCGGCGACACCCCCTTGACCAGCCCCGTGCTGGTTCCCGGACCTCTTTTTACGCAGACATTTTGCCGCCCCGTGTGATGCACCATTACACTCGGAGCACACGTGCTTGAACTTGCACGTGGCCCCGAACTTACACTGGCCTTCATTGAATTGCCAGCAAAACCCCGCCTTTCCCCCGCCGCTTGGTCCACTCTGACTAGTCTGGCCTCCCTGGCCACCGCTCCCGGGAAAGGGCTGCCTAACCGGAACCGTAACCCGTAACCAGAGAGCAATATCCTTCTGGTCCCACCGAATCGCCGGCCGAACCGCCTTCCGCTGACGGAATTGCTCATCATATCGCAGCCACGCCTGACCCCCATACGCCCTATGAGCCTCCCCAATAGCATCAAAATAACAAAATAACGCCGAACAATTTTCCGGCGCCTTTTCCCCTATCACACTAGCCAATATGGCGAACGCCTGCGACCAATTAACGAACGTCTGCGGGATAAGCCTATACCGCCGCCGTTCCTCCTCGTCCTTTTTACTCTCATCCCGCTTGCTCTTATCCAAATTGAATTTAGCCAGCGGCAAGAGAGAAAAAATTTCAACATATTCATCTTTCCAGATCCGATCACGCACCTCCTGCTTTAAATGCGCCCCCAACGGACCCTCAAAACAAACATACACCTCCCCCCGAGCACGATCGTCCATGCGCACTCGATCGCCGTCCTTCTGTGCCTCAGTCTGCACCGACACCGCGACCGCCTCTCTAACCGCCACCACAGGACGCGCCTGCAACGATCCCACTTCCCTGGGGCCTTCCCAAACTACCGCAGGGGACACTTCCGTTACTACCGGCGCCGCGGCCCTATCCAGGCGCCCCACCAGCTCCCGTAAGCAACCCACTAAATCTGCCAAACCCGCTCCGTCGCGTCCGCCCGCGCCACTACCGGCCCCCGATGCTATGCTAGCAGCCCCCCCGCCGACACCCGACATAAAAATCGCTGGATAAGACAATAATGGAGTTATACACTCACCGGGCTGCACAGGCGCTGTGTTCCCGTCAGCCGGACCATCCTGACCTCGACGATAGACGTCCAGTTCACCTTCCTCCAGTTCTTCTCTCGCCGACGACTGTCCCTCCCAACGACCTCTTCGGAAAGGGGATGAGGACGCGCTGACCGATGGGCCGGCAACCTGCCGCCCGACCGCCGGGACCCAGACTTCCGACCGGACCTGTTGCCTCGACGTCGCTGCAGATCTAGTCGTCCGTCTAGACGATCCTGACGAAGCCTGCCCCCTGGCCGGAACATCACCATGCGGGGCGGCCGTACCTTGCTCTCGACATCTTCCATCTGATGGGGGAGGGGTGACAGGGAGCCCGGCCTGCGACTCCCTGCTTACCGCCGGACCCCGTCGCGGCCTGGGATTCCTGCCAGGACGCAGGGCCTGGGAAGGGGCGGTCCTCCCAGCTGCCTGGCCTGCAGCGTCCGGGATCGGGCTCCCTCTGCGACGCCGTGTCCGCGGGACTACCTCCGGACTCAGGCGCTCTGGAGGTCGGGACCGCCGAGAGGGACGGGTCGACACAGCCTGCATCGCCGTCACCCCTGCTACCGCTCTCTGCCTGCCCAGCGCAGGAGCGGTTGTTGCCGACTCCCCCCCCGCCGCCATAGCCATGCTCGTAGGGGGGCCGGGGGAGGGGAGCCTGTCCCTTACAACAGACCCCGAACGCCGTGCCCGACGTGGCGAAACGGCGTCCGGGATCCGCGTTAATGCAGCCACGGTCTCCTCCAGCCATCCGGGACCGTGGTGCACAGCAGCGGCACGCAGCCGCTCTAAAATCAGGGCCTCTGCCATACTAAAAAGCCGGGCAACGGGGAGCTTTGCTTCTTGTGTACTACTCCTCCCGCTGCTTCCGGCTCAATGCCGAGAAACAGCGGGAAGCGCAGTAACGGCCCCCCCGTCCCCCCTAGCTCCTCCCCGTCCCTCCTTCAGCTTCTTCACCTTTCCCTCACCTCTTAACATTAACCCTTTCCCTACCAGGACGGTCATGTCGGCTTCCCTCAAGCCTGCAGCTGCGTCCAGCCTCTTCTAAGTCTTGGCAGCTCCTGAGCGGGGCAGTTAGGGGCAGGACAAGTCTCCATCAATGGTGGGCGATCTGATGACCAAAAGTAATTCCCCCAGTAAACGTTAGTATAGCGACTAATAAGAGAATAAGAAAACTTATGTTAAATTAGTTTTAATTACTTTTTTTAAATACTATAATATTGCAAGTCCAGCAGAAAAATAGATCGTTATAAATAGAGATGAGCGAACTTTTCAAAAGTTCGGTTCGGCTAGTTCGCCGAATTTCACAAAAAAGTTCGATTCGGACCGAACCTGTCACTTACATGCGCCGAGCATGCTACTGTCTCGGGTGCTGATAGAGTTAATGGGCTGCACTAACTCTTTCAGCAACCTTGACAGCACATGCTCGGCGCGCGGAAAATACAATTTAAATGTAATAAAAAAATAAAAATTATACGTTCGTACTTACTTTCCTCCTGTCTGGCCTCCAGCGATGACGTTTCATCCCTTTCGCCGCTGCAGCCAATCACAGGCTGTAGTGGCGGTCACGCACGTCAGGATGACGCTTCATCCCACGTGACCGCCTCTGCAGCCAATCACAGGCTGCAGCGGCGACATGGATGAAACGTCATCGCTGGAGGCCGGACAGGAGGAAAGTAAGTATGAACGTATTATTATTTTTTTGGGCATGTATGTATGTTTGCATGTATGTATGTATGTTGTCATGTATGTATGTATATATGTGCATGTATGTTTGCATGTATGTTGGCATGTATGTATGTATATATGTGCATGTGTGTATGTATATTTGCATGTATATATTTGCATGTATGTATGTATGTTTGCATGTATGTATGTTTGCATGAATGTATGTTTGTATGTATGTATGTTTGCATGAATGTATGTTTGCATGAATGTATGTTTGCATGAATGTATGTTTGCATGAATGTATGTTGTCATGTATGTATGTTGTCATGTATGTATGTATGTATGTATGTTGTCATGTATGTATGTATGTATGTATGTTGTCATGTATGTATGTATATATGTGCATGTATGTTTGTATGTATATTTGCATGTATATATTTGCATGTATGTATGTTTGCATGTGTGTATGTTTGCATGTATGTATGTATTTTGGCATGTATGTATATATGTGCATGTATATTTGCATGTATATATTTGCATGTATGTATGTATGTATGTTTGCATGAATGTATATATGTATGTTTGCATTTTATGTATGTTTGCATGTATGTATGTATGTTGTCATGTATGTATATATGTGCATGTTTGTATGTATATTTGCATGTATATATTTGCATGTATGTATGTATGTTTGCATTTATGTATGTTTGCATGAATTTATATTTGCATGTATGTACGTATGTTGTCATGTATGTATGTATGTTGTCATGTATGTTTGCATGTTTTTATTTTTGCATGTATGTTTGCATGTATGTTTATATATATGTGCATGTATCTAATTATGTTTGCATGTATTTATGTTTGCATGTATATTTGTGCATGCTTGTATATATGTATGTATGTATCTTTGCATGTTTGTATGTATGGTTTCATGTGTGTGTGTATGCATGTATGTATGATAGTTTGCATGTATGTATGTGTGTATGTATGTATGTATGTTTGCATGTATGTTTGTTTGTATATATGTCTGTATGGCCATGTATGATACTGTCTGCTGGCGCCCTGTATCTAAGTCAACTTCGTGGCAGGCTTCTATACATGGTATAACAGTCAGTATCACACATTAAACTGAATCTAAGCCTACGACATGTTTTATTTCATTTTTTTTTTTTTTTACAGGTTTGTTGTTTGGACTACGTCGGTTTCGAGGACTACTTCGATGACGGTTTTTTTTCTACAATAAAATGGTTAATGAGGGTTGTGTTGGGGGTGCTTTATTTAAATAAAATATTTTATCTATATCTTTGTCTTTTCAAATTTTATTACTACCACTTTAGTAATGGCCGCTGTCTGAGTGACAACATCCATTACTAAGGCGAGGCTTAGTGTTAGCCTTTGCAGAGGCTAACACTAACCACCATTATTACCCCGGTACCCACCACCACCAGGGGTGCCGGGAAGAGCCAGGTACGATCCAGTACCCGACCATCTGTTGTGATGGTCGGGCTCTGGGGCGGCCGCAGGCTGGTATTATGAGGCTGGGAAGGGCCAAAAACAGTGGACCTTCCCACCCTTGTAATGCTAGGCTGCTGCTGCTGTGTTGTATCTGGCTGGTTATAAAAGTGGGGGGGACCCCCACGTCATTTTTTTTTAAATTATTTATTTATTTTATTTTTTTAAAAAGACATGGGGTTCCACCCAATTTATCATAACCAGCCACATACAACACAGTGTTATTAGCCTGGGAATGGACAAAACCAGTGGCCCTTCCCACCCATGTAATGCCAGACTGCTGCGGCCTTGTATATGGCTGGTTATTAAAAATGTGGGGGACCCAACGTCTATTGTTAAATAAAAAAAAAAAAAACACGTGGGGTCCCCCCCATTTTTATAACCAGCCCGATACAACACAGCAGCAGCAGCCTAGCATTACAAGGGTGGGAAGGTCCACTGTTTTTGGCCCTTCCCAGCCTCATAATACCAGCCTACGGCCGCCCCAGTACCCGACCATCACAACAGATGGTCGAGTACTGGATCGTACCAAGCTCTTCCCGGCACCCCTGGTGGTGGTGGGTACCGGGGTAATAATGGGTGGTTAGTGCTAGCCTCTGCACCGGCTACCACTAAGTACCGCCTTAATAATGGACGCTGTCAATCAGCCAACTGCCATTATCTAGGCACTAATAAAGTTTCAAAAAAAACACAAAGACAATTCTTTTTTATTGAAATAAGAAATCCCCAACAAAACCCTCGTTAACCATTTTATTAAAATTTGAAAAAACGTAGATCTACGCAGTAGTCCAACGAATCGAAGATGTAGTCCAATCGGTACATCAAAATCTGCAACAACATAAAAAAACATTTATTAATGTGAACAATAACAATACTTCTACTCACCTACACACATATATACACGCACACACACACAAACAACCATACACAAACACACATATACGCACATATAAACAAACACACCCATATATACACAAACACACACACATAAACACACACCCATATACACAAACACACACATACAAAAACACACACACAAACATCTACACACAAACATATATACAAATACACCCATATATATACACAAACACACCCATATATACACAAACACACACATAAACACACACCCATATACACACATATACAAAAACACACACACACAAACATCTACACACAAACATATACACATACACCCATATATACACACACATATATACACAAACACATATACACAAACACACATAAACACAAACACACATATAAAAACAAAAACAGACAAAGACACATACCCAAACACACACACTGTTTCTTTTAAATGCTGCTGGGGAACCCGCTCGATCCACTATATAAGGCTGCGCTATAGTGCAGCATTTAAAAGAAACAGGATCCTGACCTGTCCATAGAGTTTAAGACAGCACAGAGTACTTCAGGAGATGAGCGTGCAGATTCAGTGCTGCTGTGAACTCTGCTCTTACCATTACGTAGCTCTCAGTCTGTTACCTCTCCTCCACTCCTGTCCTCAAGAACACCTTCACATGATTGGCAAGTCACCACGTAATGGTAAGAGCAGAGTTCACAGCAGCACAGAGTATTTCAGGAGATGAGCGTGCGGATCTTGTGCGGGGTGGTGACTTGCCAATCATGTGAAGGTGTTATTGAGGACAGGAGTGGAGGAGAGGTAACAGACTGAGCTACGTAATGGTAAGAGCAAAGTTCACAACAGCACAGAATCTGCACGCTCCTCTCCTGAAATATTCTGTGCTGCTGTGAACTCTGCTCTTACCATTACGTAGCTCTCAGTCTGTTACCTCTCCTCCACTCCTGTCCTCAAGAACACCTTCACATGATTGGCAAGTCACCACTGCGCACAAGATCCGCACGCTCATCTCCTGAAATACTCTGTGCTGCTGTGAACTCTGCTCTTACCGTTACGTGGTGACTTGCCAATCATGAAGGTGTTATTGAGGACAGTAGTGGAGGAGAGGTAACAGACTGAGAGCTACATAATGGTAAGAGCAGAGTTCACAGCAGCACTGAATCTGCACGCTCATCTCCTGAAATACTCTGTGCTGCCTTAAACTCTGTGGACAGGTCAGGATCCTGTTTCTTTTAAATGCTGCACTGTAGCGCAGCCTTATATAGTGGATCGAGCGGGTTCCCTAGCAGCATTTAAAAGAAACAGGATCCTGACCTGTCCACAGAGTTTAAGGCAGCACAGAGTATTTCAGGAGAGGAGCACGGCCGGAGCAAGCTGTGCTCCCATTATGCACACGACCGTAAAAACACCCGTTATTGCGTGTCGTAATTACGACCCGCAATAACGGGCTCATAGACTTCTGTTACCCACGGGTACCTTCCCGTTTTCTCACGGGAAGGTGCCCGTGCCGTTAAAAAAATAGAACATGTTCTATTTTTCTATTTTACGGGCCGTGCTGCTATAAAATTTAGGGTATGTTCACACGACAGCGTCCGTAACGGCTGAAATTACGGGGATGTTTCCGCCTGAAAACATCCCCGTAATTTCAGCCGTAACGGCATGTGCAGGCGCTTGAAAGCCGCGTCCATTACGGACGTAATTGGCGCTGCTATTCATTGGAGTCAATGAATAACGGCTCCAATTACGGCCAAAGAAGTGACTATTTACGCGGCGTCATTTGACAGCGGCGCGTAAATATACGCCTCGTGTGAACAGACAAACGTCTGCCCATTGCTTTCAATGGGCAGATGTTTGTCAGCGCTATCGAGGCGCTATTTTCGGGCGTAATTCGGGGCAAAAAATCCCAAATTACATCCGTAATTAGTGCGTGTGAACACAGGGTATGTTCACACGCACTAATTACGGACGTAATTCGGGCGTTTTTGCCCCGAATTACGTCCAAAAATAGCGCCTCGATAGCGCTGACAAACATCTGCCCATTGAAAGCAAATGACGGCGCATAAATAGACGCCCGCGTCAAAGAAGTGACCTGTCACTTCTTTGGCCGTAATTGGAGCCGTTATTCATTGACTCCAATGAATAGCAGCGCCAATTACGTCCGTAATGGACGCGGCGTTCAAGCGCCTGCATATGCCGTAACGGCTGAAATTACGGGGATGTTTTCAGGCGGAAACATCCCCGTAATTTCAGCCGTAACGGACGCTGTCGTGTGAAAATACCCTTATAATGACAGCACGGCTCGTAAAAGCGGCCGGCTGCCCGTGGCCGGCCGTGCTCGTAATTACGAGTCGTAATTACGAGCACGACCCGTAAAATAAAAAAATAGAACATGTTCTATCTTTTTAACGGCACGGGCACCTTCCCGTGAGAAAACGGGAAGGTACCCGTGGCTAACAGAAGTCTATGGGCCCGCTATTTCGGGTCGTAATTACGACCCTTAATAACGGGTGTTTTTACGGTCGTGTGCATGAGGCCCCGTAATGACGGGTGGCTACATGTGTGCACCCGTCATTACGGCAGCGTTGCTAGGCGACGTCAGTAAATAGTCACTCTTCAGGGTTCTGAAAGAGTTAACTGCTCGGCAGTAACTGTTTCAGCACCCTGGACAGTGACTACCGATCACAATATAGAGTACCTGTAAAAAAAAAAAAGACGTTCATACTTACCGGGAACTCCCTGCTTCCTCCAGTCCGGTCTCCTGGCCGTTGCCTTGGTGACGCGTCCCTCGCGACATTCGGCCCGACATTCCTTGATGACGATGCAGCCCATGTGAGCGCTGCAGCAAATCACGGGCTGCAGAGGCCTCTGCAGCCAATCACGGGCTGCAGAGGCCTCTGCAGCCAATCACACGCTGCAGAGGCCTCTGCAGCCAATCACAGGCTGCCGCGTCAGAAAAGAAGGTCGGACTGGAGGAAGAAGAGGGACTCGTCCGCAAGACAACGACCAGGTACGTATGAAATGCTTTTTATTTTATTTTTAATCAGCAGCCTCTTTTCTCTATCAGTGATTGATAGAGACAAGTGGCTGCCGATTTGTATAATATTTTTGACCGGGTTCGGTCAAAACGGGTTCGGCCGAACCCGGTGAAGTTCGGATTTGCTGCGAACCGAACTTTTCCGGAAGTTCGGACCGAAACCGGGTTCGGTTGTCCCGGTCCGCTCATCTCTAGTTATAAACATCAATTATAGGCATCAATGAAAGAATCCCTCATTACACCACTGCCCCTATAGATAGCGCCACACAGACCCCCTGTAGGTAGCGCCACACAGAGCCCCCTGTAGGTAGCGCCACACAGAGCCCCCTGTAGATAGCGCCACACAGACCCCTCTATAGATAGCGCCACACAGACCCCACTGTAGATAGCGCCACAGACCCCCCCCCAGTAGATAGCACCACACAGACCCCCAGTAGATAGTGCCACACAGCTCCATGTAGATACTACCCCATGTTGATACTGTATATACTGCCACACGGACCCTCCCTTGTATATACTGCCACACAGACCCTCCCTTGTATATACTGCCACACAGACCCCTTGTATATACTGCCAAACAGCCCCCCTTGTATATACTGCCACACAGCCCCCCGTGTATATACTGCCACACAGCCCCCCTTGTATATACTGCCACACAGACCCCCATATATACTGCCACACAGACCCCCATATATACTGCCACACAGACCCCCATATATACTTCCACACAGACCCCCATATATACTGCCACACAGACCCCCCTTGTATATACTGTCAGACACAGCCCCCCTTGTATATACTGCCAGACACAGCCCCCCCCTTGTATATACTGCCAGACACAGCCCCCCTTGTATATACTGCCAGACACAGCCCCCCTTGTATATACTGCCAGACACAGCCCCCCTTGTATATACTGCCAGACACAGCCCCCCTTGTATATACTGCCAGACACAGCCCCCCTTGTATATACTGCCAGACACAGCCCCCCTTGTATATACTGCCAGACACAGCCCTTGTAGATAGCCACGCACAGCCCCCTTGTAGATAGCACACACAGCCCCCCCTTGTAGATAGCCACACACAGCCCCACTTGTAGATAGCCACACACAGCCCCCTTCTAGATAGCACCCCTATTACCTTGTAAGTAGCGCCGCACAGACTCCCCCCTTCCCTTGTACTTAGTGCAAACAGAGCGGAGAGTGGTAGCCCACCGCTACAACTCTCCGCTCTGCCTGACACGACTCACTGTCAGGAGGAGGAGGAGGTGGTCATGCGGCGAAGTTCGGATCACTTTTATCTGGGGTCAGTGACGGCACAGGACTAGATCAGTTCAGTCACCTGACCTCATGTCAGGTGACTGGATTGGTCCACTCCTGACACCGAATTCACTTGTCAGCGGACGGCCTGCATGCCGCATCTGATACTCTGGGCTATCTCCTCCCTCTCTCACCTTCCGGGAGTTCTCATTGGGTGGCCGCTCCGTGAAGGTGAGGGAGGCGATTGAGAAACTTCCGCATGCCACACTGACAATGCGGGGGCTTTAAAGGGATCCTGTCATCAACATCTTACCTGTTAAACTCGCCTGACCCCTCAATGGCCGCAGCTGTCCAGAGTTCATTCCTGTTTTCTTCTTTCCTGAAGTCCTTCTCTGTCTGTAAATATAGTCGTTTAAACTTTTCCCGCCTTTTATGGTAATTATTTTTCCCTCTGGGATGCAGCTTCTTAACCACGCCCACTGCCACCACCTGTCCGGCCCTGACTGGCTAAGGAGCTGTCAATCAAAAAGAAGGAGGTGGAGTCCACTCTGAGATGCTGGAGGAATGAAAACCTGACTCTCTTCAGATGAAGATTTGACTCTTTTCTGCTCATTTGCATACGGTGTGGGACCGCTGAAAAACGGAATACTAAAGTTACAGAGCTTACTTAGAACATATTTATAGCTTAGATGACAATGATTTTTCACCCACTTTCACCAGGTATTGCTGGCTTTATAGCTAAAATGCTGGTGACAGGTTCCCTTTAAAGTTCAGTTAGAAGAGGAGGCCTTGTAGCCGCGCACCTTATCAGGCTGCCTAGTTTAGCGAATAGCGGATAAGGGAGCTAGCTCCCTGCAGCTCCGCCATTGTATTCATTTGCATCTGCGTCCTGAGGACGCAAATACAATCGAACATGGAAGTCGCTGGGGGCCTCCCTTGAGCAAGGGGGAACGCGGGGCCTGCAGCTCCAATGATAATCCGGCCCTGGCTGCGGAAATACTACAGGAAAAAAAAAAGTTTATACTTACTACCCAGGCGTAATCATGGCGATGCGTCCCTCTGTTCGTAGCGCAGCCCGACCTACTGGGTGCTGACCACTGCATCCTTTGATTGGCTGCAGCAGTCACATGGGATGAAACGTCATCTCAGCAGGCCGGGCTGCATGTAGAACAGAGGGTCGCGTTGCTATGACAACAGCCGGGGGTAAGTATAAGCCTTTTTTTTTTTATTCTCATTTGCAATTTTTGCGGCGGGATCGCAGTGTTTCCACTGCAAAAGTCGCCATACATGGCTCTTTGTTGTGGGTCTTACCTCCCCATTGGATTCAAAGGGGAAAACTCACAACACAAAATCAGCATAAATTGACTTTGGTTTCTCAGCAGATTTTTTGCGCTATGTGTGGGTGAGATTTGTTCAAAACACATCCACACTGCTGCTACTTTATCTCGCTGCGGATCTTCTGCAATAAAATCCAGTGCGCAAAATCTGTGTTTACATTATGTGTGTTACTACCCTAAGGCTGGGTTCCTACGGGGCGTATATGCTGCGTAAAATTATACAGCTTATAAGACCTAGAACCTGCAGTACATTAATTCGAAAAACCGCACCACATTGTGGTGCAGATTTTCGGGTGGACTTTTCACTGTGGAAAACAGATCTAGAAAAAAAACTGCTAATACTTACCACGGTCATAGTCATGGCGACGTGTCCCTCTGTTGTCGTGCAGTGCGGCCTCCCGGGATGACGGTGCAGCCCATGTGACCTCTGCAGCAGTCACAAGGGATGAAATGTCATCCCAGGTGGCCGGCCTGGAAGAATAACAGAAGAAAGCGCCACAAAAGTTGCAAAACACTTGGCTATTTGCTGCAGGCAAATGCAGCATAATCCTTGCTCCAAAAGCCAAATGCCGCTCCTTCCCTTCTGAGCCCTGTGTCCAAACAGCAGTTTATGACCACTTATGAGGTATTGCCATAATCAGGAGAAATTGCTCTAAAAATGTTGGGGTGCTTTTCTCCTTTATTCCTTGTGGAAATGAAAAAAAAAATAGCTAAACCTACATTTTATAGGAAAAAACGTAGATTTTCATTTTAAAAAACATGTGAGGTCAAAATGCTCACTTTACCCCTAGATAAGTTCCTTGAGGGGTGGAGTTTCCCAAATGGGCACACTGTTGAGACGTTTCCACTGTTTTGTTCCCTCAGGGGCTTTGCTAATGCGAAAACCATTCCAGCCAAATTAATTTATAGTAGTATTCCAAGCGTGTATAAAATAAGCAACTATGGCTCATTACTCCAAATTATTTTTGGAGAGTCATGAAAGATCCCCATTATCAAATAGATGGGAGATCTGAAAGATCCCATGGCTCACCCAAAATTGACTTTCCTTTAATAACATAAACTCTGGGATTAAGATATTATTCCATATGGGCACTGGCGTAGCTATAGGGGTCGCAGCGGCAATTGCGACCGGGCCCCGAAGCCAGGGGGGCCCACAGCCCCCCGCACCACATCAATAAAAAGTTACTATAGTAACTCGGGCCGCGGGCCCCTGTTACTATAGTAACAGACTTTACTTACCTTCCTGGTTCCGGATCGCAGCGGAGGTCCTGACATCAAGCGCTGTGCGCAGCGCATGACGTCACAGCGCTATGCGCCGCGCACAGCATCGAAACCACAGAACTACCGCCGCGGCTGAAGAGGAAGGTAAGATCAGCTCTGACTGGCGGGGTCCGACTCCCGGGACCCGCCAATCAGCTGTTTTGAAGGGGCCGCAGCACTCGTACGAGAGCTGCGGCCCCTTCATTTCGGTCACTTCATTCTGGTCACACTGTGAATCGGTGTCGGCGATTCACAGTGTGAGTGAGTAGTGAAATGAAGGGGAAGCAGTTCTCGTACGAGTGCTGCGGCCCCTTCAAAACAGCTGATTGGCGGGTCCCGGGAGACGGACCCCGACACAACTGCTATTGATGGCCTATCCTGTGGATAGGCCATCAATGTTTAGGGACTGCACAACCCCTAAGCCTACGATGTAGCAGGCTTAGGGGGCCCATGAGACAGGATCACAGATTGTGTGATTCTGTCAGCTGGGCCCTGTATCTAAGCCAATCACATGGTAGGCTTAGATACATGGCCCATGCGTGATCCTGTCTGCTGGGCCCTGTATATAAGCCTACCACACTGTAGGTTTAGATACAGGGCCCCAGCACACAGTAATCTTATACTGTATAAGATTACTGTCTGCTGGACCCTGTATCTAAGCCTACGTTGTGGTAGGCTTAGATACAGGGTCCCACAGACAGTATCATACATGGGCCCTGTAGCTAAGCCTAACACATGTGTTACTAATCGTTTTTCTTGTGTGTTTTCTTACAGGTTCGGTCGCTGGACTACGGCGGATTCCAGGACTACTTCAATGACGTTTTTTTTTTTATTATCAATAAAATGGTTAATGAGGGTTGTGTGGGTTTTTTTTTTATTTCAATAAAATATTTTTTCTATGTCTTTGTGGTTTTTTTTAAACTATATTACTACTGCCTTAGTAATGGCCGCCGGCTGATTGACAGCATCCATTGCTAAGGCGGGGCTTAGTGTTAGCCGATGCAGAGGCTAACACTAACCCCCATTATTACCCCGGTACCCACCGCCACCAGGGGTGCTGGGAAGAGCCGGGTACGATCCAGTATCTGACCATCTGTAGTGATGGTCGGCCACTGGGGTGGCCGCAGGCTGGTATTATCAGGAGGGGAAAGGCCAGATACAGTGGCCCTTCCAACCCTGGTAATGCTAGGCTGCTGCTGCTTTATTGTATCTGGCTGGTTATGAAAAATGGGGGGACCCCACGTCATTTAAAAAAAATAAAAAAATAATAATAATTGGAAAGAACGATGTCGGGTCCCCCCCCAATTTTCATAACCAGCCAGATACAACACAGCAGCAGCAGGCAGCATTACCAGGGTGGTAGGTGCCACTGTTTTTGGCCTTCCCCAGCCTAATACTACCAGCCTGCAGCCACCCCGGTGCCTGCCCGTCACTACAGATGGACGGGTACTGGTTCGTACCCGGCTCTTGCCAGTACCCCTGGTGGCGGTGGGTAACGGGGTAATAATGGGGGTTAGTGTTGGCCTCTGCACCTGCTAATATTAAGTCCCGCCTTAGTAATGGAGGTTGTCAATCAGCCAGCGGCCATTACTAAGGCACATAGAAAAAATATTTTATTGAAATAAAAAAACACAACCCTCTTAAACCATTTTATTGAGAATAAAAAAAACGCCGTCATTGGAAAACGGCTCCATTTACGTCTGAAGAAGTGACAGGCACTTCTTTGACGCAGGCGTCTTTTTTACGCGCTGCCTTTTGAGAGCGGCGCGTAAAAAAAATGACCGTCGGCACAGAACATCGTAAGACCCATTCAAATGAATGAGCAGATGTTTGCCAACGCTTTTGAGCCGCATTTTCGGACGTAATTCAATGCTAAAACGCCCGAATTACTTCCGTAAATAGGGTCTGTGAACCCAGCCTTAGTGACGCCCCGGCTGCTAGTGCTGCATTGTTGGGTCACTTAGGAGACCCAGCGATGCAGCTGAAAGCTGTGGACCGTCGGCCATGAGGAGTTCGCGGGGGGGGGGGCCAATAAGAACTTTTGCATCGGGGCCCATGAGCCTTTAGCTACGCCCCTGCATTTGGGGGTAGTTTTAATATAACCCTGGGAGGCCATTCTATTCTTAGCTTCCCCCCATATTTTAGTATTTAATTTAGATAAGGGGTTTGAGGATTGTTTTGTCTTCAAAAGAGTTCCTGCCTCCAAGAGCTGAAAAATAAAACTCAAATATCCTTGTCCTTCCTTTTGTAAAAGAAACATATTGACTGCCAAGCTGTTTCCAAAATGTTAACTGCTGTGGCTGACTTGCCAAATAATAGGTATAGAATTCAGGCAATGCAAACCCATCCTCCTGGATCGGGATGTATAGGCTTCACTACTTAAATTCTGGTTCTCTTACCCCTCCAAATAAGATCGTTCACCAAAGATTCTAACGTTTTGAAAATATCTCTAGCAATCCAGAGTGGAGCATTGCCAAAAATATGCATTACCATTGGTAGAACTATCATTTTAACCAATGCTGTACTTGAAGAATACTGAAATATTAATCTATTCCATACTCTAATCTTAAGTCTAAGGCCCAATGCACACGACCGTAAAAACTCCCGTAATTACGGCCCATAATTATGGCCCGTAATTACGGGCCCATAGACTTCTATTGGCCAAGGGTACCTCCCCTTATGCTTACGGGAAGGTGCCCGTGCCGTTGAAAAAGATAGAACATGTCCTATTTCAGGCCGTAATTACGGCACGGGCAGCCCATAGGAGTCTATGGGGCTCCCGTAATTACGGGTGACTACGTTTGTGCACCCGTAATTGCGGGAGCGTTGCTAGGCGACGTCAGTAAATAGTCACTGTCCAGGGTGCTGAAAGAGTTAAACGATCGGCAGTAACTGTTTCAGCACCCTGGGTAGTGGCTACCGATCACAATATAGATAAAGCTGTAAAAAAATAAAAAAAAGACATTCATACTTCCCCAGAACTCCCTGCTTCTTCCTCCAGTCCGGCCTCCTGGGATGACTTTACAGCCCATGTGACCGCTGCAACCAATCACAGGCCAATCACAGGCTGCAGCGGTCACATGGACTGCCGCGTCATCCAGGGAGGTCGGACTGGATGTCAAGAGAGGGACGCGTCACCAAGACAACGGACGGGTAAGTATTAATCTTTTTTTCTTTTATTACGGAAAGGGATGTCCCTTCTCTCTATCCTGCACTGATAGAGAGAAGGGCTGCCGATTACTGCAGTGTAATTTTTCAGCCAAAAACGTGCCCGTAAATATGGGTGGAATACGGGTGATACCGGACCCGTATTTACTGGTGCAATACGGGTCGAATACGTGTGACCAAGGACCGGTATTTACGCCAGTATTTACGGGTGGACAAAAATACGGTCGTGTGCATGAGGCATAAATTTTCCAAACAAAGGAAGGATGTTCACTGACACATAATCTGGCAGAGATCTAGGTAAGTTAATACTCAGATTTAGGCCTCGTGCACACTTACATCACCGTTTTCACGGCCGCTTTTGACGGGTCCGTGAACCCGTTTTAGCGGCCGTGTGATTTACGTGTGCACTCCGTGTTTCTGTTTCCGTGCGCCGAGCATGGTACTGTCCAGGGTGCTGAAAGAGTTAATGGACTGCACTGATCGGCGGTAACTCTTTCAGCAACCTTGACAGTACCATGCTCGGCGCGTGGAAAATAAAATTTTAATGTAATAAAAAAATAAAAAAAATAAGTTCATACTTACATTCCTCCTGTCCGGCCTCCAGAGATGACGTTCAATCCATGTCGCCGCTGCAGCCAATCACAGGCTGTAGTGGCAGTCACGCACGTCAGGATGACGTCAGAAGGCCTGCCTCCAGGGATGACGCTTCATCCCACGTGATCGCCTCTGCAGCCAATAACAGGTTACAGCGTCACAAAAGTAGGTCGGACTGGAGGAAGAAGAGGGACTCGTCACCAAGACAACGACCGGGTACATATGAAATGCTTTTTATTTTATTTTTAATCAGCAGCCTCTTTTCTCTATCAGTTATTGATAGAGACAAGTGGCTGCCGATTAGTATAATATTTTTCTAATGTTTTTCTGCCCGCCCGTCGATTGCTAGGCAACGGCTCCGTCACACACGGACGGCACACGGATGCCTTCCGTGTGCCATCAGTTTTTTTGACGGCCCCATTGACTTGCATGGGCCTCACGGTCACGGATTCTCGGACCAAAATAGGACATGCTCTACTTTGGATCGGAACGGAGCAACGGACCGTCAAAAAAATTGAAGTGTGCATGACCCCATTGAAATAAATGGGTTCAGGGTGCTATCAGTGACAAAAACGGATAGCACCCTGAAGGAAAAAACTGAAGTGGGCATGGGGCCTTAGGAACGAGTCCACTACATCAGTCCCATTGATTTGGACCAATTAAATCTGACTCCAGCGAACCCACCAAATTGTTCATATGCTCTGATGACATGCTTCACATCCCCGATATCCTTAAGAAATAGAAGCATGTCATCGGCGTATAGTGAAATCTTGTCTTCCATATCGCCCACAAAGGAAGCCTCCAATTAACCCCTTAAGGACAAGGACTAGTTGGCACGTTCAGGACGCAGCCCCATTTTTCAAATCTGACATGTGTCACTTTATGTGGTAATAACTCTGGAATGCTTATACCTATTCAAGCGATTCTGAGATTGTTTTCTCGTGACACATTATACTTTATGTTAGCGGTAACATTTTGTCGATACATTCAGTATTTTATTGTGAAAAACACTAACATTTTGCAAAAAAGTTAGCATTTTTCTAAATTTAAATGTATCTGCGTGTAAGACAGACAGTAATACCACAAAAAATAAATGCTAATTAACATTTCCCATATGTCTACTTTAGATTGGCATCATTTTTTGAACATGATTTTATTATTCTAGGACGTTACAAGGCTTAGAACTTTAGCAGAAATTTCTCACATTTTCAAGAAAATTTCAAAAGGCTATTTTTACAGAGATGAGTTCAGTTGTGAAGTGGTTTTGAGGCGCCCATACAATGCAAATTCCCATATGTCGCCCCATTTTAAAAACTGAACCGCTCAAAGTATTTAAAACAGCATTTAGAAAGTTTATTAACCCTTTAGGCGTTTCACAAGAATTACAGCAAAGTTGGGATGAAATTTACAAATTTCATTTTTTTTGCAGAAATTCATTTTTAATCCTTTTTTTTCCTGTAACACAGAAGGTTTTACCAGAGAAACGCAGCTCAATATTTATTGCCCGCATTCTGCAGTTTTTAGAAATATCCAATATGTGGCCCTAGTTTGCCAATTCACTGAAACACAGACCTCCAAAGCAAAGGAGCACCTAGAGGATTTTGGGTCTTTCTTTATATTCGAATATATTTTAGGCACCATGTCCGGTTTGAAGAAGTCTTGTGATACCAAAACAGTGAAAACACCCCCAAAAATACATCCCTCAAGGAATTTTTCAAGGGGTACAGTGAGCATTTTAACCCCACAGTTTTTTTGCTGAATTTAGTGTAACGCAGCGGTGAAAATGAAAACCTACATTTTTCCAATAAAACATAGACATTTTCAATTTTTACAAGGCATAAAGGAGAAAAAGAACCCAAACATTTGAAAACCAATTTCTACCGATTACGGTAATACCCCACATGTGGTCATAAACTGCTGTTTGGACACACGGCAGGGGTCAAAATGGAAGGATCACCATTTGGAGCTCAAATTTATCTGGAATAGTTTTTGGGTGACATGTCACGTTTGCACAGTGCCTGTGGGACCAAAACAGTAGGAAACCCCAAAAAGTGACCCCTTTTGGGAAACTACACCCCTTAAGGAATTTATCTAGGGGGTATAGTAAGCACTTAGACCCTACTGGTCTTTTGCAGAATTTATTGGAATTAGGCCGTAAAAATGAATATCAACATTTTTTTCCACTAAAAAGTTGAATATTTTTATTTCCTCAGGGATAAAAGGAGAAAAAGCACCCCAACATTTGTAAATCAATTTCTCCAGAGTACGGAAATACCCCACATGTGGTCATAAACTGGGCAGGAGCGCTATTTGGCATGCAGATTTTGCTGATTTGATTTTTGGGTGCCAGGTCGAATTTGCAAAACCCTAAGGTACCAGAGTACAGTGGAAGCCCCCAAAAAGTGACCCCATTTTGGAAACTACACCCCTCAAGGCATTTAACATTTGCCTGGACATATGACAGAGCTCAGAAGTGAAGAGCAACATGTGTATTTGAGGTCTATTTTGGTGATTTTTACAGCATTGGACCACAATTGCAGGACTCCGAGGTCAAATAGTAAAACAAATCCCCAAGTAGTGACCTCCATTTTGGAATCAATACCCCTTTAGGCACTTTAAGGGGTGTAGCTAGCATTTTGCCACCGCAGGTGTTCTTCCATTAATAATTAATGCGCAGCGAATGGTGCAAAGTGAAAATTGCAATTTTGCGCCGATATGCCATTTTAGTGCACAATATGTTGGGCCCAGTATGTGCCACCGAAGACTAATACCTCGTAAAACTGTTAAGCTGGTTGTCCCGGCTATGCCGATGCCATATATGTGGACGTAAACTGCTGTTTGTGCACGCTCTAGGGTTCAGAAGAGAGGGAATGCCATTTGGCTTTTGAAGCGCAGATTTAGCTTGGTAGTTGTTCTATTTGGAGTTTTTCTGGTATTTCAGTTTATAATGTGAGGGTATATGTAAGCTGTGCGGAGTACATCAGGGCAAAATAAGGGGGTATAATAATGCGGTAAATAAATATTTCAGAGATATGTGGTCAGTGTCGCACTGATAAATGGTACTTTATCTTATCCGCTTTTGGACACTGCACATTTTGTGTCGCCATAGTCTGAGAGACAGAACTTTTTTATTTTTCAGTCAAAAAAGCTGTGTAAGGGCTTGTTTATTGCGGGAAGGGTTGTAGTTTTTATTGGTACTATTTTGGGGTACATGGGACTTTTATTCCATGTTTTGTGAGGGGTGGCGATAAAAAAATAGTGAAAATGGCATTGTTTTTTTTTTTGGTTTTTTTTTTTGCGGTGT
This sequence comes from Rhinoderma darwinii, assembly GCF_050947455.1. Classification (NCBI taxonomy): domain Eukaryota; kingdom Metazoa; phylum Chordata; class Amphibia; order Anura; family Rhinodermatidae; genus Rhinoderma; species Rhinoderma darwinii. The sequence continues at coordinate 34,800,019 of NC_134698.1, forward strand.
TCACCGTGCGGGAAAAATAACATTACAGTTTTATAGATTGGGTCGTTACGGATGCGGTAATACCAAATATGTGTACTTTTTTAACATTTTCATTTTTTCCTATAATAAAAGGCTTATTATAGGAAAAAAGTCAGTGTTTGTATTTATTAACTTGAAACTTTTGTTTTTACACTTATATTCAAATTTTTTTTTTCCCACTAGGAGACTTAAGGGGCCTGCACTTCTGTTCTTGAATCTAATGCGTAGTGCAATGCATTAGAGCGGTCAGTCATTCACTGACAGCAAGCCTATTAGGTCCGTCTGTGGGCGGGTATATTAGGCTATCGTACTTGGCAGACCAGGACACCATTATTAGGCCTCCGGTTGCCATAGCAAGGATCACGTCATGTCGATCGCTATAAACCACTAAGATGCCGCGATCGCTTTTGATCGCGACATATAAGGGGGTTAATGGCAGGGATCAGAGCTAGCCATTACAGCACGGTGTCAGCTGCAACATACAGCAGACACCAGCAGTCATCAGAACCCCGCAATTTCGTTGCAGAGTTCCGATCTGCTTGTAAACACCTCGTTGCCTGTTTTTGCCTGACACAGCCAATTTTTTTTAAATCTGCCGTGTCACTTTATGCTGTAATAACTTTGGAATGCTTTTATGTATCCAAGCGATTCTGAGATTGTTTTCTCGTGAAACATTGTACTTTATGTTAGTGGTAAAATTTGGTCGATGCATTCAGTGTTTATTTGTGAAAAACACCAAAATTCCACATTTTCTAAATTTAAATGTATTTGCTTGTAATACAGATAATAATACCACACGTTACTAGATAACATTTACCATATGTCTACTTTATGTTGGCATAGTTTTTTGAAGGTCTTTTTATTTTTTTAGGATGTTACAAGGCTTAGAACTTTAGCAGCAATTTCTCACATTTTCAAGAAAATTTCCAAAACTTATTTTTTTAGGGACCAGTTAAGTTTTGAAGTGGTTTTGAGGGGCCTATATATCAGAAAACCTCCATAAACCACCCCATTTTAAAAACGGCACCCCTCAATGCAGTCAAAACCGCATTTAGAACATTTTTTTTAACCCTTTAGGCGTTTCACAGGAATTAAAGCAAAGTTGAGGTAAAATTTACAAAATTATTTTTGCCGAAATTTCATTTTAATCCATTTTTTTTCGTGACACACAAGGTTTTACCAGAGAAACACAACTCAATATTTATTGTCCAGATTCTGCAGTTTTTAGAAATACCCCACATGTGGCCCTACTGCGCTAATGGACTGAAACACCGGCCTCAGAAGTAAATGAGCACATAGTGTCATGTCCATGGCCGCGGGCCGTCAGGCTCACTCACCTCCTGACGGCCGCAGCCATGGGTCTGCGAGCGCTGGCTCCAGTCTCCTCCTCAGGAGACGCCAGCGCTCACTTCCGCTTACCTTGGCCGGGTCCTGTAGGGTGCACCGGAGTTAAATGTCAAAATTAGCCCATGAGTACCCTGGACTATAAGAAGGGCCCAGCCCCTTCCTCCCATGCCTGAGCGTTGTTGTCGTACCCAAAGTTTGTCTAAGCAAATGGTCTCCTAGTGTCTCCTAGTGTTTCCCAGTTCCCAGTGTTCCCCGTTCCTGTACTTGTGTCCTGTAACCTGTATCCCGTGCTATCCTGGTCAAGTGCCGTGCTGAGCAGTAGTCGTGCTGTATACCACGCCTGTCCTGCTCCACAATGCCTGACGTCTACCTGCTGCCTAGTACCCAACGTGACAGACAGCACCAAACGCTGGGTTTCCCTTTGTGATGCTTTGCCAGGCCTTTACTGCAGCTGTCTTCAGTTGTTGCTTGTTTGTGGGTCTTTCTGCCTTAAGTTTTGTCTAAAAGCAAGTGATATACATGCTCGATCGGGTTGAGATCTGGTGACTGACTTGGCCATTGCAGAATATTCCACTTCTTTGCCTTGAAAAACTCCTGGGTTGCTTTCACAGTGTGTTTTGGGTCATTGTTCATCTATCTGTACTGTGAAGCGACGTCCAATTAATCTTGCTGCATTTGGTTGAATCTGAGCAGAAAGTATATCCCTGAACACTTCAGAATTCATCCGTCTGCTTTTGTCACATCATCAATAAACACTAGTGACCCAGTGCCCTTGGCAGCCATGCATGCCCATGTCAACACACTGACTCCATCATGTTTTACAGAGGATGTGGTGTGCTTTGGATCATGAGCCGTTCCAGGCCTTCTTCATACTTTCTTCCTCCCATCATTCTGGTACAGTTTGATCTTAGTTTCATCTGTCCAAAGAATGCTGTTCCAAAACTGGGCTGGCTTCTTTAGATGTTGTTTGGCAAAGTCTAATCTGGCCTTTCTATTTTTGAGGCTGATTAATGGTTTGCACCTTGTGGTGAACCCTCTGTATTTGCTCTCATTAAGTCTTCTCTTTATGGTAGACTTAGATACTGATACACCTACTTCCAGCAGAGTGTTCTTCACTTGGGTAGATGTTGTGAAGGTGTTTTTTTTCACTATGGAAAGGATTCTGCGATCATGCACCACTGTTGTCTTCCGTGGATGTCCAGGCTTTTTGGAGTTACCGAGATCACCAGTGCTCTCTTTTTTTTTTTTTCAAGGATGTACCAAACTGTTTATTTGGCCACTCCTAACATTTGTGATATCTATCTAATGGATTTCTTCATTCATTTTTTTCAGCCTAACGATGTTCTGTTTCACTTGAATTGAGAGCTCATTTGGCCTCATGTTGTGGGTTCACAGCAACAAATTCCAGACCTTTTACCTGCTTAATTGAAGATGGATTAACGAATAGCCCATGCAGCCCATTAAATAGCTTTTGAGATAATTGTCCAATTACCTTTGGTCCCTTGAAAAAGAGGTAGCTACAAATTAAGGAGCTGCAATTCCTAAATCCTTCCTCAAATTAGGATGTGAATACCCTCAAATTAAAGCGGAGTGTCTGCACTTTAAGCACATATTGATTATATAACTGTATATTCAATATGTTTTGGTAAACAGCTAAAATGCTAAAACTTGTGTCACTGTCCAAATAATTCTGGACCTAACTGTATTTTAGGCACCATGTCAGGTTTCAAGAGGTCATGTCGTGCCAAAACAGTGGAAACTCCCCCCAAAAAGGACACCATTTGGCACACTACACCCCTCAAGGAATTTAAAGGGAACATTTTAACCCCACAGGTTTTTTTCTGAATTAAGAGAAATTAGGATGTGAAAATGAAAATCTAAATTTTTTTCTAATAAATTTTCAATTTTTACAAGAAATAAGGGAGAAATGGCACACCAATATTTGAAAAGCAATTATTCCCAACAATGGCAACACCCCATATGTGGTAATAAACTGCTGTTTAAACACATGGCAGAGCTCAGAAGGGAAGGAGCGCCATTTGGCTTTTGGAGTTCAAGTTTTGCTGGAATGGTTTTTGGGTGCCATGCATTTGCAAAACCCCTGAGGGACCAAAACAGTGGAAACCCCCCAAAAGTGACCTGATTTGGGAAACTACACCCCTCAAGGAATGTATCTAGGTGTATATTGAGCGTTTTGACATTACAAGTTTTTTACAGAATTTATTGTAATTAGGCCGTGAAATTGAAAATCTACATGTTTTCTAATACAAAGTAGATTTAGCTCCGACTTTTCCATTTTCACAATAGATAAAGGAGAAAAAGCACCCCATCATTTGTAAAGCAAATTCTTCTGAGCACAGCAATATCCCACATATGTGGTAATAAACTGCTATTTGGACACACGGCAATGCTTAGAAAGGAAGGAGTGCCATTTGAAATTTGGAGCTCAAGTTTTGCAGGAATGGTTTGCAGCGCCATGTCGCATTTGCAGATCCCCTGAGGTACCAGTACAGTAGAAACCCCTGAGAAGTGACTCCATTTTGGAAACTACACCCCTCAGGGCATTCATCCAGGGGTGTAATGAGCATTTTGACCCCACAGGTGTTTCAAAGATGTTATTAGAATTGGCAGTGAAAATCAAAAATTTTATTTTTTCCAAAAATATGTCGTTTTAGCTCCCAATTTTTTTATTTTCACACGGGGTAATAGGAGAAAAAACACCACACAATGTGTTACTCAATTTCTCCTGAGTACGGCAATACCCCATGTGTGGCCCTAAACTGCTGTTTGGACACATCGCAGAGCTCAAAATGGAAGGAACACCATTTGACTTTTAGAGCGCAGATTTTTCTGGATTGGTTTTCCAGCGCTATGTCGCATTTGCAGAGCTCCCTTATGTACAAGAGTACAGTGGGAAAACCCTGAGAAGTGACCCCATTTTGGAAACCACACCCATCAAAGCATTTATCGTTTGCCTGGACATATGACAGGGCTTAGGAGTGAAAGAGCAAAATGCGCATGTGAGGCCTATTTTGGTGATTTTTGCAGCATTGACCCACAATTGCAGTGCTGATGACAAATAGTAAAACAAACCCCCAAGTAGTGTCCCTCATTTTTCAAACTGCACCACTCAATGCATTTTTTTTAAGGGGTGTAGTGAGAATTTTGACCCCACAGGGTTTTTTTTTTAATTAGAAATGAATTCTCAGGGGATGGGGCAAAGGGAAAATTGCAATTTTCCACTGATATGGCATTTTAGTGCACAATATGTTGTGTCCAATTTGTGCCAGTGAAGACAAATAACTTATAAACTGTTAAGCGGGTTCTCCCGGGTATGGTGATGCCATATACGTGGAAGTGAACTGCTGTTTGGGCACACTGTAGGGTTCAGAACGGTGGGAGCGATTTGGCTTTTGGAGCGCAGATTTTGCTTGGTAGTTGTTCTGTTTGGGGTTTTGCTGGTATTTCATTTTATAATGTGGGGGCATATGTAAGCTGTGCGGCGTACATCAGGGTATAACAAGAGGGTACAATAATGGGGTAAATAAATAATAATCCGCAGATATGTAACCAGTGTCGCACTGATAAATGGTGCCTAATCTTATCTGCTTTTGGAACACTGCACATTTTGTGTCGCCATATTCTGAGAGCCAGAACTTTTTTATTTTTTCTCCCGGGAGCTGTGTGTGGGCTTATTTGTTTTTTTTATTTTTTTTTGTATCACCATATTTTGAAGAGCCATAGCTGCTTTATTTTTTGTAAAAAAACTGTGGGAGGTCTTGTTTTTTGCAGGACGGGCTGTAGTTTTTGATGGTACAAATTTGGGGTACATGCCCAGTTGTCTATTAAGAAAGTCATTAGCATAAAGCTAAAATCGTTCATAACTCAACGTTCAAAAATGATCGTTTTTCTAAATAAAAAACACTGCTGTAATCTACATTACAGCGCCAATCACATTATGTAGAACATAGGCCACTTATAATGTGGTGACAGAGCATCTTTAACTTGAAACTTTTCTTTTTTTACAACTCTTTTATTAACTTTAAAGAGGCTCTGTCACCACATTATAAGTGTCCTGTCTCCTACATAATGTGATTGGCGTTGTAATGTAGATAACAACAGTGGTTTTTATTTTGAAAAACGATACATTTTGAGCAAGTTAGGCACAATTTTTGATTTATGCTAATTACTTTCTTAATAGACAACTGGGCATGTTTTTACTTTTTTACCAACTGGGCGTTGTAAAGAGAAGTGTATGACGCTAACCAATCAGAGTCATACACTTCTCTCCATTCATTATTAGCAGTCCAGATCGCGAGAACACGCTGTGCAGTCACATACTCCCACATTAAATTTACCGAAGTGTCTTGAGAGTGAATAGACATCACCTCCAGCCAGGATGCGATGTCTATTCACACTCCTGACAATTCAGTAAAGTTTCTGTGAATGACAGTAGAGCGTGATCTCGCGAGATCACGCTGTGTTCTGTGAGTAAATACCCAAGAAACTTTACCGAAGTGTCAGGAGTGTGAATAGACATCACGTCCTGGCTGGGGGCAATGTCTATTCACTCTCAAAACACTTTGATAAAGTTAATGTGGGAGTATGTGACAGTACAGCGTGATCTCGCGAGATCACGCTGTGTTGCTAGTACTGCTAAGAATGAAGAGAGAAGTGTATGACGTTGATTGGTCAGCGTCATACACTTCTCTTTACAACACCTAGTTGGTAAAAAAGTAAAAACACTCCCAGTTGTCTATTAAGGAAGTAATTAGAATAAATCTAAAATTGTGCATAACTTGCTCAAAATTGATCGTTTTTCAAAATAAAAAACACTGTCGTTATCTACATTACAGAGCCGATCACATTATATAGGAGATAGGGCACTTATAATGTGGTGACAGAGCCTCTTTGACTTTATTTTTGTCCCATTGGGGACTTGAAGGCATGAAGCCCTGATGGCTATTCTAATACACTGCACTACCTACATAGCGCAGTGTGTTAGAGCTGTCAGCTACTCACTGAAAGCAAACCTATTAGGCTTCGCCTCCACATGGGGCCTAATAGGCTTCCGTACTAGGCAGACCAGGAGGCCATTGTTAGGCCTCCGGTTGCCTTACCAACCATCGGTAGCCCCGCGGGTGCCGATCGTTGCCATACCAACCATAGGGTGCGATCTAACCACCTAGATGCAGCGATAGCTTTTGATTGCTGCATCTAAGGGGTTTATCGGCCGGATCGGAGCCTGGCTGGAAATAGTAATGAGTACTGCAGCCCTGCTTTCCTGAGTCTATTCTTGACTGTCTTTTTGTAGTTGCTTGTGAATAATCCGGGTATATTGATATTTTGGAGCTATTAAAGGCAAGGTCCACAATGTATCTTGCCTTCCGAAGTATCTTATCCCGGTCCCCTGCATTCATAAATTTGATCAAAATTGGTCTTGGAGGCGATCCTGATGGCCTGGCTTTTAGTGGGACCCTATGTGCACTCTCCACTAAGATAACTTCAGACAGCGAATTAGCCCCAAATTTCTCTAACAGCCAGTTCTTGACAAATAGAACACAGTCTGAGCCTTCTGAACTTTCCGGAAATCTGACCAGACGTAGATTAGCCCTACGTGACCAGTCTTCCAGATCTATGCTTTTTTACTTGTCATATCTTGGGTTCTCTTGTTTCAATACCCACATATCCTTTTGCAAGGTAGATACCGAATCCTTCACATCTGACATTCTGGTTTCCGCTGTAAGCATTCCCCCCTTAATTTTGGAAAAGTCATCTCTTATCAGAGTAACATCCAACCTGATGCCCCCGTCCCCCCCCCCATCTGTAGCGACAAATCAGCAACTGTCTCTTCATTTTTTTTAGGGTACCCAAAATATGTCAGAATCGGTGCACCCCCATATCTATATTCTGATCTTTTCTTACATCCTGCTCTGGTTCAGTTTGAGTCTTCATCAGCTCTGTTGGGCTACTATGTGACACTCCTTCTGCACCTTCACCACTTTTAACCGGAGTAACATGAGTATTCCTAGTGTTACTTGTATTTGTTGAGGAATGTGAGGGTGATGCTAAAACTTTATCCATCATTACGGATTTTATAGAAGGGCCTCCACTCATCCGTCTACTTGATGTTTCCTCTAATTTCTATCTTGGTAGCATTTTAATTAGATTTGTCCTTGCCCTTTACCCCACCCTTTTTCACTCCACCTCTTACCCTCCTTTACTCTGGTAATATAGCATGTATAACAGATATTATATAGAGCTCAGTGATCCATAGGTTTTATCAGGGCTTCAGATTGGGCAAATGATATGAGAGACATCATGGGCGGACATCAGAGATTAAGTAACAACGTACAAAAAAAACATAGGAACCTATCAGTAACATTAAAGGCTCTTGTATATACTTATAGCAGCAGCAGCATAAAATCATGAGACCAAAAGAACTTCAAAAAACTTCAGAGCTACAGAAATTGTAGATGGAGTTATATTTGCATTTACATTTGAGTACAAGTTGTATATATATTTGGATGCAAGTTGTATATATATTTGTATAAAGCTCCAATGCCAGTTCAATAAGAAAATGATGTTACAGATATATTTGGATTAGGCTTACAATTAAAGTTGCAGTGGACCTTACCCACACTAGAGGAGGGCAGGATATCCAACGTCCATTACAAGCAGACTGCCAGTGCTATAAAGCAGCATGCATCATCATCGTTCTAGGTCCCAGCCGGAGAATAGCGGAACAGGAGGCAAGGGCACCCAATTTACTTACAACTGATCTGGAGTACAGAGCACCAGGCAGGAGATATACAATGCTGATCAGGACGCTGAGCGATCAGCAACAAGAATAGGGGCAGAAGGAGGCACATCTGGCGAAAGTGAAGAGGCGCTGGAGGAAGCTTCACATGTCAGTACTCACTAGTGGAGGTGGGGGATGGGAGGTGGGGCGGACGGAGCATTGGCACGCACGTCCGCTCACATGCTCTCCCGGCAAAAACCCCTTAAGCACTTCTTTGATCGACTCAGATCCCTCCTTTCCAATTTAATTTAGAACAACAAACGGGCTACAATTTCACATTTATAAATGAGATAACACAAGTCGCGCGGGGGGAGGGGGTTTGGGGGGTGGCAGTGTGCCGAACATCTATGTATACTATAAAGCAAATCACTTGTCTAGACGGCTTTCTCTAGTACAAAATAAAGTAGTGCTCCCACATGTTCAACTGGAAAGAAGCCTACTTGGGGATGACAATCTAATATGTCTATGGTCACATCTACGTTTGCCCCAGTCAATAGATTGCTTCACTTTAAGGGGCACTGTCGGTGTCTACCAGTTTATCTCAACCCCACAAGTAACTAAAAGCCAATCCCCTCTTATACCGATAGATCTCATACCAGCCTTTGTCAATGGTAACCCCTTGCCGCTATCACTCCCCTGGTCTAAGCTCGTAAATGTAAGTGTTGTCCCTCACCTCAGAGATGCTACTCACATACCCTCTCTAATGTTGTTGGATGGAGAGCACGCCATAACCTACCTACATGACATATCTTTCAACAGTATGTGTCAACATTTTTTAGAATGCACCCCACCTCCTATGAGAGAAACTAGCTGGAATCCTTCCTTATATTGCACCAACTTCCTAAGGGATTTTTCCGGGTGTATTAAAAAATAGGAAAATTCAGTTAAAACCCTAACGAGATGGTGTAAAACCCTGTATCAGCTTAACATCATGGCCTACACTGAAGATGACAATTGTTGGAGATGTAACACAGATACCGGAACGATATCACATGTCTGGTACGATTGCGAGAAAATAGAAATCCTACTGGTGTGATACACAGCAATATCAATAAGATATATTCAACCTCCATCTCTTTATCCCCAGAATTAGTTCTGTTGTGGCTTCCCAATTCTCCCCCACGAAGAATAACTTCCCCACCATTTTGTCAACAAAAATCTATCATGAGCATACATCATACCATCAGATATAACTATCAGTAATCAAAGATCCAAAAATATACCTGATGCGCAAATAATATCAAATAGACAGCAAAAATAACAAATATAAATCTTTATTATCCCATAAGGGAAACATTACCCACAAAATACAAACGTTTAAAACACAAAAAGTTAAAAACACCCCGGATAGGAATGTCCACCATATCCCATAGTAACAGCCTTACAATGTAGCTGTAAAGGATCTGCCAGGCACTGCTTCAGGGTTAACTCCCAGAATTAATCAGTCAACACCTGAGTGTACATCCCTGAGACAGACACCAGCTTCCTCCACTCAGGCTGGCAGGCTTAGGAATGGGAGAGCCTATCGCAACCTGGCCAGACTCAGCTAGCTCCCGCCCTCGGTCTATTTAAGCCTGCTCTTCCTGTCCATCTGTGCTTGTGAATTCTTTCCTTGAGGTTTCCTGGCCCAGCTACAGCTCCTGCTACTTTTTGATCCTGCTCCATACAGACCCTGGCTTACCGACTACTCTTCTGCTTTTCGCTTTGTACCTCGCACTCTCCTGGCTTGACTCGGCTCGTTCACTACTCTGTTGCTCACGGTGTTTCCGCGAGCAACTGCCCATTTCCCTTGCTTGTGTTCCCTTGTTTGTTTGTCGTGTTTGTCATGCACTTACTGAGCGCAGGGACCGCCGCCCAGTTGTACCCCGTCGTCTAGGGCGGGTCGTTGCAAGTAGGCAGGGACAGAGTGGCGGGTAGATTAGGGCTCACTTGTCCGTTTCCCTACCCCCCCCCACCATTACAAATTCACAAGCCTTATACCTAGTCTACCCTGGTCCCTGACACCATTATGGAACCCCGTGAAACCCTGGCTCAGCAAATGCAGGGTCTCTCCCTACAGGTCCAGGCCCTGGCTCAGAGGGTCAACCAGCCTGATGCTACCTTGGTAGTTCCCCTCACCGCACCCCTTGAACCCCACCTCAAGTTGCCCGACCGGTTCTCAGGTGACCGGAGGGCTTTTCTCTCCTTTCGGGAGAGTTGTAAGCTTTACTTTCGCTTAAAGCCTCACTCCTCAGGTTCTGAGAGCCAGCGGGTGGGTATAATTATGTCCCGGCTCCAGGAAGGGCCCCAAGAGTGGGCCTTCTCCTTGGCTCCTGGCGCCCCTGAACTTTCCTCCGTTGATTGTTTCTTTTCTGCCCTCGGACTTATTTATGACGAGACTGACAGAACTGCCTTTGCCGAGAGTCAGCTGGTGACCTTACGTCAGGGTAAGAGACCTGTTGAGGAGTATTGCTCTGACTTTCGGAAGTGGTGCGTAGCTTCTCGGTGGAATGACCCTGCCTTAAGGTGCCAGTTTAGGTTGGGTCTGTCGAACGCCCTGAAAGACCTGCTAGTTAGCTATCCCTCTTCTGACTCCCTAGACCAGGTTATGGCTTTAGTGGTACGACTTGACCGACGTCTCAGGGAACGACAACGTGAACGTTTATGTGTTTTTTCCTCCGACTCCCCCATGATGCCTCCCGAAGTCCCGTTGCTTCGTTTGTCCCCTAAAGACTCAGAAATACCTATGCAACTCGGGGCCTCCGTGTCCCCTCAACAACGTAGAGAATTCCGCAGGAAGAATGGTCTCTGCTTCTACTGTGGGGATGTCAAGCATCAAGTAAACAACTGTCCCAAGCGTAAGAATGCTGCCAGAGAGCTCCCGCGTCTAAGTGATCATCGGGGAGGTCACTTGGGCGCACAGGTATTTCCCGTAAATATGAAACGTACTAAGATATTGCTTCCCTTTCAGGTCTCGTTTGGTGGTAGGTCTGCTACCGGCAGTGCCTTCGTGGATTCAGGGTCATCTACTAATATCATGTCTGTGGAATTTGCTATGTCTCTTGCTATGCCTCTGATTGATTTGCCTAAACCTGTTCCGGTAGTGGGTATCGACTCCACTCCTCTTGCTAATGGTTATTTTACACAGCATACCCCTGTTTTTGAACTCCTTGTTGGCTCCATGCATTTGGAGCAGTGCTCTGTACTATTGATGCAGGGATTATCGTACGATTTGGTTCTAGGTCTTCCCTGGTTGCAGTTGCATAATCCCACGTTTGACTGGAATACTGGGGAGCTAACCAAATGGGGTAATGAATGTTGTACGTCATGTTTTTCTGTTAATTCTATTTCTCCCCCTAAGGAGGTGAATACGCTACCCGAGTTTGTTCAGGACTTCGCTGATGTTTTCTCTAAAGAGGCCTCCGAAGTATTACCGCCTCATAGAGAATACGATTGCGCTATCGAATTGGTACCAGGAGCTAAGCTTCCTAAGGGTAGAATATTTAACCTTTCCTGTCCCGAACGTGAAGCCATGAGGGAGTATATCCAGGAATCCCTGGCCAAGGGTTACATTCGTCCCTCTTCTTCTCCGGTAGGTGCTGGCTTCTTCTTCGTAGGGAAGAAGGATGGGGGTCTTAGGCCATGCATTGACTACCGTGGCCTGAATAAGGTCACGGTAAGGAACCAGTATCCCCTTCCTTTGATTCCTGATCTCTTTAATCAGGTTCAGGGGGCCCAATGGTTCTCTAAATTGGATCTACGGGGGGCGTATAACCTTATTCGCATCAAAGAGGGGGATGAGTGGAAGACTGCGTTTAACACGCCCGAAGGCCATTTCGAATACCTCGTCATGCCCTTTGGGTTGTGCAATGCCCCTGCGGTCTTCCAGAACTTCATAAATGAGATTTTGAGAAATTACCTGGGGATATTTCTTGTAGTGTACCTTGATGACATATTGGTGTTTTCCAGGGACTGGTCCTCCCACATAGAGCATGTCAGGAAAGTGCTCCAGGTCCTTCGAGAAAACAAACTGTTTGCCAAAATCGAAAAATGTGTATTTGGGGTACAGGAGATACCATTTTTAGGTCAAATCCTCACTCCTCATGAATTCCGCATGGACCCTGCCAAGGTTCAGGCTGTGGCTGAATGGGTCCAACCTGCCTCCCTGAAAGCGCTACAGTGTTTTTTGGGGTTCGCTAACTATTACAGGAGATTTATTGCTAACTTCTCGGTCGTCGCTAAGCCTCTTACGGACCTCACTCGCAAGGGTGCTGATGTCCTCCATTGGCCCCCTGAGGCCGTCCAGGCTTTTGAGACCCTCAAGAAGTGCTTTATCTCGGCCCCCGTGCTGGTTCAGCCCAACCAAAGGGAGCCATTTATTGTGGAGGTTGACGCGTCCGAGGTGGGAGTGGGGGCCGTCTTGTCCCAGGGTACCAGCTCCCTCACCCATCTCCGCCCCTGTGCTTACTTTTCTAGGAAGTTTTCGCCCACGGAGTGTAACTATGATATTGGCAACCGCGAACTTTTAGCCATTAAATGGGCATTTGAAGAGTGGCGCCACTTCCTGGAGGGGGCTAGGCACCAGGTAACGGTCCTTACCGACCACAAGAATCTGGTTTTCCTAGAATCTGCCCGGAGGCTAAACCCGAGACAAGCTCGATGGGCGTTGTTTTTTACCAGATTCAATTTTTTGGTTACCTATAGGGCCGGGTCTAAAAATATTAAGGCGGATGCACTGTCGCGTAGCTTCATGGCCAGCCCTCCTTCGGAGGAAGATCCTGTTTGTATTTTGCCTCCAGGTATAGTCATTTCCTCTATCGAGTCCGATTTAGTCTCTGAAATTGCTGCTGATCAAGGTTCAGCTCCTGGGAACCTTCCTGAGAACAAGCTGTTTGTTCCCCTGCAATTCCGGCTAAGGGTACTTAGGGAAAATCACGACTCCGCACTATCTGGCCATCCAGGCATCCTGGGTACCAAACACCTCATTACCAGAAATTATTGGTGGCCTGGTTTGCCTAAAGACGTTAAGGCCTACGTCGCCGCCTGTGAGGTTTGTGCCAGGTCCAAGACTCCCAGGTCCCGACCAGCGGGCTTACTGCGTTCGTTGCCCATTCCCCAGAGACCTTGGACACATATCTCCATGGATTTTATCACCGATTTGCCTCCATCCCAAGGCAAGTCGGTGGTGTGGGTGGTGGTAGACCGCTTCAGTAAAATGTGCCACTTTGTGCCCCTCAAGAAACTACCCAACGCCAAGACGTTGGCTACCTTGTTTATCAAACACATCCTGCGTCTCCATGGGGTCCCCGTCAATATTGTTTCTGACAGAGGGGTACAATTTGTTTCATTGTTTTGGAGAGCCTTCTGTAATAAGTTGGGGATTGATCTGTCCTTCTCCTCTGCCTTCCATCCTGAAACCAATGGCCAAACGGAGAGGACTAATCAGTCTCTAGAACAATACTTAAGATGTTTTGTCTCTGACTGTCAATTTGATTGGGTTTCTTTCATTCCCCTCGCCGAATTTTCCCTTAATAACCGGGTCAGTAACTCGTCAGGGGTCTCTCCCTTTTTCTGTAATTTTGGGTTTAATCCACGGTTCTCCTCCGTTTCACCTGGTTGTTCCAACAATCCCGAGGTGGAGGTCGTTCATCGGGATCTGTGCACAGTCTGGGCCCAGGTTCAGAAGAACCTAGAGGCGTCCCAGAGCATACAGAAGGCTCAGGCCGATAGAAGACGTTCTGCTAACCCCCTGTTTGTGCTCGGGGATCTGGTGTGGTTGTCATCCAGGAACTTGCGTCTCAAGGTTCCGTCCAAAAAGTTTGCTCCCCGGTTTATTGGGCCGTATAAGGTCATTGAGGTCCTCAGTCCTGTCTCTTTCCGGCTGGAGTTACCCCCGTCTTTTCGTATACACAACGTGTTTCATGCCTCCCTCCTGAAACGCTGCTCCCCGTCCTTGGCCCCCTCGAGGAAACCTCCTGTTCCCGTCCTCACCCCTGAGGGGGTGGAATTTGAGGTGGCCAGGATCGTGGACAGCAAGATGGTCCAAGGCTCCCTCCAGTACCTGGTCCATTGGAGAGGATACGGGCCCGAGGAGAGGACTTGGGTACCCGCCCGGGATGTTCACGCTGGGGTATTGGTCAGGAGGTTCCACCTGCGTTTCCCCAGTAAGCCAGGTCCACTTAGAAAGGGTCCGGTGGCCCCTCATAAAAGGGGGGGTACTGTAAAGGATCTGCCAGGCACTGCTTCAGGGTTAACTCCCAGAATTAATCAGTCAACACCTGAGTGTACATCCCTGAGACAGACACCAGCTTCCTCCACTCAGGCTGGCAGGCTTAGGAATGGGAGAGCCTATCGCAACCTGGCCAGACTCAGCTAGCTCCCGCCCTCGGTCTATTTAAGCCTGCTCTTCCTGTCCATCTGTGCTTGTGAATTCTTTCCTTGAGGTTTCCTGGCCCAGCTACAGCTCCTGCTACTTTTTGATCCTGCTCCATACAGACCCTGGCTTACCGACTACTCTTCTGCTTTTCGCTTTGTACCTCGCACTCTCCTGGCTTGACTCGGCTCGTTCACTACTCTGTTGCTCACGGTGTTTCCGCGAGCAACTGCCCATTTCCCTTGCTTGTGTTCCCTTGTTTGTTTGTCGTGTTTGTCATGCACTTACTGAGCGCAGGGACCGCCGCCCAGTTGTACCCCGTCGTCTAGGGCGGGTCGTTGCAAGTAGGCAGGGACAGAGTGGCGGGTAGATTAGGGCTCACTTGTCCGTTTCCCTACCCCCCCCCACCATTACAGTAGCAGTATTGAAAATTTTTTAATATTCTAATAGAGTATCGCCTAAAGATCAGATATCTAGAATGATCAACTAGGTATGGCATATATAGTTACCATAACTCATATATGGGAATGCGAGGTCAAATCAGTGTCTAAATAGGCTATTTATTTACCTGGGGTGGACATGATGAAAAGGACCTAATCCGAGGACCACCTCGACGCGCGTTTCGCTTCCTTCGTCAGGAGGTGAGGTATGCTAGATGTTTCCCCCCTTAAGTACACCTCAAATGAGGTGATGTTAGTCGGCGCACGGCAGGTCACGCCCATCTCCACGCGCCAGACCATCCGCGTCACGGCCGGAAGTTGTACCTGGAAACCAGGACTCGTTCTCAGACCTGAAGACAACTTCCGGTCGGACACATAGGAGACCACGTGACCCGCATGCGCACCCATCACGTACCCAGTAAGTAAAACAAGAAGCATACTATTGATAGAGGAAAAGTGTCGTTTATAGTATTGGTCCATAAAAAGCCAAAGCTTATATACGTCAATATAAAATTACTTAGTGTATATCACAATATGCCTATATCAGTATTACAAGATACCATTAATACGTTCTAAATAAATAAATATCTGATCCATGACTGTACACATATTTCAATGCTACCCCTATCTTAGAAGTCTATATACATACCAAAAAACTATAAAATACTATATCACCAACTATTCCAAATATAAATATAATTAATTAATTAAAATCGTGATTTTGATTTAGGTCATAATTGCCAAGCCCTAGTATACAGTATAGTGACGTGTATATATAAGTATACAGTATAGTGATGTGTATATATAAGTATACAGTAGTGATGTGATATATAAGCATACTGTGTAGTGACGTGTGTATATAAATATATATATATATATATAAGTATATAGTATAGTGACATGTTATATAAGTATACAGTATAGTGACGTGTATATATAAGTATACAGTATAGTGATGTGTATATTTAAGTATACAGTAGTGATGTGATATATAAGCATACTGTGTAGTGACGTGTGTGTGTATATATATATAAGTATATAGTATAGTGACATGTTATATAAGTATACAGTGTAGCGCCTCCCGACCTCCCGACACCCGCAGCCATGGATCTGTGAGCGCTGGCCTCCGTCTCCCTCCTAGGAGATGCCAGCGCTCACTTCCGCTCCGTCCGGCCGGGTCCCGTAGGGTGCGCGCGCACGCTCGCGCCCGCTCTTGAAGGGCCAGCGCGCGCACATGAAAACAATGATCATTTACCCACGTGATTCCCTGCCCTATAAGAATGCCCCAGCCCTTCTGATCCTTGCCTGAGCGTTGTTAGTCTTTCCCTGTCTGTCTCGCAAATGGTCCCTTAGTGTCTCCCGTTCCAGCTGTTACCCGTGCCCTGTTACCGTTCCTGTATTCCGCATTGTTCCTGTGCCTACCCGTGTTCAAGTGCCATCTGCCACGTCAAGTGCCATCTGCCACGTCAAGTGTCATCTGCCACGTCAAGTGCCATCTGCCACGTCAAGTGCTATCTGCTCATCGGATTCTGCCCGCCACGTCTGGCGCCACTTTCCGCACCTGCCTCCATCCGTGCTGAAGCCACAGTCACCGTCCGGACTATTTCAGGTACCTAAGCATTACTGTCTGCTATCTTACTTTCACATAGACTGTGACCTGGTCAGCTGCCTCCCCGCTACGGCGGAGCGGCCTAGTGGGTCCACAAACCCAGTGTCCGTGACATACAGTATAGTGACGTGTATATATAAGTTTACAGTATAGTTTGTGTTTTATAGGATATAGTATAGTGACATGTTTTATAAGCATACAGTATTGTGACATATATAAGTATACAGTGTAGAGACATGTTCTATAAGTATACGGCATAGTGATGTGTTATATAAGTATACAGCATAGTAGGGTGTATATAAAAGCAAACAGTATAGTGATGTGTGTATATAAGTATACAGTATACTAAGGTGTATGTGTAAGTATATAGTATAGTGAGTTGTGTATATGTAAGTATACAGTATAGTGAGGTGTATATATAAGTATACAGTATAGTGAGGTGTATATAGCATAGTGAGGTGTATATATAAGTATACAGAATAATGAGATGTATATATAAGTAAACAGTAGTGATGTGTACAGTATACAGTATAGTGAGGTTTATATATAAGTATACAGTATAGTGAGGCATATATATATATATATATATATATATATATATATATATACACGCATAGTATAGTGAAGTGTATATATACAGTGGATATAAAAAGTCTACTCTACACACACCTGTTAAAATGCCAGGTTTTTGCATGCTACAAAATCAGTACAAGATGAAAAATTTCAGAACTTTTTCACCCATAATCTGTACAATTCCATTGAAAAACAAATTGAAATCATTTAGATTGGAAAAACAAAACTACTATAATGTGGTTGCATAAGTGTGAACACCCTCTTATAATTGGGGACGTTGGTTGTGTTCAGAATTAGCCAATCACATTTAAACTCATGTTAAATAGTAGTCTGTACACTGCTGCCATTATTTAAAGTGATTTTAAGTAACCCCATATAAAGTTCAGCTGATCTATTAGGATTTTCCTGCCATTTTCTTTGTTGAATGTGACAGCAAAAGGTGTGGTCCGTAAAGAGCATACAACACATCAAAGGGATCTGATTGTTGAAAGGCATCAGTCAGGAGAAGGGTACAAAAGAATTTCCAAGGAATTAGATATACCATGGAACACAGTGAAGGTGGTCATCAAGAAGAGGATTACATTTGGCACAATAGTGAAATTATCAAGAACTGGACGTCCCTCAAAACTTGATGAAAAGACAAGACAAAAATTGGTCCGGGGGGCTACCAAGAGGCCTACAGCAACATAAAGGAGATGCAGGACTTTCTGGCAGGTACTGGTTGTGTAGTGCATGTGACAACAATCTCCCGTATTCTTTATATGTCTGGGCTGTGGGGTAAGGTGACAAGACAGAAGCCTTTTCTAACAAAGAAAAATATCCAGGCCCGGCTATGTTTTGCAAAAACCTACATCAAGTCTGCCAAAAGAATGTGGGAAAACATGTTATGGTCTGATGAGACCAATGTTGAACTTTTTGGCCATAATTCCAAAAGGTATGTTTGGCGTAAAGCCAACACTGCACATCGCCAAAAGAACACCATCCCCACAGTGAAGCACGGTGGGGGCAGCATTATGCTTTGGGGCTGTTTTTCTACAGCTGGAAATGTGGCTTTTGTCAAGATGGAGGGAATTATGAACAGTTCCAAATATCAGTCAATATTGGCACAAAATATGCAGGCCTCTGCTAAAAAGCTGACGATGAAGAAGAATTTCCCCTTTCAGCACGACAACGACCCAAAGCATACGTCCAAATCAACAAAAGAATGGCTTCACCAGAAGAAGATCAGAGTTTTGGAATGGCCCAGCCAGAGCCCAGACCTGAATCCAATTGAAAATCTGTGGGGTGACCTGAAGAGGGCTGGAGATGCCCACACAGTCTGACAGATTTGGAGCGCTTTTGCAAGGAAAAGTGGACAACAATTGCCAAGTCAAGATGTGCCATGCTGATAAACTTCTACTCAAAAAGACTGAATGCTGTCATAAAGTCAAAGGCTAATTCAGCAAAGTATTAGTTTAACCCTTTAATGACCAACCTAATGACCAAGCAATTTTTTACGTTTTTCCATAGTCTCATTCAAAGAGCTATAACTTTTCTATTTTTGCGTCGTCATAGCTGTATAAGGTCTTATATTTTTTTATTATTAACAAAGAAAATAAAGTAAAATAGTTACACATATTTGGTATCGCCGCGTTCATAACGACCCCGACTATAAAGCTATTACATTATTTAACCCGCATGGTGAACGTCGTAAAAAATAGAATAAAAAAACATGCAAAAATTGCTGTTTTCTTTGAATCCTGCCTTAAAAAAAATGTGATCAAGTGATCAAAAAGTTGCATCTACTCCAAAATGGTACCGATAAAAACTACAAGTCGTCCCGCAAAAAAAAGCCCTCCTACAATTGCATCGGCGAAAAAATAAAAACTTTACGGCTCTTCAAATATGGAGACACAAAAACAAATAATTTGGAAAAAAAAAAGTGTTTTCACTGTGTAAAAGTAGTAAAACATACAAAAACTATACAAATTTGGTATCGTTGCAATCGCAACAACCCACTGAATAAAGTTATTGTGTTATTTATACCACACGGTAAACTGCGTAAATTTAGGATGCAAAAAAGTGTGGCGAAATTGCTGTTTTTTTTCTATTCCCCCCCAAAAAAAGTTAATACAAGTTAATCAATAAATTCTATGTACCCCAAAACGGTGCTATTAAAAATTACAACTTGTCCCGCAAAAAACAAGACCTTATACAGCTATGTCGACGCAAAAACAAAAAGGTAGCTCTTTGAATGAGACGATGTAAAAACGTAAAAAATGGCGTGGTCATTAAAGCGGCTCTGCCACCAGATTATCAAATCCCTATCTCCTATTGAATGTGATCGGCGCAGCAATGTAGATAACAGCAAAGTTTTTTGTTTTTTTTAAAACGATCATTTTTGCCCAAGTTATGAGCAATTTTATATTTATGCAAATGAGCTTTTCAATAGACAACTGGGCGTGTTTACTCGTTTTACCAACTGGGCGTGTATTGTGTTTTTACCAACTGGGCGTGTATTGTGTTTTTACCAACTGGGCGTTGTGAATAGAAGTGTATGATGCTGACAAATCAGCGTCATACACTTCTCATCGTTCCCACCCAGCTTCTTTCACTGCAGACACACAGCGTGACGTCACCCACAGGTCCTTCATCCTTGGCGTCGGACAGAGAAGATACATGGGCTCCAGCCGTCCGAGAGGGTAATATGCTCGTCTCTAGGGAGTTTACTATGCTTACTTGCACACGGTGATGCTGCTGCAGATTCAATTGTACTCTCTCGGACGCCTGGAGCCGATGTGTCTTCTCTCTTCCGACGCCAAGGTTGAAGGACCTGTGGGTGACGTCACACTGTGTGTCTGCAGTGAAAGAAGCTGGGTGGGAACAATGAGGTCACCCACAGGTCCTTCAACCTTGGCGTCGGAAGAGAGAAGACACATCGGCTCCAGGCGTCCGAGAGAGTACAATTGAATCTGCAGCAGCATCACCGTGTGCAGGTAAGCATAGTAAACTCCCTAGAGACGAGCATATTACCCTCTCGGACGGCTGGAGCCCATGTATCTTCTCTGTCCGACGCCAAGGATGAAGGACCTGTGGGTGACGTTAATAACCAGACGTTTGTAGCTAGAACAGTCATTTAGCACATTAACAATGTATAGAGTGCATTTCTGATTAATTTAATGTTATCTTCATTGAAAAAAACTGCTTTTCTTTCAAAAATAAGGAAATTTCTAAGTGACCCTAAACTTTTGAACGGTAGTGTATATATATATATATATATATATATATATATATACACACACCTCACTATATACTTATATATACACCTCACTATACTGTAGACTTATATATACACCTCACTATACTATATACTTATATATACAAACCTCACTATACTGTATACTTATATACACACCTCACTATACTATATACTTATATATACACCTCACTATACTATATACACCTCACTATGCTGTATACTTATATATACACCTCACTATACTGCATACACACACACACATATATATATACATACATACATACATACACACCGCACTATACTATATACTTTTATATATATATATATATATATATATATATATATATATATACACACACACACCTCACTATAATATATACTTATATACACACCTCACTATACTGTAGACATATATTCACCTCACTATACTATATACTTTTATATATATATATATATATATATATATATATAAACCTCACTATGCTATATACTTATATCTACACCTCGCTATACTGTATACTTATATATACACATCACTATACTATATACATATATATATATACCTCACTATACTATATACTTATATATACACACCTCGCTATACTGTATAGTTATATATATATACATATATATATACACCTCACTATACTATATACTTTTATATATATATATATACATATATATATATATACACACCTCACTATACTATATACTTATATATACACCTCGCTATACTGTATACTTATATATACACCTCACTATACTATATACTTACCCGTAATTTTTCTGACAATAAGACGCACCCAGGCTTTAGACAACAGAAAATAGGAAAAAATTTAATATTTTGCTACTTTTACAATGAAAATGCAAAAGATGTGTTCTGTTTCACCACATTCTGAGAGCCATAACTTCTATATTTTTTGGTTGATTGAATGGTGTGAGGACTTATTTTTTGCAGGACGAGCTGTAGTTTTCATTAGCACCATTTTTAGTTACACAATTTTTTTATCACTTTTTATTGAAATTTTTTAGCGCTAAGGTGACCAGAAAACAACGATTCTGGCATTTTACCTTTTTTTTTTTTTTTTACACCGTTCACTGTGCGAGTCAAATAATGCTATATTGTAATAGTTCGGACTTTTATGGACGGAGCAATACCAATTTTTTTTACATTTATTTATTTTTTTATATTGTGCGTGGAGAAAAATAGGAAAAGGGTTTCTTTTTAACTTTTAATATTTGTTTACACTCCTGAAAACGTATCTAACTTTTTTTTTACACATTTTATTAGTTCCCCTAGGGGACTTGAACCAGTGATCGTTAGATCGTTGGTCCAATACACTGCAATACAGGAATGAGTTACGGAAACAGCGTAACTCGCTGAGCTACACTGTTTCCGTAACTCCCATAGTAGTAAATGGCAGTTACAGAAGCAGCGTAGCATGCGAGCTACATTGTTTCCATAACTACTTTTCAATTCTATAGGAGCTACGGAAACAGCGTAGCTCAGCGAGTTACGCTGTTTCCGTATCTTGACCATGTACGCTGTTTTCGTAGCTACCGAGTTCCGAAAACAGCATAGCTCACAGTGCTATGCTGTTTCCGTAACTCCTATTCCCTTCTATGGAAGTTATGGAAACAGCGTAACTCAGCGAGCACTTGGCTGTTTCCGTAACTCCCAATCACCTAACCAGGAAGTGGCCCGAGATAGCGGAGCCAAGTAAGATAGAACAGGGTTTAGGGGGCCCCGTTCTAGAGATAGGTGCGGGTCCCAGAGGTGGGACCCGCATCTATCTGGCATTTATGACATATCATGGGAAAACCCCAATAAATGCCGCGGTCGCTATTGACCGTGGCATTTGACTAGTTAAATGGCCGGAAACAGCACATTCAATGTTTATGGCCGTTAGAGCAGCGTGTCAGCTGCAAAACACAGCTGAAACCTGCAGTGTATGGAGCGGGCTCAGCGCCTGAGCCCGCTCCAAACATCCCCTCCCCGATCCATGAAGCGCCGGCACATCATGGGTGGGGAAGGGGTTCAGTAAGGAAGCGGTCAGGGAGCAGCCGGGTCTCTTGACTGCTGACTATAAGACGCAGGGACTTTTTAGCAAGATTTTATATATACAGTGGATATAAAAAGTCTACACACTGTAAAAGTCTACAGTAAAAGTCTACTGTAATACAAGCTGAATAATTTCAGAACTTTATCCACCTTTAATGTGACCCATAATCTATACAATTCCATTGAAAAACAAACTGAAATCATTTAGGATCAGTTCGTACTTTTCGAGTTTTTTTTTATGCGGAAACCGCGTCGGAAAACGTGCCAAAAAATGTTTGAAAATGCCTCCCATTGATTTGTGGAAAAAACAGCTCGCGGGAAAAAGAAGCGACATCAATGGGAGGCAGAGAAAGCATATTTCGCTGCGTTTTTTCCCGCAGCGCTCAATGGCCGCGGGTGTAAAATCCAGCGAAAATCGACGTGCAGGCAGAGCAAAATCTGCCTCAAAATTCCAAACTGAAGTCAATGGGAGGTCAGAGGCGTAAACGCCCGAAGATAGGGCATGTCCTATCACCCCGACATTTGTAAAACAATTTCTCCCGATTACGTAAACACGCCATATGTGGTAATAAAGTGCTGTTTCGACCCACAGCAGGGCTTAGAAGGGAAGGAGCGCTTTTTGGCTTTTGGAGCTCAAATTTAGCTGGAATAGTTTTTGGGTGTCATGTGGAATTTGCAAAGCCGCCGAGGGACCAAAACAGTGGAAGCCCCCCAAAAGTAATCCCATTGGGGAAACTACACCATTTAAGGAATCTATCTAGGGGTATAGTGAGCATTTAGACCCCACATGTCTTTTGCAGAATTGATTAGAATTAGGCCGTGAAAATTGATATCAACCTTATTCCCACTAAAAAGTTGATCTTTTTCAATATCAAAAAGAATAAAGGAGGAAAAAGCACCCCAACATTTGTAAATCAATTTCTCCCGAGTACGGCTATACCCCACATGTGGTCATAAATGTTTTTTCATTAGAAAGTAATTAACCCTTTCCGAACTGATCCATGTTTTGCTTTTTCTTTTTCTTTTTTCCTCCCCGCTTTCCGAGAACCACAACTTTTAATTTTTCTGTCAATAGAGTGGTGTGAGGGCTTATTTTTTGCGGGACGAGCTGTAGTTTTCATTGGTACCATTTTTTGTATTAACGACTTTTTTAGCACTTTTTATTATATTTTTTGGTGGAGCCAAGGTGACCAAAAAACAGCGATTTTGCAGTTTAAAATTCCTTATTTTTCACAGCGTTCACCGTGCGGGTTCAATAATGGTATATTGTAATAGTTTTGACTTTTACGTACGCAGCTATACCAATTTTGTGTATTTTTTTACATTACTTTAGAGAGAAAATGTGAAAAGGGTTTATTTTTGGACTTTAAATATTTATTTAATTTTTTCCACTAATAATAACTTTTTACTTTTGTTTTTACACATTTTATTAGTCCCCATAGGAGACTTCAACCAGCGATCATTAGATCACTGATAGAATACACTGCAATACTAATGTATTGCAGTATATTGTGATTTTTACAGGCTCCTGTAAAAGCTCGATCGCTGTTTCTGTCCGTTAGTCACGGGTATCAGCTGTAATACACAGCTGACACCTGCAGCGTATAGCGCAGGCTCAGCGCGTGACATGCTCCATATATCAGCCCCCACACCATGACATGCTATTAAGTCATGGTGCGCGAAGGGTTTAATGCGCAGAGGACGGTGCAGAGTGAAAATTTTCCACCGATATGCCATTTTAGTGCACTATATATTGTGCCCAGTTCGTGCCACAAATACCTCATAAAATATTAACCGGGTTCTCCCGGGTATGGCGATGCCATATCTATGGACGTAAACTGTTGTTTGGGCACGCTGTAGGGCTCAGAAGGGAGGGAGCGCCATTTGGCTTTAGGGAGAGCAGATTTTGCTTGATAGTAGCTCTGGCGTTTTGCTGGTATTTCAGTTTATACTGTGGGTGTACATGTAGGCTGGACAGAGTACATCAGGGGCATAATAAGCGGGTATAATAATGGGGTAAATAAATAATAATCCGCAGATATGTGGCCAGTGTCGCACTTATAAATGGCACCCGAACCTATGCGCTATTGGAACACTGCACATTTTGCATCACCATATTCTGGGAGCCAGAACTTTTTTATTTTTTCACCACTGGAGCCGTGTGAGGGCTTATTTTTTGCGGGACAATCTGTAGTTTTCATTGGTACCATTTTTTTTTATCACTTTTTATTCCATTTTTCGGCAAGCAAGGTGACCAAAAACCATCAATTCTGATTTTTATTTATTTTTTACGGCGTTCACCCTGGGCTATAAATGACCATTATATTTTATTCTGCGGGTCAATACGATTACGGCAATACCAGATGTATATAGTTTTTTTTACATTTTGTAGTGTTTGCGCAATAAAATAACTTATTTATAAAATAAATAATTTTTTGTGTCACCATATTCAATATACAATAAAAAGTGATCAAAAAGTCGCATGTACGCCAAAATAGTACCAATAAAAACTACAACCTGTCCCGCAAAAAACAAGCCCTTACACAGCTTTTTTGACTGAAAAATAAAAAAGTTATGGCTCTCAGAATATGGTGACACAAAAAATTATTTATTTTATAAATAAGTTATTTTATTGCGCAAACACTACAAAATGTAAAAAAAACTATATACATCTGGTATTGCCGTAATCGTATTGACCCGCAGAATAAAATATAATGGTCATTTATAGCCCAGGGTGAACGCCGTAAAAAATAAATAAAAATCAGAATTGATGGTTTTTGGTCACCTTGCTTGCCGAAAAATGGAATAAAAAGTGATTAAAAAAAATGGTACCAATGAAAACTACAGATTGTCCCGCAAAAAATAAGCCCTCACACGGCTCCAGTGGTGAAAAAATAAAAAAGTTCTGGCTCCCAGAATATGGTGATGCAAAATGTGCAGTGTTCCAATAGCGCATAGGTTCGGGTGCCATTTATAAGTGCGACATTGGCCACATATCTGCGGATTATTATTTATTTACCCCATTATTATACCCGCTTATTATGCCCCTGATGTACTCTGTCCAGCCTACATGTACACCCACAGTATAAACTGAAATACCAGCAAAACGCCAGAGCTACTATCAAGCAAAATCTGCTCTCCCTAAAGCCAAATGGCGCTCCCTCCCTTCTGAGCCCTACAGCGTGCCCAAACAACAGTTTACGTCCATAGATATGGCATCGCCATACCCGGGAGAACCCGGTTAATATTTTATGAGGTATTTGTGGCACGAACTGGGCACAATATATAGTGCACTAAAATGGCATATCGGTGGAAAATTTTCACTCTGCACCGTCCTCTGCGCATTAAACCCTTCGCGCACCATGACTTAATAGCATGTCATGGTGTGGGGGCTGATATATGGAGCATGTCACGCGCTGAGCCTGCGCCATACGCTGCAGGTGTCAGCTGTGTATTACAGCTGATACCCGTGACTAACGGACAGAAACAGCGATCGAGCTTTTACAGGAGCCTGTAAAAATCACAATATACTGCAATACATTAGTATTGCAGTGTATTCTATCAGTGATCTAATGATCGCTGGTTGAAGTCTCCTATGGGGACTAATAAAATGTGTAAAAACAAAAGTAAAAAGTTATTATTAGTGGAAAAAATTAAATAAATATTTAAAGTCCAAAAATAAACCCTTTTCACATTTTCTCTCTAAAGTAATGTAAAAAAATACACAAAATTGGTATAGCTGCGTACGTAAAAGTCAAAACTATTACAATATACCATTATTGAACCCGCACGGTGAACGCTGTGAAAAATAAGGAATTTTAAACTGCAAAATCGCTGTTTTTTGGTCACCTTGGCTCCACCAAAAAATATAATAAAAAGTGCTAAAAAAGTCGTTAATACAAAAAATGGTACCAATGAAAACTACAGCTCGTCCCGCAAAAAATAAGCCCTCACACCACTCTATTGACAGAAAAATTAAAAGTTGTGGTTCTCGGAAAGCGGGGAGGAAAAAAGAAAAAGAAAAAGCAAAACATGGATCAGTTCGGAAAGGGTTAATTACTTTCTAATGAAAAAACATTTATGACCACATGTGGGGTATAGCCGTACTCGGGAGAAATTGATTTACAAATGTTGGGGTGCTTTTTCCTCCTTTATTCTTTTTGATATTGAAAAAGATCAACTTTTTAGTGGGAATAAGGTTGATATCAATTTTCACGGCCTAATTCTAATCAATTCTGCAAAAGACATGTGGGGTCTAAATGCTCACTATACCCCTAGATAGATTCCTTAAATGGTGTAGTTTCCCCAATGGGATTACTTTTGGGGGGCTTCCACTGTTTTGGTCCCTCGGTGGCTTTGCAAATTCCACATGACACCCAAAAACTATTCCAGCTAAATTTGAGCTCCAAAAGCCAAAAAGCGCTCCTTCCCTTCTAAGCCCTGCTGTGGGTCGAAACAGCACTTTATTACCATATATGGCGTGTTTACGTAATCGGGAGAAATTGTTTTACAAATGTCGGGGTGATAGGACATGCCCTATCTTCGGGCGTTTACGCCTCTGACCTCCCATTGACTTCAGTTTGGAATTTTGAGGCAGATTTTGCTCTGCCTGCACGTCGATTTTCGCTGGATTTTACACCCGCGGCCATTGAGCGCTGCGGGAAAAAACGCAGCGAAATATGCTTTCTCTGCCTCCCATTGATGTCGCTTCTTTTTCCCGCGAGCTGTTTTTTCCACAAATCAATGGGAGGCATTTTCAAACATTTTTTGGCACGTTTTCCGACGCGGTTTCCGCATAAAAAAAAACTCGAAAAGTACGAACTGATCCTAAATGATTTCAGTTTGTTTTTCAATGGAATTGTATAGATTATGGGTCACATTAAAGGTGGATAAAGTTCTGAAATTATTCAGCTTGTATTACAGTAGACTTTTACTGTAGACTTTTACAGTGTGTAGACTTTTTATATCCACTGTATATATAAAATCTTGCTAAAAAGTCCCTGCGTCTTATAGTCAGCAGTCAAGAGACCCGGCTGCTCCCTGACCGCTTCCTTACTGAACCCCTTCCCCACCCATGATGTGCCGGCGCTTCATGGATCGGGGAGGGGATGTTTGGAGCGGGCTCAGGCGCTGAGCCCGCTCCATACACTGCAGGTTTCAGCTGTGTTTTGCAGCTGACACGCTGCTCTAACGGCCATAAACATTGAATGTGCTGTTTCCGGCCATTTAACTAGTCAAATGCCACGGTCAATAGCGACCGCGGCATTTATTGGGGTTTTCCCATGATATGTCATAAATGCCAGATAGATGCGGGTCCCACCTCTGGGACCCGCA
The DNA here is from genome assembly GCF_050947455.1 of Rhinoderma darwinii. Lineage (NCBI taxonomy): Eukaryota > Metazoa > Chordata > Amphibia > Anura > Rhinodermatidae > Rhinoderma > Rhinoderma darwinii. The sequence goes on from NC_134698.1 coordinate 34,827,794, forward strand.
CCTATCTCTAGAACGGGGCCCCCTAAACCCTGTTCTATCTTACTTGGCTCCGCTATCTCGGGCTACTTCCTGGTTAGGTGATTGGGAGTTACGGAAACAGCCAAGTGCTCGCTGAGTTACGCTGTTTCCATAACTTCCATAGAAGGGAATAGGAGTTACGGAAACAGCATAGCACTGTGAGCTATGCTGTTTTCGGAACTCGGTAGCTACGAAAACAGCGTACATGGTCAAGATACGGAAACAGCGTAACTCGCTGAACTACGCTGTTTCCGTAGCTCCTATAGAATTGAAAAGTAGTTATGGAAACAATGTAGCTCGCATGCTACGCTGCTTCTGTAACTGCCATTTACTACTATGGGAGTTACGGAAACAGTGTAGCTCAGCGAGTTACGCTGTTTCCGTAACTCATTCCTGTATTGCAGTGTATTGGACCAACGATCTAACGATCACTGGTTCAAGTCCCCTAGGGGAACTAATAAAATGTGTAAAAAAAAAGTTAGATACGTTTTCAGGAGTGTAAACAAATATTAAAAGTTAAAAAGAAACCCTTTTCCTATTTTTCTCCACGCACAATATAAAAAAATAAATAAATGTAAAAATAATTGGTATTGCTCCGTCCATAAAAGTCCGAACTATTACAATATAGCATTATTTGACTCGCACAGTGAATGGTGTAAAAAAAAAAAAAAAAGGTAAAATGCCAGAATCGTTGTTTTCTGGTCACCTTAGCGCTAAAAAATTTCAATAAAAAGTGATAAAAAAATTGTGTAACTAAAAATGGTGCTAATGAAAACTACAGCTCGTCCTGCAAAAAATAAGTCCTCACACCATTCAATCAACCAAAAAATATAGAAGTTATGGCTCTCAGAATGTGGTGAAACAGAACACATCTTTTGCATTTTCATTGTAAAAGTAGCAAAATATTAAATTTTTTCCTATTTTCTGTTGTCTAAAGCCTGGGTGCGTCTTATTGTCAGAAAAATTACGGGTAAGTATATAGTATAGTGAGGTGTATATATAAGTATACAGTATAGCGAGGTGTATATATAAGTATATAGTATAGTGAGGTGTGTATATATATATATGTATATATATATATATAAAAGTATATAGTATAGTGAGGTATATATATATATATGTATATAGTATAGTGATGTGTATATATAAGTATACAGTATAGCGAGGTGTAGATATAAGTATATAGCATAGTGAGGTTTATATATATATATATATATATATATATATATATATATAAAAGTATATAGTATAGTGAGGTGAATATATAAGTCTACAGTATAGTGAGGTGTGTATATAAGTATATATTATAGTGAGGTGTGTGTGTATATATATATATATATATATATATATAAAAGTATATAGTATAGTGCGGTGTGTATGTATGTATGTATGTATGTATATATATATGTGTGTGTGTGTATGCAGTATAGTGAGGTGTATATATAAGTATACAGCATAGTGAGGTGTATATATAAGTATACAGCATAGTGAGGTGTATATAGTATAGTGAGGTGTATATATAAGTATATAGTATAGTGAGGTGTGTATATAAGTATACAGTATAGTGAGGTGTGTATATATAAGTATATAGTATAGTGAGGTGTATATATAAGTCTACAGTATAGTGAGGTGTATATATAAGTATATAGTATAGTGAGGTGTGTGTATATATATATATATATATATATATATATATATACACTACCGTTCAAAAGTTTAGGGTCACTTAGAAATTTCCTTATTTTTGAAAGAAAAGCAGTTTTTTTCAATGAAGATAACATTAAATTAATCAGAAATGCACTCTATACATTGTTAATGTGCTAAATGACTGTTCTAGCTGCAAACGTCTGGTTATTAATACAATATCTACATAGGTGTATAGAGGCCCATTTCCAGCAACCATCACTCCAGTGTTCTAATGGTACATTGTGTTTGCTAACTGTGTTAGAAGGCTAATGGATGATTAGAAAACACTTGAAAACCCTTGTGCAATTATGTTAGCACCGCTGTAAACTGTTTTTCTGTTTAGAGGAGCTATAAAACTGACCTTCATTTGAGCTAGTTGAGAATCTGGAGCATATCATTTGTGGGTTCGATAAAATTCTCTCCAAATGGCTATAAAAAGAGAGTTTTCATGTGAAACGCGACAGTCTATTCTTGTTCTTAGAAATGTAGGTTATTCCATGCGAGAAATTACCAAGAAACTGAAGATTTGCTACAACGGTGTGTACTACTCACTTCAGAGGACAGCACAAACAGGCTCTAACCAGAGTAGAAAGAGAAGTGGGAGGCCCCGCTGCACAACTGAGCAACAAGACAAGTACATTAGAGTCTCTAGTTTGAGAAATAGACGCCTCACAGGTCCTCAACTGGCAGCTTCATTAAATAGTACCCGCAAAACGCCAGTGTCAACGTCTACAGTGAAGAGGCGACTCCGGGATGCTGGCCTTCAGAGCAGAGTGGCAAAGAAAAAGCCATATCTGAGGCTGGCTAATAAAAGGAAAAGATTAATATGGGCAAAAGCACACAGACATTGGATAGAGGAAGATTGGAAAAAAGTGTTATGGACAGACGAATCGAAGTTTGAGGTGTTTGGATCACACAGAAGAACATTTGTGAGTCGCAGAACAACTGAAAAGATGCTGGAAGAGTGCCTGACGCCATCTGTCAAGCATGGTGGAGGTAATGTGATGGTCTGGGGTTGCTTTGGTGCTGGTAAAGTGGGAGATTTGTACAAGGTAAAAGGGATTTTGAATAAGGAAGGCTATCACTCCATTTTGCAACGCCATGCCATACCCTGTGGACAGCGCTTGATTGGAGCCAATTTCATCCTACAACAGGACAATGACCCAAAGCACACCTCCAAATTATGCAAGAACTATTTAGGGAAGAAGCAGGCAGCTGGTATTCTATCGGTAATGGAGTGGTCAGCGCAGTCGCCAGATCTCAACCCCATAGAGCTGTTGTGGGAGCAGCTTGACCGTATGGTACGCAAGAAGTGCCCATCAAGCCAATCCAACTTGTGGGAGGGGCTTCTGGAAGCATGGGGTGAAATTACCTCAGCAAATTAACAGCTAGAATGCCAAAGGTCTGCAATGCTGGAATTGCTGCAAATGGAGCATTCTTTGACGAAAGCAAAGTTTGAAGGAGAAAATTATTATTTCAAATAAAAATCATTATTTCTAACCTTGTCAATGTCTTGACTATATTTTCTAGTCATTTTGCAACTCATTTGATAAATATAAATGTGAGTTTTCATGGAAAACACAAAATTGTCTGCGCGACCCCAAACTTTTGAACGGTAGTGTATATGCAGTATAGTGAGGTGTATATATAAGTATATAGTATAGTGAGGTGTATATATAAGTATATAGTATAGTGAGGTGTATATAGAAGTATATAGTATAGTGAGGTGTATATATAAATCTACAGTATAGTGAGGTGTATATATAAGTATATAGTATAGTGAGGTGTAATATATATATGTATGTATATGTATATATATATATATATATATATATATATATATATATATATATATATACAGTGAAGGAAATAAGTATTTGATCCCTTGCTGATTTTGTACGTTTGCCCACTGTCAAAGACATGAACAGTCTAGAATTTTTAGGCTAGGTTAATTTTACCAGTGAGAGATAGATTATATAAAAAAACAAAACAGAAAATCACATTGTCAAAATTATATATATTTATTTGCATTGTGCACAGAGAAATAAGTATTTGATCCCTTTGGCAAACAAGACTTAATATTTGGTGGCAAAACCCTTGATGGCAAGCACAGCAGTCAGACGTTTTTTGTAGTTGATGATGAGGTTTGCACACATGTTAGATGGAATTTTGACTCACTCCTCTTTGCAGATCATCTGTAAATCATTAAGATTTCGAGGCTGTCGCTTGGCAACTCAGATCTTCAGCTCCCTCCATAAGTTTTCGATGGGATTAAGGCCTGGAGACTGGCTAGGCCACTCCATGACCTTAATGTGCTTCTTTTTGAGCCACTCCTTTGTTGCCTTGGCTGTATGTTTCGGGTCATTGTCGTGCTGGAAGACCCAGCCACAAGCCATTTTTAATGTCCTGGTGGAGGGAAGGAGGTTGTCACTCAGGATTTGACGGTACATGGCTCCATCCATTCTCCCATTGATGTGGTGAAGTAGTCCTGTGCCCTTAGCAGAGAAACACCCCCAAAACATGTTTCCACCTCCATGCTTGACAGTGGGGACGGTGTTCTTTGGGTCATAGGCAGCATTTCTCTTCCTCCAAACACGACGAGTTGAGTTAATGCCAAAGAGCTCAATTTTAGTCTCATTTGACCACAGCACCTTCTCCCAATCACTCTTAGAATCATCCAGATGTTCATTTGAAAACTTCAGACGGGCCTGTACATGTGCCTTCTTGAGCAGGGGGACCTTGCGGGCACTGCAGGATTTTAATCCATTACGGCGTAATGTGTTACAAATGGTTTTCTTGGTGACTGTGGTCCCAGCTGCCTTGAGATGATTAACAAGTTCCCCCCGTGTAGTTTTCGGCTGAGCTCTCACCTTCCTCAGGATCAAGGATACCCCACGAGGTGAGATTTTGCATGGAGCGCCAGATCAATGTCGATTGACAGTCATTTTGTATATCTTCCATTTTCTTACTATTGCACCAACAGTTGTCTCCTTCTCACCCAGCGTCTTACTTATGGTTTTGTAGCCCATTCCAGCCTTGTGCAGGTCTATGATCTTGTCCCTGACATCCTTAGAAAGCTCTTTGGTCTTGCCCATGTTGTAGAGGTTAGAGTCAGACTGATTAATTGAGTCTGTGGACAGGAGTCTTTTATACAGGTGACCATGTAAGACAGCTGTCTTTAATGCAGGCACCAAGTTGATTTGGAGCGTGTAACTGGTCTGGAGGAGGCTGAACTCTTAATGGTTGGTAGGGGATCAAATACTTATTTCTCTGTGCACAATGCAAATAAATATATATAATTTTGACAATGTGATTTCTGTTTTTTTTTTTTAAATATAATCTATCTCTCACTGGTAAAATTAACCTAGCCTAAAAATTCTAGACTGTTCATGAGTTTGACAGTGGGCAAACGTACAAAATCAGCAAGGGATCAAATACTTATTTCCTTCACTGTGTATATATATATATATATATATATATATATATATATATATATATATATATATGCAGTATAGTGAAGTGTATATATAAGTATACAGCATAGTGAGGTGTATATAGAAGTATACAGCATAGTGAGGTGTATATAGAAGTATATAGTATAGTGAGGTGTATATAGTATAGTGAGGTGTGTATAGAAGTATATTGAAAAAGAAAAAGAAAAAAATGATCCAGGAATATAGCTAGGCACTCTTGGGTTGGATAAAATTTAACAAAATATTTTATTTATAAATCCAGATAATACCGGCAGTATAAATTTATACAACAACAGTTTAAAATATTTTTCTCCTGGCCAGGAAAAGAGACATATAATAGCACCCCTATGCTTCTATAATATCACCTCATAAGTATGTATGTAAACATCATATATGCATGGAACAAATTTGAGAAGATAACAATTTTCAAAGCAAAAACGCTGGGTTATGTTCACACTTGCGATTTTCAACCATATATGTTGTTTTTATCACTAAGTGGCCAGAGTTCCTATATAGAGTGGTTGGTAGTGGTGTTTTGAAGACATTCTTTTTATAAGAAGTATAAATCTCAGAATAGGAAGACAGTCCCATATGTTAAGGGGATATAATTTGCAGCATATCTTTTTCCCTCATAAGCGGATCCTTGATTTTTATGTATATCTTATGGTGATAGAGAGTCCTTTCACAGACCTGTTAAGGTCAATATGTAACATATAAATCTTATGGTGATAGGTAGTCTTTTCACAGACCTTTAGGGTCAATATGTAGCCCTCAATCTTGAGCTTTAGAGGTTTTTACCTTGAACAGCCAGCGAATGCCAGGAATCCTTGCATGAAAGCAGTCGGTCCAATAGATGGAAGGTCAAGATCTTCACAAAAGGGGCAAAATTCACCTGTATGGCCATACATTTCATTTAAGCCTCCAAATCTCCATCATCATATCAATTGAGAATTTTTTCCCCTCACCAGAATGAATTTATTATTGAAATGTTGGAATTTGTTTTGAATTATAATTGTTTTTCTTTTGATGGCAAATTCTATCGCCAGATCCGTGGAACAGCCATGGGATCCTCTTGTGCACCATCATATGCCTGCTTACATCTGGGATGGTGGGAAGAATTTATAGTATACCCACACCCCCTCTTTAGAAAATGTGCTTCCGCTTGGCTTAGATACATGGATGATGTTCTCTTATGTTGGAGGGGATCATTGGATTTGTTGGAAAGTTTCATTAGAGATCTAAATGTCAATAAGCTAAATATTCTCCTGACCTTCACTTATAGTGAAGACCATATTAGTTTCCTTGATCTTAATATCCATAGGGAGGGAAATAGACTAAAAACGACCACATATCGAAAACCAACATCAGGTAATACCCTGTTGGCAGCAAGTAGCCATCACTTTCCATCTCAAATTAAGGGGATCCCGATAAGTGAATTTCTTCGAATTCGTCGCAATTGTACTGATTTTGGGGATTTCAAAAGTGAAGCACAAGATCTGTCTTCTCGTTTTGAAAATAGGGGATACTCCAAAAAATTGATTAAGAAAGGATATAATAGGGCATCCAGACAGAATAGAGAGGAAATCCTCAAGAGAGGTAAAAAAGACGACAGTGACAACAGAGTTAGATTCATTTCGAGATATGGGTCCCATTGGGATATACTTCGAAACTTGATGATAAAAAATTGGCCACATTTGACTTTGGATAAAAAAATCAAGTCAATAGTAGGGAATGTACCGAGTATGGTCCCAAAAAAGGCCCCCACATTGAGGGATATGTTGGTGAGCTCGGAGTTTAAGAGAAGGACCCCAGGGAATGAGAACTGGCTACAAAAACGTCCAAAAGGAATGTTCATGTGCGGCTCTTGCAAATGTTGTAAGTACGTGTCAAAATCAGACAAATTTTTCGATAGTGAACACAGAAGGGAATTTAAAGTCCTTAATTTCATTAACTGTCGTTCGACTATGGTCGTCTACTCCATTGTCTGCCCATGTGGGAAACAATATATTGGTAAAACGAAGCGAGAGTTACACATTCGTATCAATGAACATGTCCGGGACATTATTAAAGGTGAAATAACAAATCCCCTAGCTGCACATTTTAAAACATATCATGCTCAATCACCGACTGGCCTAAAATTCATGGGGATCTACCAACTATTTCAAGATAGAAGGGGAGGTGATCTTAACCGAATACTTCTTCAAAAAGAAACCATGTGGATTTATACATTGGGAACTTTGAATCCTAGGGGACTTAATAATGAAATAAAATTTAATATGTTCCTCTGAGACTCTATCTCTTGGGAGCTAATGGACTTCCACTGGGATGGCTGCATTACCAGCGTCCGCAGTGGTCTCCAGTTGCTCCTTTTGGATCTTGGTATAAGTACGTTGAGCGGTCTTATCTTTGTGGTACGGTGCTCCCCCTTCGATTTTTTGTATTTTTCGAGCTACATAGCATTAGCAAACAATACAAATATATATATATACTCTTCTGAGAGCTCTATATTAAAATCGAATTTGAAACTCGTAGGTTACTTTATATATAAAAAAACTTTTCCTTGGAATCGGACATTAATGTCAACAGTGTGCCTCTGGTCTGGATGTCCCATTTCGTTTACATAATGGGACCTGTTCTTTGTAGAATGAATGTGAATGGTGTTCTCTCAATATAAAATATTCAATCAATTGGGTGAATGTAATAAAATAATATACTATCCACCCCTTGCAATCCTTTGCAGTGGGAGGGGTTGCTTATAGGTCCGCTGTGGGTGGTGGGGACTAGGGACCTAGTGCCCTCCGGGCATCCCTTGGGCATGTGATCCCTCTCCCTGCCCCCCCTAGGGTTCCTTGGCGGCTCCTCTCATGAGTAACAGCTATATATATCTAACAAAACGATCACGAGATCTAGTGGTAAAAGTGTTCCTATAGGATCCTGCCACTATATTGATGGATCATTGTTTTTGAACATTTTCTGGGTTTAGTGGGGACTCAGGTCCTGATGCCTTAACAGGTATGGGCCCTTTCTCCCTGCTTCCCCTGAAATACATTATGAATTCCATATATATATATATATATATATATATATATATATATATATATATATAAAGATAGCTGCAAATTGAACAAATTATTTGTTCAGTTTTGAAATACTGATCAATTTAGCTGATTCTTTTTGTATATAACTTATGATATAGCATAATTACATAAACTGCGTAGCAAGGGATTTCATGTTAAAAAACTTATTTCTCCATAATTCCGCCACAAGGTTTAAATAATAGCAATTTTGGCTAATTATATTCTTGGATAAATTAATATTGATAATTAGACCTAGGTAATATTAATATTCTTATGGAGGATTCATACTCAATTGGTATTATTGTTAAAACTGTATGGGGATGCAATATTGATTGCCCTCCCTATGAGAACACTAAATACATTCTCTATATATATATAAACTAATGGACAAATGTACTGTTTACTTGACCAAAAAAATGCCTCTATTTTCTATTGAAATTGATCATTGTATTTTATGAAAGATCTACATATGACTCCTATAATGCTTTTTGGATTATCCCCATGGAAGATTACCTGTACAACCATGGAACCAATGAATGAACTTTGGGATACTATAAAGGTATCATGTTTGGCAGTATCTGTCAAACGGCTCTGAAGAAATCCCGTACTGGGATGAAACGCGTCAGCTGTCTCAATCAGACAGGGCGGGTAGTGACGTCTACACTCTGCCCTGTGAATTCCTGTCCAGTGTTGGAGATACCACGTGGAAGGAGACATACGATAGGATTTTAAACTTACCTGGCTGCCAGCGTGTGATCCTGCCTTGCCGGGCCCGTGTCTCTCGGAGTGCAGTGGCGAATGCCCGTGGAGACCGAGGGGAAAAAATTCTCAATTGATATGATGATGGAGATTTGGAGGCTTAAATGAAATGTATGGCCATACAGGTGAATTTTGCCCCTTTTGTGAAGATCTTGACCTTCCATCTATTGGACCGACTGCTTTCATGCAAGGATTCCTGGCATTCGCTGGCTGTTCAAGGTAAAAACCTCTAAAGCTCAAGATTGAGGGCTACATATTGACCCTAAAGGTCTGTGAAAAGACTACCTATCACCATAAGATATACATAAAAATCAAGGATCCGCTTATGAGGGAAAAAGATATGCTGCAAATTATATCCCCTTAACATATGGGACTGTCTTCCTATTCTGAGATTTATACTTCTTATAAAAAGAATGTCTTCAAAACACCACTACCAACCACTCTATATAGGAACTCTGGCCACTTAGTGATAAAAACAACATATATGGTTGAAAATCGCAAGTGTGAACATAACCCAGCGTTTTTGCTTTGAAAATTGTTATCTTCTCAAATTTGTTCCATGCATATATGATGTTTACATACATACTTATGAGGTGATATTATAGAAGCATAGGGGTGCTATTATATGTATCTTTTCCTGGCCAGGAGAAAAATATTTGAAACTGTTGTTGTATAAATTTATACTGCCGGTATTATCTGGATTTATAAATAAAATATTTTGTTAAATTTTATCCAACCCAAGAGTGCCTAGCTATATTCCTGGATCATTTTTTTCTTTTTCTTTTTCAATATTCTTTATCAGGAATGGCACCGTGCTATATTATATTGCAATTTTGGGTATGTTTAGGTATGGTTTTGAATAACCACATCTTTTTTCTATAAGTGTATAGAAGTATATAGTGATGTGTATCTATAAGTATACAGCATAGTGAGGTGTATTGTGACGTGTTTTCCGAGGATATAGTATAACAATGTGCAGGGGCGCAGCTAAAGGCTCATGGGCCCCGATGCAGAAGTTCTTATTGGGCCCCCCCCCCCCGCAAACTCCTCATGGCCGACGGTCCGCAGCTATCAGCTGCATCGCTGGATCTCCTAAGTGACCCAACAATGCAACACTAGCAGCCGGGGCGTCACTAAGTCTGGGTTCACACACCCTATTTACGGACGTAATTCGGGCGTTTTAGCATTGAATTACGTCCGAAAATGCGTCTCAAAAGCGTTGGCAAACATCGGCCTATTCAAAGAAGTGCCTGTCACTTCTTCAGACGTAAATGGAGCCGTTTTCCATTGACTCCATAGAAAAACAGCTCCAATTACGTCCGTAATGGACGCAGCGAAAGACGCCTGCACATGCCATTACGTCTGAAATTCCGGAGCTGTTTTCTCCTGAAATCAACTCCGTAATTTCAGCCATAATGGACGCTGCCGTGTGAACATACCCTCAGGATTTAAAATGTCAGGGGAAATAGCCCCAATACATATGTGTCCGCCCAAAAAAAAATGTGTGTATAGGAGACAGCATAGCATATCTATAGGACTACGACCCTATAAACTATGGATAGGATTAGATACATTGGCTCAGCAGACAGTATCACACATGATCGGATTAGATACAGTGGCTGAACAGACAGTATCACACATGATAGGATTAGATACAGTGGCTCAGAAGGCAGTATCACACATGATAGGATTAGATACAGTGGCTCAGCAGACAGTATCACACATGATAGGATTAGATACAATGACTCAGCAGACAGTATCACACATGATAGGATTAGATACAGTGGCTCAGCAGACAGTATCACACATGATAGGATTAGATGCAGTGGCCCAGCAGACAGTATCACACATGATAGGATTAGATACAATGACTCAGCAGACAGTATCACACATGATAGGATTAGATACAGTGGCTCAGCAGACAGTATCACACATGATAGGATTAGCTGCAGTGGCCCAGCAGACAGTATCACACATGATAGGATTAGATACAATGACTCAGCAGACAGTACCACACATGATAGGATTAGATACAGTGGCTCAGAAGGCAGTATCACACATGATAGGATTAGATAGTGGCTCAGCAGACAGTATCACACATGATAGGATTAGATACAGTGGCTGAGCAGACAGTATCACACATGATAGGATTAGATACAGTCGCTCAGCAGACAGTATCACACATGATTGGATTAGATATAGGGCCCAGCAGACAGTATCACACATGATCGGATTAGATATAGGGCCCAGCAGACAGTATCACACATGATAGGATTAGATACAGGGCTCAGCAGACAGTATCACACGTGATAAGATTAGATACAGGACTCAGCTTGCTGACATTGCGGCTCCAGCGTTGGACCCAGGAAAGGTAATTTTGCTTCTTTATGTGTTACTGATTATTTTTGTGTGTTTGTGTTTTTTTACAGGTTCGGTTGTTGGACTTCGGATACGAGGACTTCAATGACGGCGTTTTTTTTTATTCTCAATAAAATGGTTAATGAGGGTTGTGTGTGTTTTTTTATTTCAATAAAATATTTTTTCTATGCGCTTGCATCTTTTTCAACTTTATTATCACCGCCTTAGTAATGGCCGCTGGCTGATTGACAACCTCCATTACTAAGGCGGGGCTTAATGTTAGCCGGTGCAGAGGCCAACACTAACCTCCATTATTACCCCGGTACCCACCACCACCAGGGGTACTGGGAAGAGCCGGGTACGAACCAGTACCCGACCATCTGCAGTGATGGTTAGGCACTCGGGAGGCCGCAGGCCGGTAGTATTAGGCTGGGGAAGGCCAAAAACAGTGGCACCTACCACCCTGGTAATGCTGCCTGCTGCTGCTGTGTTGTATCTGGCTGGTTATGAAAATTGGGGGGGGGACCCGACTTCGTTCTTTCCAATTATTATTATTTATTTTTTAAATGACGTGGGGTCCCCCCATTTTTCATAACCAGCCAGATACAATAAAGCAGCAGCAGCCTAGCATTACCAGGGTGGGAAGGGCCACTGTATCTGGCCTTTCCTCTCCTGATAATACCAGCCTGCGGCCATCCCAGTGGCCGACCATCACTACAGATGGTCAGATACTGGATCGTACCCGGCTCTTCCCAGCACCCCTGGTGGCGGTGGGTGCCGGGGTAATAAAGGGGGTTAGTGTTCGCCTCTGCATCCGCTAACACTAAGCCTCGCCTTAGCAATGGATGCTATCAATCAGCCGGCGGCCATTACTAAGGCAGTAGTAATATAGTTTAAAAAACAAAGACATAGAAAAAATATTTTATTGAAATAAAAAGAAAACCCACACAGCCCTCATTAACCATTTTATTGATAATAAAAAAAAAAGCCGTCATTGAAGTAGTCCTGGAATCTGCCGTAGTCCAACGACCGAACCTGTAAGAAAACACAAAAAAAACGATTAGTAACACATGTGTTAGGCTTAGATACCGGGGCCATGTGTGATACTGTCTGTGGGACCCTGTATCTAAGCCTACCACAAGGTAGGCTTAGATACAGGGTCCAGCAGACAGTAATCTTATACAGTATAAGATTACTGTGTGCTGGGGCCCTATATCTAAACCTCCAGTGTGGTAGGCTTAGATACAATTGCGACCGCTGCGACCCCTATAGCCACGCCAGTGAGAACCACCATAGCGTTTAGTGTCACGTGTAGGAGGTCTTGGTCAACAAATGAAGATTTGCTGCATGGGTGCAACTCATTTCTATTTTGATATTATTGCAGTCAATGTGTATGTATTTGCCGGTATCCCACTTGTGCGCTTCTCCTCCCGCCGTCCCTAATTTCTCACGCAGTGAATAAGTCTCCCTCCCCCGAACACACCCCGGCTGCGGTGATGGTCCGCGTTACCATGGCTACCAGGATATATAAAGAGCTTGGTCTCAAGAGGCCGGGTCTTCCCACAGCGGGGGACCTGGAGGACGCCAGGCTAGCTCCACACCGGGACAGTACAGCCTTTATTCCCTCAGCCTATGATGCTCCGTCCCCGGGACCTCCGGCGCAGCTCCGGCACCCGCACCTTTCTGGACGCCATGCACGGCGGTAAGGTGCACCTGGCCCGTTTCGTGCTGGACGCTTTGGATCGCAGGATTATAAACTCTCCCGCGGGCGATCAGTGCCGCACCCCGCTAATGTTCGCCGTGGTTCTGAGGGAAGCCGAGCTCCGAACTCGCTTTGTACGGCTGCTCCTCGACAAAGGGGCGGATGTGAACGGGCAGGACGAGGCTGGGCGCACGGCTCTGAGTCTAGCCTGCGAGCTTGGACACCTGGACGCGGTGAAGCTGCTGGTCCAGCACAGCGCAAACCCGGAGATCCCAGACCGGGACGGGAACAGGGCGCTCATGTACGCGGCTTCTTGCGGTCACAGCGCGGAGCTGCTCTTCCTGCTCCGATCCTATAAACGCTTCGGGCTCTGCCTGGACGCCACTAACAGAGAGGGAATAACTGCTCTGGATGCTGCCCGGATGGCCGGCCACTGGGAGTGTGAAAGAGCCTTGACCGGGCGCAGCGGTCGTAGCCCCGACTCAAGAAACGGAGAGACACCAGCCCGCAGCCCGAAACCCTTATCCCGACAGATGCTGGAGCGCTTCTCCCGGCCCTTCTCACACCGCAGGGAGGAGGACGGGCCGCAGTCCCGGGGGGTCCTCATCCGCTCCACTAGTTGTTCTCCCGCCCACACGGAGGACAAATCCCTCCCGGAGAAAGAAGCTCTGCGTATACCGGAGCTGGTTATCCAACGTGCGCACAGCTGGGACGGGCCGGTCACAGGGGGAACATTACTGTGCAACCGCCTGCTCCGCCGGGTTACGTCTCCGGACTTCTGCCTAGGACTGTCTGGGGATAATCTGCCCTTTTACCCCGGAGACTTAAAGATGGGGAGGAGGGACAGCAATTGCAGCCGGAGCCAGCTTATACCAAGGAGCAGGCAGGCCCTGGCATTGTGATACCTGCCAGAAATAGAAGAGGGTCTGCCAGCAAGCGGGGCATGATGACTCCCCTCAGAGGGTTGTTATGTGTCGCCACTGACCAGCGCCTGTAGATTATGAGGCGGAGGACATTTGGCGGGAGATTTAGTGGTCACATGACTTTTTCGTGACTGACAGACGCCAAATGTTACGGATGACCAAACAATGTGTGGTGGTCACATGACTTTTCCTTCTTTGAGAGCTGACATTTCTCGTTATGTATGGACTGTCACTTGACTGAAGCTTCTTGTATATATGTTATATGACATTTTCTGTGGCAAAACGGCACCAATATCTTAGGGTCCATATACCACCAGCCCAGAAGAGAATAGGAGGACCACTACAGTGATGATACAGGGCTATCTCACCATGCTATATTGTATATAGATTCTGAATATTATGTCACTATCACATACAGGGAGCCCTGCCCAGGACATCCATGCCACACTGCTGCGTATCTAGTAAGAAGTTTATAAAATATTTGCAGATAAAAATCAGAAAGGCAAGAATGGGAGCTCATGTGTCAAATTCTCAAAAAGTCTATGTACAAACACAATTGCACAGTTTATATAGATATTATCTACATCAAAAGTTGAATAACTTTATAAATACATAATATCACTTATCTAGTACGTATCCTGAGTTACAGCATGTGTTCACAGTTCTGCTGGTTGTCGTTGGAAACAGTCAACAAGCTTGTTGACATGCATCCTAACAGCTTTGCTAAGTTCCTATAATGCAGAGTGGCAATTAGTACAGGGGTGGAGATGTATCAACATTGTTACCAAAGAAATAAAATGCAGTAGTTGCCCATGGCAACCTATCAGATTCCTCTTATTTTCCAGAGGGCTTTTGTAAGATGAAAGCAGCAACCTAATTGGTTGCCGTCAGCAACTACTTGACTTTTCCTTTGCACCAATTTTTATATATCTCCGCCAGCATCTGGAGTGAAAATTACACTGTATAGATTGTAAATCACCCGATGAAGCTCTGCAGAAGGAGTGGTGGGAGATTTCAGCTCTGAAACCTGGAGAATTGTGAATGCAGTAAATGGACTAGCTCAGGATCTGTATCAGTTACCATTGTATTTACAGTTACGTGTTATGTTTAATCGCTAAAATACTGTTCAAAGGAAAACATGATTTAAAGGATTTTTTAGGGTTGTGAAGACAAAGACTTTCTAAATATAATAAACTATGGAATATACCTGCATAGCAGTACCCGTCCATTCCTGTGATGCAGCTCTCTGGGTTCACCCAGCTGGTGCTCTGTTTACTTCTATACATGACATCAGCATGGCATTCGTACTTATAGAGAGGTGGCACAGCAATAAGATCCTGTGATATCACTGATGTGTTTTAAAACACGTCGTAAGGCGCTGATCGCTAGAAACCCCTCTAAACCGTACAGCTGCCTGGTTTTGATCCTGGACGCTGGTGGAGAACAAACTAAAAATGTTATCCCCTGACAGCCATTCATGTTATTAGAGAGGGACCACACGTGAGCATCCTGCTCTCCATCGCGTCAGGGAACAAATGTGTGTCAGGATCAGTGGGGGTCTCAGCGTTTAGACCCCCGCCAATTAGTATTTAATAGGATGTTCTATTGATATAATAAAATAAACAGGTGTTTTATGACATGTTTGTCTTCCAAAACACGGCACAGGGGTGAGCGCCATAATTCCACGAGTCCCGACTTGTCCATGTGTTTGTAGCAGCTGCTGTCAACATTGGTGACGGTCACTATATTATTAATATGCACAGAAAAGTCAGATCAATGATAATAAGGGTTTGTGCACACAACATATTTCACATGTAACGGAGGCGTTTTACACCTGAAAAGACGGCTCCAATACGTCGGCAAACATCTGCCCATTGCCTGCAATGGCTTTTACGATGTTCTGTGCAGATGAGGTGTCATTTTACATGTCGCTGTCAAAAGACGGCGCGTAAAATTACGCCCGCATCAAAGAAGTGCAGGACACTTCTTGGGACGTAATTGGAGCCGTTTTTCATTCACTCCAATGAAGAACAGCTCCAAAGACGCCGTGAAAAACGCGAGTACTTGCAAAAACTTCTGAAATTCAGGAGCTGTTTTTGCGCTGTCATGTGAACATACCCTAACCCTTCAACGGTGTTAGAGGACTGACGAGAAACAACCACAAAAATGATATATGCGCACAAATTAATTTTTTAAAATTGTTTCAATACTATTTTTCAAAAGGTACAATTGAAAATACAACCAATGGAAAAAAAATATTACAGCTCAGTCATATATCTGACATCATCATTGAAATGAAACCTAGGAATAGATGATGATTGTAATAACAAGGAGTCCTCAGCTCGAGGACTGCACACAGATTCATTTTCATGAAGATGTTTTTTGCATTTTCACCCGTACATCTAGCCATACCAATATGAAGAGTTCTGATATTTCGTGAGATCCGAATACTTGCCAGGAATAGGAAATACGCTAATATATCATTCCTAAAAATATAAATAATTTTCTTTCCTTTCTAGGGCTGGATTCACACGAGCACATTACGTCCGTAATGGACGGACGTATTTCGGCCGGAAGTCCCGGACCGAACACAGTGCAGGGAGCCGGGCTCCTAGCATCATAGTTATGTACGACGCTAGGAGTCCCTGCCTCGCTGCAAGACAACTTTCCCGTACTGTAATCATGTTTTCACTACGGGACAGTAGTTCCACGCAGAGGCAGGGACTCCTAGCGTCGTACATAATGCTCCCTGCAGTGTGTTCGGTCCGGGACTTCCGGCCGAAATACGTCCGTCCATTACAGACGTAACATGCTCGTGTGAATCCAGCCTTACTGCTACGATAGTAAATGCTACAACTAGCATTGTTCTGACCAATGGAAACCGATCATTTCTGGTACCACAAACGTAAGAATTATCATTAGTGATCGTAAAATTGCACGTATTCTTGTTATTTTTCATGTTATGATCAGTTTTAGGAAGTTCACAAATTTGTCCTTTTGAAGAGGTGCGGCTATCACTAAGGCGTCACTATCGTACCTAGGCTTTCCTTCACCCTGGGCAAAAGTTTCAGTTTGAGGCCCTAGCCCTTTATATAAATACCACGGCCAAGGAATAGCAGCTTTTTAGTGCCCTTCCCTGGCACGTCAGCCCCCGTCTAGCTACACCCTGGGCTAATGTGGAAACATTTTTATAATTCGAGCCTAGTCAGACTCCGTCCACACGCAGTGCAGGTGCTTATGTCTGTGTATTATGTGGCTCCAGACAGCTTTCTTATCTACAATATGCAGTGCAATTTCTCGAATCCGGCATCTGATAGTGCAGAAATTCTGATAGTCCAGCACTCATATCCAGTGCAAGATAAACTGGAATCTCCCAAGTTCAGGAAAGTAAGCTGAGATATCCAATTCTAATTTTAGATTTACAATAATTTGGGTTGCCAGATTCTAAAAATGTTACTGCATTAATGTTTAGTAATGTAAGGTGTCACTCGCTGTAGTAAAACTGGTTAACATCATGAACCCCACTATTAAGACGGGAGGCCTAGAATTGTCAATGGTCAACGTGTCAATGGTCCAGCCTAAGACCAGGTATCTCCAAGAATTTTATTGGTGCCTAAGGCGGGATTCACACGAACGGGTCGTTCCCGAGCCCGAGTGCCGGCCGGTAAAATCGGCCATTCTGCCCGGCCGGTTTGCATAAAGTTTTGCATCCGTGCCGGGCCGGGCAGATCCGGACAGTGACATCAGCGGCAACTCCTGAAGGGGAATCCCCATGTGTTCGGGGATTCCGCTTCAGGAGTTTCCCCTGATGTCACTGCCCAGATATGGACAGAGACATCAAGCGCTCTGTCCAGGAGCGGAATCCCCGAAAACACGGGGATTCCGCTCCTTCAAGGAGCTAAAGTGCGGCTAGCACATAGCAGAGCGGGGAGATACCTCCCCGCTCTGCTATAGTGGCGTCGCTGCAGTAGTAGCAGCAGCAGCTGCTAGCGGCGCCATCGAAGGTGTCGCCGGGCCAGGGTGATTTTAACAAGCAGGGGAAGGGAGCCAGCGCAGCGCTCCCTCCACCTGCTGTACACCCCGGCCCTGCCACACAGTGTGCAGCGATGCCATTCGTCAGAATGGCATCAACTCCTCCTCCTCACATGCACTCTGCGCTGTGAGGAGGAGGAGATAGAGCGCAAGCGCCGGGAAACCCGGCCATCACTCGGAACGCACCCGGGCGAAGATAGAGCATGTCCTATTTTTTGACGGCCGGATTTCCCGGCCGTTAAAAAATCGGTCGTGTGAATAGCCCCATTAGGGGTCTATTATTCCTAATGCAGCCGGGTGCCGGCCGATTTATGAACGGCCGGCACCCGGCCGTGAAACCCTGCCGTGTGAATGAGGCCTTAAACTAAATGTTTTTATTTTACTTAAAGGGGTTTTCCAGCCAGTATAAATTGATGGCCTATCCTCAGGATAGGCCATCAATAGCTGATGGGTCGGGGTCTAACTCCCGGGACCCCCGCTGATTAGCTGTTTTTAAAGGGGGTGCGGCGTTTGTACGAGATTCATTTGTACTTGCTCACTGTGAAGCGTCGACACAGATGTAATGTAGTGAAGTGAATGGGAGAAAAGGCTGAAACAACTGTGAATCACCGCTGAATGCGTGTCAACGATTCACAGTGAGCAAGTAGAAATGAAGGAAGCAGCGCTTGTACGAACGCCGCACCTGCTTCAAAACAGCTGATCGGCTATCAGCCAACCGATCAGCTATTGATCGACTATCCTGAGGGATAGGCCATTCATTTTTACTGGCTGGAAAACCCCTTTAACACTAGCTATCAGTCCTTATTATAGTAAATACATTCACTGTTTCTTCTGGTTATTTGCATTATGTACAACACGTGTTCCTTTCTTTGTATTTTACTATTTAGGGCCTGTTCACATCACCGTTCATTTCCGTTCCGTTGGAGGTTTCCGTCGGGTGAACCCCGCAACGGAAAGTGAAAGCACAGCTTCCGTTTCAGTCACCATTGATCTCAATGGTGACGGAAACATCGCTAATGCTTTCCGTTCGTCACCATTCCGGCAGGTTTCCGGTTTTCCGACGGAATCAATAGCGCAGTCGACTCCGCTATTGATTCCGTCGGAAAACCGGAAACCTGCCTGAAAAAACGCCCCTAATACGCCTACAAACATCTGCTCATTGCTTTCAATGGGAATTACGATGTTCTGTTCCCACGAACCTTTATTTTACGCGTCGCTGTCAAAATACGGCGCGTAAAATGACAGCTCGTCAAAAGAAGTGCAGGACACTTTTTGGAGGCGTTTTTTATTGACTCTATTGAAAACCGCTCCAAAAACGGCCGTAAAAAACGCGAGTTAAAAAAACAGCTCCGTAATTTCAGACGTATTTGCTACTGCGTTTGAACATACCCTAAGGGTCCATTGAGACGTTGTGGTTGAGGTGCAGTTAGAACCCCATCGGAAAAACCTAATTTGAAAACCGCATGCCTTTTCACCGCTATTTGATGCGTTATTCGATGAGATTGCGGTAGAAACGCAAACACATTGAAAGACACTCCGAATGGCAGTAAAAACACATGCGGTTTTCGGATCCAGTTTCTCGATGGGGTACTAACCGCTCCTCAATGTGTGAATGAACCCTATGGGCCAGTTCACATGGAGTTTTTTTACGCGGAACCCGTGTGGGAAAAAAACGTCTTGCGGTGAAAAGAAGCTACATGCCCTATCTTGAGGCGTTTTTCCATCTCAAAAACCCCATTGAAATCAATGGTAGACGGAAATAAACGCGTTTTTGACGCGTGTTTTTGACGAGATTTTTTACGCTTTTTGCCGCGATTTTCAATGCGTTTTTCGGCAAAAAATGCTCCCTGATACTCCATTTTTATGTTGAAGAGATAACTAAAAAAAACGCAGCAAATAACGCGTGTGGTGCAAAACCACTTAAAAAAAACCGGAGCTGATGTTTCCAGGAAAAATTTTCTGCCTGCAAAAAACTCTGTGTGAACATACCCTAAGGGTATGTTCACACGCTGAGCCAAAAACGTCTGAAAATACGGAGCTGTTTTCAAGGGAAAACAGCACCCGATTTTCAGAAGTTTTTTGAGCAACTCACGTTTTTCGCGGCGTTTTTCGCGCCGTTTTCGCCCCGTTTTTTCGGCCGTTTTTGGAGCTGTTTTCAATAGAGTCTATGAGAAAACGGCTCCAAAAACGTCCCAAGAAGTGTCCTGCACTTCTTTTGACGAGGCTGTAATTTTACGCATCGTCTTTTGACAGCTGTCAAACGACGACGCGTAAATTACAGGTTGTCAGCACAGTACGTCGGCAAACCCATTCAAATGAATGGGCAGATGTTTGCTGACGTATTGGAGCCCTATTTTCAGGCGTAAATCGAGGCATAATACGCCTCATTTACGCCTGAAAATAGGTCGTGTGAACCCAGCCTAAGGCCTCATGCACACGACCGTATTTTTTCCCACCCGTAAATACTGGCGTAAATACGGGTCCGGTGTCACATGTATTCCACCCGTTTTGCACCAGTATTTACGAACCCGTGCCCGTAAATATGGGTCCGGTGTCACCCGTATTCCACCCGTATTTACGGGCACGTTTTTGGCGGCAAAATAGCACTGCACTAATCGGTAGCCCCTTCTCTATCAGTGCAGGATAGAGAGAAGGGACAGCCTTTTCTGTAATAAAAGTTAAAGAAATTCATACTTACCCGGCCGTTGTCTTGGTGACGCGTCCCTCTCTTCACATCCAGCCCGACATCCCTGGATGACGCGGCAGTCCATGTGACCGCTGCAGCCTGTGATTGACCTGTGATTGGCTGCAGCGGTCACATGGCCTGAAACGTCATCCAGGACGTCGGGCCGGATGTCGAGAGGGACGCGTCACCAAGGCAACGGGCGGGAGACCGGACTGGAGGAAGCAGGAAGTTCTCGGTAAGTATGAACGTCTTTTATTTTTATTTTTTACAGGTTTATACTGATCGGTAGTCACTGTCCAGGGTGCTGAAAGAGTTACTGCCGATCAGTTAACTCTTTCAGCTCCCTGGACAGTGACTATTTACTGACGTCGCTTAGCAACGCTGCCGTAATGACGGGTGCACACATGTAGCCACCCATCATTATGAGAGCTCCATAGACTTCTATGGACTGTCCGTGCCGTTATTACGGCCTGAAATAGGACATGTTCTATCTTTTTCAACGGCACGGGCACCTTCCCGTGAGAAAATGGGAAGGCACCCGTCGCCAATAGAAGTCTATGAGCCCGTTATTACGGGTCGTAATTACGACCCGTAATAACGGGACTTTTTACGGTCGTGTGCATGAGGCCTAAGGCTGGATTCACTCATACTGTTTTCGATGCAGTTTTTTAAACCAAACACAGGCGTGGATACAAAAGAGACAAGTATACAAGTGCTTCCTTTATACTTTTTCTTATTTTTTGGATCCACTCCTGGCTTCGGCTAAAAATAAAAAATTGCGTAAAAAACTACGTAAGGCTCCGTACAGCACAAAGGCACATTATTACTTCACCATAAAATACACAAATCATCACTTATGAATGTCAAATAGCAATTGCAGCACTATTATTGTGGTTTCTATGTACTTTTTTTATGTTCCAGTTTTCTTCCATTGAAATCAGTAAAGGAACTTCACTAGGACAGGAGATTCATCTATAGTGTCCTAGGATAAGTTGGTAAAATAGTACAGATTGCTTGACATTTATTGAATGCACGTGGCATAACATATTTGGTCCAATTCGCTAGGCATATTAGCCACTTTCTTTCTTCCATATGCCACTTCGTGGATGATGTACATTTGCACCGTGTCTTTAGTAAATTTGATATATTTTACAACTCTGATTTAATACAGAGGGTTTTTTTTAATGTCAGTCATACGGCTTTGCTTCTAGGGGAGAATACCTCAGTAAGGGTATGTTCACACAGGGCAGAAAACGCTGCGTAAAAGCACAACGGCGTATCCGTCCTGGGACCCGCAGGAAAATCCGGGCGAAAAACGCACCAAATTGTGGTGCCGTTTTTCGTCCGAGTGCTCCGCCGTGGAAAACAGTGGTTAAAAAAAAAAAGAAAGCTGACAATACTTACCCCCGGACATTGTCATAGCGTTGCGTCCATCTGTTCTCCATGCAGCCCGGACTCCTGGAAAGATGCTGCCGCCCATGTGACCACTGCAGCAGTCACATGGGATAAAACATCATCCAAAAAAGTCTTTATGACAACGGCTGGGGGTAAGTATTACATATTTTATTCATTTTAAACAAGAAAAAGATGTTTTAGGTGTCTTATGATTTGCAATTTTTGCAGCGGAACCGCAGCTTTTCCGCCACAGAAATCGCAACATTTCCTATTTGTTGCAGGTTTCACCTCCCAATTGAATTCAATGTGGTAAAAAACATTTTTCGCAGCGTGTGGATGAGATTTGTTCATATCTCATTCGTTCTGCTGCTACTGTAATTCTGCAGATTTTCAGCAATGAAATCCATTGCGTAAAATCTGCAGTGTTTATGCTACGTGTGAACTTACCTTAATACGGCAGGACACAGAGTATGGCGCCTTAGGGACTCTGTCTATGTATAGGGTCCATGCACACCAAAATATCTATATGTGCTATGCTATAGAAATTAAATTACCTTCATTTAGGGCTTATTCAGACGAACGTATAATACGTCCGTGCTACGCGCGTGATTTTCACGTGCGTCGCATGAACCTATGTTAGTCAATGGGGCCGTTCAGACTGTCAGTGATTTTCACGCAGCGTATGTCCGCTGCGTAAAACTCACGACATCTATATTTGCCCGTTTTTCGCGCATCACGCACCCATGTTAACCTCTCAATAGGCATCTAGGAATGTATCGCCCTTGGTAGATTAAGGGCTTATTCAGACGAACGTATAATACGTCCGTGCTACGCGCATGATTTTCACGTATTATACGTTTGTCTGAATAAGCCCTTAATCTACCAAGGGCGATACATTCCTAGACGCCTATTGAGAGGTTAACATAGTGTCTTCCCTG
Organism: Rhinoderma darwinii; assembly: GCF_050947455.1. Lineage (NCBI taxonomy): Eukaryota > Metazoa > Chordata > Amphibia > Anura > Rhinodermatidae > Rhinoderma > Rhinoderma darwinii. The sequence goes on from NC_134698.1 coordinate 34,850,841, forward strand.
CACACAGGTGCAGGGTGATTAACCCCTTAAGGACGCAGCCTCGTTTAAGGCTCAGAGCCCATTTTTCAAATCTGACATATTTCACTTTATGTGGTAATAACTTCGGAATGCTTAAACCTGTCGAAGCGATTCTGAGATTATTTTCTCGTGACACATTGGGCTTCATGTTAGTGGTAACATGTGGTTGATATATTCAGTGTTTATTTGTGAGAAATAGCAAAATTTAGAGAAAATGTGAAAAAATTTAATTTTTCTGAATTTAAATGCATCTACTTGTAAGACTAGACAAAATAGTTACTAGTTCACATTTTCCAAATGTCTACCATATGTTTGCATCGTTTTTTGAACATCCTTTTTTTTCTAGGGCGTTACACGGCTTAGAACATAAGCAGCAATTTCTCATATTTTGAATAACATTTCAAAAGCCTTTTTTTTTTAGGTATCAGTTCAGTTCTGTAGTGGCTTTGAGGGGCTTATATATTAGAAACCCCCATAAAACACCCGTTTTAGAAACTAGACCCCTCTAAGTATTCAAAGCATTTAGAAAGTTTATTAACCCTTTGGGTATGTTCACACGGCAGCGTCCATTACGGCTGAAATCAGGGAGCTCTTTTCAGGAGAAAACATCTCCTGAATTTCAGACGTAATGGCATGTTGCCGGCGTTTTTCGCTGCGTCCATTACGGACGTAATTGGAGCTGTTTTTCTATGGTGCCAATGGAAAACGGCTCCAATTACGTCCCAAGAAGTGACAGGCACTTCTTTGACGCGGGTGTCTTTTTTACGCGCCGTCTTTTGACAGCGGCGCGTAAAAAAATGACCGTCGGCACAGAACATCGTAAAGCCCATTCAAATGAATGGGCAGATGTTTGCCGGCGCATTGGAGCCGTATTTTCGGACGTAATTCGATGTTAAAACGCCCGAATTACGTCCGTAATTAGGGTGTGTGAACCCAGCCTCTAGGTGTTTCACAGGAATTTAAAGCAAGTAGTGGTGAAATTTACAAATTTTCAATCTTTTTTTATTACATTTTTTTCTGTAACACAGAAGGTTTTACCAGAGAAACGCAACGTATTGCCCAGATTCTGCAGTTTTTAGAAATATCCCACATGTGGCCCTGGTGTGGTAATGGACTGAAACACCGGCCTCAGAAGCAAAAGAGCACCTAGAGGATTATGAGGCCTCCTTTTTATTACTCACCATGAACGGTTTGAAGAGGTTCTGTGGTGCCAAAACAGTGGAAACCCCCCAAAAGTGGCCATATTTGGCAAACTACACCCCTCAAGCAACTTCTCGAGTGGTATAGTGGACATTTAGATCCCACAGGTTTTTTGCTGCAATTTGTGGAATTAGGCTGTGAAATTGAAAATCTAATTTTTCCAATAAAAGGTAAGAATTTTTAATTTTGACAAGGAATAAAGGAGAAAAAGCACCCCAACATTTGTAAAGCAATTTATCTTATTTATATTACGGCGATACCCCACATGTGGTCATACACTGCAGGTTGGACAAACAGCAGGGCTCCATGTAGATTTTGCTGGATTGGTTTCTGGGCGCCATGTCACATTTTCAGAACTTCTGAGGTACCAGTACAGGGTAAACCCCTTTAAAGTGACCCCCATTGCAGTTTTCATGGGGTGCATGCAACTTTTTGATCAGGTTTTTATTCTATTTTTAGGTGGCGTGGTGACTAAAAAACAGCAATTCTACTATTGTTTTTTTATGCCTTTTTTTTTACAGTGTTCACCGTGCGCTATAAATGACATTCACTTTATTCTGCGGGGCGATACGATTACGGCGATACCATATGTTTATAGTTTTTTTATGACTTATGGCATTTTCACACTAAAATACTTTTTATAAAAATTCATTTACTTTTTGTGTTGCCTTATTCTAAGAGCCATAACTTTTTTTTTTTTCCACCGTGCGAGGACTTGTTTTTTGCGTAACTAACTGTAGTTTCGATCAGTACCATTTTTCGGTGCATGCGACTTTTTGATCTCTTTTTATTCCATTTTTTGGGAAGTGAAGTGACCAAAAAATTGTGATTCTGGTATGGTTTATTATTATTTTCGTTTATGGCGTTCACCACGCGGCATAGATAATGAAATAATTTTGTAGTTCAGGATGTTACGGATGCGGCGATACCAATTATGTATAGTTTATTTATCTATTTGTTATTAATAATAAAGGACTGATAAGGGAAAAATTTGGATTTTTACTTTTACTACTTTTAGAACTTTTATTTTCTTATTTTTAGGGCTTATTCAGACGAACGTGATAGACGTCCACGCTACGCGCGTGATTTTCACGCGCCTCTCACGGACCTATATTAGGCTATGGGGCCGTGCAGACAGTCCGTGATTTTTGCGCAGCGTGAGTCCGCTGCGTAAAACTCACGACATGTCCTATATTTCTGCGTTTTTTGCGCATCACGCACCCATTGAAGTCAATGGGTGCGTAAAAATCACACGCACCACACGGAAGCACTCCCGTGGGACGCGTGTGATTCGCGCAACAGCAGTGAAAATTATGAATGAAACCAGAAAAGCACCACGTGCTTTTCTGTTTACAAACATACAAACAGTGTCATAATGATGGTGGCTGCGCGAAAATCACGCAGCCGCGCACCATATGATCATGACACACGGAGCTGTTAAGTGCCTTTTGCGCGCACAAAACGCCGCATTTTTTGCGTGCGCAAAACGCACATGCTCGTGTGAATCCAGCCTTACACAACTTTTTAACACTTTTTACTTTGTCCCACTAGGGAACTTGAGGGCAGGAGGCCCTGATCGCAATTCTAATACTCTGCACTACATGCGCAGTGCAGTGTATTAGAGCTGTCAGCTACTCGCTGATAGCAAGCATAGTGGGTCCAGACTTTGTAGATGGCATTATTAGGCGTCCGGTTGCCATAGCCACCATCATCGACCGCTATCATGTAGTGGGCCGTCACTGTTGGTTTAACGCCTAAGAAGCCGCGATCGCTATTGAACACGGCTTCTAAAGGGTTATTCAGCGGTGACACCGCGATCGGTCCCCGCTGTAGGAGCTGCGGCAACTGCTGTACGAGCTGTCACAGCTCCTGCATGTGTCGGGAAGACGGCCGAAATGGCCGTTCCTCCCGTGACGTACTATTCCATCATGGAGAGCGAACGCTATGGTTACCATGACGGAATCAGTGGCGTAACTACCGCTATAGCAGCCGTAGCGGCTGCTACGGGGCCCGCAGCATGGGGGGCCCATGTCGCCCGCCGGCACGGGCCCCCACCATGGCCGGAGGCTCCGCTAGCAGCCGCTATGGCTGCTACAGTGTGACGCCACTGAACACTACGGCAGAGCAGGGAGGTATCTCCCCGCTCTGCCATTAAACAAAAGACATGTATCCCCTATCCACAGGACAGGGGATACATGTCTGATCGCTGGCATTGATAGGGAGAACGGGGGACTGAAAGTCCCCTGAAGTTCTCCATGACAAACCTCGGACTACCGGGGTCTGTGCCGGCAGCTCCGTAGAAATGAATGGAGCGCCGGTCGCGCTTGTGCGCATGCGTGACCAGCGCTCCATTCATTTTTATTGAGCTGCGCAGATGCCGGAAGTCAGAGGTTAGTCATGGAGAACTTCGGGGGACTTCAGTCCCCCATTCTCCCTATCGCTGCCAGCGATCACACATGTATCCCCTATCCTGTGGATAGGGGATACATGTCTTTTGTAGGACACGCTGTAGGTCACATTTCTTTGGGAGGGGGGGCGCTGTATGGCGTTCCCTACAGGGGGGGGGCGCTGTATGGAGTTCCCTACAGGGGGGGGCGCTGTATGGTGTTCCCTACAGGGGGGGTGCTGTATTGCGTTCCCTACAGGGGGGGCGCTGTATGGCGTTCCCTACAGGGGGGGGCTCTATGGCGTTACCTACAGGGGGGCTGTATGGCGTTACCTACAGGGGGGGGGCTGTATGGCGTTCCCTACAAGGGGGGCTGTATGGCGTTCTCTACAGGGGGGCCTGTAAGGAACGCCATACAGCCCCCCTGTAGGGAACGCCATACAGCCCCCCCCTGTAGATAACGCCATACAGCCCCCTTTGTTGATAACGCCATACAGCCCCCTTTGTAGATAGCGCCATACAGACCCCCCTGTAGATAACACCATACAGCCCCCTCTGTAGATATCTACAGGGCGTTATCTACAGGGGGTTGTATGGCGTTATCTACAAAGGGGGCTGTATGGCGTTATCTACAGAGGGGGCTGTATGGCGTTATCTACACGGGGGGCTGTATGGCACTATCTACAGAGGGGGCTGTATGGCGCTATCTACAGAGGGGGCTGTATGGCGTTATTTACAGAGGGGGCTGTATGGTGTTATCTACAGAGGGGGCTGTATGGCGCTATCTACAAAAGGGGCTGTATGGCGTTAGATACAAAGGGGGCTGTATGGCGCTATCTACAGAGGGGGCTGTATGGCGTTATCTACAGGGGGATGTATGGCGTTATCTACAGGGGGGCTGTATGGCGTTATCTACAGGGGGGCTGTATGGCGTTATCTACAGGGGGGTTGTATGGCGTTATCTACAGGGGGGTTGTATGGCGTTATCTACAGGGGGGGCTGTAAAAAAGGCACTATCTACAAGGGTGGGGTTGTGTGACACCCAGGGGAGGGGGGGCCCAGTCAAAAGTTTGCTATGGGGCCCAGTCTTTCCTAGTTACGCCCCTGGACGGAATAGTACATCAAGGAGCGCGAACTGGTTAAATAAGAGAAAAAGCACTGCTGGGAAAGTGTGAGAGAAGGCAAGAGTGTGAAGACTGGTCTACTGCTGAACAGACCTGATATATACAGAGGGGTGAGAGCTAACCCCTGCAAAGGGCCGGACTGTGTGCTTTATACTTGGACTTTTGTTACTTGAAACGTTTCTTTCTGTTCTAAACTTTGTGTATGCTGATGAAACAAGCTACTGTTGTGTTTATTGAATTTTCCTGCTTGAAAGAGAAATAAAGCTTCTAAGTCCTGTTTTACCCCTTAATGACCGCTGATAAGCCTTTTCACGGCGGTCATTAGTGGGCTTTATTCTGATGCAATAGCCTTTTCACGGCCCTTCATCAGAATAAATTAACAGAGCAGGGAGCCATGAAATCTCGCTGCTCTCAGATACCAGAGGTAGCTGAGGGCTGGGGGCGTCCCTGCTCGAACCGGTGAGATCGATATTAGTATCGATCTCACCCGTTTAACCCCACAGATGCGGCGCTCAATAGCGAGCGATGCATCTGAGTAGTTTTGGAGAGAGGGAGAGAGCTCCCTCTAATCCCACTGACACCCGGCGATAAGATCGCCGAGTGTCTGTCTCTGATGGCAGCCGGGGGCCTAATAAAGGCCCCCATGTCTGCCTGTAGTGTATGCCTGCTAGGTCATGCCGGCAGTAATACACTGCAATACAAAAGTATTGCAGTGTATTATAAAAGTGATCGGCGGATCGCATATTAAAGTCCCCTAGTGGGACTAGTAGTAAAGTTAAAAAAGTTTAATAAAGTTAATTAAAAAAATGTAAAAAAAAAATGAAAAACCCAGTTTTTCCCCTTACAAAATGCTTTAGGGTATGTTCACACGGCATGGTCAAAAACTTCCGTAATTTACGGAGCGGATTTGAGAAAATGAGCCTGTGAATTTCAGGCATTTTTGAGGCGTAATTCTGGGTGTTTTTTTTCCAAGACGTCATTTGGCGCGTTTTTGCACGCGTTTACGCCCGTTAATAGAGGCGTATTTTGCGCGCATATTTTTAAGCGTTTTTTAGGCGTCTTCCATGCGTAGCCAAAATCCAACCCATTAGGGGCTGTACTTGTATTCCAGGCCTATAAAAATGCGCACCCCACATCTCCAACTTCACTTTTTCCCCTAATCAGTGGTTGTTTGGTGTTTTTAAACATGAATTCAAGCATCTTAGAAGGGCCATCCCAGCAGGACCAGCAGGGAGACCAAGATGGAGAAAGGCGCATAAGAGTGCGGCGCCGCCATATGGGGCTGTTGATGCATATTTTACTTAATGTCATGCGCCGAAGAAGGATTCGTCAGGTGGGTTTGGCCAAGAATGTATTGTGTTCAAAATGTTTTGACAATGGAGGCTGTTGCACATTATAATGGACCATATGGTCACACTTTATGTTTCACAGGAGCATGAAAGGCGGCGAAGATATTGGGTGCACCCCATAAATGTGCTGCGCACTGAAAGCGGACACATTGGGCAGCTTTATGAAGAGCTAAGACGGTGAGTTTGTTTTGTGTTGTTTTAAACGCCAGTACATAGATGATATCTGTTACCCAAACCTCCCTTACTAATGCTCGTTTGAGGTCCAATTGTGTCGCCAGGTGTGTTGCATGAGCCTACAATTGCTGCAGCAGACAGCGTTTCTCATTAGAAAGTCACATGTGTACCCAGTTCGGCCTAATTTGTTCATTGCCAGCAGTGGCTCTTAGCCTATATATTGTTGCTATAGTTTACCTCTCATTTACCATTGATACCTGCTTAGACCTATATGTACTTTTCATTTTATTCCAGCTGGTGCCTACATGTGGGTCATTTTATCAACAATCATGCTTTTATGTTGCACATGCTATGTTCTTGTATTTGACTTTTTCAACTCTCTTTGTAAGGCAACCTTAGTTCTCTATGTTGTTCCCTTTTGCGTCTCAGGATGTTTTTATATTGTGTCTGTCTCTACAGGTTTCCTGAAAAATTTTATTCCTTTGTGCACATGTCGATCCCGGCTTTTGACAGGCTGGAGGAGATTCTAGCGCCCCACCTTAGGAGGCAGGATACCAGCATGCGGACGGCCATTCCTCCTGTTGAGAGGCTGCTGATCACGTTGCGGTGTGTTTGTATATGTTTGAATGCTTGTTTTCAACATTGTGCTGTATTGAGGTTAGGAATGTACTGACAACTCATGTATGGTTTAGTAATATGTTTGCTAGAGTAATGTTGTTGTTAATTGTAAGGAGTTGTTTCTAATGTTTTTTTTTTGTTTGTTTTTCAGATTTCTTGCAACAGGGGAGAGTTATTCATCCCTGCACCTGCAATTTCGTGCTGGCAAATCCACCATCAGTGGAATCGTCAGGTGCACATGCCGGGTGATCTGGTAGTATTTGCAGCCCATTGCAATGCCCAGTCCGACTCGTGAGATTTGGTTGCAGGTAGCAGCAGGCTTTCAATCTGTGGCCAATTTCCCCAATTGCATAGGCGCCGTCGACGGTAAGCACGTACGTGTGCAGCAGACACCGCGGTCAGGATCACATTACTTCAACTACAAGAAGTATTTTTCTGTGGTCCTGATGGCGGTGGCTGATGCATCGTACAAGTTTGTTGCTATTGACGTCGGCGCATATGGAAGCACTGGGGACTCCCGGGCGCTACTGACATCCCATTTAGGGAGACACATACTGGCAGATCAGGTAACTCTACCTTCTCCCCAACCTCTTCCGGGTACCACGCATCCAGTCCCCTTCGTTCTGGTATCGGATGAGGCTTTTCCACTGATGCAGAACCTGCTGCGCCCATACCCACGGAGGAGACTAGATGCCTGGAATGTCTTCAATGAGAGGCTAAGCTGGGCACGACGCTTCGTGGAGTGCACCTTTGGGATCATGGTTAGTAAGTGGAGGGTCTTTTCCTGTGCACTTCAGTTGGATGTTTTCACAGTTGATGGGGTCATTAAAGCTGCCTGTGTTCTTCACAACTATGTTCGGGATCAGGAGCGTGGTGACGTGGAGGTGGAGACACAGACAGCTTTCCGTGACCCCCACATCAACTGGAATTTAGGGAGACCATCCAACCGTGGAGTACAGGTGAGAGATGCCTTCACTGACTACTTCATGAGTCCCGAAGGTGCAGTGTCCTGGCAGGATTCCAGCCACAGTGAACAGCAGCCCATCCTGGAGTAGGTGAAAGACCACGTTTCGGTTTTGGGGAAGAACATTGTGTGTACGGATCAAAAATACCCCCCTTAGTAGACACTATGTGTTGGAACAATGTGGCATGGCGGAAGCCGCGTACAAACGGATGAAATCTGACAACTGTTGGTAGTGACAATCTGCAGTAATGGTGTAAATATCCGAGCACATACAAATATGTGTGTTGTCAACTCGTCAGAGAATGTTACTTTTCTTGCTTTGTCCATGTGTCCCTTTGTGTTTGTGCTAATGTTGTTGGTTGTGAGTGAAAAATGTTCCAGGTAATAAAACTAATGAAAAACTTTACTTTGCGCATAACTTTGCATTTCAGCAATTACAGCATTGCATAAAATGCTAGATCAAGCAACACTAATAAAACAAGGTTCCAAACATCAAGACATGACATCTGTCGTAACACAACACAAATAAAGGGGCTACATTTGGGTGAAACGGGGAGGAGAGTCATAATTTGAAGGTGGCGGATAATTGGGTGGGAAATGTTGGGGATAATTCTGTCTAAAGCCAGTGGTTGTGTATTGGGAGGGTGGGTAAGGGTACATAGTTTCCATGAACTGGGATGCAGCTGAGGGAATGGCTGAGGAGGGCGTGGGGTGTGGTGTCGCCGTCTGGTTGTAGGCATTGACAGGTCGTGGGCTCTGGGGCATTGTGGAGGATGGCTCCCTAACGCCAGTGGCCCTATGGAGGTTGAAGACCAGCTCCTCCAGGGGTGGGAGTGGGGCTGCGATCTCAAAGGCTGCCCCCGCGGCTAGAGTGTAAGCCATGTAAGTGTGGGAAACATGCCGTCGCATCTGGTTAACCAGACGGTACCCCTCAACGGAAGGGCAGCGGTGACAAAAAGAGGGCCTTAGATGTGCATGTGTGATACTGTTTGTTGGACCCTGTATCTAAGGTAGGCTTAGATACAGGGTCCAGCAGACAGTATTCTTATGCAGTATAAGCTGGGGCCCTGTATCTAAGCCTAACACACGGTAGGCTTTAAAGGTTGTCCAGTCCCTAAACATTTATGGCCTATCCTCAGTATAGGCCATGAATAGCTGATGGGTCGGGGTAAGACTCCCGGGACCCTCGCCAATCAGCTGTCTTGAAGGGGGTGCAGAGCTCTTACGAGCGCTGCTTCCCCTTCATTTCCCTCACTTGCTCACACTGTGAATCGCTGACACGTCCTTGTCGGCGATTCAGTGTGAGAAAGTGACCAGAATGAAGGGGAAGTAGTGCTAGTACGAGCGGCTGCAACCCCTTCAAAACAGCTTATTGGCGGGGGTCCCGGGTGTCGGACCCCGACTCATCAGCTTCAGCAAGACACTAAAATTAAACTTACCTCCTCTTCGGCCGCAGATTCTCACTCCATCAAGTGTCGTGACGTTATGCGCTGCGCACAGCGCTGTGGCGTGAGAACCTCCCTCCTGGCTTCTGGGTCCGGTCGCAATATACTTGCCGTCAAATGCTTCCAAGGCAAGTGTGAATATAGTCTAATTGAAACTTTATTCTGCTGACCAGTGGGCATCCCCAGGTGTTGGGCACGGTACTCAAAAGCATAGGCAGCTAAATTTTTCTGAACAAATAAACACACATATATTATAATAAAAGTCAAGGCAGACATATGCAACCTTATAAGCACAGGATCACGAAATGGCAAAAATGGGAACCTCTATCAGAGCGCTGCTGACAATAAATTAGGCAATGGTAGTGATGATGTTTAGCAACAAGCTTAATTAAGGCTACGCCTTTCGACACTGACCCAGCTTCTTCCTCTGCCAATAACACAAACAAATAAAACACATGACTTATAACACAAGTCAAAAAAAACAAACAACAAAAATAGCCACATGACATTACATTAGGTCAAAAGGACTGAACAACAATGAAAACAAAGGAAGCAATGCATGGGTTCATGTTGCTGAAAAAAATAGCAGTGGTCAGTCGTGAATGACCTTGACTGGCCTAAGTAGAGTCATGTGTTATTTAAACCATTTAACTTTTATTCACCCTTTCTTGCCCACCACCAAATAACGACACGTGACAACCGAGGTTGGATGTGAAATGGCCACAGCAGCCGTTTATTTATTTACATTATTTTAAATGCAATTTAATCCGAAACATTCGGATAACTCCTTTAGAAATTCGACCAGAGAATAACAATCAACATTATTAATACTTAACAGAGCAGGGGAAGTCCTTGAAGCCATTTAAACCGGATTTCCTTTAAGTTAGCCATCTGCAAACCACCACCAACTCTATACCTCCAGCCGTAAACCAGCTCGGAGGCACCGCTCACCTCTGCAGATGGCTCCAACCACCAGAAGACCACTTCAAAGGGATAACACCCTATGAAGTCTTCAAATGATATAACTTTTTGGGGCACGCATACCCCCGATGCGACCCCCCCACCATTTTGTACTGACCAACCTCAAGGACTCCCCCCGCCACAGCAAAACAGGCCTTGACTACCTCACCCTGTGAGTCCCTCCATACCACCACTGCCCTCTCAATTTCTTCTGCTAAGGCCAGGCTCCACAGATCAATTCCAACCTCGGTCAAATGTACCCCATCACTCCGCCAATAATTTCCGACTCCAGACTCCAAATCCCTGTGTCGAACACAAATGCCCCCGTTCTTGGCAACAAAACGTGACACCGCCCGGTTCACCTTGATGCGGGCTTTATTAACCCTCTCCACTGATCTCGCCAAGCGCCAAAACTTCCTCGGAACTATGTCCGACCAAACAATCACTAAGGATGGATAAGACGCCCACAGACACAACAAATCGTGCTTTATATTCCGCACTAGCTCGCGAAAAGGGCGTACTCCCAGATCGTTCCCCCCAACATGTAACACCAAAACCTCCGGGACTCTATCTAGCTGAGAGTATGTTTGAAACTCGGTCAATACGCTTCTCCATAACATACCTCGAAATCCCAGCCAATGTAAAACCGCATCTTGCCGTGGAATGCGAAGCTGGCGGCCATCCGGGCGAACGTCCGCCCGCAGTGCCCCCCAGTGCACATAAGAATGTCCTAACAGCCAAACTAAACAGGGGCGAAGATCTGAAATGAAAGGACAAGCAAACGCAAATAAAGGCCATCAGAAACAATTTACAAACTCACAACAAATGAGGGCGCACGTAAGTCCTAAACCTATTAGACTCCCAGCGGCCAATGCGACGCACACCCTCGTCATCCAACCCCCAAAGCCCAGCTACTGTAGCCGCGCCGATCCTGAACGAGTGAGACGAGTAATACCCATACCCAACTCCAACCTCAGCCAAGCATTTTTTGAATACAGCATCAAATTGATACCTGGACAAAAACGAGCCATTCTCATGGCGGAGCAATGGCAACTCAGGCACTTCGCCCCGTGTCTTGAACGCAACCATACAAGCAACCGGACACATCGCCGACCCGGGGAGGGCAAACAACACTATCCGCTTACCCCGTCCTAATTGATCAGTCTTGGACCGCCGCAACAACAACTCGAGTCTATCCCCGTATAGACCCACATCCGCCTGTCGCAATCCCCCAGCCCTCGCCGTACTAGGAGAAACCAACTCCCCAATTCTGAGTGCTCCAAAAAAACGTGAGGGAGAAAGCTAACCGAAACAATTCTACCTCATAAGGCGAATTACAAACAGACCCCAGCGATGCGCCCAGCGAACCAAGGAGGGTAAATGACACAGGTCGCCTCTGATCTGCTTCAGCCCTGCCGGGTCGCAAACCTTTCAAAGCTTGCCTTACTAGAAAATGCTTGGACACATCCTGAAAACCCCGTAATTTAAATCCAAACGACAAACCAGCAACAAAACGATTCACCTTAGCCAGAGAAAACCCCGCCTCCCAAGCATCCCCCAACCAGTACAACAATGCCACCAACCTGTCTTGCTCCGTGCTGACGTTACCCAACACTCTTACCCACTCCTCCCACTGCTGCCAACAAGCCGAATAAGCGCTCCAAGTCTCACTAGCCAACGACCGTTCAATCAACCGTTCCACAGGACCGAAACCAGATCCCAGAGATGCTCCGGGCAAGCCAAGCCGAACAGCTCCGCTCCCGGTGCCAATTGACGAAAGCGATCCCACTGCGAGCGAGAAAGAGCATCAGCAATACAATTGGAAACCCCTGGTACATGCACCGCAACTACCCACGTGTTTAAAGACAAGCACACCAAAACTAGGTGACGCAACAACTGAACCACAGGCGGAGAAGATGCTGATAAGTTGTTAATTGCTAACACCACCCCCATGTTATCGCAGTGGAATCAAACCTTTTTATCCCTGAGCCTGTCCCCCCAAATTGTCACCGCAACCACGATGGGGAACAGCTCGAGCAGGGCCAGATTCCGCGTAAGGCCACTGATCACCCAGCTGTCCGGCCAGTTCCCCGCACACCATTGACCTCCTGCATACGCGCCAAAACCACCGGACCCCGCCGCGTCAGTAAACAACTCCAACTCGCTCATATCCTGCACCGGTGACATCCACAACGATCTACCATTATATTGCCCGAGGAACACATCCCAGACCTGCAGATCTGCCCTGTGTTCCAACCCAATCCTCACAAAATGATGGGATGCCCGGATACCCGCCGTCGCTGCCGCCAAATCGCCTACTAAATATTCTACCCATTGGCATAATCCGACAGGCAAAGTTAAACTTCCCCAGCAGCGACTGGAGATCGCGCAAAGTGATCTTCTTCAGTCGGCAGGCCCGCCTCACCTCATGCTGCAATGGCAGTAATTTATCCTCAGGCAGCCTGCACTCCATTGCAACCGAATCAATTGCGATCCCTAAAAAACAGATGGTAGAGACCGGGCCCTCAGTTTTACCAGGCGCCAAAGGAATTCCAAAATCCGTCGCAACCTTCTGCAAGGAATACAATAAGTTACCGCAAACAGGGGAACCGCTAGGGCCGACACACAAAAAATCATGAAGATAATGTATCAATGAGTCCACCCCTGCTACGCCCTTCGTCACCAATTCCACGAAGCTACTAAAAGCCTCAAAGTATGCGCAAGAAAGGGAACACCCCATTGGAAGACACCTATCGACATAAAACCCCCCGTTCCAGAAGCAACCCAACAGCCGTTGGCTCTCCGGATGTACCGGCAGCAAGCGAAAAGCCGCCTCAATGTCCGTCATCGCCAACAACGCCCCAGGTCCCGCCTCACGCACTAACGCCACCGCTTTATCAAATGACGTGTAAACAACCGAGCATAAATCATGATCTATCCCATCATTTACCGACGATCACCTGGGAAAAGACAAATGCTGAATCAAACGGAATTTATGGGGCTCCTGCTTTGGCACAATTAAGTGCAAATAAGCCGACTTAAGGTTGCGCCGTGTAACCGGAACCTCATACGGAGGAGGGGGAATAACAAAACCAAAACAAAAACCCCTCATAAATTAACTTGGCTGCAACCCAATTCGGATATTCATTTAGATACGGGGCCATCCTTTCCACCCTCACCGGTGACCGCCCCTTGACCAACGGAGGAGGACTGAGGGCCTGACCGCTTCCCTTTTCGCATACATTTTGCGGCCCCATGAGAGGAGCCGTTGCACTCCGAACAGACATGTTTAAATTTACATGTGGCCCCGAACTTACACTTGCCCTCATTGAATTGCCAGCAGAACCCAAGTTTTGACTCGGAACCCTGTCCGGACTGACTAGACTGACCTCCTTGGCCAACGCTCCCGGGAAAGGACTGCTTAACCGGGGCCGTAACCCGCAACCACAGCGCAATATCTTTTTGATCCCACCGAATCGCCGGCGGTCCGCCTTCCGCTGGCGAAATTGCTCATCATACCGCAACCACGACTGACCCCCGTACGCCCGATAGGCCTCCCCAATGGCATCGAAATAACAAAAGAATGCCGAGCAATTTTCCGGTGCCTTTTCCCCGATCACACTTGCCAAAATAGCAAAAGCTTGTGACTAATTAACGAACGTCTGCGGGATAAGCTTATACCGCTGGCGTTCCTCTTCCTCCTTTTTACTCTCATCCCGCTTGCCCTTATCCAAGTTGAACTTCGCAAGCGGCAGGAGAGAAAAAATGTCCACGTACTCATCCTTCCAAATCCGTTCCCTAACCTCCTGTTTAAGGTGAGCCCCTAAAGGGCCCTCAAAACAGATGTAAACCTCGCCCCGAGCACGATCATCAAGCCGAATTCTATCCCCATCCTTCTGCGCCTCAGTTTGGACAGACACTGCTACTGCTTCCTTGGACACCCCCGGAACATCACCAACCATGGACCGCGGCTGTACATCACGAGGACCTTCCCATACCACCACCGGGGACCCCGCCGGAACTACAGGCGCCGCTGCCCTATCTAAGCCTCCAACTAACTCGCGCAAACAACCCACCAAATCCGATAAGCCATCGCGCCCGACAACGCCACTATCGACAGCCGATACCTCCGCGCTCGCTGCCCCACCCCCAACACCCGACATGAAAATTGCTGGATACGGTAAAGTAGGAGTTACACACTCACCAGGCTGCCCAGGCGCTGTGTTCCCGCCAGCCGGAAAATTCTGACCGCGCTGCGACTCATCCAGCTCTCCATTTTCCAGATCCTCTCTCGCTGCTGACTGGTACTCACACCGACATCTCCGACATGCTGGCAGAGGGGCCGACAACCTGCCGCCCGACCGCAGGGACCCAGACCTCCGACCGGACCTGTTGCCTCATCGTCGTCGCTGATCTTGGCGTCCTCACCGATGATCTCGAGGAAGCCTGCCCCCTGGCCGGCACATCACCATGCGGGGCGGCCGTGGACTGCACCCGGAACACTGCGTCTGAAGGCGGGGGCGTGACAGGGAGCCCGGCCTGTGACTCCCTGTTAACCGCCGAGCCCCGTCGCGGCTGGGGATTCCTGCCAGGATGCAGGCCCTGGGAGGAGGAGCCGGTCCCAGCAACCTGGCCTGTAGCGTCCTTAGAAGGGCTCCCCCTGCGACATCTGGACTCAGACGCTCTGGTGGACGGGACCGCCGGGAGCGGCGGGGTGACCGAGCCGGAGCAACCGCCGCTCCCGACGACGCCCTCTGCTTTATCGGAGCAGGGGCAGCAAGAATCAACTCTCCCCCCGCTGCCATATCACCAGCGCCTGCGAGGGGGGCGGGGGAGGGGAGCGCATCTGTGCTAACTGCCGACACAGAGCGCCGGGCTCAGCGCGAAGACGGGCCCACCTGAGGGATCCGGGCCAGCGCCGCTACTGTCTCTTCCAGCCAGCCCGGATCGTGGTACGCAGCTGCTGCCTGCAGCTGCTCAAGCAACGTGACCGGAGACAAAATCGTAAGTAGGAGCAGTGAGAGCTAATTTCTACCTGTTGTTCCTCCCGCTGCTTCCGGCTCAATGCCGAAAACAGCGGGAGGAACAGATACCTCACCCCCGTCTTCTCCCCTCTCCATCTCTTCCCTTTTCCCTGCCTCCACTAACCCTTTCCCTTCCTATTGGCTAACCTTTCCCTCCTATGGCAGTCATGGAGGCTTTCCCTTAAGCCCTCCGTGCTGCCGTCCAGCCTCGTCTTTACTGTATGTCTACATAAATGTAATATACAATGAAAAGATAAGCTCACTTATATGGCCGTTACTGTATTGTCTCTTGCTACATGAGTCTGGCCACTGGACTATGACGAGATTTAGCGTCTCCTGGTTTCCATGAGAACGAGTGCCCTACTGTCTCTTTTTTCCCGGCATACATCAGCGCAGGTTCAGCATGGCCAGCTCTGATCGTTGAAAAAGCCTAGTTTTCTGTCCACCTCATTGTCTATTTATTTATACATTTTTATCTATTTAAAGAGGCTCTGTCACCACATTATAAGTGCCCAATCTCCTACATAATCTGATTGACGCTGTAATGTAGAGAAGTGTTTTTTATTTTTAAAAACTATAATTTTTTTTAGCAAGTTATGAGCAATTTTAGATTTATGCTAATTCATTTCTTAATGCCCAACTGGGCATTTTTTAATTTTTGACCAAGTGGGCGTTGTAAAGAGGAGTGTATGACGCTGACCAATCAGCGTCATACACTTCTCTCCATTCATGTCCACTGGCGTAGCTATAGGTCGCAATTGCGACCAGGCCCCGAAGCCAGGGGGCCCGCAGCCCCCCGCACCACATCAATAAAAAGTTACTATAGTAACTCGGGCCGCGGGCCCCTGTTACTATAGTAACTGACAGTACTTACATTCCTGGTTCCGGAGCACAGCAGAGGTCCTGACATCACAGCGCTGTGCGCAGCGCATGACCTCACAACGCTATGCGCGGCGCACAACATCGTGATCCCGGATAGAGTCAGGACAGGACTTCCGCCGTGGCTGAAGTGGAGGGTAAGATTAATATCCCTGTCTGCTGATGCTGATTGGCGGAGTCCAACTCCCGGGAGCCGGCCAATCAGCTATTTTGAAGGGGCCGCAGCACTCGTACGATTGTGCTGTCACATACACCCACATTAACTTTACTGAAGTGTCTTGAGAGTAATAGACATCACCTCCAGCCAGGACGCGATGTCTATTCACACTCCCGATACTTCGGTAAAGTTTGTGTGGGACTTAATCGCTACACACGCTCAGCAGCTGTGTACGTACCCATCCAAAGTTCAAGGCTATCCCCAGCACCAGCGCTTTAGAGAATGGAACACATGGCAGGGGCACAGCTGTATACTTCCCTGAAGAACAAAGGAATGCGGTGCCCGGCCGTGGCGCTCCTCGCTGCCCGCCTCCCATTCACGTGTTCAGCCCCCAATCACAACATGTGGCCGCTGCTCTCATTTATCGTGTACTGCATGTACCCCGATCGCGGCTATTGTGTGGACAATCACGGAGGATGGAGGGAACACTCATCAGTTGTGTGTGTGACTAGTGAGAGGAGGCTAGCACAGTCACATTGACCGAGCGACGCACAGGACCGTCACATGTAGCGCTAGGACAAATATAGACGCGCTTTATTTTTATACAACGTGATGGTCCCTCAGGAGCCATTGTCTGCTGTACACTCCCGACACTTCGGTAAAGGTTGTGTGGAACTTAGGCCTTATGCACACGACCGTAGCCATGTGCACGGCCGTGATTTTCGGGTCGGCCGGCTGCGGACTGTCAGCCGCAAGCCGTCCGCAAATCACGGGACATGCACATGGCCGCGGCCATTATTTTCAATGAGCCTGGACCGCAGAACACGGCAGTAATAAGACAGGTCCGTTCTTTCTGCGGTGCGGGCAGAAAACATTTATCTACTCAAAAACACTTATCTACACTACAGCGTCGATCACATTATGTAGGAGATTGTCACCAGATTATAAGTGCCATGAGCCTCTTTAATGATTTAATCCTCAGTAATAATTCATATTACATATATATTTTTCATACATTTTACATATGTCGAAATATAGGTCATTCACAACTGAGTACTACTATTTCTTTCAGCTACATGAACCCAAGAAATGCTAATGTGGGTGTTACTGGTGTTTTTTTTACTTGTTTGTGTTATTGGCCTGAGGAAGATGCTGGGTCAGCATCGAAATGCCGAGCCATAGGGCCTGTTCACATCAGCGTTGGGCTTCCGTTCGACCTATGTTGGAGGAACCCATGAACGGAAAGCCAAACGGAAACCATAGCTTCTGTTTGTATTACCATTGATTTCAATGGTAATGCTTCCATTGAATTGGTTTCCGTCTGTTTCCGTTCCGTAAAGTTACCATTTTTTTTCACAGAAACAATAGCGTAGTAGACTATTGTTTTCACACAAAAAAACGTAATCAATGGTAATGCAAACGGATGCTATGGTTGCCATTTGGCTTTTCGTTCATGGGCTCCTCCTACATAGGTTGAACGGAAGCCCAATGCTAATGTGAACTCAGCCTAAGCTTGTTGCAAAACATTGTCACTACCAGTGCCTAATTTATGGTCAGCAGCGCTATGATAGAGGTTGCAATTTTTGTCATTTCTTTATCTGGTTTACTAGCGGTGGTGCACTGTCCCGACTAGTCGGAATCCAGCTGCAGCTGACACATATCTTGGTTTGCTTACACCGGGGATGTGCCTCCCGCTTGCACAACCTGCTCAGGTGAGCACAATTTCAACTGTATTCTTCACCACTCTGCATCTGGGTGACCTGCACTATGTGATATATGTTTTCATTATTAAGAATTTTTCGGACTATAAGATCCACTCAGGTTTTAGGCAACAGAAAATAGGAAAAAAATTCATATTTTACTTCTTTCACAAAGAAAAAACTATTGGTTAAAAAAAAATTATTTGTTCAGTTTCACCACATTCTGAGAGCCAAAAGGTATATTTTTTTAATTGTTTGAGCGGTATGAGGGCTTATTTTTTGCGGGATGATCTGTAGTTTTTATTAGCACCATTTTTTCGGTACATACGATTTTTTTAGCACTTTTTATTTCATTCTATTTAGCGCTATGCTGACCAAAAGACAACGATTCTGGGGTTTTAAATTAATTTTTTTACACCGTTCACTATGTGAGTCAAATAATGCTATATTGTAATAGTTTCGGACTTTTACGGATGCAGCGATACCAATGTTTTTATTTTCACATTGTGCTTAGGGAAAAATGGGAAAAGGTTTTGTTTTTTAACTTTGAAAAAATTTTTACACTCCAGAAAACGTATCTAACTTTATTTTTATACATTTTATTAGTTCCCCTAGGGGACGTCAACCAGCGATCATTAGATCGCTGGTACAATACACTGCAATACATGGATGAGTTATGGAAACAGCGTAACTCGCTGAGCTACGCTGTTTCTGTAACTTCCATAGTACTGAATGGCAGTTACAGAAGCAGCGTAGCATGCTACACTGTTTCCATAACTATTATTCAGTTCTATGGGAGTTACGGAAACTGTGTAGCTCATCGAGTAACTCTATTTCCGTAACTCAACCATGTAACTAGGAAGTGGCCAGAAGACGGCGAAGCCGGGTAAGAAAGAACGGGTTTTAGGGAGCCCCGTTCTAGAGATAGATGCAGGTCCCAGAGGTGGGACCCGCATCTATTTAACATATCCTGTGGATGTCATAAATGTCCTTCATGGGAAAACAACTATAAACGCTGCGGTCGCTATTGACCGCAGCATTTAACTATTTAAACGGCCAAGAACAGCGCCATCGCTGTTCCTGGCCGTTAGAGCAGCGTGTCAGAAGCGGACACTGCAGTGTATGGAGCGGGCTCGCGCCCTCCTCGCTCCATCATGTGCCGGCACATCACGGGTCGGGAAGGGGTTAAGTAAGGCGAGGTCAGGGGGCCCGGTACTGCCGACCATAAGACACAGACTTTTTAGCAAAATTTATTTTGACTAAAAATGGTGTCTTATAGTCTGAAAAATACAGTATTTATTACACAGTCGTATCTTTAAGGCTCTGTTCACATCTGCGTTGGGGTCCCATTCTGACGTTCCCTCAGAGGTTTCCATCAGAATGGGACCATGAGCAGACACAAACGGACACCAACGGAAACCAGAGGTCAATGAAATCAATGGTGATGGAGCCGGTGCCCGTGGTTTCAGTTTGTCTCTTTTATCGGATCTGTCGTTTTGCCGGAAGCACAGACATGACTGTGTATAGTAAATAATGCCTCCTCCGCTTCTGCAATGACACAGTGCAGTGCCGCAATCAGAAATTTCTGGGCCCCAAACCGTCAAGGAGTCCGACAGGAGCAGGAGGAAAACAGGTAGGCAGGGGTTCTGTGGAGGGGCAGCAGGAAGACAGATGGGCAGGAGCTCTTTGGGGGGCCAAGGAGGAGATAGTAGGTGTGCGGAGGGGGGACAATATTGGAAAAAAAAAAAGCATTTAACTGAGCCTGCTGCTTTTACATAGCAGAGTCACTAACCAAGTTGCAGTGCTGAGTGCTGCTTCTGGCACCTGCAGGGTCTAGAAACTTCCACCGCCATGGCCATGAAGCCGGAAAACAGCAATGTGAATGAAGCCTTAGGCCAGGTTTACACGAGAATGTTCGGTCCGTAAAATACCGTTCGTATGTCAGCCGCATTTCCCGGACCGAACGCACTGCAGGGAGCCGGGCTCCTAGCATCATAGTTATCTATGACGGTAGGAGTGTCTGCCTCGCTGCGGGAAAACTGTCCCGTACTGTAAACATGTTTTCAGTACGGGACAGTTTTCCGCTGCGAGGTAGGGACACCTAGCGTCCTAGATAACTATAATGCTAGGAGCCCGGCTCCCAGCAGTGCGTTCGGTCCGGGAAATGCGGCCGACATACGGTCCATATTTTATGGACCGAACGTGCTCGTGTGAACCCGGCCTTAGAAGGTCATTTACACCTTTGCAAGCTATTGTATTGTAACCACGTGAAGATTTATTTTGCAGTCATACTCTATAGCAAAATTGTAGATGCATTGTGGCAATAAAGAAAGGTTGGTTGCAGGGGCGTAACTAGGAAAGACTGGGCCCCCCCCCCTTCCCCTGGGTGTCACAGAACCCCCCCCCCTTGTAGATCGTGCCTTTTTTACAGCCCCCCCTGTAGATAACGCCATACAGCCCCCTTTGTAGATATCTACAGGGGGGACTGTGTGGCGTTATCTACAGGGGGGACTGTGTGGCGTTATCTACAGGGGGGACTGTGTGGCGTTATCTACAGGGGGGACTGCGTGGCGTTATCTACAGGGGGGACTGCGTGGCGTTATCTACAGGGGGGACTGCGTGGCGTTATCTACAGGGGGGACTGTGTGGCGTTATCTACAGGGGGGACTGTTTGGCGTTATCTACAGGGGGGACTGTTTGGCGTTATCTACAGAGGGGGACTGTTTGGCGTTATCTGCAGAGGGGGTTGTATGGTGCTAACGCCATACAGCCCCCACTGTAGAGAACGCCATACAGCCCCCACTGTAGGGAACGCCATACAGCCCCCCCTGTAGGGAAGGCCATACAGCCCCCCCTGTAGGGAAGGCCATACAGCCCCCCCTGTAGGGAACGCCATACAGCCCCCCCTGCAGGGAACACCATACAGCCCCCCCTGTAGGGAACGCCATACAGCCCCCCCTGCAGGGAACGCCATACAGCCCCCCCTGCAGGGAATGCCATACAGCCCCCCCCCCTTTGCAGGGAAGGCCATAAAGCCCCCCCCTGCAGGGGACGCCATACAGTCCCCCCCCTATAGGGAACGCCATACAGCCCCCCCCCTGTAGGGAACGCCATACAGCCCCACCCCCTGTAGGGAACGCCATACAGCCCCACCCCCTGTAGGGAACGCCATACAGCGTCCCTAACCCCCCTACAGTGTGTCCTACAAATAACATGCATCCCATATCCACAGGATATTGGATACATGTGCGATCGCTGACTTCCGGGGTCTGTGTCGGCAGCTCAATAATAATGAAAGGAGCGCTGGTCACGCATGCGCACAAGCACGACCGGCGCTTCATTCATTTCTACGGAGAAGCCGACACAGACCCCGGAAGTCCGAGGTTTGTGATGGAGAACTTCAGGGGACTTTCCCCTGTGGATAGGGGATACATGTATTTTGTTTAATGGCAGAGCGGGGAGATACCTCCCTGCTCTGCCGTAGTGTTCAGTGGCAACCCGCTGTAGCAGCCATAGCGGCTGCTAGCGGAGCCTGCGGCCATGGTGGAGGCCCGTTCCGGCGGGCGACACGGGCCTCCTTATGCCGCGGGCCCCGTAGCAGCTGTTACGGCTGCTACGGCGGTAGTTACGCCACTGGTTGGTTGTGACGATGGACCTAGCCTCTAAAGGCGTCAGAGTAATAATGTAAGGCTTCGCTCACATCTGCGACGGGACCACGTTCATGGGTTCCATCGGAGCTTTGCATCAAGGGAACCCACTAACGGAATCCAAACTGAAATAAATGGAAACCATAGGTTTCCGTTTGCATCACCATTGATTTAAATAGTGACTGATCCATTGCAAATGGTTTCCGTTTGGCACCGTTGTGTAAGGGTTCCGTCGTTTTGATGGAATGAATAGCGCAGTCGATTACAGTATTGATTCAGTTAAAACGACAGAACCCTTAGACCCCATGGACACGACCGTGCCCGTAATTATGTCCTGTAAATACGGGCATGGCCTGCCGCAGAAAGCCAGACGTTTTTGCAGGCCGTGCTCCAATTATAAAGTATGGGAGCATGGTCCCTAAAATAAAAAATAGGACATGTCCTATTTTTTTCTGCAAGTTTCTTCGGCACGGACACCTTGCTGTAAATATATTGGAAGGTGTCCATCGGCTATAGAAACTAATGGGCCCGTAATTACGGGTGATTTTTACCATTACACAATGGTGACAAACGTAAACCACTTGCACCAGATCCTTCACCATGGAAGTCAATGGTGATGCAAACAGAAACCTATGGTTTCCGTTTATGGGTTCCCCTGACGCAAAGGTCTGACGGAACCCATGAACGGAGTCCCAACGCAGATGTGAATGAAGCCGGAGCTCTGTAAATGTATTGTGTAAAAAGAGTTTTGTTTCCAGCTGAATTTTCTCACGCATCAGTGGAATGTAGATAAATATCCTAATCTCGGAGACTTCCTGCCTGTGAATGAAGGTTACATGGTGCAGAGAAATCATTTCTTAAGACAAATGCCTTCTGGAGAAGATCTTCATCCAAGTACTCACACAGGAAAGAAAAGAACTGGAGACATACTCCTTGTAAACACAGAGATCAGAAATCACGCACCATGTCAGACCATCAATGGTTTTATTTAAACAGGTTTGTTGAAAGTGCTTGTACACATACAGTACATGTTACATGTGATAGCAGCAGCACAGCAGACTTTTCATTTATTCACACTGGCTGGTCCCAGGAGTAGATGACTGGATATAGGTTATACAATTAACCCTTTTCAGGTCATTTAAAAACAAAAAATGGTGATAGATTTGGCACAAAATTTCAATTGCCAATTATCTGCTTGTAATAGCAACCCCTGGTGTTCAAATGTATATGTCTCTGCACGTAATTTTAGTAAAAGGTCTGTTAGGCTTCGTTCACATCTGTGCCATGGTTTCGTTCCGCTGGAACGGAGCCCTGACTGACAAATGGAAACCGTAGGTTTCCGTTTTCATCACCATTAAATTCGATGGTGACTGATCCGGTGCTAATGGATTCCATTTGTCTCAGTTTTGCAAGGGTTCCGTCGTTTTGATGGAATCAATAGCGTCGTCGACTCAATGGTAATGGAAACAGAAACCTATAGTTTCCGTTTGTGTCCGTCAGGGCTCCGTTACGACGGAACGGAGCCCTAGCGCAGATGTGAACGAAGCCTTAGGCATAGGTCTAGCCTTAAAGACATGCCGATTTCTTTAACTGTATTGTAATGTGCATGCACATTTGACATTCTCTAGAATAATGTGCAGAGACCTATACATTTGAACACCAGAGGGTGCTATTACAAGCAGATGATTACCATATTTCTGTGAGGAAACCATTTTTTATTTTTATAACAATACTTTACAAAGTTAAAATGTACACTACCGTTCAAAAGTTTGGGGTCACCCAGACAATTTTGTGTTTTCCATGAAAACTCACACTTATATTTATCAAATGAGTTGCAAAATGACTAGAAAATATAGTCAAGACATTGACATGACAAGGTTAGAAATAATGATTTTTATTTGAAATAATAATTTTCTCCTTCAAACTTTGCTTTCGTCAAAGAATGCTCCATTTGCAGCAATTACAGCATTGCAGACCTTTGGCATTCTAGCTGTTAATTTGCTGAGGTAATTTCACCCCATGCTTCCAGAAGGCCCTCCCACAAGTTGGATTGGCTTGATGGACACTTCTTGCGTACCATACGGTCAAGCTGCTCCCACAACAGCTCTATGGGGTTGAGATCTGGTGACTGCGCTGGCCACTCCATTACCGATAGAATACCAGCTGCCTGCTTCTTCCCTAAATAGTTCTTGCATAATTTGGAGGTGTGCTTTGAGTCATTGTCCTGTTGTTGGATGAAATTGGCTCCAATCAAGCGCTGTCCACAGGGTATGGCATGGCGTTGCAAAATGGAGTGATAGCCTTCCTTATTCAAAATCCCTTTTACCTTGTACAAATCTCCCACTTTACCAGCACCAAAGCAACCCCAGACCATCACATTACCTCCACCATGCTTGACAGATGGCGGCAGGCACTCTTCCAGCATCTTTTCAGTTGTTCTGAGTCTCACAAATGTTCTTCTGTGTGATCCAAACACCTTAAACTTCGATTCGTCTGTCCACAACACTTTTTTTTCCAATCTTCCTCTGTCCAATGTCTGTGTGCTTTTGCCCATATTAATATTTTCCTTTTATTAGCCAGTCTCAGATATGGCTTTTTCTTTGCCACTCTGCCCTGAAGGCCAGCATCACGGAGTCGCCTCTTCACTGTAGACGTTGACACTGGCGTTTTTCGGGTACTATTTAATGAAGCTGCCAGTTGAGGACCTGTGAGGCGTCTATTTCTCAAACTAGAGACTCTAATGTACTTGTCTTGTTGCTCAGTTGTGCAGCGGGGCCTCCCACTTCTCTTTCTACTCTGGTTAGAGCCTGTGTGTGCTGTCCTCTGAAGGGAGTAGTACACAACGTTGTAGGAAATCTTCAGTTTCTTGGCAATTTCGCGCATGGAATAGCCTTAATTTCTAAGAACAAGAATAGACTGTCGAGTTTCACATGAAAGCTCTCTTTTTAGCCATTTTGAGAGTTTAATCGAACCCACAAACGTAATGCTCCAGATTCTCAACTAGCTCAAAGGAAGGTCAGTTTTATAGGTCCTCTAAACAGCAAAACTGTTTACAGCGGTGCTAACATAATTGCACAAGGGTTTTCAAGTGTTTTCTAATCATCCATTAGCCTTCTAACACAGTTAGCAAACACAATGTACCATTAGAACACTGGAGTGATGGTTGCTGGAAATGGGCCTCTATACACCTATGTAGATATTGCATTAAAAACCAGACGTTTGCAGCTAGAATAGTCATTTAGCACATTAACAATGTATAGAGTGTATTTCTGATTAATTTAATATTATCTTCATCGAAGGGCATTCTCATTTATTAGAAGGGAGATCCCCCTTTGAAACCCCCATCAATTATGCAGAGAACAGCTATATAGAGTTTTGCTCTGGAGGACCCAGAACATTTTATAGACAGACCATTTATTTAAATTGGAACTGTATAATGCTTAATTTCTCATGTAGTCGCGCTGCAGGGAAATGGAATACTTACTGACCAGAGTCAGCCTTTTCCATACAAAACTTAAACAGGGCTGAATATTGTTTTTTGCAGGTAGGGCAGGTATTGGAGACACATACAAACTAGGGCTGGGCGATTTTGCAAAAAAATAAAAATCTAGATCTTTTTCAACCCTATGGCCAATTTTTGACTTACCGTAATTAAGGAATGACTTTAAGGCCGATAACTGCAAGGGGAAATTCTATCATACTATTCTATATACTGTCCTGGATAGTCACAATACAGACCGAATTATACTTAAATCACCAAAGCACCCTATACTTCATGCACATAGGCAACTGTATGACCCTACATAAGTAATAAACAAGCTCCCCCTGCAGCCATGGTCCCCAAGATTCCCGCTCAGTGATCTAATTTCAAAATACACTGTATTACAAAGTAAGAGCTAATTTAGCACCTTGCTAGATGAGGTATATTCAAAATTATAGTACCTTGTATGTCTGTCATTGTTGTCATGTGCTTTCTGATGAATGAGCACGGATTTAAATGATCTTTTAGGCCGGGCTCACAAGCAGCATAAATGCTGCGGATTTTCCGCAACGGATTTCATTGTGGAAAATCCGCTGTGTATTACAGGAGCAGAAAAGTGGATGCGATTTGAACAAATCTCATCCACACGCTACATAAGGAACCCGCTGAAAAATAGTTTATAAATTGTCCTGCGGTGCAGCTTTTTATTCCGCAGGATGTCAACTTATGTAGCGGAATCGCTGCTTTTCTGTTGCAGATTTTCCCCATTGAATTCAATGGGGAGGTAAAACCAGCAATAAATAGCAGATGTTACGGAAAAGCTGAGAATTTTGCAACTCAGAAAAAAAAAATCTCATAAACACCCAGAACTCACTGCTCCTGCATCCAGTCCGGCCTCCAGGGATGAGGTTTCATCCCATGTGACTGCTGCAGCCAATCACATGCTGCAGCGATCGCAAGGGATAAAACGTCATCCCAGGAGGCCGGGCTGCAGAACGTCAGAGGTATGCATCGCTATAGTTACAGGTGGGGTAAGTATGAAAGTTTTTTGTTTTTTTTCTAGCACTGACTTCCGCAGCAGAAGTTCCGGCCGAGAAACTGCACCACAATGTAGTGGTTTTTCGTACTGTATGTGCTGTGGGTTCTAGGTTGGATACGCTGCGTAGTTGAACCGGGCCTGAAAGGGAATTCCTCATGAATCACAATTTAAAGGGAACCTGTCAGCAGTTTTGAGAAGGGTTATGTGTAATTTTAAAAAAAAAATGTAACCAGGGGCTACCATATTGGAAGTGGACACAACTTTACAGTTCTTGACCTCAACAAAGCTGAAAGAACTACAATGCCTCCTTTTGTCGGAGAATGATCCTTCGCTCAAGTACAGGGAATGCATACAGCTGCTCAGTAAGACCAGGACTCCGCAATGACACCTATGAGTGATGGTAAAAATCGGAGGATTACCACAACCTCAATGTTTACCTATAGTGGAACATTGATGTGCGGTGGTCACTGTAATCCTGCAATTTTATCACCACTTAGGGGCAATGCTGTGTCGCCCTATCCCTAAACAAGAAAGGCGAGGCTAATATAATATATTATACACACACAGAGAATTTAAACATACAATAGCCAGTCCCTCAGTTATATTATATCTGTATATTGTATAAGTGCACTAAAATACTGTAGCAGTAGTGTGAACAGAGTCTGAGGTGTATGCACGCATAACTGCCCTCTTTTTTCCATTAATTGTGTATCCTTGCATATCTAGTCTTTAGAAGTACAACACCCATCATTACAACTCCATACTCTAATAATTTCTAGTCTAGTCAGTGTGAGAACTAGATTTCACAATGTATTCCTTTATAAAAAAAAACTAAAAAAGTTCTTATTCGAAAAAGAAAAATACATAGTTTACCGATGACCGATTCCCTTTCAACAAACAGATTTTTTTTTAGGCAATTTCTTACGGTCTAGTCCTGCCTTAATTCACAGAATACTACATTTTATACAAACAAATGGACCACATTAGACTATATTTTATATAAGGACGTGATTTTGTGTAGTATTCTGGACTGGTTAAAGAAGAAAATACATTGAAAAACACAATATAAAATACTGTGGCTCTACTGCATTGTACGATACATTTTATATAATATAAAGATTTTTTACAAAACACAGATTTACTCCCACTAACCCTGTGGTAATAATGTTATAAAAATAAGAAAAAAACATTATTAATGTCACGAATATGAAGATATATTTAATGGATGTATTCACCACATACAAAACAGACAATTGAGTGTTAAAAAGTGTCCACGGACTGCAATTAGTTACCCTATTATTAAGACTGCAAAAATATGGTTAACAGAGGTATTTTGGGTAATTCCCTTTTGTTAAAAAGATTTTTTTATTTTCCTGAAGAATTAGATAAATTACTAGATAACAGATGGAGGCATTTCTCCCAATAGCACCATAAACCCATGCGATAGCACCATAGATTTATGGGATGGAGGCATTTCTCCCAATAGTACCATAAGCGAATACAAAGGGACAAGTGTTTTAACATTGCCCTATAATTGTGAACGTTGAAATTGTCACCAAGTCAAAAGGATTTACTACCTAAAAAATGGAGGCATTCCTCCCATTATTACTAATATAGTGAACAATCACAAATGTTGTCCTATAATTGTTAAACGTGAAACTCCTCAGGATAAATCAATTACTGACTAGGGAATGGAGGCATTCCTGCCGTTCATACAGACAATTGTCCGTTTTGTATGTGGTGAATACAGCAATGAAATATATCATAATATTAGTGACCTTAATAAAGCTTTTTCTTACTTTTAGAAAATTATTACCACACAGTTAGTGGGAATACATTTTTGGCTTGTATGTCTACACAATCCTGTGGTCTAATAAATGTATGAATAGTCGCTCCCTCTGTGAGTTATAAAAGACCTATCCTGACGAAAAGAAACATTTTTTTACAGAACAGCTGCAGCTCTATGCACATTCTGGTAGTAGATCTCAGAGAGTTCATTTAGAGGTGGCAGGGCCCGTGCAATCATCTGCCCATGAAAACCAGTGCCGTCTGTGGGGGTCCCAGTTGCTGAGCCTCAATTTATGTGTTTCTTATACCTTATCTAGTTATCATAAGTCATTTGTTGGGAAAGCCCTTTTAAGAATTATCCGTTATTGGACTATCCTTAGGGAAGGCCATCAATGTGCGGGAAGCAGTGTCTGACCCCCACCAATCAGAAAAATGAAGGCCGGTACTTCAGCTTAGCCCCATTCAAGTGAAAAGTGCTGAGCTACAGTACCAGGCGCAGCCACGTGTATGGGGATGCCACGATGTCTCAAACAGTAAAGGTAACGCAAATGTTTCTTTGTTCTGCCGATCGGTGGGGTCCTGGTGGTCCGATGCAAATGATAGGCCATCTATGGATTTTCCTGGAAAATCTCTAATACCTAATAAAGCTTTAAAACAGGAGAACTACATTTCGTTACGAACAATGTTCTCTCAACAGTAAAGAGTGCACTTCCCACGACCAATAACGGCTCCGGAGAAAACAATCTCCAGACCTCTTAGATAAATGGTCGACATCTTTACATCAGTTCTATAAGAGTCTTTTGCTCCAGCGTGCACAGGAGAAAAGTTATTCCCCTTGACAGGTTCTCATAACAATAATTGTAATAGTTTTGTAGCCACATAGTAATATTAAAGTAAAATCTATTTTAAACACATTTTTAAGTAAAATGGCGTGGGGTCAAGTGGGCGTACTCCGAACTAGGACACCACTAAACAAAATAGCGTCTCTCTAACTCAAACACATACACACTCGGGACAGAACACGAGCAGACATTTTGTCAGAAACCTGTAAAGCGTCACAAACATAATATACTTTATAACTTTATGTCCTGCAATTGTCGTGTATATGTGGTCTGTGCGCAACAAATCTCACAAAGCCACTTTAAAAGGTCATCTCTGCTGAACTAGCATTTGTCACAGTACATCCAGTTAATCGGCTAGCTTTTGTATCTGCTGTGCAATTTTTTTTGCAGCTAAACTATAACCTGTAGCTTTCTTTTTTTTAATCTCTTTTATAAGTTTAGTCAGATCAGACTGCATTTTTACAAGACCACGGAGTGGCCAAAAACAGTCTGCAAATAAATGGTGTAATGATTGTCATTGTGCACTCCAGCTCCCTCTGCTGGTAATCTGATGAAGTGTTTTGAATGCTCCTACAGCCAGGTCTTGGACTTGCGTAAAAGATAAGGTGCTTTTGTCGTGGTCCATGTTTTGAATTTCTTTTCCAGTGTAAAAATAAATTCTTTACCACTTTGCTGCTAGCACAGTCAGCATCCAGTTTACTGTACTTCCCAGCAGTGAAATGGTTAATAACTTCTGTAAACAATTACATTTTAACCCAGTTGAAAGGCTGGGAAGTCAGTGAAGAGATTCAATCTGGGTAGTTCAAGTAGATCAGTTGTTTTACCACAACCAAGATCTCTTATAATGGATACGTGCAGCAGGTATTGTCTGAAAGTGGGGTGCATCCCTTTGTGGTGCAATGTCATATTTTTTATATTCTATATTTTTTACTTTTCTGGGATCAAATAGGCAAGATGTTATGGATCCATGAACGGGTTTCCAAGAAAGCATCTAGCACTTAGGTTTTCCCCAGGATTAGCAGGTAGAGCTCCTCTTGTTATACTGCTTGATTAGAGGAACCAAGCATTCTGGAAGGCCAGCCTGGAGAAGGAAAAAGTGGTCCAGAAGCTCCCGGGCTGTGGCTCTTTCTACTGCTTCTCGTGTCAACATTCGGTCCAAAAAATCTCTCAGAATTGGAGATGCCTGGGAAAGAGAGAAAATTTTTAGATTATCTGCAGTAACAGCAGAGTTCCTATTTTTATTTTTTTACTAAGAAACATTTGCTTATTTTTTCTAAATAATGTATGCAGAGGCGTAGCTAGGTTCTGCAGCACCCGGGGCAAAGATTCAGATTGCCCCCCAACCTCTTTCCAACATCTCCATTCCCCTCGCCAGGTTTGCTCTCTCTCCCAATCAATGAGGTGTCATTTTTTTTCCATATTTTTTTTATGTAACTCGAGCATAAAACCATTTCTACATTTTACAAGCGATATAGTTCTATAAAAGGAGTTACCATAACAATAAATTTAAAAGAAAATTAAATGAAGTCAGTGCGCCTGACTAAAACATAATGTTTAACCTCTTCAGGACTGACTGTTTTGGCCTTCAGGACGAAGTAGATTTTTCAAATCTGCCATATGTCACTTTATGTGGTAATAACTCTGGAATGCTTTTACCTATCCAAGTGGTTCGGAGGTTGTTTTCTCATGACATATTGTACTTTAGTGGTTCTCCCGGGTATGGCGATGCCATATCTGTGGACATAAACTGCTGTTTGGGCATGTGTGGTGTTATAGGTAATATCATCAAAAGTAGGTTATTAGGAGGTCAGTTCATAACTCCTTCTGACACAGAAGATACATCTGATTTACATAAGAAATGCAGATCTTTGGTCATCAAAGGACGTCCACTGTCTGACAAATGTTTAATTGGCCCTTTCCTCACCAAGGTGCGAGATGTGCTGATTAAGGATTTTTTACCAGGGCTTGTATCTAGCCTTAGATAGGATTCTCACCTAGGGCTGGAGGTAATTGCCCAAACATCCTGACCAAACATCTAAAGCTATGCAAATGGTTGCCTTTGGTGTGTCTGTCTGGGGACCAGGAGAAACTTGGGAGAATGGCATGGTGTTCAATGAAAATATGATACATCAAGGCAAACCCCATCATAATTGATATCTGTAGTGACCCACATAGCTAGTTATGATCAGGGAAAATAGCCCTCACATATATGTCAAATTCAGATCCCTACACTCAGAGGAACTACCTGGGATTGGCTATTGGCTAAAAACATGGGCCTATTATAGTGGTGTTTGATATTTCCTGGTTGGTAAATGTCTGCACAGGTGAATGCAGGTAATATTATATTTCTAGGGGATTCCTGCAAGGACACATGACCACTTTTATGTTTCTCTATAGAAATACAACTGTGTAATGGGAGGAGTACGCTTCATTATCATATGAACAGCCTCCTCACAGTGACATCACCAGCCAGTGAACTGGAGGGAAAAACTGAGTTAAAATGCCAGGAGAAGAGCGGGTCAGTGTCAGTCGTTGGGGATCCATATCTCGGTTGGAGTGACTGCCCATATTTTCAGCTGTCCCCACAGCCAGGATATCGCCGCTGTACATCAGTAAGGTTTTGTTCTGTTTCTTTTATCCCTTTTATTTTCATAAACTGTTTGATTGCATTGTAACTGTATGTATATTTTTCATCTTTTAATCTGACAACTATTTTTTGTATTGCACTGCACTATTGTGTATTAAATTTGAAATATTTATAAGTCTCTTCCTTGTAGTCTTACAGAACTCAATCTTCCGAAGGTGAGGAACTTTACCTGTATTTTGTGTTCCATTTAGATATTCTGTGTTATAGGAACTGGTGTTAAGGGAACATAGAGACGTAGGCCCCTATTGCCTAGATAAGTATAGGTGGTGTAGCACACTGTGGTATAAATTATTGGGGTGTTGGAAACCTATGTGAGTAATTTGGCATAATCCTGTCATCTAGAGTAGGTGGGCATGGATTTATGTGGTAAATTAATAAGCTCAGTAGTGTAGTTCACCCCTGCGACGTGACCGGAGATCGGTGATCGTCACAGCATGCTGTAGGGCTCAGAAAGTTGTGAGTGGCATTTGGCTTTTGGAGCCCAGATTTATCTAGGTAGTAGTTCTGTTTGGTGTTTAGCTGGTATTTCAGTTTATAATGTGGGGGCATATGTTCTCCGCACAGATTACATCAGGGCATACTAAGATGGTATAATAATGGGGTAAATAAATAATAATCCACAGATATGTGGCCAGTGTCGCACTGATAAATGGTGCCCAATCTTATCCGCTTTTGGAACACTGCACATTTTGCATATTCTGAGAGCCAGAACTTCTTTATTTTTTCTTCACCGGAGCTGTGTGAGGGCTTATTTGTTGTGGGACCATCTGTAGTTCTCATTGGTACCATTTTGGGGGTACATTCGATTTTTTTGGATCACTTTTTATAAAAAATTTTGGCAAGCAAGGTGACCAAAAACCATCAATTCTGACAATGTTTTTTATTCCTTTTTTTTTTTTACGGCGTTCTCCATGGGCTATAAATTACCACTTTACTTTATTCTGCGGGTCGGCACTACTACGGCGATACCATATGTATATAGTTTTTTTTATGTTTTGCAGCATTTGCACAATAAAAATCACTTCTTTTTTGTGTCACCATATTCTTAGAGCCATAACTTTTTTATTTTTCAGTCAAAAAAGCTGTGCTTGTTTTTTTGCGGGACAGGTTGTAGTTTTTATTGGTACTATTTTGGCGTACATGCGACTTTTTTATCACTCTTTATTGTATATTTTGCAAGGGGTGGTAACCAAAAAAATAGTGATTCGAGCATTGTTACTTTACTTATTTTTTTGCGGTGTTCATCGTGCGGGAAAAATAGTATTATAGTTTTATAGTTGGGGTCGTTATGAACGTGGTGATACCAAATATATGTACTTTTTTTTTTTTTTTTAACGTGTTCATTTTTTTCCGATAATAATAGACTTATTATAGGAAGAAAAGCATTTTTGTTTATGTAACTTATAACTTTTATTTTTACACTTTAAAACATTTTTATTATCTTTTTTTTTTACTTGTCCCACTATGGGACATTTATACTTGCAGCTCGCTGCTAGAACACCTACGTAGTGTAATGTGTTCTGTCATTGTGACGTGACAGTCAGTCACGCCGTCTTGATGATCAGGTACGGGACAGACGGGGGGGGGGGGGGTCTAATAGAGGGTGCCCTTATTTTGACCATTTCTCTCAGAATATATTGTGCGATAGAAGAGAGAAGTAACCGCCGCTGTTTTTATAGCGATCGCCGTTATTCGGTGAATAACGGCGGTCACTTGACTGGGGACCGGACAAAACGGTCCTCGGTCTGTGCTCCGAGGCCTCAGCTACCTCTGTAGCCGAGTATATGGAGTTTAAGCGCCTCCCGGGGGTGCTATCTTATGCCAAAGTGACGCAGTGAAAAGGCGGTGCTCTGGCATAAGTACCCTTAATAGCCGCCGTGAAAACACTTATAGGCGGTCATTAAGGTTTAACCAAGGCTAATGAGACTATTATGAAGAAATAATGAACAGACTCCTCTTGTAGATCGTGCCACGCAGCCCCCCCTAGTAGATCGTGCCACGCAACCCCCCCTTGTAGATTGTGCCACGCAGCCCCCCTTGTAGATCGTGCCACGCAACCCCCCATTGTAGATCGTGCCACGCAGCCCCCCCCTTGTAGATCGTGCCACGCAGCCCCCTGTATTGCCACATCTCCCCTTGTAGATCGTGGCAGTTCCCCCTGTAGATACTGCCACACACACCCCTTGTAGATCGTGCCACGCACCCCCTTGTAGATCGTGCCACGCACCCCCTTGTAGATCGTGCCACGCACCCCCCCGTAGATCGTGCCACACCCCCCCCCTTGTAGATCGTGGCAGTTCCCCCTGTAGATACTGCCACACACACCCCTTGTAGATCGTGCCACACACCCCCTTGTAGATCGTGCCACGCACCCCCCCTTGTAGATCGTGCCACACACCCCCCCTTGTAGATCGTGCCACACACCCCCCCTTGTAGATCGTGCCACACACCCCCCCTTGTAGATCGTGACACACACCCCCTTGTAGATCGTGACACACCCCCTTGTAGATCGTGACACACACCCCCTTGTAGATCGTGACACACACACCCTTGTAGATCGTGCCACACACACACCCTTGTAGATCGTGCCACACACACCCTTGTAGATCGTGCCACACAGCCCACCCTTGTAGATCGTGCCACACAGCCCACCCTTGTAGATCGTGCCACACAGCCCACCCTTGTAGATTGTGCCACACAGCCCACCCTTGTAGATCGTGCCACACAGCCCCCCTTGTAGACACTGCCACACAGCCCCCCCTTGTAGATACTGCCACACAGCCCCCCTTGTAGACACTGCCACACAGCCCCCTCCTTGTAGATACTGCCACACAGCCCCCCCTTGTAGATACTGGCACACAGCTCCCCCTGGTAGATACTGGCACACAGCTCCCCTTGTAGATACTGCCACACAGATACTGCCACACAGTCCCTCCTTGTAGATACTGCCACACAGTCCCCCCTTGTAGATACTGCCACACAGTCCCCCCTTGTAGATACTGCCACACAGTCCCCCCTTGTAGATACTGCCACACAGTCCCCCCTTGTAGATACTGCCACACAGCCCCTTTTGTAGATAGTGCCACAAAGCCCCCTTGTAGATAATGCCGCACAGCCCTCCTTTAGATAGTGCCACACCTCCTGTAATGACAAGGTAGGGAGACAGACAGGTGAGCCCTAATCTACCCGCCACTCAGTCCCTGTCTACATGCAACGACCCGTCCTAAGCGACGGGGTACAACTGGGCGACGGTCCCTACGCTCAGTAAGTGCAAGACAGACAAAACAGACAGGGGTACATAGAAGCTAGGGAAACGGGGCAGCTGCCCACGGAGACACCGTGAGCAACAAGAGAGGTGAACGAGCCGAGTCAAACCAGGAGTGAGCGAGGTACAAAACGCTGAGCAGGAGAGTGGTCAGAAAGCCAAGGTCAATAACATGCAGAGGATCAGTAGTACAAACAGCAGCAGCAAGCCAGGAAACAAGCATAGAAGAATCACAGGCAAAGGAGGAACAGGAAAGGCAGGTATAAATAGACAGTGGGCGGGAACTAGCTCCGTCTGGCCAGGCTGTGATAGGCTCTCCCACTCCTAAGCCTGCCATCCTGAGTGGTGGAAGATGGAGTCAGTCTCAGAGACATAGAAGCAGGTGCAGACTGATTGCTCACGGGCGTCGACACAGAACCTGTGTCTGGCAAATCCTTTACAGTACCCCCCCCCCCTTTTATGAGGGGCCACCGAACCCTTTCTAGGTGGACCTGGTTTATTGGGGAAACTAAGGTGGAACCTCCTGAGCAATACCCCAGCGTAAACATCCCGGGCGGGTACCAAAATCCTCTCTTCAGGCCCGTATCCTCTCCAATGGACCAGGTACTGGAGGGAGCCTTGGACCATCCTGCTGTCCACAATCTTGGCCAGCTCGAATTCTACCCCCTCAGGGACCAGAGGTTTCCTCGAGGGAGCCAAGGACGGGGAGCAGCGTTTAAGGAGGGAGGCATGAAAGACGTCGTACACTCGAAAAGACAGGGTTAAGGACTTCAATGACATTGTACGGCCCTATAAACTG
The DNA here is from genome assembly GCF_050947455.1 of Rhinoderma darwinii. Taxonomy (NCBI): domain Eukaryota; kingdom Metazoa; phylum Chordata; class Amphibia; order Anura; family Rhinodermatidae; genus Rhinoderma; species Rhinoderma darwinii. Next base: position 34,886,347 of record NC_134698.1, read on the forward strand.
GGGAGCAAATTTCTTAGACGGGACTTTAAGGCGCAAATTTTTAGAAGATAGCCACAAAAGATCTCCGACCACAAACAAGGGGTTTGCAGAACGTCTTCTATCTGCCTGAGTCTTTTGTATGCTCTGGGACGCCTCTAGGTTGTTCTGAACCTGGGCCCAGACTGTGCACAGTTCCGGATGAACGACATCTACCTCGGGATTGTTGAAACTACCAGGTGAAACGGAGAAGAACCGTGGATTAAACCAAAAAAATTACAGAAAAAGGGGGAGACCCCTGACGAGTTACTGACCCGGTTATTAAGGGCAAATTCGGCGAGGGGAATGAATGAGCCCCAATCATGTTGACAGTAAGAGATAAAACGCCTTAAATATTGTTCTAGAGACTGATTAGTCCTCTCCGTTTGGCCATTAGTTTCGGGATGGAAAGCCGAGGAGATGGACAGATCAATCTCCAACTTTTTACAGAAGGCTCTCAAAAACAATGAAACAAATAGTACCCCTCTGTCAGAAACAATATTGACAGGAACCCCATGGAGACGCAGGATGTGTTTGATAAACAAGGTAGATAACATCTTAGCATTGGGTAGTTTCTTGAGGGGCACAAAGTGGCACATCTTACTGAAGCGGTCTACTACAACCCACACCACCGACTTGCCTTGAGATGGAGGCAAGTCGGTGATAAAATCCATGGAGATATGGGTCCAAGGTCTCTGGGGGAATGCGCAAAGAACATAGTAAGCACGCTGTTCGGGACCTGGTAGTCTTGGCCCTAGCACAAACCTCACAAGCGGCGACGTAGGCCTTAACGTCTTTAAGCAACCCAGGCCACCAGTAGTTTCTGGCAATGAGGTGCTTGGTACCCAGGATGCCTGGATGGCTAGAGAGGGAAAATCATGACTCTGCACTAAGTACCTTTAGCCGGAGTTGCAGGGGAACAAACAGCTTGTTCTCAGGAAGGTTCCCGGGAGCTGAACCTTGATCAGCCGCAATTTCGGAGACTAAATCAGAATCAATAGAGGAAATTATTATACCTCGAGGCAAAACACAAGCAGGATCCTCCTCCGGAGGGCCGGCCATGAAGCTATGCGACAGTGCGTCAGCCTTAATATTTTTAGACCCAGCCCTATAGGTGACCAAAAAGTTGAATCTGGTAAAAAATAACGCCATTCGAGCTTGTCTCGGGTTTAGCCTCCGGGCAGATCCTAAGAAAACCAGATTCTTGTGGTCGGTAAGGACCGTTACCTGGTGCCTAGCCCCCTCCAGGAAGTGGCGCCACTCTTCAAATGCCCATTTAATGGCTAAGAGTTCGCGGTTGCCAATATCATAGTTACTCTCAGCGGGCGAAAACTTCCTGGAGAAGTAGGCACAGGGACAGAGATGGGTGAGGGACCTGGTACCCTGGGACAAGAAGCACCCACTCCCACCTCGGAGGCGTCAATCTCCACGATGAATGGCTCCATTTGGTTGGGCTTAACCAGCACTGGGGCCGAGATAAAGCACTTCTTAAGGACCTTTAAAAGCTTGGACAGCCTCAGGAGGCCAGTGGAGGAGATCAGCACCTTTGCGAGTGAGATCCGTAAGAGGCTTAGCGATGACCGAGAAGTTAGCAATAGATCTCCTGTAATAATTAGCGAATCCCAGGGAGCACTGTAACGCCTTCAGGGAGGCAGGTTGGACCCATTCCGCCACAGCCTGGACCTTGGCGGGGTCCATGCGGAATTCATGAGGAGTGAGGATTTGACCTAAAAATGGTATCTCTTGCACCCCAAACACACATTTTTCGGTCTTAGCAAACAGTTTGTTTTCCCGAAGGACCTGGAGCACCTTCCGGACATGCTCAATGTGGGAGGACCAGTCCTTGGAAAACACAAGTATGTCAACAAGGTACACTACAAGAGATACCCCCAGATAGTCTCTTAAAATCTCATTTATGAAATTCTGGAAGACCGCGGGAGAATTACACAACCCAAAGGGCATGAGGAGGTATTTGAAATGACCTTCGGGCGTGTTAAACGCAGTCTTCCACTCATCCCCCCTCTTTGATGCGGATAAGGTTATAAGCCCCCCGTAGATCAAACTTAGAGAACCATTGGGCCCCCTGAACCTGATTGAAGAGATCAGGAATCAAAGGAAGGGGGTACTGGTTCCTTACAGTGACCTTATTCAAGTTTCGGTAGTCGATGCACGGCCTAAGACCACCATCCTTCTTCCCTACGAAGAAGAAGCCAGCACCTACCGGAGAAGTAGAGGGGCGAATGTAACCCTTGGCCAGACATTCCTGAATATACTCTCTCATGGCTTCACGTTCGGGACAAGAGAGATTGAATATCCTACCCTTAGGGAGCTTAGCTCCTGGTACCAAATAGATTGCGCAATCATATTCTCTATGAGGAGGTAACACTTCGGAGGCCTCTTTAGAGAAAACATCAGCGAAGTCCTGAACAAACTCAGGTAGAGTGTTCACCTCCTCAGGGAGAGAAATAGAATTAACAGAAAAGCATGACGTCATGCATTCATTACCCCATTTAGTAAGATCCCCAGTATTCCAATTAAACGTGGGACTATGCAACTGCAAACAGGGAAGGCCTAAAACCAAATCGGACGATAATCCCTGCATCACCAGTACAGAGCACTGCTCCAAATGCATGGAGCCAACAAGGAGTTCAAAAACAGGGGTATGCTGTGTAAAATAACCATTAGCAAGAGGAGTGGAGTCGATACCCACTACCGGGACAGGTTTAGGCAAATCAATCAATGGCATAGCTAGAGACATAGCAAATTCCACAGACATAATATTAGCAGAAGACCCTGAATTCACAAAGGCACTGCCGGTAGCAGACCCACCACCAAGAGAGACCTGAAAGGGAAGCAAGATTTTATTAGGTTTCATCTTTACGGGAAATACCTGTGCGCCCAAGTGACCTCCCCGATGATCACTTAGGCGCGGAAGTTCTTCCGGCTGCTTCTTACACCCAGGACAGTTGTTCACTTGATGCTTGTCATCCCCACAGTAGAAGCAGAGACCATTCTTCCTGCGGAACTCTCTACATTGTTGGGGGACACGGAGGCCCCGAGTTGCATAGGTTCATCCGAGTTTTCCGTGGAAGAATGAAGCAATGGAACCTCGGGAGCCATCATGGGGGAGTCAGAGGAGAAGGAACAAAAACGTTCAAGTCGTCGGTCAAGTCGTACCGCTAAAGCCATAACCTGATCTAGGGAGTCAGCAGAGGGATAGCTAACTAGCAGGTCTCTCAGGGCGTTCGACAGACCCAATCTAAACGGGCACCTCAAGGCAGGGTCATTCCACCGAGAAGCTACACACCACTTCCTAAAGTCAGAACAATACTCCTCTACAGGTCTCTTACCCTGACGTAAGGTCACCAGCTGACTCTCGGCAAAGGCAGTCTTGTCAGTCTAGTCATAAATGAGCCCGAGAGCAGAAAAGAAAAGATCAACGGAGGAAAGTTCAAGGGCGTCACGAGCCAAGGAGAAGGCCCATTCTTGGGGCCCGTCCTGGAGCCGGGACATAATTATACCCACCCGCTGGCTCTCAGAACCTGAGGAGTGGGGCTTTAAGCGAAAATAGAGTCTACAACTCTCCCGAAAGGAGAAAAAAAGTCTTCCGGTCCCCTGAGAACCGGTCATTCGTTTTGATATGGCAGGGTTTTTGTCTAAAAGACCTAATATAGAGACACTGTCGGCTGATGCTGCTATTGTTTTCTCCGTTGAGAACATCCCATTGCACCAATTTGACGTACTAACAGCTTTTAGGGACCTTCAAAAAACATATCAAAAATACGTACGATCCTGTTGGGAAGTGGCCAGCTTAGAGACCTATATACAACAAAAAATAGTATATAGGGGTCTAAGAATCAATATTTCACCTAATTCATATAGGGACAATACTGCCTTTATTAAAGGCTGGGAAGAACTCCTTACTGACAGCTCCATACGTATGCTTCAGTACCTGTTGGACTTTGAGAGACAGAACTACAGCAAGATTAGTGTTCAACTAGAGAAAGAAATTGAAGATATACAGGTCTTTCATTCTTGCCCTGAATTTAGCACCTCTGAAATTAAATTGCAAAAGAATATTGAAAAATTACAGGGAGAAATTAAGGAGCGCAAACATCGAAAGTACATCCGTGACCGTAGGGATTTTGACTTGGGACAGGTTTATACATATAAAACAAATTCATATCCCACCTCAAAGCGTACTACGGTGTATACAGATTTCTCAGAATCGGACACTTCTGGCCCAGAGGAACCGAGACATATTGACAATTTAAGACTGGGCACGAAACGTAAAATCAGGAACAGTAGACCTAGTCTACCTAAACGAACATTCACTACATCTAAACAAACAAGTACTAATTACCCTAACCGTGCGTTAGGATGTCCATCTACTACTTCCAGCTTCTTGTCTATGCCTTCTACATCCTCCTTAACATCTATACCAAATACTACGAATACTCCTATCAATCATATACAGTCACGGTTAAATCTGAGTCAGAACCCAGGGGACAATATGGCCAATTCTGTCGCTGGCCCCCGGGCTACTTTTCCTTTTTTAGGCCCACCCAGCCTAAACTGGGGGACCAAACCCTAACATCAAACACATATCTATCAAAGGACGAAGAGTTGCAGATATTCAATTTATCTTCTTGTCATCTGAATACTCATCAGTTAACTTTACTGAAGAAGGGCCTTTCCTACACCCCTACACCAGGTTTCGATGAATTTATATGGGTAAAGGACATAAACTTATTCGCAAGAAAACTGGCCTTACATAAATATTTTAAGGGCAACGTTTCAGATGTTGCTCGACAAGACCGTCTGGAGTCTAATACCCTGAGGGACTTGGAAGGCCTTCTCTATGAGAGCGAATTTGGTGTCACTGATGTTGTAGGGCCACTCTCATCACTACGTCCTAAGTCAAAACTTACCCCCCCTTTCTCTCAATATAGTCATATTGACACCTTTGTTAGAATGGTCTGTAATGATCTCAAGAAGTTGAAGGGTGGTAGGTCTAAGATCTTTGGCAACCTTAGTGACAATGAGAAAATGGCACTGGATGATCTGTGTAAAAATGATAACTTGGTCCTGAAGCCCTCTGATAAGGGGGGCAATATAGTGGTGATGGACCGTACTGACTATGTCAGTATGGTCCATAAACTACTGGATGACACTACCACCTACGCCATCTTGGATAGTAACCCCACGGCCACCTACTTACCTGAATTGTACAATCTCCTCAATACCGCCAAGAATGATAACCTTATCACTACTGATGAATTCAAATCTCTTTATAATTCTACTCCTACTTTAGCAACCTTTTACGCATTACCTAAAGTCCACAAAGCAGTTCTTCCCCTCCCGGGGAGACCCATTGTGTCGGGTAATGATAACTTGACCCAAGGTATTAGTCTCTATGTGAATGAAATATTGTCACCTTTCGTTTCCTCCCTATCCTCATATCTTAAGGACACCAAGGACACCGTCACCAGGATTCATGAGATCAATGTCACCTCCACTACAATGATAGCGAGTATAGACGTAGAGTCACTCTATTCTAATATTCAGCACGATTTGGGACTCACTGCCGTAAAATATTATTTGAGCACTAAAGGTACCCAATTCCTACAACATAATAATTTTGTGTTATCACTTTTACGTTATTTACTCACACACAACTATTTCACTTTTGATAAAGTATACTATCATCAAATTAAGGGCACGGCTATGGGCACTACCTGTGCGCCCACTTATGCAAATCTTTTTTTGGGGTGGTGGGAAGACACCATGGTTTTTTCCGATGATCTAATTTCTTTCACTTCACATATCTCCTTTTGGGGCAGATATATAGATGACATCCTCATCCTTTGGGATGGGGATGTCAAAACTTTCACTGACTTTATGTCTATACTCAACACGAACCATATAGGCATGAGGTTCACTTATGAGATACATGACCATGCCATTAACTTCCTTGACCTTAAGATCTCTTTGGATCCTGGTGGCGGTGTCCAAACTGACATATTTCGAAAGGCCACAGCTACAAATAATTATTTACATTGGGAAAGTTACCATCCTCCAGCCCTTAAGAAAGGGATACCTATAGGCCAATACCTGAGAGCGAAACGGAACTGCTCCAGTGAAGCATCATTCCAACTGGAGTGTGATAAACTATTTCATAAATTTAGAGCACGAGGATACCCTAAGAAATGTTTGCATAGGGCCTACGCAAGGGCAAGGGCTGCTCGGAGAACTGACCTTCTGTCCAATATGGAAACTATAGCTGCTAAGACCGGATCATCCAGTGTCATTCGTTGCATTGGCACTTTTGATGCATGCTCACCTCAAGTTTCCCAGATCCTACGGAAGCATTGGGATATACTTATTGCTGACCCAGATTTGGAGGGGGCTATCTCTGAGAGTCCCAGTATTACCTACCGCAGGGGGAAAAACTTACGTGACCTTTTAGTACATAGCCATTATTCAACTATAACTAGTACTCCATCTACATGGCTTACATCGTCAGTAAAGGGATTTCATCCCTGCGGTAGGTGCTCCTTCTGTTCATATATGCCCACCGTTAAGGATTTAATTAATCCTACCGATGGCAAAACCTATTCTGTAAAACAGTTTCTCAACTGTCAGAGCAAAGGGGTTGTCTACATTGCTAGATGCCCATGTCCCAAGCTGTACGTGGGAAAAACAGTGCAAGAATTGAGAAGACGTATATCCAGACATCTCAGTACCATCAGGCTTAAGGAGGACACTACCCTCTCGAGACATACCCACGAGCACCATGGGGGTAATTCAGGGCTGCTCAAATTCTGGGGGGTTACCCAGATTAAAATGGGCCCCAGAGCAGGTAACCTTGACCGCAGACTCCTACAGGAGGAAGCGCGGTGGATTTACCGCCTTAATACCATGTCTCCCAGGGGTCTTAACGAGGGTTTCACTTTTAGTGCCTTCCTATGAGCCTCTTTGGACCTATTCTGTCATCAGTAAAATATAGTGGATACTTTATTGACACTGTTCCTTCCACTTTATACTTTGAAGTTTCCTTCCCTGCCGTATCCTTTCCAAGGTATCGAAATATTTTGGTGATTATTCATCTGACCCCACACAATTAATGTTGGGGTCTTACATATATATTTATCCTATCTATCCCTATGACGAGTACTACACAACTATGGCGACATACAAAGAATTATTCCTATAGGGGACGGTACTTACTGCCCCTCTATTTACGAATGGATTCATTTCTCTTGATGTGGACCTCCTTAATAATGCCGCACTAGGTGGATCCTTTGCATTATACTTTCTATAAGTTGATGCATTCCTGTCTCTTGGTGGCGTGGGGATTATGGGGGGATATTTTAATTTTATAATAAAAAAATTTTTTTTTTGTCATTCATTATATGTGTCATCTTTCGTTTGATTTACGAAAAAGCTGTTCTGCGCATGCGCCAACGAGCCGTGCACTTTTATGCATGCCTCATTTATCTCCGATTTACCATATATATATTAAATTTAAAATTATTCGCTTACGTCAGTGCTTTTATCCCACTCATTTCTATATTTACTTACCAATTGTTTTCTGAGTACATATACTGTCAGCTGCGCCTGCGCCGCCTATGTCGTTAACTGATGGGAACTTGTTATTCCTTTTCTGAGTCTTTGTAAGTGATATCTGCGCATGCGTCGTTTGGCGCCGCTATACTTGGCGTGACATACACAGACTAAGTCCGATTTTGTCCTTCCGCGCCTGCGCCCTAGCCCTCGCGCTATTGGTCAACCTTATACAGTTTTTCATTTGTTGTTTCTCCCTCTCCACGCTATGGACATGTCTCCTTTGACAGGATTGGCTGTTCTGCTGACACACCCCCACTAAACGTCAGCTACTGGCCCATATCAAGAGCTTCCGTCTCGCCGCGTCGCCATTAGCCCCGTGTACCCCTGAGGACGCTACTCCGTAGCGAAACATGTCGGGGGGGCTTTCAAATTCTTTTTAATTCCTACCACTGACCGGTTTCACTTTGCTACCTATTTAGTTGACTATTGTCAAGCAATTTAACTTACTACACTTGTCAATGCGTACCTTATTGGTAGCTACCTTATGCCTGCACCACAGGCAAAATACTGTCATCCGGTCTTTTGGTAGTGAGAATTTTAAATTTTGTGTGTGTGGTCGTCTTGCTATAAGTAGCTAATAAAGAAATACCTTTTATTTATTTTGTTAGGTAGTTGGGAAATTAGGCTGGTCGCCTGAGGGCGACACTTTCTTCTCCTGCAATTCATTAGTGTGCCTGCCAGCTACCTGGGGTCTCTCTCATCTTTCTGTGTTCTGAGAACCGGTCAGGCACATTGAGGTGGGGTTCAAGAGGTGAGGTGGGGGGCACTACCAAGGAAGCATCACGCAGATTGTCCCTCTGAGCCAGGGCCTGGACCTGTAGGGAGAGGCCCTGCATCTGCTGAGCCAGGGTCTCAAGGGGGTCCATAGATGTGTCAGGGACGAGGGTAGACTAGGTATATGGGCCTGTGATTATGTAATGACAAGGTAGGGAGACAGACAGGATAGCCCTAATCTACCCGCTACTCAGTCCCTGCCTACTTGCAACAACCCGTCCTAAGCGACGGGGTACAACTGAGCGACGGTCCCTATGCTCAGTAAGTGCAAGACAGACAAAACAGACAGGGGTACATAGAAGCTAGGGAAACGGGGCAGCTGCCCACGGAGACACCGTGAGCAACAAGAGAGGTGAACGAGCCGAGTCAAACCAGGAGTGAGCGAGGTACAAAACGCTGAGCAGGAGAGTGGTCAGAAAGCCAAGGTCAATAACATGCAGAGGATCAGTAGTACAAACAGCAGCAGCAAGCCAGGAAACAAGCATAGAAGAATCACAGGCAAAGGAGGAACAGGAAAGGCAGGTATAAATAGACAGTGGGCGGGAACTAGCTCCGTCTGGCCAGGCTGTGATAGGCTCTCCCACTCCTAAGCCTGCCATCCTGAGTGGTGGAAGATGGAGTCAGTCTCACAGACATAGGAGCAGGTGCAGACTGATTGCCCACGGGCGTCGACACAGAACCTATGTCTGGCAAATCCTTTACACCTCCCCTTGTAGATACTGCCACACAGCCTCCCTTGTAGATAGTGCCACACAGCCCCCTGTATTGCCACACCATCACTTGTAGATCGTGGCAGTCCCCCCTGTAGATACTGCCGCACAGCCACTTTTGTAGATCGTGCTGCACAGCCCCCTTGTAGATAATGCCGCACAGCCCTCCTGTATATACTGCCACACAGCCCCCCCCCTTGTAGATTGTGCCACACAGCCCTCCCGTAGATAGTGCCAAACAGCCCTCCCGTAGTGTCACACCTCCCCCTTGTAGATACTGCCACACAGCACCCCCTAGAGGAAAGTGCCACACAACGGGATACTAGATTTTTCTGCTCCTCTCTAAGTGTTTTGTGACCTGCACAACCATTGGGGCTCCCTTTAGAAGGGGAATCCCGAGCCAGAGGGTTTCCGACGCTCTGGCTGGGGATTTCTCTCCTGGAGGAGCCCTTGACGTCACTGTCCATATATGGACAGGCGCGTCAGGGGCTCCCTCTAGCAGCGGATCTGACTGTTGCCGACAATCTGGCTGGAGATTCCTCTCCGGGAGGAGCCCCTGGCGTCACTGTTCATATATGGACAGGGTCGTCAGAGGCTCCCTCTGGAAGAGGTACAGTACCAGGCTCAGTACATAAATACAGCACCAGAACCAAGCTCAGTACATAAATACAGTTCCAGAACCAAGGACAGTACATAAATACAACACCAGCACAAATACAGCTCAATTAAGTGCAACCCCTGCCATTTAGGTTTGTACGGCGTAAATCTACTTCGTCCAGCAAGGCCCAAACAGCGATAAGGATATGCTGGGAGATGTGGTTTCACAAAAAAAGAAATCATACCACCCATCATCTCACTTCAGATCATACAGTGACTACCGTACGGATTAGAGGCAGAATGAACATTTACATTAAGTAAATTCTAGTTGTTATTTTTCTCTTTTATTTTCCATCCGATAGAGACCTCTATGATGACTTCTCCCGACCACAGCCCATTCCTGCAGTTTTCTGCTCAGATGTCTTCAGCTTCTCACTTTTCTGCACCTATAAACAAAGATAAAGCTCTCATGGTGCCAGACACAACAGCCCTAAATATAATAGCACCATACACTGTCACACACACACACACACACACACACACACACACACACACACACACACACACACACAGTGCTCCCTGTAGATCGGGGCCCACATGTAGCCCGCCCTGTAGATCGGGGCCCACATGTAGCCCGCCCTGTAGATCGGGGCCCACATGTAGCCCGCCCTGTAGATCGGGGCCCACATGTAGCCCGCCCTGTAGATCGGGGCCCACATGTAGCCCGCCCTGTAGATCGGGGCCCACATGTAGCCCGCCCTGTAGACCGGGGCCCACATGTAGCCCGCCCTGTAGACCGGGGCCCACATGTAGCCCGCCCTGTAGATCGGGGCCCACATGTAGCCCGCCCTGTAGATCGGGGCCCACATGTAGCCCGCCCTGTAGATCGGGGCCCACATGTAGCCCGCCCTGTAGATCGGGGCCCACATGTAGCCCGCCCTGTAGATCGGGGCCCACATGTAGCCCGCCCTGTAGATCGGGGCCCACATGTAGCCCGCCCTGTAGATCGGGGCCCACATGTAGCCCGCCCTGTAGATCGGGGCCCACATGTAGCCCGCCCTGTAGATAGGGGCCCACATGTAGCCCACCCTGTAGATAGGGGCCCACATGTAGCCCGCCCTGTAGATAGGGGCCCACATGTAGCCCGCCCTGTAGATAGGGGCCCACATGTAGCCCGCCCTGTAGATAGGGGCCCACATGTAGCCCACCCTGTAGATAGGGGCCCACATGTAGCCCACCCTGTAGATAGGGGCCCACATGTAGCCCACCCTGTAGATAGGGGCCCACATGTAGCCCACCCTGTAGATAGGGGCCCACATGTAGCCCACCCTGTAGATAGGGGCCCACATGTAGCCCACCCTGTAGATAGGGGCCCACATGTAGCCCACCCTGTAGATAGGGGCCCACATGTAGCCCACCCTGTAGATAGGGGCCCACATGTAGCCCACCCTGTAGATAGGGGCCCACATGTAGCCCACCCTGTAGATAGGGGCCCACATGTAGCCCACCCTGTAGATAGTGCCCCACATGTAGCCCTCCTGTATATAGTGCCCCACATATAGCTCCCCCTGTAGATAGTGCTCCACATATAGCCCATCCCCGTATATAGTGCCCCACATATAGCCCCCCCTGTAAATAGAGCCCCCCCCTGTAGATCTTGGCATTCACATTTTTATTATTAAAAAACAAATAATTACATACTCACCTTAATCCCGTTCCCGTGCCATCCGGTGGCAATGCAGACCTGCTCTCTTCTGAGCAGGTCTGCTGTGGTTGAACAAAGCAAGCAGCACGATAATGTCATCGCACCACTTGCGTCGTTGAAAGGCATGGATTGCCATTCCGTTGAGGGGTTAACCCAACGGAAACCTCCGAATGAATCCCTCAAGGGAAGGGCAAAGTTGATGTGAACATGCCCTAACCAACATGCTTGGTTTCTATGAGGAGGTAATTACAAATATGGATGTTGGTAATGAGGCTGATGTGATATATCCGGATTTTACCAAAGCATTAGATACTATACCCAACTACACCCTTGAACTGAAGCTACAAATGCAGGGACTAGGGAACGATGTATGCATGTGTAAGAAATTGCATAAGGGCTGAAAAACCAAGTAGATCGTAAACACTCAAAATGGCCTAAAGTCAGCTGTAGGGTACCACAAGGATAAGTGTTTGGTACAAATCTTTTTATTAATGACGTAGTTAATCAGATTAAAAGTAAAGTGGCAGTGTTTGCTGAAGAAACTAAACGTAAAAAGCTTGATTGTTAAATACTAGAGAAAGAACTCTATAAGCTGGCAGCATGGGTGAAAACATGGCCGATAAAAATTTATGTTGATAAATGTAAAGTAACGCACCTAGGCCACAGCAATAGTATTACTACATATACATTAAAGAGGCGCTGTCACCAGATTTTGCAACCCCTATCTCCTATTGCAGCAGATCGGCGCTGCAATGTAGATAAGAGTAACGTTTTTTTTTTATTTTTAAAACAAGCATTTTTGGCCAAGTTATGACCATTTTTATATTTATGTAAATGAGGCTTTCTAAAGTACAACTGGGCGTGTTTAAAGTTATGTACAAGTGGGCGTGTATCGTGTTCGTTACATCTGGGTGTTTTTACTTCTTTTACTAGCTGGGCATTGTGACTAGAAGTATCATCCACTTCTCTTCAAAACGCCCAGCTTCTGGCAGTGCACAGACACAGCGGGTGCTCGAGAGATCACGTTGTGACGTCACTCACTTCCTGCCCCAGGTCCTGCATCGTGTCGGACGAGCGAGGACACATCGGCACCAGAGGCTACATTCAGGGGCATAACTAGGAAAGACTGGGCCCCATAGCAAACTTTTGACTGGGGCCCCCCTCCCCTGGGTGTCACTTGTAGATAGTGCTTTTTTTACAGCCCCCCCCCCTGTAGATAACGCCATACAGCCCCCCCTGTAGGGAACGCCATACAGCCCCCCCTCTGTAGATAGTGCCATACATCCCCCTGTAGAGAACGCCATACAGCCCCCCTGTAGATAACGCCATACAGCCCCCCTGCAGAGAACGCCATACAGCCCCCCCTGTAGAGAAAGCCATACAGTCCCCCCCCTGTAGAGAACGCCATACAGTCCCCCCTCTGTAGATAGTGCCATACATCCCCCTGTAGAGAACGCCATACAGCCCCCCTGTAGATAACGCCATACAGCCCCCCTGCAGAGAACGCCATACAGCCCCCCCTGTAGAGAAAGCCATACAGTCCCCCCCCTGTAGAGAACGCCATACAGTCCCCCCCCTGTAGAGAACGCCATACAGTCCCCCCCCTGTAGAGAACGCCATACAGTCCCCCCCCTGTAGAGAACGCCATACAGTCCCCCCCCCTGTAGAGAACGCCATACAACCCCCCCCCGGGGGGCATAACTAGGAAAGACTGGGCCCCATAGCAAACTTTTGACTGGGGCCCCCCCTCCCCTGGGTGTCACACAACCCCCCCCCCCTTGTAGATAGTGCCTTTTTTACAGCCCCCCCTGTAGAGAACACCATACAGCCCCCCCTGTAGAGAACGCCATACAGCCCCCCCCCTGTAGAGAACGCCATACAGCCCCCCCTGTAGAGAACGCCATACATCCCCCTGTAGAGAACGCCATACAGCCGCCCTGTAGAGAACGCCATACAGCCCCCCTGCAGAGAACGCCATACAGCCCCCCTGCAGAGAACGCCATACAGCCCCCCTGCAGAGAACGCCATACAGCCCCCCCTGTAGAGAACGCCATACAGCCCCCCCCCCTGTAGAGAACGCCATACAGCCCCCCCCTGTAGAGAACGCCATACAGCCCCCCCCTGTAGAGAACGCCATACAGCCCCCCCCCTGTAGAGAACGCCATACAGCCCCCCCCTGTAGAGAACGCCATACAGCCCCCCCCTGTAGAGAACGCCATACAGCCCCCCCCTGTAGAGAACGCCATACAGCCCCCCCCTGTAGAGAACGCCATACAGCCCCCCCCCCCCCCTGTAGAGAACGCCATACAGCCCCCCCCCCCTGTAGAGAACGCCATACAGCCCCCCCTGCAGAGAACGCCATACAGCCCCCCCCTGTAGGGAACGCCATACAGCGTCCCCCCTCCCAAAAAAATGCGACCTACAGTGTGTCCTACAAAATACATGTATCCCCTCTCCACAGGATCTCCACAGGATAGGGGATACATGAGTGATCGCTGGCAGCGATAGGGAGAACGGGGGACTGAAAGTCCCCTGAACTTCTCCATGACAAACCTCTGACTTCCGGCGTCTGCGCAGCTCAATAAAAATTAAAAGGAGCGCTGGTCACGCATGCGCACAAGCACGACCGGCGCTCCATTCATTTCTACGGAGCTGCCGACACAGACCCCGGAAGTCCGAGGTTTGTGATGGAGAACTTCAGGGGACTTTCAGTCCCCCGTTCTCCCTATCAATGCCAGCGATCACACATGTATCCCCTGTCCTGCAGATATCCTGTGGAGAGGGGATACATGTCTTTTGCTCTATTTTGCGCCTTCAGGACCAGACACCGTTTAGCCATTTTTAGCACGTGTTAGTTAAATGGCTATAACTTTTTTATTTGTTGGGCTAACGACGTGATTTTTGCGACGTTTTTTCCTTAGACAATGCAGGTTTCATTTTTTATCGTTTTTATACACACCTTTTTTGCAATTTTAGAATTTTTATTCATAAAGTTTGAAAATAATAGTAAAAAAATAAGATTTTTTTTTTGGTAATAACATAGTTTTACCCTGAAATAGACCTTTTATTTGTGATAGCCATTGTTTACCGTAAATTTTTATATATTACATGTCTATATTAGGGTAATTGGGTCAGCGCTAGCGTTACAACAATGATTGGCGGGGGGGGAACATTTTTTTTTTGGGGTGGGTATTTTATGTGTATTTATTATTTACATTTTTTTTGCACTTTACTTTACTATTGTTTTTTTATTACTATGGTCTGTCCCTCAAAGGTCAAAGAAGACCTTTGGGGAACTTTATATATTTTTTTTCTTTTAAACCATGTTTTTCCACTGTAACTGGAGCTGCACAGCAGCCCCAGTTACAGGGGAAATCAGCCCTCTCATAGTGACAATTGTCACTAATAGGGGTGTGCTGGGTCTCGTAAGACCCAGCAGCAGTCTGCCACTAACGGCACCCGGCGATCATGTGACCAGTCATATGATCACCGGGAGGAATAGAGACAGTGCCGATATGATCACCGGGAGGAATAGAGACAGCGCCGCTGCTGCTGTCTCTATTCCTGTACACAGCACGCATTCAGCGCTGTGTACAAGTGATCAGAGAAGACAGAAGCAGCTAAAGCTGCTTCTATCCTCTCCTCAGGGTCCCCGGCAGTCACTGACAGCCGGAGACCCGACATTCAGCTGCCCGATCGCGCGGGCAGCAAGTTAAAACCCGAGCCGTAGAAAGTCTATGGCTCGGGTTTTAAGGACCCTGACCGCTGGCCGTAAAAATGCAGCCAGCGGTCGGGAACCAGTTAATGGCAGAGCGGGGAGATACCTCCCTGCTCTGCCGTAGTTTTCAGTGGCGTCCCGCTGTAGCAGCCATAGCGGCTGCTAGCGGAGCCTCCGGCCATGGTGGGGGCCCGTGCCGGCAGGCGACACGGGCCCCCTCATGCCGCGGGCCCCGTAGCAGCCGCTACTGCTGCTACGGCGGTAGTAGTTACACCACTGGCTACATTTGATTCTGCAGCAGCATCGGCGTTTGCAGGTAAGTAGCTACATCGACTTACCTGCAAACGCTGATGCTGCTGCAGAATCAACTGTAGCCTCTGGTGCCGATGTGTCCTCGCTCGTCCGACACGATGCAGAACCTGGGGCAGGAAGTGAGTGACGTCACAGCGTGATCTCTCGAGAACACGCTGTGTCTGTGCACTGCCAGAAGCTGGGCGTTTTGAAGAGAAGTGGATGATACTTCTAGTCACAACGCCCAGCTAGTAAAAGAAGTAAAAACGCCCAGATGTAACGTACACGATACACGCCCACTTGTACATAACTTTAAACACGTCCAGTTGTACTTTAGAAAGCCTCATTTACATAAATATAAAAATGGTCATAACTTGGCCAAAAATGCTCGTTTAAAAAAAAAACAAAAACGTTAATCTTATCTACATTGCAGCGCCGATCTGCTGCGATAGGGGTTGCAAAATCTGGTGACAGAGCCTCTTTAAATGGAATACAACTGGGCATAACAGAACAAGAGAAGGACCTGGGTATTCTGGTTTCAAGTAAGCGAATCAGAAGTACTCAACATCAAGCAGTAGCTGCAAAAGCAAATAAGATTTTAGGGTGTATAAAAAAAAAAAAAAAGGAGATAAATACCCATGATCCCCAGGGAACATTGCCCCTGCATATACCATTTGTAAAACCACATCTCGAATATGGAATTCCGTTTTAGGCTGCAGGTGTTGCTATGTACCATGGCAACATCTGCCATATTTTTATCCATGCTGCCAGCTTATTGAGGTCTTTCTATAATAGTTAACAATCAAGCTGTTTAAGTATCCTACTAAGTTTTGTTTCATAAAACAGATGTAGGAGAGCTAGAGTGGGTTCAAAGGTGAGTCACTAGATTGTTAAAATTAGATAAGAGGTCTAACAAAGAAAATAAAAAAATAAAAAATCGGGCTTGTCCAGCTTGGAAAAAAGAAGCCTTAGAAGACAAGTGTGCAACTCGGATATATGTCTTATTTTGTTGTGTATTCATGCATCCCTCCATAGATTCTAGTCTGAGGTATCTGTGATAATGCGTACTGCATGGGTGCATCTCGAACGTGAAAAAGATCAGTTTTTCACGCCCGAGGTTGCACACGCTTGTGTGAGTGCAGGTTATTAACATGTCTGGCACATGTTTTATTCATTTCAGGAACTATATAAAAAGGACCAGGGCACATTCTTTGTGGAGCAAAGGCGTTTTAGACTTCAATATAGGAAAGGGTTCACAATCAATGGCTTCACACTTTCCACAGTCTCACAAGTCCGCTTCTTTGGAATAATTTTCCATTCTGCCCCGCCTTAAGACCACATATCCAAGCCTTTACCACCTCCTGATGCCTCCAGATCAAAAGTAGTTATTGAATTTGCTCTCAAGTCAACCAAAATGCTTGTACATTCATCATATCCCACCTAGATTGGTGCAATATCCTTCCCTATGGCCATCCTTCTAAAAAAAATTTGCACTGTTCCAAGGTTGGCTTTCTCAACTCTGCAGAAGTGAGGAGCCAAAGATATCTCTGCAGGAAATTCTGCAGTCATCAGGCGTTCCTCTGTTATTTCTCCTGGAAATGTTTTAACAAGGACTGGCCTACACTGAGACTTTTTGTGATGCAACTAACCGATTTTAACTATAGAACTACAATACTTAAAATCCATAGGTGATGCATAAGAAAAGTATACATGTAATCCAGGCCTAATTGAAAACTGAGTCTTATCATTCCTCTTTCAATAGGGTGTGTCCTTACACAGTCTGATACGGTCAGCATTAATTGGACACTGTCAGGGTAAGGGTATGTGCACACGCTAGCTTCCTTTAACGTCTGAAAAGACAGACTGTTTTCAGGAGAAAACAGCTGCGTCGTTTCAGACGTAAAAGCTCCTCCTCGCATTATGCGAGGCGTCTTTGACGGCCAATCA
The DNA here is from genome assembly GCF_050947455.1 of Rhinoderma darwinii. Classification (NCBI taxonomy): domain Eukaryota; kingdom Metazoa; phylum Chordata; class Amphibia; order Anura; family Rhinodermatidae; genus Rhinoderma; species Rhinoderma darwinii. The sequence goes on from NC_134698.1 coordinate 34,903,733, forward strand.
TTTGAGCTGTCCTTCATTGAATTCAATGAAGAACGGCTCAAATTACGTTTCAAAGAAGTGTCCTGCATTTCTTTGATGAGGCAGTCATTTTACGCGTCGTCGTTTCACAGCTGTCAAACGACGACGCGTAAATGACAGATCGTCGGCACAGTACGTCGGCAAACCCATTCAAATGAATGGGTAGATGTTTGCCGACGTATTGGAGCCGTATTTCCAGGCGTAAATCGAGGCATAATACGCCTCGTTTACGCCTGAAAATAGGTCGTGTGAACCCAGCCTCAGGGTAAGGCCACACAGAGTGGCACTGACACGTTCGCAACGCGGCTAACAAACGCGCCGGCACCATGTTCGGTGCGGCTGTCAAACAGCCTCTTAGTGGCCGCATGTTAACGCAGGTAAACCGTCCCTTTATCTGCAAAATCCTATTCATTCTCTATGGCAGCGCCGGAAAAAGCCGAACACTGTACTCGTCTATCTCCGGCGCTCGCATAGAGAATGAATGGAGCGGCAGTACGCATGTCACCGGAATAGCTCTTTACGAGGTATTTGTCAGCCGCTCCTACATTGTGCCAGCGCGGTCATTGTCCGCGTTGCGACCATGTCATGGTCGCTCCGTGTGGCCGTACCCTCATAGTGTAGAGATACAGACCTTTAACAAGGGAAATAGTAACACCCGGTTATCAATTTATTCATACATTTCTCGGAGGAATAACAGAGGAACGTCTCAATGCAGAGTGCTAAGAGAAGATGCCTTAGAATAATTTCCAGGGGGATATACAAATATTTAGTAAAACAGACATATCAGGAGAGGTGACGCGTCCTCTTTAATGGCTATTTAATCTGCCTGGGACTGTATTATCTTATATTGTACGTAGCGTGATACTACTCTGCAGGGCGCCGGTGTAGAAATGGTATCTGACCACTATATGGTCTACAGCGTGATAATGCTCTGCAGAGCACTGTCTAGAATGGATATCTGACCAGTAGAGAGATGTGTATGTATCTATCCACACACACACACACACACACATATATATATATATATATAAGGGAGGGGGATCGCTGGTCGGCATATAACGTGTAGTAAGCGGAAAGGGGGATTTCCACATAAAATATATAGTAGTGGTGAGCGGGGTTTCTATCCTGCATGTAATGTATACTAAGGGGAGGGGGATCTCTAGTCTGCATATAATAAATAGTAAGGAAGAGAGGGTCCAGCCTGCATATAATGTATAGTAAGGGAGGCGGGGTGTCTCTAGTCTACATATAACATATAGCAAGGTGAGGGGGTCTCTAGTCTGCATGTAATATATAGTAAGGGGGGGGGGGGGTTTGTTGTCACAGGATCAGTGACCAATAGTTCTCAGTTCATGGTCCCTGTGTTGCTAACAGCTTATTCATGTATCTGGGATTACACATGTGTGTGCGATCCCAACATGAGAACATAAAAGACAATGGCTAGAAGTAAAGGACGGCTGGATATAAAGCCCAGTTACCTTTGCTGCCTTTATACGGCAGGCAGTGTTATGTAAGCAGGTTAAGTATGGGCCGCTGCTTATGGACCAGTGCTGTCTGCTTGCCCCCACGCTAAAATTTGCCAGCCAGCCCCGGTTTAAAGGGGTTTTCCAATGATAGCCATTTTTGGCACATTGATTTGATAATTGACTGGTCGGAAGAGTTTCCCTGTTCCCAATGGGAAAGTGGGTGCACATGGTCATTCGCTATAAATGTCTATGAAAGATATTAAAACTGTTGAGTGCGCACCATCAGTCTTTTTCATACCACTCATAGATTATAATACAAAGTAAATGCCCATGTGAGATCACTTCTCTGCCATGATAAGGGAACAGCGTTTAGACATTTAGAACATCAAATATATATGCCATACATGTCTTTTCTATGAGAAAATACCTTCAGGCCAGCTGCAGATCTGTTAGCTCTTCCGACATGTCTATCAGTAAATACTTGTATTACTCATACAACAATAATACTCGGTTATTCCTTCTGGAAATGTATAAATTAACAACTTGGTGTAAAACTCAGATTGACAATTTATTTATAAATTTCCAGGAGGAATAACAGAGCAATGGCACAATTCAAAGTTCTAAAAAAAGATGCTACAGCATTGTTATATTATGGGTAATACAAGTATTTACTAAAATACAAGTACATGTATTTACTAAAATAGACATGTCAGGAGAGCTGTCAGGTCCTTTTTAAAGGGTTAAAAGAAAGAAATATTTTCAATATTTTCTTTGATAGCCGGAGGCCCAGATGACAGCTTCCTGTTCGCCAATGTAAGGTCATCATTGCGTTATTGTTGGCATTGCCAGATCACAATGAGCAATATAAAATATATTTCACAAACCTGACACGAAATCCAGGAAATTACTGACTGGTATATGTAAAACATAGGCTTACATTGTGGTTGTTACTCACTTTGTGAGAGTTCCTTATTTTCGGAGGAGGACTGTCTCGTAACCTTTTCATGGCCTGCACAGGAGAGTCACTGAAGTATGGAGGTTCACCATCCACCATTTCAATCACCATAATCCCCAAAGACCAGATATCCACCTAAGTGATAATAAAGATTGACAAGATAAAGTAACTACAAGTTCTAAGCTGGTGATTTATTTTTCTTTCCTGCATCAACATAATACAATTCCCTAACCTCTGCAGGGGGAAATGCATTACATTGTGACCCCACTCCGTTATCCAGAGCTCTATATGCCCAATAGTGACAGGAGTTGTCCTGATAAGGCAATGCCTTCAATAACATTATAGTACAAAATCCAAAACATTTTTGCGTATTGTGTAACTCAATAAAAATATTTGTATTATTTAGTCAAATAGTGTAGTTGTAGCGAAAGATTTTATAATGCATTTGATTGTCTACTATCAATAGAAGAATCAAAAAAACAACATCAATTCTTATAATTGTGTATCTTAGCTGAAAATATATTTCTTTGAAGCATAGTTAGCTTATTCCTAAAAGTCACCTGAAAAGTTTTCATATGTGTGTACATGAGGTAAAACAGTATTTCTGGTCATTATAGAACTTGTAGCCTTCACTTTTAGCAGTTTTTCCTATTGCAGGCTCTCTCTAATTCTCAATTTTCTCTGAGCTAGTGGGAGGAGCCTAACTGCTATAATGTCTCGCATACATTGCACACATAGTGAAGAGAACATCTTGCTCTCCTATCTCTATCAAATATATAGAAGCAGCAGCAGGAGATTATACAGCAGTAATGAGCAGTGTAGCTGTGAATCCAGCACTGGAGTGAAATAGACACAGACGTGCAGCAGCTTCTTGCAAATGTTCTGTCTGTCACTCTGCTCCTGCTCCCTCCTCCCCTTTCCTTAGACTTCAACGGGCAGCTGTAACCTGATCCCTCAGTGAGCCGATAATCCTTCTAGTCTTAAAAAGACAGATATAGCAGTTAAGTCATGTGGAGTAAAAAGAGTTAGGAGGGAAGGGGAGGGGATAGAGTATGAGAAGTGGAGAAAAAGTAATTTTTCTCTAATAAGATATATTACAAAGTATTTTATATTTCACTTGTGCAGTACTATTGATTTATGCCTAGCTTGTTGAAAAGTTAGTGACCGTTTAAAGAACGTAATTCGTAGTTTACCTCAGTGCCATATGCCGACCTTAAAATGACCTCTGGTGCCATCCAGTATGGAGTACCCACTAATGATTTCCTCTTTGGAACATCTTTGCTAATTTGAGCACAAAACCCAAAGTCGGAAAGCTTCACCTGCAAAATTAAAAAGGCCCACACATGTATACTATTAAAAAGGAATACAAATAAAAGTTGTCCACAAAATGGTAATTATATTACGGTTGTCTAATTTTAGAGGGCTTGGCAGGAGTTAAGAGTTTGTATCATATAATGAAACATAGTACACTACACGGAAGTATATAGTAGCACCTCAGCAGACGCATCAGATTCCCAGCCAGCCATATACCATACTCTGCTCCCCACGGTTCAAGGAAACTCCTACATTTTAATATCAAAATAACACTAAAAATTCAATTAGAGCACTGTGCACGCTTTGGGATATGACTGACTAAGTACTGTCCTGGCCAAAAGTTGAGAGACTAAAATTCCTTGCCATGAAAATTAACTCTCTCAAAAACTCAATTTCCACTATATTTCAACCCGGACGCAAAACGACCTGCTAAAATAATTAGAGTGTCGCTAGCTCATGAGAAAATGTGTTAATGGGGACAAGGCAGCTGATATCCCTCTATCATGCTGATTGAACTAGAAGAGCAGACTGGTTGCTTTAAAAAGGGTATGGTGCTTGAAATCATTTTCTTCTTCTGTTAACAATAGTTACCTCCGAGGAAACACATGCAGTCATCATTGCTTTGCATCAAAAGGGCTTTACAGGCAAGGACATTGCTACTTGTAAGATTTCCCCTAAATCAACCATTTATCGGCTCATCAAGAACTTCAAGGAGAGAGGTTCAATTGCTGCGAAGAAGGCATCATGGCACCCAATAAAGTCCAGCAAGTGCCAGGACCTTCTCCTAAAGAGGATTCAGCTACGGGATCGCTTCAACACCAGTGCAGAGCTTGCCCAGGAATGGCAGCAGGCAGGTGTAAGTGCATCTTCGAGCACAGTTAGGCGAAGGCTTTTGGAGGCTGGCCTGGTGTCTAGAAAGGCAGCAAAGAAGTCACTTCTCTCCAAGAAAAACATCAAGGACAGACTGACATTCTGCAGGATGCACAAGGATTGGACTGCAGACGACTGGGGTAAAGTTATTTTCTCTGATTAAGCCCCCTTCAGACTGTTTGGGACATCTGGAATAATGATTGTCCAGAGAAGAAAGGGTGAGCGCTACCATGAGTCCTGTGTCATGCCAACAGTAAAGCATCCGGAGACCATGGGGGCTGCTTTTCATCCAAGAGAGTGGGCTCACACACAATTTTGCCTAAGAAAACTTCCATGAATAAAGAATGGTATCTAAACATCCTCCAAAAGCAACTTCTCCAAACTGTCCAGGAGCAATTTGGTGCTGAACGAAGCTTTTTCCATCATGATGTAGCACCATGTCACAAGGCAAAAGTGATAACTAAGCGGCTCGGTGAACATAACATTGAAAGTTTGGCTCCATGGCCAGGAAACTCCCAAGATCTCAATCCCATTTAGAACCTGTGGTCAATCTGCAAAAAGCGGGTGGACAAACAAACACAGAAATTGTGATAAACTCCAAGCACTGGTTAGGCAAGAATGTGTTGCCATCAGTCAGGATTTGGCCCAGAAGCGGTTATTCAGTATGCCAGGGCGAATTGCAGAAGTCTTGAAAAAGAAGGGTCAACACTGTATATATTGAGTCTTTGCATAAACTTGATGTATTGGTCAATAAAAGTTTAAAAACTTATGAAATGCTTGTAATTGTTCTTCAGTATATCATAGAAACATGTGACTAAAAGATCTAAAAATGCTGGAGCAGCAGATTTTGTGAAAACCAAAATTTGTGTCCGTCTCAAACCTTTTGACCATGACTGTAGGGCATTCACCATTAGGGCTAGAATACGTCGCACGGACCTATGTTAGTCAATGGGCCCGTTCAGACTGTCCGTGATTTTCACGCAGCGTATGTCCTCTGCGTAAAACTCACGACATGTCCTATATTTGCCCGTTTTTTGCGCATCACGCACCCATTTAAGTCAATGGATGCGTGAAAACCACGCACGGCCCACGGACGCACTTCCGTGTGCCGCGCGTGATGCGCGCTACAGTAGTCAAAACTATGAATGAAAACAGAAAAGCACCACGTGCTTTTCTGTTTACAAACATAAAAACAGAGTGTCATAATGATGGCCGCTGCGCGAAAATCACGCAGCCACGCATACGCAGCTGACACACGGAGCTTTTATGGACCTTTTGCGCGCGCAAAACACACACGCTCGTGTGAATCCGGCTTTAATAAGGACACAAATGGCCATGAAAGACCTGTTTCCGCTACAGGTGTTGGTCGTGGAATGCACCCGATCTAAGTCGTAGGACCTGAAACATGACGGTAGAGAGCAGGCACAGCCTTATTAGAAAATATATTTGGGGATCTTGCAAAAATGCACCAGAAAACATGTCCAGAGTGGGGCTCACAATCTAAATTCCTTAGTTTGTTTTTGGAGTCTGGAAGGAAACCGTAGTGCCGGGAGGAAATCATAGTACACAAACACAGGAAGAACATTTAGGCCTCATGCACACGACCGTAGCCATGTGCACGGCCATGATTTTCGGGTCGGCCGGCCACGGAGTGACAACCGCGAGCAGCCCGCAAATCACGGGCCGTGCACATGGCCGCGGCCATTATTCTCAATGAGCCCGGACCACAGAACACGGCCGTAATAAGACATGATCGTTCTTTCTGCGGTGTGGGCTCCTGGGTCATGCACGTACCGTGAAAATCACGGTCGTGTGCATGGCCCCATTGGAATGAATGGGGCCGCAATTCTGCCATGGATTTTCGGAGGAATTGCGGCCGCAAAAGCACGTTCATCTGCATGAGGCCAAAATCTCCATATAAACCCAGGACCCCAGTCCTGCAAGGCTACAGTGCTAACCACTGAGCCACCTCTGCTTGCTTGAAAAACTGGCAGCACTACAGGTAGTACCAATGTGCATTTTGGATGCAGTTGATGATATAGAAGAAAAGAACCAGTATGAGAATAAACCCTAATATCCATGTTACAATTCCACTCCTATTCTCACAGGGCAAAGTCATTATGTTACCCCATTTACTCATCTATGTATAACCTCGAAGAGAAGTTTTACTCAGCTCTAACTGTGACTCTACACCAACAAATGTGCCAAGACACGAATGAATTACAAACCTACGAAGACGACTTACACCCTATAATATCATATACATATTGCCAGGGGAAAGAAGGTATATTGACTAAAGACAATGAAGGAAACCAGTCAAGATGAGACATCTATTTCTTCACAAGTTAAAATCTGCGATCTAAGGGACCTTGAATGTGGCACGATCATGGTGTGCAGGTTCCATTATCAGCAAACTTACAGCTGCATTGATAATGTTCAGAAAGTAATAAAACATCCATGCAGTGCAATTTTTTGGTTAATTGTTGAGAGGTAAATTAGTGGAAATACAGTAAGGCAGACTATAGTGTCGCAAGTAGATAAATTTAACACAGTTGTGCCAAATGTCATCTCAGCGTGCAAAGTTTGTCTGTGGTTCGACAGAGATCTGCTAAAAGGCCGGATGGCAGGGGCACCTCACGCCCAGTGGCGTTGCTAGCACCAGGAGGGGCGGTGCTAGTGACAGCCACATTCGATTATATCTGCCAAGTTAGGTCTGCAGCCTATAAGACGCTTGGAAGAATTCCTTCGCAGGCCGGCGCAAGCTTCTTGCCCGGGGGCCGTGAAGCACTCAGTCTGTCGCGTGAAAGGGACTACGCAAGTACAATTTTTTTTTGGTGGGCTGTGTGGCACTATATACACAAGGGAAAAGGGGAGCTTTGTGGCACTATATAAAAGGGAGGGGGCTGTGTAGCACTATCTACTAGGTGGGTTCTGTATGACACTATATACAAAGGGAGGGTGGCTGTGTAGCACTATCTACTAGGTGGATTCTGTATGACACTATATACAAGGGGGGCTGTGTGGGGCGCTAGCTACAGGGGGCTGTGTGGTGTGCTAGCTACAGGGGGCTGTGTGGTGTGCTAGCTACAGGGGGCTGTGTGGGGCGCTAACTACAGGGGGCTCACTATTACCATCCGGGGCACTGTTGATTACGAGTTTGTTTAGAGGATGGGGTATAGGTGTGGAGGATGCTGAAAAAGCAAGACACTAACACGTCTGTGTATCAAACTCTGCAGAGACAAGTCGTGACTGGAATACGTTGTCACATTGTTCTGGGCCGGATGGAAAAAAAAAGTGAAAGTGAATGACACTAATCAGAGAAAATATCACCTGTGAGTCAATGGATATAAACTTGCTATAATCACTTATATGGTCTGCAGAGCTCATGTGTATAACTGGCATCTACCACTATATGATCACTATGTGGTGGTAATATTGGTCTTTGTATAGTGGCTTTTATTCAGCAACTGTATGGGGGTATTATTCAGTCACTGTATGGGAGTATTATTCAGTCACTATGTGGTTATGGTGTGGTGGTATTATTCAGTTACTATGAGGTTATGGTGAGGCGTTCCTATTTGAGTAACAGTATTGAGGGTATTATTCAGTCACTATGTGGTTATGGTGTGGTGGTATTTTTCAGTAACAGTATGGGGGTATTATTCAGTAACAATATGGGGGTATTATTCAGTCACTATGTCGCAACGCATCGCAACACTGGATGGCAGGACCTCTGCTGCACCCGGAGCCGAAGAGGAGGGCAAGTATAACATTACTGTCGACTGGGGCCCTGTATCTAAGCCTACCTTGTGGCAGGCTTAGATACAGGGTCCAGCAGACAATATCACACATGGGCCCTGTATCTAAACCTACCACGTGTTACTAATGTTTTTTTTTGTCAGAATTGTGAGAAACCAGACATGGACCGCACATCCACAATATATACGTTGACCTGAGCCGCTAGGCATAATTTATAAACATGAACATGATGTTCTTTGTTAACCTTTTGATCAAACTGTATAAACCCACTTGCCACTTCAAGGTGACCTCTTTCAAAGTGGATCCCTATTCTATTGGTTGCAGCACCTCATGGTGGTCACTGCCTCCGCAGCACCGCTCCTACAGAGGGAGCAACTCAGAGGCCTCAAAGCACCCATGCTATCAGGCTGTGCCAACCTCCTTGGCTCTGGGCCAAGTGCAGCACTGCAGCAACAGGTACCACCCCACAGCACGTGAACAGATAGAATAAGCTCACCATACCATGCGCTCCCAGTGGCCAACTGAGAGCACAAGCAAGAGCAGAAACACTTATGAGGTCAATCCTAAATTAAAATCAGCTGGGTTAAATGTGTGGAGTGCTAGAGCCAAGTGAAAAAAAAAAAAGGAGATTAGACTATATAATATTAGTATTGTGTTTGTGCTTTTTTTACAGCTTCCGTTGCTGGACTATGTCGGATTCAAGGACTACTTCGATGACGGCTTTTTTATTTTAAATAAAATAGGGTTGTGTGTTGTTTTTTTTTTTATTTCAATAAAAAATTCTACGTCTTTGTATTTTTTTTCAAAACTTTATTACTACTGCCTTCGTAATGGCCGCTGGCTGATTTACAGCGTCCATTACTAAGGTGGGTATTAGTGTTAGCCGGTGCAGAGGCCAGCACTAGGCTCCATTATTACCCCGATACCCACCGCCACCAGGGCTACCGGGAAGACCCAGGTGCGATCCAGTATCCGACCATCTGCAGTGATGGTCGGCTACTGGGGTGAACGCTGGCTGGTATTAGGCTGGGAAAGCCCAAACACAGTGGGCCTTCCCACACTGGTAATGCTAGCCTGCTGCGGCTAGGTTGTGTCTGGCTTGTTATGAAAAATTAGGGGAACCCCACGTCATTTAAAAAAAATAAAAAAATTATTGGAAAAAAAATATCTGGCCTCCCATTTTTCATAACCAGACAGATACAACATAGCAGCAGCAGGCTAGCATTAACAGGGTGGGATGGGCTAAGGTTTCTGGCCTGTCCCAGTCTAATAATACCAGCCGCCCCAGTAGCCAACCTTCACTACAGATGGTTGGGTACTAGATTATACCCAGCTCTTCCCAGTACCCCTGGTGGCGGTGGGTACTGGGGTAATAATGGGGGTTAGTGCTAGCCTTTTTACTGGCTAATATTAAGCCCTGCTTTAGTAATGGATGCGGTCAGTCAGCGGCCTTTACTAAGGCGGTAGTAGTAACGTTTTAATAGAAATCCAAAAAGATTTTTTTTTAAAATAAAATAGAAAAAATAACACAAGAATTTTAATGAGTATAAAAAAGTGCAGCCATTAAAGTAATCCTCGAATGCAAAGAAGTCCAACAACTGAACCTGTAAAAAAAACACAAACACATAAAAAAAGCAAAGCAGTGATTATTCTTACCTTTCCAGGGTCCAGCACTGGAGCCGCAATGTCAGCGAGCTGGGCCATATATCTAATCCCATCATGTGTGATAAAGTCTGTGGGAGCCACTCTATCTAATCCTATACATAGCTATAAGGTCGTAGTGCTATAAATTTGCTGTCTCATATACATACCTCCCAACTTTCAATTATCACAAAGAGGGACAACCGATGCGATGCGTGCATCGCGGCAAATGTTTCTCTTTTATGCCACACCTCTAATCCCACCCAATCCCCGCCCATACATACCCGGTTCAGCCCACACAGTATCATGCTCTCATAGTGCCTCCCACACAGTATAATGCTGCCATCATACAGGATAATGCCCCCATAGCTGCCACCACACAATATACTGCCCCACAGATGCCCCCATAGAGTATAATGCCCACACAGATGCCCCCATACAGATAATGCCCACACAGATTCTCCCATGCAGTATAATGCCCAAACAAATTCCCCCATACAGCATAAATGCCCCATAGCCACCCCATGCAACATAATGCCCCCATAGCTGCCCCCATGCAGCATAATGCCCCCATAGCTGCCACTTACAGTATAATGCCACATACAGTATAATGCCTAACAGATGCCTCCATACAGTATAATGCCCCGATAGCTGCCCCATACAGTAGAATGACCCATTGCTGCCCCAAACAGTATAATGCCTCCTAGCTGCCCCTATACAGTATAATGCCCCCTTAGCTGCCCCTAGTGCCAGTGCCCTTGTAGATAGTGACACAGTGCCGATATAGATAGGACCACAGTGTCCCCTGTAGATAGTGGCCCCATATAGTGCCACAGTGTCCATGTAAATAGTGCCACACCCCCCTTGAAGATAGTGCCACGCCCCGTTGATAGCGCCATTGTAGCCAGAGCATAGGCCGGGGATTTCGCTCCTAGAGGGAAGCCCTGATGTCACTGTCCATATATGGACAGTGACGTCAGTGGCTTCTCCTTGACTGGAATCCCTGTTGCCGACTCTGGCTGGGGATTCCGCTCCAGGAGGAGCCCCTGATGTCAAAGTCCATATATGGACAGTGACCTCAGGCATTTCCTCTAGGAGTGGAATCCCCGGCCAGATTATCGGCAACGGGGATTCCGCTCAAGGAGTAGCCACTGACATCACTTTCCATATATGGACAGTGATGTTAAAGGCTTCCCTAGCACATCGCTTAAAGTAGCGCTGTGCCCAGGGAGTCCTCAGCGAGCGGAGGAGCGCCATCGCCTCTGAACTAATTCTGAAGCAGGGAACTGACGGTTGGGAGGAGACCTATATAATATATTTATTTATTTTATTATATTGATACATACACGCACACATTTTTTCAGGGACACAAATATTTCCCCTGACATTTTAAAACCTTAGTGACGCCCCTGGCTGCTAGTACTGTATTGTTGGGTCACTAGGCCATCGACCATGAGAAGTTGCCCCAAGAAGCACTTTTGCATCGGGGCCCAGGAGCCTTTAGCTACGCCTCTGGTGTGATAAAGGCAGATGTAATAAAAACAAAAAGCAACTCCAATAAAATTAGTTGATTTTACATCATATTTCTGGAAGTGTAAAAATTTGTTGCAACAGCATAGGTTCATTTACCAGAGGTCTATTCAATCACTCGTTGGATGTGCTAAATAATCTGAGTATGCCACCCTGAATCATCATCTATTCAGTATTGCCTTCACTGTAACTTCATAACTCAAACTAAATATAAATCGAATGAGACTGCATATAATAATGTAATTTTGTATTATTCTTTAATGACGTCATGTTACTTGCCATAATCTATCACACTTTTCAATTATACGAATCTTACGTTATAATATGACAATACAGCTGATGAGGGCTACAGTCACTCACCCGACCATCTAGCGTGAGAAGTATAGAGTCACTCTTGATGTCTCTGTGGATCACGCCTTGGGAGTGCAGGTACACTAGCGCTTGCAGCACAGACTTACAAACAGTAGCAATCTGCTCCTCATTCAGTCTGCAACAGAGAACAAATAAAGACTGAATCTGGTGAAGACATGGAATGGTAGCAACCTCTCCAAAAAATAAAGTTCTAAGGACTAATAATAGACCCTGTAGAGCGATATTAGGAACTTTTCTATGTTTAAACAATTCTAAATCAGAGTATTTCTAGTATTTTGCAAAAAATTAAATCTAAGTACAGGGCTTTAAAGGACAGAATACGGACAGTCGGCTTACTTCTGACCCCCGCCATGCCTTATAGGGGTTGTCCGAGATAAAATGACTGTGTTAATGCTTGTAATTTATTAATGTAAATACATTTGTAATATACTTACATTTTCCAAATTGGCCCCGTTTCCAGATGCTGCAGTGGGGTACTTGATGGGTGACGTCACTCTTTGGCCGCTGTGTTGATCTTCAATCCTCTTCCATGTATACGACACATCACGTGTGACGTGCCGTGTCTGGGCTGTTCTGTTGTACCGCCCGTAACGTGCATGCGCGGTTCCTGCGGTTTTCGAGAACAGCAGGGACCGCGCATGCGCATTACAGGCTGTACAGCAGAACAGCCCATACACGGCACGTTGCAAGTGACGTGTCGTATACTCGGAAAAGAATTGAAGATCAACACAGCGGACAGAGAGTGACGTCACCCATCAAGTACCCCATGGCAGGATCTGGAAACTAGGCAACTTTCGAAAATGTAAGTATATTACAAATGTATTTACATTAATAAATTACAAGCATTAACACAGTCATTTTATCTCGGACAACCCCTTTAATATTTAGTTACAATAAAAGTTACGTATTACACACATCAGAAAGTATTCATTAGGTACCTGGGAAACAAGGGCTAATCTATCTGCCTCTGGCAATTTGGTGTATTTGTTCCTAATTTTTGCCCAACAGCTACCTGGGACCATTATTTGTTTAACTATGGGGACAAGCGCTCGTTACCATGATCGCTCGCCCCCATACATTTAGATAATTTTGGCAGCACATCACTCTGTTTACAGGGAGAAGTGCTGCCGACAACGATAATATTTTCGTCATTTAAAACTATACAATCAGCCGATGGGCAAGCGTTTGCTCGTTCATCGGCTGATCGTTGCCTTGTTTACACAATTGGCCGGTGTAAAAGCACCCCTAGTCTCTCCCCTTTTTACTCTGATAGAGACCCTGCCCACCAACTGTCTCCGTCCTGCCCCTCCATAGAGCCACTGTTTGGGTCTCACCACTGCCCCCCTCCCGTCACTTATCTGCCGCCACTCCCCCCCAACCCCCGGTAATGCCCTAGACGTCTTGACTGTATGAGTCCCAGAAATTTCTGACGGTGGCCCTGATTAAATAGAGGTTCAGATTCACCTCTATATCATGCTTACAGTGATGGGATCTGCCTGTAAGACAAATAACTACATCTAGCAAAGCTCTCAGCACTCAAAGAACCTAAGTATACAAGTCGTACGCAGCGGACTACATGGAATTCCCGTTTATTATGTGCAATAATATGCTTTGCTGTAAATGTAACAGAACTACAGGGGGAAACCAGATTATCAATGCTGCCTCAGTTCCACAAGCAACGGTCTGAAGGGGCCTTCCATTCGGCTAGGGCAACACTACACCAATCACTCTGCTGCACCAAAGGAAGCAGTGGCAGCAGGAAATGTGGGCAAAACAACAAAGGTGCATAACCAGTTAGTGACCGCCCATTAGTGTTTTTACGGTGCACACGAACGGGCTTCATTCCGATGAAGTAGCCTTTTTAGGCCGCTGCATCAGTATAAGTAAACAAAGCAGGGAGCAGTTAAAACTCCCTGATGTCCGCTGCTTCCGGTAGCTGGAGGCTGGGAGCAAACCTGCACAAACGGGCAAGATAGATATCCATATCGATCCCACTCATTTAACCCCTCAGATGTGATGCTCAATAGCGAGCGCCGCATCTGAGGGGTTTTGGAGGGAGGGAGCTCCCTCTCACACCCCACCGACACCTTGCTATACGATCGTAGGGTGCCGGTGTCTTCTATGGCAGCCGGGGGCCTATTAAAGGCCCCCCAGGCCTGCCTCTAGTTAATTCCTGCTAGGTCATGCCAGAGGCATGGCCTAGCAGATGCCTGTCCATTTTACATGGACAGGCAGTAATACACTGAAATACAGAAGTATTGCAGTGTATTATAAAAGCAATCGGATGATGGCATAGTGAAGACCCCTAGTGGGACTAATAAAAAAAGATTTAAAAAAAAAAGTCTAAGAAAAAAAAAAATGTAAAACCCACGTTTTCCCCTTACAAAATAGTTTATTATGAAAAAAATAAAAAAAAGTTGCACATATTTAGTATCAGAAAAGGTACAATGCACACAAGAAGTAGTTATCCAAAGATAGATTTTTAATATTAGTAATTATGCCAGTATAAGCGCGACGTTTCAGTCATGTCTCTGACCCTCATCAGGCACTGTAATATCCTGCGTAATGGCGCTTAGTGTATGGCGGCTTGCCGCATGTGGAGGCAAGCCGCCATACACTTTACATACCTCCCAACCGTTTGAACCCGTTTCTCCGGCGGGACAGTCCCGGTTTCTCACCGCTGTCCCGCCCGGTCTTCAAAATGTCCCGCTGGGCGCTGCAGCAGCAATCAGAAGAAGGCAGAAGTCTTGCGGCGGTGTTCTCACTGGGATTGATGCCGGCCCGGGAGTGGACCAGTCCAGTCACCTGACCTCACCGGTCAGATGACTGGACTGGTCCACTCCCGGGCTGGCATCGACACCAGTGAGAACGCCGCTTCAAGACTCCTGCCTTCTTCTATCAGTGAGTGAAAGCAGAGTGCATGTGAGGAGGAGGAGGGTCTTTTTTTGCTCCCTGTAGGAGTCGGAATCCCCAATCCTCGGCCGAGGATTGGGGATTCCGCTACAGGAGAAGTGAGCGACTACACTGTCCATATATTGACATAGCGACGTCACTCACTTCTGAAACGGAATCCCCGACCCTATGGCCGGGGATTACGCTACAGGAGAAGTGAGCGACTACACTGTCCATATATGGATACAGTGACGTCACTCACTTCTGAAGGGGAATCCCCGATCCTGTGGCCGGGAATTCCTCTCCAGGAGAAGTCAGTGACTACACTGTCCATATATGGACATTGAAGTCAGTGACTTCTCCTGGAAGGGGGGGGGGATGGGTGCAAATTACAGGGGGCTGGGTGGCATTACCTGCCGGGGGCTGGGTGGCATTACCTGCCGGGGGCTGGGTGGCATTACCTGCCGAGGGCTGGGTGGCATTACCTGCCGAGGGCTGGGTGGCATTACCTACCAGGGGGGCTGGGTGGCATTACCTACCAGGGGGGCTGGGTAGCATTACCTACCAGGGGGGCTGGGTAGCATTACCTACCAGGGGAGCTGGGTGGCATTACCTACCAGGGGAAGTGTGTGGCAACAAATTGAAATGAAATTCATCCTATTTTAAAACGTGTGTGGCGCCATCTACAGCGGGGCTGTGTGTGGCGCCATCTACAGCGGGGCTGTGTGTGGCGCCATCTACAGCGGGGCTGTGTGTGGCGCCATCTACAGCGGGGCTGTGTGTGGCGCCATCTACAGCGGGGCTGTGTGTGGCGCCATCTACAGCGGGGCTGTGTGTGGCGCCATCTACAGCGGGGCTGTGTGTGGCGCCATCTACAGCGGGGCTGTGTGTGGCGCCATCTACAGCGGGGCTGTGTGTGGCGCCATCTACAGCGGGGCTGTGTGTGGCGCCATCTACAGCGGGGCTGTGTGTGGCGCCATCTACAGCGGGGCTGTGTGTGGCGCCATCTACAGCGGGGCTGTGTGTGGCGCCATCTACAGCGGGGCTGTGTGTGGCGCCATCTACAGCGGGGCTGTGTGTGGCGCCATCTACAGCGGGGCTGTGTGTGGCGCCATCTACAGCGGGGCTGTGTGTGGCGCCATCTACAGCGGGGCTGTGTGTGGCGCCATCTACAGCGGGGCTGTGTGTGGCGCTATCTACAGCGGGGCTGTGTGTGGCGCTATCTACAGCGGGGCTGTGTGTGGCGCTATCTACAGCGGGGCTGTGTGTGGCGCTATCTACAGCGGGGCTGTGTGTGGCGCTATCTACAGCGGGGCTGTGTGTGGCGCTATCTACAGGGGGGCTGTGTGTGGCGCTACCTACAGGGGGGCTGTGTGTGGCGCTACCTACAGGGGGGCTGTGTGTGGCGCTACCTACAGGGGGGCTGTGTGTGGCGCTACCTACAGGGGGGCTGTGTGTGGAGCTATCTACAGGGGGGCTGTGTGTGGAGCTATCTACAGGGGGGGCTGTATCTGGCGCTATGTAAAGGGGGGCTGTGTGTGGAGCTATCTACAGGGGGGCTCTGGTGGATGGTTTTTCCATTGAGCGTTAGCAGAGTTACACAGCTGGGAAAAAAAAAATCCCCATCATGTAATTCTGCTACCGGTCAATTGAAAAGTCATCCACCACACGGTCTCCCTCTTGACTTTCATTGTTTTCAGCCTTTAGGTTTGTCCTGCTGCTGCTGCCGTGATGAGCAAATGTTATACCAAAGATAGGAAAAGTAACATAAAGACGACATAACCGGATCTATAATATCTGTGATATCCAGACAGTCTAGAGATCCGCAGTGAGAATGTGCGCGTGTTATTTGCAGAAGGATCTGGCCGCGATTTGATGTGTTGATGCGGGATATTGGGCGTGGTTAGGGGCGTGGCTTAAAATGTCCCTCTTTTCCGAATTCAAAAGTTGGGAGGTATGCACTATACTTTTTGGATAATGACTTCTGGTGTGCATTGTACCTCTTCTTATACTACACTGGTTGGGCCCCCACGCATGCACCCATATGAAGACCTAGTGCGGTCTGAACACCTTCAAATACATATTTGGTATCGCCACATCCGTAACGACCCAAAACAATAAAGCTATAACCTTTTGTAACCCGCTCGGCGAACAAATAAAATAAACAATGCAAGAATTGCTGTTTTTTCGGTGCATCCTGACAAAAAATTTGATAAAAAGTGATCAAAAAGTCGCATGTACCAATAAAAACTACAAAGTTGCCCCGCAAAAAAAAAAGCCCTCATACAGCTGCATCAGCGGAAAATTAAAAGTTACGGCTCTTCAAATATAGAGACCCAAAAACAAATAATTTTGAGGAAAAAAAAACAAAACTTTTTTACTGTATAAAAGTAGTAAAACATAAGAAAACAAAATTAATTTGGTATCTTTGCAATTGTAACAACCTGCTGAATAAAGTTATTGTGTTATTTATACCACACGGTAAACTACGTAATTTTAGGAAGCAAAAAACTATTGCCAATATTGCTGTTTTTTTTCTATCCCCCCCAAAAAAAGTTAAACAAATTATATGTACCCCAAAACGGTGCTATTAAAAAATACAACTTGTCTTGCAAAAAACAAGTCCTTATACAGATATGTCGACACAAAATAAAAAAAAGTTATAGCTCTTTGAATGAGACGAAGGCAAAACTTAAAAAGTAGCTTGGCCAATGAAGGCCTAAAATAGGCTGGTCATTAAGAGGTTAAAAGGCAGGGTGACGTGGACTTGCTACTGCGCAGGGGAGTTTGCGAGTCAAGGGGGATAATAAAAGCACTCAACTGTTAAAATCACTGCCTTATGGTCCTCTCTATCCTCTAACCTTCTTCGATAAGTGTACGACAAAAAGAGAAAGCAGAATGATCAGCCCATCATGCTCAGCTACCGGTCACTCGCAGCAGGGACCATTTGGGGCCTAGAGAGGGGAGTAATCTATTGCATAACATGTATGAATAAGCCCCTTCACTACCTTAGGCTACTAGGGATATTAACCCCCGAACGATAATCAACCCCCTAAGCCATCCGATAAATTTATTCACCATTAACTCCAAAAGCTACCTCAGACCACCAGCATTTAGTATTAACCTTTTCAGCCCCCCTCAGCTGACAGGAAACACAATGTAGTAACCCCTTATTTTTTTTGTAGTTTTAGACATTGATGTCAAAGCATTCAAGACGCAAAAGGACCCTAAAAAAAAAAATTAACAGCATATGTGCTCTTCCCTGCTTGGCCTAAAAATTCTATGGGCAGCCCTGACCAGCGGTCAAACAATTTGGCCAACTAAGATCTGTTTTTTCAGTTTCAGATTTATGTGAGCTCTGGGCTTTCCACCCAGGGCCGGCCTAAGGTGTGTGCAACCTGTGCGAGGGCACAGGGCGCTGCACCCTCCCTACAGGTAGGGGGCGCCACTCGGTTCTACTCTGTCCTCTGCTCTTAATTACACACATACACGGAGTAAATATAACAGCCAAGGAGCAAGAGAAGAGGAAGCTCGGCCCACAGCCTGTCCTGCAAGAAGCCCGTGATCCTGTCAGCAAGGAGAGATGGTAAGAGTCTGTGTGCAGATGTGTGTGTATACAGCGTGTGTGCGTGTGCGTGTGCGTGGATAAAAAGGAAGATATCTGTCAGAGCTTTCCGTCGGAACGGGACCCCGACTGACACAAACAGAAACCAAAAGGATTCCATTTCCATCACCATTGATTTCAATGGGGACGGATGCCGTGCGAATGGTTTGCGTTGGTCTCTATTGTGCAAGTGTTCTCTCTGCAGCCTTTGACACTGTAGACCACAAACTCCTACTTAACATGCGCCACTATTGGCCTCAAGGATGCTGCTCTCTCTTGGTTTTCCTCCTATCTCTCTGACCGCTCATTCAGTGTGTCATTTGCTGGTTCTACTTCTTCTCCTCTTCCCCTTGCTATCGGGGTTCCTCAGGGATCAGTCCTAGGTCCGCTCCTCTTTTCCCTCTACACAGCCCCTATTGGACAAACCATCATCAGATTTGGCTTCCAGTACCATCTCTACGCTGATGAAACCCAATTATATGCCTCTTCCCATGACATCACCCCTGCTCTAATACATAACACCAGTGATTGTCTGTCCGCTGTCTCTAACATCATGTCCTCTCTCTATCTGAAACTGAATCTTTCTAAAACGGAGCTCCTTGTGTTCCCACCATCTACTAACCTCCCTAAACCTGATGTCTCCATCTCTGTGTGTGACATTATCAGGGGTGAACCTAGCCCCTCTGCTGCCTGAGGCGAACTATAAAAAGGCGCCCCCCCCCCCAATCTATCGGAGTTTTCTCATTACTACCTTTACACATCAAACACGCAATATATAAAAAATAAATAAATAGGAAAACATTTGTTGTTTATTTGTAAAGTGCTGTTTAATGTATAGAGAAGACTTAAAGAACTCTTTTTACTATATTACTTTAGTATCATAGATCAGCAACGCAGCATTAACACTGAAAATGGTTTAACATCTTCTATGCCCCCTTTTCATTACCTAATTGACTTATGATTTTTAACAGAGTTCAGTGGCCCGGCGTGGACGGCATGATGCAGTGACGTCATCGTGCCAGGCAGTTGACGTCATCAGCGTGCTCCCGATCTCTTGTAGGCCTCAGGCCTAAACCAGGCTGTGGCCTACAAGAGCAAACGGCGGAGCAGGGGTTTCTATTGTGGCAAATTAATTTTTTTTTTACATTTTATACTGCTAACTTTTTTTTGGTGGGTTTCGCTGGACCGTTTGGACTACGTCGTAGATTCATTGGACTACTTCAATAATCTACTTTAAAAAAAATAAAATTGTGAAAGATGGTTGCATGGGGGAGTTTTGATTTCAATAAAAAAAAATTCTTATGTCTGTTTTTTTTTAAAATACTTTATTATGGCCTTAGTAATGGCAGCTGTCCGATTGACAGCGTTAAATTACTAAGGCTGGGGCTTAGCATTAGCCAGTAAAAAGGCTATCACTAACCCCTATTACCCCGGTTCCCACTGCCGCCAGGGATACCGGGAAGAGTCGAGTACGATTCAGTACCTGGCCATCTGAAACGACTGTTAGGCCGCAGGCTGGTATTATCAGGCTGGGAAGGGCCAAAAAAGTGGCCCTTCCCACCCTGGTAATGCTAGGCTGCAGCTGCTTTATTG
This sequence comes from Rhinoderma darwinii, assembly GCF_050947455.1. NCBI lineage: Eukaryota > Metazoa > Chordata > Amphibia > Anura > Rhinodermatidae > Rhinoderma > Rhinoderma darwinii. The sequence continues at coordinate 34,923,747 of NC_134698.1, forward strand.
TATCTGGCTGGTTATCAAAAATTGGGGAAACCCCTCGTCATTTTTTAAAAATAAATTGAAAAAAAAATTACGTGAGATCCCCTCCATTTTTCATAACCAGCCAGATACAATAAAGCAGCAGCAGCCTAGCATCACCAGGGTGGGAAGGGCCATGGTTTTTGTCCCTTCCTAGCTTGATAGTACCAGCCTGCGGCCACCCAAGTACCCTTCACTTCAGATGGTCGGGTGCTGGATCGTACCCAGCTCTTCCCGGTACTCCTGGTGGCGGTGGGTACCGGGGTAATAATAGGGGTTAGTGACGGCCTTATTACTGGCTAACACTAAGCCCCTTCTTAGTAATGGACGCTCTCAATCAGACAGCAGCCATTACTAAGGCGGTAATTAAGTATTAAAAAACAGAGACATAAAGTAATTTATTTTATCGAATGACAACTCTTCCACACAATCCACTTTAACCATTTTATAAAAAAAAAAAAAGAAAAAAATCTTAAATCAGCGAAGTAGTCAAACGAATCTACGACGTAGTCCAAATGGTCCAGCGGGACCTGCAAAACAAAAATTAGCAGTATGAAAAATAAAAATAAAGTTGGCTGCCCCCACAGAAGTACAAACATATGAATAAATAGCTACCTTCGGAAACATATTAAAATAATTAGAAAAATTAGGCCCATAAAATAAAACATATCAAATAAAATAAAAATAATTATAACACCTTTCTTTTAAAGAGAACCTTTCACCTCCCCATACATGTACAGCTGAGTGCAGCAGGTAATGGGGAGGGCCGCACAAACCCTGGGGCACTTTACATATTTTTCCTAGCCTCCTTCGTTATTTAGATATCAGTGCTGTAATATTTGGTGCCCGATATTTAAATAACCCCCTGAACTGTCAATGGGGAGGTAATTGGCAAGGGGGCGTGTAACATCGCTGTGACACTGTCCAATCAGCTACAGACAGTTTCAGAGCAAGAGCTGGACAGAGAGCGCGTGCGCGCAACTCCGCCACCGCTAGGGAACAGAAGAAGAGTGTGAATTCTTCTTCTTCTTCTGTTTCATGGCATCGGAGCTGTGCGCGCACGCACGCTCTCACTCTTTAGCTCTCGGCAGACAAGGACGACAAGACTGATCTCTCACCTGAGATCACAGTCTTGTACTTGCCTGCCGAGAGCTGAAGAGTGAGAGCGTGCGTGCGCACATGCTCTCCTCTCTCCAGCTCATGCTGTTGACATTGTCCGTAGCTGATTGGACAGTGTCACAGCGATGTACACATCCTCTTGCCAATTACCGCCCCATTGGCAGTTCATGGGGTTATTTAAATATCAGCGCCAAACATTACGGCACCGATATCTAAGTAAGGAAAGAGGGTAGGAAAAAAAATTTAAAGTGCCCCAGAGTTTGTGCAGCCATGACCATTACATGCTGCACTCAAATGCAAATCTGTGGGCAGGTGAAAGGTTCTCTTTAAAGTGTAACAACTTTTTTAAAAACTTTTGTCATGTCAGAAGTTTTGATCAGTGGGGTCCGAACACTGAGACCCCCCACTAGTCGCTAAAACTAAGCAGCAGAAGTGCTCGGGTGAGCGGTGTGCCGCTTCAATTCTGTTTGGCTTTCCTTGGAGCAGTGTACGGGCTCAATAGAAAGTCTAGGAGTCCGTACACCGCTCACTCGGCTGAAAGTCGATCATAAATGATGCGGCACAGCGCTCACCCGAGCACTTCTGCTGCTTCGTTTTAGCGATCGGTGGGGGCCTCAGTGCTCGGTCCCCCACCGATGAAAACTTCGGACATGTCACTATGATATATAAAGATATCTATTAATGCGATTGGTGCAAGTTTTAATAACTTTTTTATTGAAAATGATTTGTACTTTTTGAGATACAGCTGCTTTGTATCCTGTATACAGAGCAGCTGTATATAGCGCTGAGACCTGAACCCATTAGGTCGCCTATTACCGATCACATCTAAGTTATGAACTTAGATGTGATTGGTAACAGCTCGATCCTGCAGGACCCGCTGACCTGACGGATACAGGATATAGCGCTATATACATTATATAATATATTAATTTTAATTAGCGGGGGCAGGTTTATGGGGAAGGATTAGGGCCTGTTCACATCAGCGTTGGCTTTCCGTTCCGGGGTTCCGTGGGAGGTTTCCGTCGGGTGAACCCCGCAACGGAAAGTCAAACTGAAACCACAGCTTCCGTTTTAGTCACCATTGAAATCAATGGTGACGGAAACATTGCTAATGGTTTCCGTTCGTCACCATTCCGGCAGGTTTCCGTTTTTGTGACGGAATCATTAGCGCAGTCGACTGCGCTAATGGTGACGGAAACGGAAGCTGTGGTTTCAGTTTGACTTTCCGTTGCGGGGTTACCTCCAACGGAACCCCAGAACGGAAAGCAAACGCTGATGTGAACAGGCCCTAAGGCTTCTTTCACACTAGCATTAATATACGTTTACCTCTCTTCCGTCAGAGGAAGAGAGGATCGATACGTTAAACGGAAAGCAACGGTTCCATTAGAATTACCATTGCTTTCAATAGTAATTCTTTTGTATCAGTTGCTTTCCGTTTATCTCCGTTCGCTAAGTTTCCGTTTTTTTTAAAGGAAACAAAAGTGCAGTCTGCAGAACTTTTATTTCCGTTCAAAAGAACGGAAACCTAGCGAACGGAGACAAACGGAAAGCAACTGATACAAAAGAATTACCATTGAAAGCAATGGTAATTCTAATGGAACCGTTGCTTTCCGTTTAACGTATCGATCCTCTCCCTCTGACGGAAGAGAGGTAAATGTATATTAATGCTAGTGTGAACAAAGCCCAATACAAGATAATATAAAAAATAAAAAAAATCCCTGCTGGGATTTGACCCAGCAACCTTCTATGTGTAAGGCAGACAAGCTAACCACTACTCTATAGAAGCTGTGATAGACAATGCCTGTGAAACTGTAGTAGTTGAGGGTTTACTATTAGTCTCTCCTGTCTCTGCTGTGTGTGGGTGGTGACTGGTCAGAGACTCAGACAGACTGGCTGCCGCAGCTGCTGCATGCAGTGTGCACTGTGAGTGACTGTGAGACTCACCAGTCACAGCCCTATTTGTAGCTTTCCCACGCGAATTAAGCACAGGAAAGCTACAAAGCCAGGAGTATACTGCAAGGGGGGGGGGGGGTTTACTGACAGCAGAGGGCTCTATAGGGGGGAATTATCCCCCCACCATAGAGCCCTGACTAGTTACTATACTGAAAGGTTAGGGGGGTCTGAGCATCTGACTGACTGCTCTAAAGGGGGGGCAGAATCCCCCCCTATAGAGCTCTCTGCAGTAAGTCAGACGCTCAGACCCTCCCCCACCCACACTAATCGTTGCATTATAGTGATGTGAGGGCTCTATGGGGTGGATTATTCCAGCCCCATAGAGCCCTCTGCTGTCGGTAAAATGCCCATACCCCCCCTTGCAGTATACTCATGTCACGGGTCCCGGTCCCAGCAAGGCAGGAACTTACCTCTGTTGCTCGTCGCTCCTCCTGCAGACTTGCTCCTCTCTGGCTGCATGTGCTGTGTCATGTGCAGCGTCAGAGAGGAGGAGGAGTATTACAGACGTTCGGCACGTCTGCATGGCTCCTCCCCCCGGTCCAGTCCGTCCTGGGCTGAAAATGCCGCCCCCCCCCGTTTGGGTAGGTGGTGCCGCCTGAGGCCGTCGGCTCACCTGGCCTCATGGCAGATGCGGCACTGGACATTATCATAACTCCTAAGCAGCACGCCCGCTGTCTCTGGGTTATTTTTGACTCAGATCTTTCCTTTACTCCTCACATTCAATCACTTTCATGCTCCTGTCATTTTCCCCTCAAAAACATCTCCAGAATTGGCTCTTTTCTTACTGAGGAAACAGGCAAAACTCTCATTGTTGCTCTGATTCACTCTCGTCTTGACTACTGTAACTCATTACTAGTCGGTCTTCGCCTCACTAAAGTCTCCCCGCTCCAATCTATCCTCAATGCAGCAGCCAGGTTCATATTTATGACCAACCGCTACACCAACGTCTCTAATCTTTGCCAGTCACTGCAGTGGTTGCCCATTCCTTTCAGAATACAATTCAAACTTATTACTCTCACCCATAAAGCTCTCCACAGTACTGCACCTCCTTACACCTCCTCTCTCATGTCTGTCTACCACCCTACTCAGGCTCTACGTTCTGCCAACGACCTTAGATTAAAATCCTCCATAATCCGAACCTCCCACTTCCGTCTCCAATATTTTTCTCGTGCTGCACCAGTCCTCTGGAATGCGCTACCCCAGTCAATCAGATTAATTCCCACCATCCACAGTTTTAAACGTGCCCTGAAAACACATCTATTTAGACAGGCCTATAACATTCCCTAATCTGACTCCTTTCCATGACCCTCCTTTTAGATTAGTCATCAGAATAAGATTCCCTCACACTCTTTCTCTGCATGTCCGTCATACACGGATACTGCCTGGTGACCGGCTCATGCAGCTTTATGTGTACCACCCCATGTGTATAAAAATGGCCGGACTATTGTACAGAACAAACACGGTTACACTTTGTGTCTCCCTTATTTCCTCATAGATTGTAAGCTCTTGCGAGCAGGGTCCTCACTCCTCTGGTTTGAATTGTAAATTAGCTTTGTCACTATGTAATGTCTGATATTGTTTGTTTCATGTTCCCTCTAAATTGTAAAGTGCTGCGTAATATGTTGGCGCTATATAAAGATTATTATTATTAAGTGTTCCGTCGTTTTGGCGGACTCAATAGCGTTGTCGACTACGCTATTGATTTCGTATGTATATATTCCAGAATGTGTGTATGTATATTTGCTTGTATGTCTAAACATCTGCCTCTATGTATGTACAGGATATATGTTCCAGTATGTGCGTGTCTATAAATGTGGTTAATTTTTGATTTGTGTAGGGGCGGCAATAGAGAGTCCCGCACAGGGTGCCATCCAAACTAAGTCCGGCCCTGTTTCTACCCCCATAGTAAAGTCAGTCCCTTGTGAAGTAGAGCAACCGCGTGGTATCGACAAGAACACAGGAACCGGCCGAAGTCAGGAGGGTGAAGGGCTCGCCACAGGTGTATAGAAGTTTTAATTAGACATTGTATAGTGCTGTTTTTAGATCACTTTAGGAATGGTATTTACTTAGGCATTGTGTGACACTGCTAGTTAGGCACTGTGAAGTATATTATTTTTAGCAGTGTATGGTGATGGTGGCACTATATATTATGGTAATTTAGGCAATTGTATGGAAGTGTTATTTGGCCAATGAATAGCACTGTTATTTAGGCTCCATAGTGTATGGCACAATATTAGGCTCTGTATGGTATTGTTATTTGTACACTTTATGACCGTACATTATATATGGGGCCAGCACCCACCCAGAAGATCCCACACAGGACATCCTCCAACATAAGACCGGCCCCGCTCACACTCATGGTCCACCTAGCTCAAATTAATTTAAGATGTCTGAGCACCCTCTAAGAAGAAAAACTGTTTTAGGGTAATGTTATTCACACTCTGCTCACGTGTAAGCTTGTATCCCCTGCTTTTGCAGCCCTGGAAGCCTAGTGTTTGACCTTTTATGCTAAAAGTTCCTCCTCAAGACCACAGGAACTGAAAGCTACAATTTACAGATGCCAGAAAAACAGGTGATACCAGGCTAAAATAGCAATTATGACTCTCGGTTATGGATTCCGGACTAGTGTGATCACCAAACCACTGGGTGATAGTTTGGGTTAAATTGCATCTTTGGCATCAACCTTGTATACATAGATCCCGTAATAATCCAGTATCTATTTGATAAACATTGGACGACAACATTTTTATTTGAACAGTTTGTCATTGGATTTGAAGCATACTTTAAGATTATCTGATTTTAATTTGCACATACCTGGTTTGTGATACAATATCAGTCAGAGCACCTCCTTGTACATACTCCATCATAACCCACAGTTCTTCTCCCACCAGATAGCTCTTATACATTTCCACAACATTGGCATGCTGATAATCCCGCATAATAACAACCTACATAGCAGACAAAGAACAATCTTGTGTCAACAATCACAGAAACAGGCAGCCAAATAAATATAAAAGGAAAACGCAACCGCATTGATTGATGGTATAATGCACTGAAAGGAGCGTATATAAAGCTAAACAAATGAGTCAAACTATAAAAATACACTACAATAGAATAGGGGAAACAAGACTGTTGAAGGAAAATCTATGATAAATACATAGAAATAGCAATACGGTAAATGGTTATAATCTCATTCTCTATATATATTTCATATTAGGATAAAATAGATTTGATGCCTCCGTTTGGGGTGAGTAGAGTGATCCTATAATAATATATTAATAGACATTATATTTCTATTAATTTTTATTATATTAGCCCCTTCAGGACCAAGCTCATTTTGGCCTTCAGGACCAGCTCCATTTTTTAAAATATGACATGTCACTTTATGTGGTAATAACTCTGGTTTTACCTATTCAAAGCGATTATGAGACTGTCTTTTCGTGACATATTGTACTTTATGTTAGTGAAGAAATTTTGTCGATAAATTCAATATTTATTTGTGAAAAACACCAAAATTTAGAGAAAATGTGCAAAAATTTTCATTTTTCCAAACTGAAATATATCTGCTTGTAAGACAGATAGTAATACCACACAAAATAGTTACCATTTCACATATCCCATATGTCTACTTTATGTTTGCATCATTTTTTGAACATCCTTTTATTTCTCCAGGACATTACAAGAATTAGAACTGTCGCAGCAATTTCTCACATTTTCAAGAAAATTTCAAAAGGCTATTTTTTCAGGGACCAGTTCAGTTCTGAAGACCCCATAAATCACCCCATTTTGAAAACTGCACACCTCAAAGTATTCAAAACAGAAGAGTGTTTTAACCCTTTAACCGTTTCACAGGAATTAAAGCAAAGTAGAGGTGAAATTGACAAATTTCATTTTTTTTGCCACAATTCACTTGTAACAAAAAAAATTCTGTAACACAGAAGCTTTTACCCAAGAAATGCAACTCAATATTTATTGCCCAGATTCTGCACGTTTGAAAAATATCCCACATGGGGCCCTAGTGTGCGAACTGACTAAAGCACCGGCCTCAGAAGCAAAGGAGCACCTAGAGGATTTTGGGGCCTCTTTTTTTTAGAATATATTTCAGGCACGATATGAGGTTTGAAGAGGTCTTGTGTTGCCAAAACGGTGGAAACCCCCCTTAAACCCCCCCTTTTGGAAACTACACCCCTCAAGGAATTTATCTAGGGGTATAGTTAGCATTTTGACCCCACAGTTTTTTTGATAAATTTATTGAACTAGTCTGTGAAGATGAAAATCTACTTTTTTTTCCTGAAAAAACATAACATTTTCTAATTTTTTCAAGGAATAAAGGAAAAAAAGCACCCCAACATTTGTAAAGCAATTTCTACCGATTACGGCAATTCCCCATATGTGGTAATAAACTGCTGTTTATATCCACACCAGAGCTCAGAAGGGAAAGAGCGCACTTTGGATTTTGGAGCGCAGATTTTGCGGAAATGGTTTTCGGTGCAATATCGCATTTGCACTGGAGGGACCAAAATAGTGGAAACCCCCCAAAAGTGACCCCATTGTGGAAACTAGACCCCTCAATGAATTTTTCTAGGGGTGTGATCACTTTTTTAACTCCACAGTTTTTTTGCAGAATCTTATGGAAATCTGGCATGAAAAATTACCCATTTTTTTCACAAATGCGTCATTTATAGGACATATTTTTCAAACATAATACATGAAACTGATGAAACGCACCCCAACATTTATTGCCCACTTTCTCCTGTGTTCATAAAAACCTCTACTTGGGCCGTAATCTGCTGCCTGTCCACACGCAAAATCAAAAGGCGCATAATGTGCCATTTTAGGACACTATTTTAGCTTGAGTAACTTATAGGCCCCATTCTGTGCCTGCAAAGATTTTGAGCTGGCAAAACAATGTAACACCCACAAAAGTGACCCCATTTTGAAACCTACACCCCCTATGGTATCCATCTAGGAGTATTTTGAGCATGTGGATCGCAAAGTTTTAGGTGTTATCTGTCTTTTTTTGTCCCTAAACATTGCATTTGCCTATACATAGAACTATGTTGTGCTAAAAAAAACATATGACCAACAAATGTGTCAGTCCGTAGCGTTAAGAACAGCATCTCACTTTGATATATAGTAAATTAGATTGGGAAAATTTTTAAAAAATATATATGAAATTGCTTTGAAGTGAAAGGCAACATATTTGAAAAGTGGCGGAAACATATACGGAGCATGTTCACAGAATCAAAGGACAGCCATTGGCTATATAATTAAACGGACTGGTTTTACAACGTCTCATTAGCACAATCAATCCGTATATGAGGGACAAACGTGCCAGGTGACACTGGCACTCCATAACAGATCCCTGCCCTGCAAGGCAGGAACTGAAATGTGCGCAAAACAACCGATCACCTGCAGAATATATATATAGGAGCACTGTCCAACGCCGTATGTATAGATACAGTAAATTATCACTAATCCACAAATTGTGAGCTTTACCAGCAGTATTATCGGGTAGAACAAGTTGCACAAAACCATAAAACAAGCCCAAACTTCATTAATCAGGAACAGCTCGTATACCCTCCAAATAAAAAGAACTATGCCCGTATCACCAAAAAGTAAAAAAAGTACTAAGAATGAAAAGAACATCTTTTTATGGCAGGACAAAGTCATAATAACAGGCACAACCAAAACAACACCACATTTTTTTAAAAAAGATTACAACCCCCAATGTATTCATCTAGGGATATAGTGGGAATTTAAATTTTTGTTTTAAGGTTTTACCAGTAATTCTAATTTTGCGTGACCAATTGTAAGGCAACACCACTCTAGGTATTCATCTAGGAGTATAGTGATAATTTTTAGTTTTGTTATGGGGTTATTAAAATATTAGGCTGAGTTCACACAGAGTTTTTTGCAGGAGTAAAATTCTGCCTCAAAATTCCATTTGGAATTTTGAGGCAGATTTTGATCTGCCTGCACGCGGTTTGCCGCTTTTTACACTCACGCCCATTGAGTGCCACGGGCAAAAACTCCAAGAAATACGCTCTCTTGATGGGAGGTCAGAGGAGTAAACGGCCGAAGATAGGGCATGACGCTTCTTTTTACCGCTCGCAGTAAAAAAACACGTCCGCCTCCCATTGAAATCAATGGGAGGCATTTTCGGACGTTTTTTGGCGCAGTGTCAAAAAAACTCTGTGTGAACAGTGCCTTAGTCAGTGGGCAGAAAATGGGAAAATAAATAAAATCACTTTATAATGGCCAATATGAAAAAAAGAGGGGACTGATAAATAAAAAGTTAATTGTAATGAGGTGTGATCAATTTTGAAGCATTCTTTTATGCATAGGCCGGGTTTTGTGGGTCACATTGGTAGGTGGCGTCTCTTCTGATCCCTCTTGTACACATCCTACATTTTTTTTTTTGTTGGGGGGGGGGGGGGGGGGTCTTTTTTTCTCGGTAGGGGGTATTTCTTTGGGAAACTGCTGGCCTTGAATAATGCGATTTACATTATTTGCAGTAACCTCTCCTTCTGGGTTTCCAAATATTAGGGCCTTGATGACCTTCTCCTGGAATTGCAGGAGGGTTTCACGATTACCTGCATACCTGGACACCACAAATGCATTATAAAATGCAGTTTGGGTGAGGTGGACAACCAGCTTTTTGTACCATGTTTTGCTCTTATACATGCCACTATACGGCTTGATCGGATAGTTCCACCCCACCCATGAAGCGATTGTAGTCCGGGATGCAGGCAGGCTTGGTGGTTGGGGTGCTTGATCCATGTACTATATCAGGTCTGCTGCTAGAATTATGAATGGTGGACAATATATGCATGTCCCTTTTGTCCTTAAAAGGGAACCGGTCACCAGCATTTCACCTATTGAACGTTACTTATTCCTCACTGGCCGCTGCTATCAAAAGTTCATTGCCGTTATCCCCGCTCCTAAACACCTTCTCCGATTGTAAATAACGGTCTGCAAACATTTTGCGCCCTTTATCGTAATAATCCGCTGCCCCTTTGTGTGCACACACCAGAAGAGGATATCAATGAACAAGCGTGGGATTGTGTGTGCTGGGGGAAGGCGTGGAGCGGTCAATCAAAAGTAAGGAGGCGGGGGAAACTCGGAAAGACTTGAGACAAAGATTTGACTCTTTTATGCTCATTTGCATACGGTGTGGGAACACTAAAAAACGGAATACTAAAGATACAGAGCCGACTAAGAAGACAATTCTAGGTTATATAGAAATGATTTTTTCACCCACTACCCCCAGGTATTGCTTGTTTAATAGGTGAAATGCTGGTGACAGGTTCCCTTTAAGAAAGAGCAGATTATCGCTGCAGATAGCACTACTTTCCCTTTTCTGCAACATCTGCCCCAGCAGGGTTTTGGAGAGGCCCTTCTGCTTCTTCCGGATGGTGCCACAGGACACGGTGGATCTGGACGAAAGAGACTTTAGGAGGGGAATACGGTTATAAAAAAGTGGTCCACGTATAGGTGATATCCCTGACAGAGTAAAGGGTGCATCAGGTCCAGTGGTGTAACTACCACGGTAGCAGCCATAGCGGACATGCCCCCCCCCCATATGCCCGGTGGCGTCGCTAGCAGCCATTATGGCTGCTACAGCAGTAGCGCCGCTACTATGGGGCCCGCGCCGCCGAGCCTCCAACAAGTATGGGGCAGGCGACACGGGCCCTCTCATGCCTGTAGGCGTCCCCAGCACCGGAGGGGGCCCCGGTGCTAGCGACAGCCAAATACATGCACTAGCGCTGAATGGCCGGGCATGTTCCGACCATTCAGCGCCTTACAATGACGCTGATTGGCTAGCTGCGCGATGACGTTATCGCGCCACTTCCATGCTTGAAAGGCTCTGATTGATGGGGCAAGTCATTCTGACCCGCCAATCAGCGTCATTGGACGACACTCGTTCAGCTCCTGCAGACCTGCTCAGAAGAGAGCAGATCTGCATCGCCAGCGAACAGGAACAGGATCATGTGAGTATGTAATGTTTTTTTCCTCTCATAAAACGGTTAATGGCATTATCTATAGTGGGGCCTCTATATACAGGGGGGGGTCTATATGTGGGGCACAATCTACAGGGGGGTCTATATGTGGTGATGTGGGGCACTATATACAGGGTGGTCTATATGTGGGGCACTATCTACAGGGGGAGCTATTTTTTTTAGGGAAATTTCTATAGAGGTGGGTATATGTGGGACACTATATACAGGGGTGGGTTACCTGTGGGGTAGAGGCAACAGGGTGGCTATATGTAGGGCACTGTCTACAGAGGTGGGCTATACATGGTGCACTACCTATAGGGGAAGCTATATGTAGGGCAGCACAGTGGCTATGGGGGCACTGTGTGTGTGTGTGTGTGTGTGTGTGTGTGTGTGTGTGTGTGTGTGTGTGTGTGTGTGTGTGTGTGTGTGTGTGTGACAGTGTATGGTACGATTATAATCAGGGACACAGTGTATGACGCTATTATAGTTAGAGGTGCAAGAGGTGTTGAGAATTTTAACTTTGTTTATAGGTGCAGAAATGTTTTAAAAGTGAGAAGCCTAAGACATCTGAGCGGAAAATTGCAGAAATGGGTCATGGCCGGTAGAAATCAATCATAGATGTCTGGACCGGATGTAGAAGAAAAGAACTAAAATCTGAGACGTCACCGGTGAGTCACTTAATGTAAATGTTTATTCTGCCTCTAATCAGCACTGTAGTCACTGTATGATCTGCAGCGAGATGATGGGTGGTATGATTATGATATGATTTTTTTTTGTGAAACAGCATCTCCCAGCATATCCTTACCATTGTTCGTGCTATGCTGGGAGATGTAGTTTTACGCCGTACAAACCTATACGGCAGGGGTTGCACTAAATTGAGCTGCATTTGTCTTGGTGTTGTATATATGTACTGATCTTTGTTCTGATGTTGTATGTAAGCACTGAGCTTGGTTCTGGTGCTGTATATACGTACGAGATTGCTTTTGGTTCTATGTATGTATGTATGTATGTACGTACGGAGGTTGGTTCTGGTGCTGTATTTATGTACTGAGGTTGGTTCTGGTGCTGTATATATGTACTGAGCTTGGTTCTAGTGCTGTCTATGTACGGATTTTGGCTCTAGTGCTGTAGTTATGTACGGAGCTTGGTTGTGGTACTGTATATATGTCAGAGTTTGGTTCTTGTTCTGTAATTACATAGGATATATTTATAATAACAAAATTGCATGGCAGATGGAATTGTTCTCAATTCATTGTATATTTCATGGGAACCTCTCTGGTATATTTAACCCCTTGAACCGCCACCATGCGGTAATACATGACCTGACAATATTTCCAAACATTACCTTGTATGTTTTTTTGCAGATGCAGCAAAATTCTTAAAATCCACTTTTAAAACGACGCACACTATATACTAATTACTCATTAGAGGGTCATGGGGCAGTGCCGCTATCCTGAAGAGTCACATAGTCCTGCCTCCAAACCCACCTTTCCATGTTTGAGTGACATCTCCCTGGCTGATACAACTTTCTCTGATGCGCCATTGCCTTGTGGCACTATACACAAGGGGGAGCTGTGTGGCACTATACACAGGGGGGAGCTGTGTGGCACTATTTACAAGGGGACGGCTGTGGCTCTTTCTACAGGGGGCTGAGTGTGGCGCAATCTACAGGGGTCTGTGTGTGGCACTTTCTATTAAGGTGGGGCTGTGCGTTACTGTCTACTAAGGGGGGGGCTGTGTGGCACTTTTTACAGTGTGGGCTTTATGGCAATATCTACAGGGGGGCTGTATGGCACTATCTACAAGGGGGAGGTAGGGGCACTATCTACAAACGGGGTGAGACACTGTCTATAGGCGGGGCTATATAGCACTGTCTACAGGGGGCACTATTTATAAGGGGGGCTGCTTGTGGCACCTGGGGGGGCCCCAGTCAAGAGTTTGCTATAGGGCCCAGTCTTTCCTAGTTACGCCCCTCATCAGGTCCCAAATTATTTTGCCGCTGATACCAAGAAATGAGGGGCAGTCTGGGGGTTCAATTTTTGAATCTTTCCCCTTGTAAATTTTAAAATGGTGTGTGCGCCCGGTGGCACTTTCACACACCTTGTACATTTTTATGCCGTACCGGGCCCTTTTGTTTGGGAGGTATTGCCTGAAGTGCAGCCTCCCTTTAAAGGGATTCATCAACTGCTATATTTTTTTCAGGGGTGTAATTTTCTGAAAATTTTATATTATAGTGGTCGATGATAGGCCTAATCTTATATAGCCTTTCATAATGGGAGTCCTGGGGTGGCGGGCAATGGGAATTGTCATTATAATGCAAGAAACGGATTAGGGTCTCAAATCGTGTTCTGATCATCACCGTACTGTAGTGGAGTGTATTGTACAATACATCAGAGGATCAGTAGTCCCGGATATGTGTTTGTTTTTTTTTTATGAGGCCCATGTTTAACAATAGGCCCCAAAATTTTCGGAGTTCCACTGGGTCTGTGGGGGTCCAGCTTTGAACTCTGGCATTATAGGTGCCATTATAGCTGCCAATAATCTGCTCTGCATACAAATTGGTCTGCTGGACCATCGCAGAAACAAATTCATCAAAGAAGAACAACATTTAAAAAAATCTAATTCCCTGAACCCCGCTGTCTCTACTTGGATCCCTGAGGAGGAGGGGAAGATGGGAACCTGAGGTGTATAATTTACAGTGGGTACCCACACCGTCTCATTTGATTCCGGCTGCGCAGGACCAACTGCTCTTCTGCACTGAGGGGGGGGGGGCGGCTCATCAGACTCGCTAGATGAAGATGAAAGAACAAATTCCATCTCATTATCACTAGCCATGTTTGTGTCGGAGTATATCGTGGCATATGTCTCCTCTGGACTAGAAAATCTTCTGGGTGATATTGGTATGGTACAGTATACACTACCGTTCAAAAGTTTGGGGTCACCCAGACAATTTTGTGTTTTCCATGAAAACGCACACTTATATTTATCAGATGAGTTGCAAAATGACTAGAAAATATAGTCAAGACATTGACAAGGTTAGAAGTAATGATTTTTATTTGAAATAATAATTTTCTCCTTCAAACTTTGCTTGCGTCAAAGAATGCTCCATTTGCAGCAACTACAGCATTGCAGACCTTTGGCATTCTAGCTGTTAATTTGCTGAGGTAATTGGGAGAAATTTCACCCCATGCTTCCAGAAGGCCCTCCCACAAGTTGGATTGGCTTGATGGGCACTTCTTGCGTACCATACGGTCAAGCTGCTCCCACAACAGCTCTATGGGGTTGAGATCTGGTGACTGCGCTGGCCACTCCATTACAGATAGAATACCAGCTGCCTGCTTCTTCCCTAAATAGTTCTTTCATAATTTGGAGGTGTGCTTTGGGTCATTGTCCTGTTGTAGGATGAAATTGGCTCCAATCAAGCGCTGTCCACAGGGTATGGCATGGCGTTGCAAAATGGAGTGATAGCCTTCCTTATTCAAAATCCCTTTTACCTTGTACAAATCTCCCACTTTACCAGCACCAAAGCAACCCCAGACCATCACATTACCTCCACCATGATTGACAGATGGCGTCAGGCACTCTTCCAGCATCTTTTCAGTTGTTCTGCTTCTCACAAATGTTCTTCTGTGTGATCCAAACACCTCAAACTTCGATTCGTCTGTCCATTTCACTTTTTTCCAATCTTCCTCTGTCCAATGTCTGTGTGCTTTTGCCCATATTAATCTTTTCCTTTTATTAGCCAGTCTCAGATATGGCTTTTTCTTTGCCACTCTGCCCTGAAGGCCAGCATCCCGGAGTCGCCTCTTCACTGTAGACGTTGACACTGGCATTTTGCGGGTACTATTTAATGAAGCTGCCAGTTGAGGACCTGTGAGGCATCTATTTCTCAAACTAGTGTGCTGGAGGCACATAAGCACCCAATTTCCCAACTCCTGTATAACCAACAATAAAATGTAACTTTTATTAGTATGCTTTAAAATGTCCATGTGGGGACAACAAACGCATTGTGGTTAAAAATTTGGCCAAAGCCAGCTGGCACTGACTCTATATCTGCTATGTCTGCTAGTGATTAATTATAATAATATAATTTTGTAGCAGTAACTTTCCAGCGACTTAGAATAAGCTCCATTCGTCTGAGTGAAACGTGTAGAAATCCATGAACCTGATGCAGAAATAACCCCAGTCAGATGAATGGAAACGATTTTCATTAGCAGAAATCTGTCAGGTATCGCTGTACCCTCATGTTATACATTTCAGTTCTGCCTGTTCTCATTGGCTGCTCTGTATAATCCCAAGACGACGACCAGCTCATTGAGTGTCTAAAGCGCTTATTTCCATTGCAGCAAAGATCGTATCAAAATAACCTAATAAAACTGAACCACAATTTTGAAAATATAAGTATCGGGAATTGCCTCACAAATGTAAGGATCTTCAATAAGACCAAGGTGGATTCTTTCTATATGATTTTATACATTAAAAAAAAAAAGGTGTAGCTAGGTTCTCCTGCATCCGGGGCAAAGATTCAGTTTTGCCTCCCAACTTATTTCCTGATATCTGCTCCCCCACTCGCCAGGTTTGCTTAATCTAACAATCAATGAGGTTTGATTTTTTTTTTTTTCACATAACAGTCAATTAAAATAAAATAAATTAAAGAGGTCAGTGTGCCTGACAAATAGATTGTATAACTGAGGCTGAGACTATATGATGACATAATGGACAGCCTCCTCTTGTAGTGCCACACCTCTCCCCTTGAAGATAGGTCCACACCACCCCCCCTGTAGATACTGCCACACATTCCCACCCTAGTAGATCGTGCCACACATACCCCATGAGGATAGTGCCACACAGCCCCCCCCCCCCCCATTGTAGATAGCGCTACACCTACCCTTCCCTGTAGATAGCGCCATTGGGGCTCCCTCTAGGAGTGGAATCCCTGGTCAGAGCATTGTCACCGCTCAGCAGGGCATTCCTCTCCTGGAGGAGCTCCTGATGTCACTGTCCATATACGTGGCTTTAACATCCCAGAAGGAGTAAATGGCAGAGCAGGGAGCGGATGGTTTCCTTCTCTGCCATAATATTTAATTGTATCTGCTTTCCGAGGACATATGGCAGTTACCGGGACACATCCGGGACAGTAATTTGCCCGACCGGTGTCTGTAAATTCGGGACTGTTGGCAATTATGCATGTGGCGCCCGACCCGGTGCCTCCCCTTCATCCCTAGTTGCGCCTAGGGCACATGCCTCGCTTGCCCCCCTTAGCTATGCCCCTGATTAGAGGTCACCCACTGAACCTAGTGGGCAGACTAATAGGGCATGTGGATATGGGTTGTATAAATCAAAGAACCCCATTAACATCTGTCCATATGAGCATTCCTTAAATAGTTAACATATGTATTTTATATGAAAAAGTTAAAAAGTTAAATGTAACTTCTGCAGTAGATTATATGGATATTTATTACTCACCTCATTAAACAGAAGTTCTCTCCTCTGTTGCTTTCTTAGGTCCATCATTTTTATTGCAACTTGGCGCCCACTGTGCTTTTCTCGAGCAAGGCAAACAACTCCAGTTGATCCTTCCCCAATCTTTACATAATCCTCCAAAAGAAGGCGTGGATCTCCCTTGTCTACTACCATCCGAAGTGCTGTCTTGAACTGCTCATGAGTTACCACTGTAGTGTCCTGGTTACTTAGTGGGATTTTGTTAAATGAGTCCTGACATAAATGAAGGTTGGTGAAGCTCGTTTGAATAGGGCGACTACGTGGTGAACCTGCAGGAGAAGGTCTGCATGGCCGGAGAGGAGATATTCGCTCTGATGGTGTCCCCGAAACTATACTTGTGAAATCTGGAGATAAATGGTCAGGTGGAAGAGATGCAGCTTTGGCCAAAACTCCTCTTGAAGTTAATGTGGGACGCTGATATTCCTCAGTCTATAAAAAGAACACAAAAAAATTCTTATTAGGGAATTATCCTGACAAATGCTACCTACAATCATGTGTTAGTACAAAAGAGTACATGAAGGTTTTTCAAATACCTACAGTAGGAGTCATAGTGAAGGAGAGACCTCATTTTATTAAATTGATCAAGACAATGTTTCCAGGAAAAGATATATGCAAAATAAATAAAAATATAGCCAACATACTCATTTTTCAAATAATGGCATCCAAGACAGGAGTATTGATTGATTCTAAAAGATAACTGGAGTAAGGCCATGTTCACATCAGCGTTGACTTTCCGTTCAGGGGTTCCGTCTGAGGTTTCCATCGGGTGAACCCCTCAACAGAAAGTTTAGCTTCCGTTTGCATCACCATTGATATCAATGGTGACAAAACATTGCGAATGGTTTCCGTTTGTCACCATTCCGGCAGGATTCCGTTTTTTTGACAGAAACAATAGCGCAGTCGACTCACAAAAACATAAACCTGCCGGAATGGTGACAAACGGAAACCATTAGCAATGTTTCCGTCACCATTGATGTAAATGGTGATGCAAATGGAAGCTAAGGTTTCCGTTTGACTTTCCGTTGAGGGGCTCACCTGACAGAAACCTCAGACGGAACCCCTGAACGGAAAGCCAACGCTGATGTGAACAGGCCCTAACATGAGGCAGTAGTAGAAAATGCAGATACAATTGGGGTAATCCCTGATGGCAAGAAACTAGCGAACCCAGGCTAAAAGACCTATGTCATTCACCCCTGGTGGCAGGAAGAGCCACTGGTCCAAAAAATGACACAGGAGGAGAAATACAAATCATACAAAAGCTCCTGGGCAACAGTCATAGTGGGCCTGAACATACCCATTGTGGCCTGCCCAGGATTGCCTGGTGATTGACACCATCAACACCTCTCATTGGGCAACGATCTGGCATCAAATCTAGGTCAATATATTAGAATTGCTGCAAATATGGTTTGGGAAATTTGAACCACTTAGGGGTAATCATTTGTGTGGCAGGGAATATTGTTAACTTTTTATTATACAACGCTCAGCCACAACATTAAAACCACTGACACTGGACGTGAATAACATTGATTACCTTGTTACAGTGGCATCTGTCACCGTTAGGCAGCAAGTGAAGTTGATGTATTGGAAGCAGGAAAAATGGAGAAGTGTAAGTATCTGAGTGACTAAGGATCAAATAGTGATGGCTAGATAACTGCAAAGCAGTATCTCCAAAGCAGCAGGTCTTGGAGTGTTCCCGGTATGCATCGGTTAGTACCGACCAAAAGTGGTCCAAGGATGGACAACCGGTGAACTGGCAACAGGGTCATATGCACCCAAGGGTCATTGATGTGCGTATAGAGCTAAGGCTTACTTGTCTGGTCCGATATCACAGAAAAGCCCATCTAAGAGCTATGTAGCACATATTGCTGAAAAAGTTAAGGCTGGCAATGGTAGAAAAGAGTCAACCCAAACTTGGCAAGCTGCGATGCACTGAAGTGTTCTGTGTAGCCATAGACCAATCTGTGCCTATGCGGACCCCTGTCGACCACCCCTATAATGGGCACTTTAGCATCAGAACTTCCATTGCTCCATGGTCTAGAAGATAGCCTGCTCTGATGAATCACATTTTCTTTTACATCTGGACGGCCGGGTGCGTCGCTTACCTTGAGAAGAGATGGCACCAGGAGGCCATCTTTGTTTGCAAAAGCTAATGATGTTTAAATGAAAAAACAAATATTGAACCCAGCACATTAATCACACTGGGAATATAACTATCCAGGATTGTGTGATTTTTCCACATAGAAAAAGTTTTTGCTGGCAAATAAAATGTTATTTTGGTGGGATATACTAGTAATTTGAGTTGTATGGTAGTACCAAATGGCTGATTTTCTATTGTTTTCTTCCAAGATGGACCCTTCACTGAAATAAGAAGCATATTCACCTGAGAGGAACATGCATTTTAAATTGGGGTTATAACTGCAGGCCAATTCATTTTTATCCAACAACTATGGCAAGCTTTAAGAATGTATCACCACCTTCATTTTCTGGTGATCGATTCGCTACAAGGTGGCCATAACATATATAAACTCCACTTAAAGGAACACTGATACATTGTGTTATGACTAGTGCAGAACCTGATGGGGCGGTGCATAACTCAGGGATTTAAAGAACATCAAAGAGAGAAACTATGTCATGCATCTCCCACTCAGGTCCTGCACTGGACAGAACACAGTGTATCAGTTCTGCCAGGGTCTAAGTTCCACTAAGTTTCTATGAAGGGAGCCGGTCAGCACTTTCATGCTGCCCTAACCGCAGGCAGCATGATAATGACAGAAGCCTCAATTACTCTAAACCGTTTTTAGTCTAAAGCCCTGTGGCTTCTTATGGAAATAAAAAAAAAGCGTCCACTCTCCGGCTCCCCTCCAGCTTCTTTCTCCCAGGTCTTTTTCTATAGTACAAATGGATAGAGACCTGACAATCAAGCTGAGCCAGGAGGGGAGCAGCCAGCATTGAGTCACCCAGTAGACACTTCTCCCAGAGCCAGGCACTTAACTGGACACGAGCTGGTGTTACAACTAGGATTTCTCGAAAACACTGCAGTCCTTTAAGGGGGTTTTACACATGACTATTATTGCGCAGACAAGCGTTAATATAACGCTCAGCAGATGAACGACCAAACGCTCGATCATATGCTGATCGTATTGTTTTAAAAGTAAATTATTATTGTTGTCGGCAGCACATCTCCCTGTGTAAACAGGGAGAAGCGCTACTGACATGATAATAATGGATGGGGACGAGCGATTGGAGTAACGACCTCTCGTCCCCATCCATAGCTCCGTGTGACAGGAGCAAGCAAGCGCCGATCAACGATGTTTCGTTGATTGGCGCTCGCTGCACCGGCCACTTATCATGCCTGTGTAAAAGGGCCTTTAGGCATAAAACGACATTTAGTATAACCAGGGCCCGGTCCACTTAACTACATATTGGAAATTAATACAACTCCTGTACAAAGAAATATGCTGACCTACATGAGACAGCCCAGTATAATATACAAACCAGATTGATTTAAAAAAAAAAAAAAATAATAAATAAATTTTTCCTAGAATTCATGTTCTAAGAAATGTTCAGATGCTCATGTCCTTTTCTGCTGCAGAATGAATTGAGGTCAGAATATCATATTACTTCTAATTAACTATGCATCATAATGAACCATTCCAAGTAAACACAGTTTAAGACATATTAATGTAGCCACAATGCAATACCTAATAATTAAGTTAGTTTAAGTCGTGCAATTACTGAATGTGTTGATAAGGACTGATCTTACCATAATGGTATTCAGATTAAAATTCATCATTCAATTTATTTGTGAGGCTCAGAGATTATGTGCCAACTCAGGCAAAACACATTCTGTGCTTGTTCCATGAATGAGCCTTGAGGTCTTATCTGTCTAGTGATGAATGTTATGTTCGACGGAACTGTAAGTTACAAAAGAGCTTCAGATGACCATGAAAAGAATGCACTGTACAGACCTGCACATAGTACAAGTCAGGCCATACCCCCAAATGACAGAAAGCTAAATCTAATCAGTTCACAGCCATGTTCACGTGCACGTCTTAGCTTTGGAAGCATCCTAAATATTTTTTCATTTTTTTTTAAAGATGGAAGCTACCTGTCTGAACTGGAAAGACATCACAGACACCTGCTTGCCTCCTCACATTCGAAAAACATAGAATGTCTATCCTGAGGATAGGCCATACAGTGCAATAAAAACAGTGCATACATCTTTCAATCATCAGCCATAAACAAACCCCATGATGAGCTGAAATGAAATGACATGGTTTGTATGGGTTTATATACATGTATGTTTTCTTACTATAAACTACTGTATGTGTATATGTGACGTGACTAAATGAAGTGTCAATAATACTGTAGTTATAAAAGCAGCTATGTTTTCCGTTCCTCCGATTTAAAAAAAATCTATGAAATAAACAGAACTATTGTTACTTATCTAGTATATATTGTGACAGACCATGTGGACAGGTTGTGGATGGGGGTCTATATTTCCCCAAGATTTCTGTCTTCTACTATCTGAAAACAACCAGGGAATAAATTCAGCAGAGAATGTGGTTCTCCCGCTGCAATAGGTTTTATCTAAAACCTGGAAAAGGGCCTGGTTGTTGGAGTGGGGAGAGATGGGTGGGTCCCCACTCCATCCACACAGTCCTGGTCTTGGGCTGTCTAGCTATTAATCAGGGGTCAGGTGTGATAGCCCTTTGAAAAGGCTGCAGTTCAGTCACACTCTCTCTCAGCCGGGGGAGAGGAGCTTGTGAGAGCAAACCGACTGCATTCATAACAGGTTGTATGGTCTGCATGGTTTATGGTGCCAGGCATTAGGCCTGCGCTGTGTTAGTATGGATACCTGACTGTATAGTTAGTGCCGGACAGGCATAGAGTTTTCTTTTATTTGTTTTCTTTTTATTTCATGTACAACCTGTAAATAAAACTGGCTGAGGCCAGTAGTACCACATCTTTGCTGTGCGGACTGAAATTTACTGGCGTGTTTGATACCGAGGGCCCGTCTACCCCAGGAGACGACTGTCCCGCTAACTAATTCCCTTACAATATTCTATACGTGACTAAAAACAGCTAAACAAACAAGAACCACAAACAGCCTATATCACAGTTTATTATACTTAAAGGGTTTTTTCTACGAACAACACTTATCCCGTATTCACAGGAGAAGGGATGTGTCTGATCACCGAGAGCCATACCCATTATGAGGTCTTGTGTTCCCGTTTGAATGGAGTGGTGGTCGGGCATGCCTATGGGACTGTCTGAGATAGCCGAGCGCTGTGGCACTGGTCTCTCCAAAATCACCAGGATGGGCAGACATTTAGACTAGGTTTACACAAGGCAGATACGCTGTGTAAAAGTACACAGCATATCTATCGTGGAACCCGCAGGGAATTCTGGCTGAAAAATCGCACCTAATTGTGGTGCAGATTTTCAGGCGGAATCTCCAAAGTGGAATCACAGGTGGGACAAAAAAAATAAATATAGGACACTGCGGCCCATGTGACCGCTGCAGCCTGCGATTGGCTGCAGAAGTTATATTGGATGAAACTTCATCCCAGGAGGCCGGGCTGGATGGAGGAGAAGAACAGTGTATTCCTAATTTTTAAATATAAGCGCTGGGTTTTTGTGTTGCGTAACTATTTCCCTTCCCTGTCACAGTATAGGATGGGGCTGTCATTGTGACAGCCTGATCCTGCTGATGGCACGTTGTGCAGGAGCGTTCAGTGCCAATAAACTCAGAATGTAAATTAGCAGGCTGCAGGCACAAGGAACTGACCCTTAGCCCGTACATTATGTGGTGTGGGCTGGAAGGGGTTAAGAACCAGTGGAAAGCTAGATAACTCCTATGAGCATTGAAATGGCTGCCAATAGTGATCATCACCCAATTAACACATTGAGGGAAATTTTTCAAAACTGGCGAAAAGGAAAAGTGGATAAGGTACCCATTGCAACCAGATTCCACCTCCCCTTTTTCAGAAGCTCTTTGGAATCTGAAAGCAGCGACATGATTGTTTTCTATGGGCAACTACTACAGTTTTTCTTTCCAATAGATTTGATACAACCCCCCCACCCATTTATTGTGCTATGCCTGGCACATATCTTGAATGGGCGGTGCATGACACAGATGTATCTTTGATGTTCTTCTAATATCTGTGTCATGCAGTACTCCTTTCCCCCAGGTCCTGCACTAGGCATAACATATCGTGTAAATTTTACTTGGTGGGTTTCTTTTACAATAATTTCCTAATATATATGTGCGATCAGAATCACTCTGCTTTTATTATCAGATATGCTCTTGCTCAAACTGAGGAAAATAGCAATTAGACCTACCGGTAATTGTATTTCCAGGAATCCATCATGACAGCACTACAGGAGGTTGCCCTCTTGACCTCTGTAGGGACAGGAAGACAGAGAGGTTAAAAGGCCCCTCCCACCACCCACTTGCCAGTGTTTTTCAATTACTACACCAGGATGGATGCAACCCTATTTTATTTCTAGGGATAATAACTGACATGTTAAATGCACAAATCAGAATTCAATAAGGGAGGGAATATAATGGTGCTGTCATGATGGATTCCTGGAAATACAATTACCGGTAGGTCTAATTGCTATTTTCCAGTACATCCCTCATGACAGCACTACAGGAGCAATACCAGATTATAATGCTCAGGGCGGGACTATGGATTGGAGGACTTTCCGTCCAAAACTTAAATCCGTATCGGACAGCACATCGAGTCTATAATGTTTGTAAAACGTATGATGGCTTGACCAAGTGGCAGCTTTGCAGATTTGGTCAATAGAGGCTTCTCTTCTTTCTGCCCAGGATGCCGAGACTGCCCTTGTTGAATGGGCTCTGATGCCTTGTGGGGCACATAGTCCTTGGGACTTGTAGGCTTCTTGTATGGTGGTTTTTACCCATCTCGCTAGAGAGCCTTTTGAGGCTTTCTTTCCTCTATTCTTTCCCCCGAATAGGACAAATAGATTTTTATCTCGTCTCCAGGAGGAGGTTCTATCCAGATACTGAAGAATTGTTCGCCTGACATCCAGGCAATGGAATTTTTCTTCTTGTTGGTCTTTTGGATCTGGATAAAAGGAAGGTAGAATTATTTCTTGTTCTCTATGGAAAGCGGTAGATACCTTTGGAATAAATGAGGGATCCAGCTTTAGGATGATCTTATCCTCTTGTACTTTTAGGTACGGTTCTATGATTGATAGAGATTGGATTTCTCCAATCCTTCTTGCTGAAGTAATAGCGACTAAGAATGCAGCTTTTAGAGTTAAAAAATGCATACTAATTTTGTCGAGCGGCTCAAAGGGGGGCTCACAAAGAGTCGTTAACACCACATTCAAATCCCAGGTAGGAACTGATTTCTTTAGGGAAGGTTTCAGTTTAGAGACCGCTTGGGTGAATCTTCTGATCCACCGATGTTCAGCCAGAGGAGTGTTAAAAAAATTACCTAAGGCTGAAATCTGTACCTTTAAGGTACTAGGGCTAAGTCCTTTTTTGAATCCCGATTGTAAAAAATCTAGGATTTTTGCAATGTTGGGAGAAAAGGGATCTGGTCCTGGGATTCCATGCCAGGAACAGAATTTCTTCCAAATCTTTTGATAGATTTTTGAGGTAACTTCTTTATGACTTGATAAGATAGTTGAAATTACCTCGTCTGACAGACCGTGGTTCCTCAAGATCTGCCTTTCAGGATCCAGGCTGACAATTTCAGAGTCTCTATTCCCTGGAAGAATAAGGGACCCTGGGAGAGAAGATTCTCCTTGACTGGGAGCATGATAGGATCTTCCAACGCTAGGTATTGTACGATTGGAAACCAACTTCTTTTCGGCCAATAGGGAAGAATAATGATGAGCTTTGTCAAATCTTCCTGGATTTTTCTAAATACCATTGGTATTAGAGGAAACGGAGGAAAGGCATAGGCCAGATCCATGTCCCAGTGTTGGGACAATGCATCTACTCCCAATGGGTTGTCTCTGAGATTTAGGGAGAAGAATGTCTCTACTTGAGTGTTTTTCCTCGTGGCAAACAGGTCTATTTGTGGATAACCCCAATTTCGGGTTAGGCAACGAAAGACTTCCTTGTTTAGGGACCATTCTCCTGGGTCTACTTTTTCCCGACTCAGGAAATCTGCTGATAGGTTCTCTGAGCCTTTTAGGTGGACTGCCGTGACTGATAGGACGTTTTCTTCTGCCCAACTGAAAATTTGTGCAGAGAGGCCCTGAAGAAGAGTGTGTCTTGTTCCCCCTTGATGGCGAAGAAAGGACACTGCTGTCGTGTTGTCCGATAAAATTCTTATATGCTTCCCTTTTATGGTGGGTGAAGCTCTTATAAGTGTCTCCCATACAGCTCTTAGTTCTTTGAAGTTTGAAGACATCATCTTCATTTGACCAGTCCATGTGCCCTGAAAGTGTTGGTCTTGGATTACTGACCCCCAGCCGTGTTTGCTGGCATCTGTGGTAATCACTACATAAGGAGAAGTTCTCCAGGGGACTCCCTTGTCTATGTTGTTTGTGCAGAGCCACCACAGGAGAGATGATTTCACCGTCTCGGAAATTTGCATTTTTAAATTCAGGGAGTTTTGTTTTCGATCCCACCGGGACAAGATCAGATTCTGTAAGGGTCTGGAGTGAAATTGGCTCCATGGAATAGATTGGATGCAAGATGTCATCATTCCCAACATCCGCATACATTCTCTTATGGAACAGGCGTCTTTCCCCCAAAATTTTCTTACTTCTGCCAGTAGGAGTATTTGTTTCTCTCTTGGGAGGAAGGAATGTTGAAGGGAGGAGTCTAGCAGTACTCCTAAGAAGACCTTCTGTTTCTGGGGAGGAAGACTCGACTTCTGAAAGTTGATTATCCATCCCAATTCTTGTAGTAGGGAAAGAACCTGTGACCGATGACTGACTAAGATAGCCGGAGTATCTGCCGTCAACAAGAAGTCGTCTAGATATGGGATAATTACTATACCTTGACTTCTTATGAATGCCATGATCTCTGCCATAATTTTTGTAAAAATTCTGGGGGCGGAGGAAAGGCCGAAGGGGAGGCAGACAAACTGGAAGTGGAGAATGGAAGGACCGTCCTGAATTGCGAATCTGAGGAATCTCTGGTACGCGGGGTGGATAGGAACGTGATAATACGCATACTTTAAATCGATCGTACACATTGATGCCTCTTCCCTTATTAGAGGAATAGTCGATCTGATAGACTCCATCTTGAATTTCCGATAATTCACCCATTTGTTTAGGAACTTCAGGTTGATTATTGTCCTGTAGGAACCATCTGGTTTTTTGACCAAGAAGATTTTCGAATAGTGGCCCTTGCATATCTCGTTGTGGGGAACTGGGGAAATGGCTCTCAATCTGAGTAATTTCTGGACGTCCTGGATAAGTACCTGATGAAGATCTTTTGCTTGGTACTGGGTTATTAGGAATTTCTCTGGAGGAATGGAGGAAAATTCTATTTTGTATCCTTCTTCTATTATCTTTAGAACCCAGGGGTTCTGGGTTATTCTCGACCATTCGGGATAAAATTGTAGGAGTCTTCCCCCCACACTCTTGGCGTCATTGCTTTGAGGGCTGGAATGAATTATTTGGGTTAAGGAGATATCCTCGACCCCTTTTCCCTTTGGGGTAACTCCAGCGACCGGACTTCCCTTTCCCGCTGTAGTTCTGTGAAGTAAGATCCCTCTGTTGGCGAAATCTTCCAAATTGAGGGGGTTTTTTTGGTTTCTCTTCAGGAAACCCCTTTTTTCTATCTGTTGCACTCTCCAGTATGTTATCAAGGAGAGGACCGAACATCAGAGACCCTGTAAATGGGATAGAACACAACTTGTTTTTGGACTTAGTATCTCCTGACCACATTTTGAGCCATAATGCTCTTCTAGCAGCATTTGAGAGAGCCCCATTCCTGGCAGCAAATCTAATAGATTCTGCTGAAGCGTCTACCAAGAATCCGGTTGCCATTTTTAGTAACGGTAGAGA
Source organism: Rhinoderma darwinii (assembly GCF_050947455.1). Taxonomy (NCBI): domain Eukaryota; kingdom Metazoa; phylum Chordata; class Amphibia; order Anura; family Rhinodermatidae; genus Rhinoderma; species Rhinoderma darwinii. The sequence goes on from NC_134698.1 coordinate 34,950,347, forward strand.
TTCTAGTAGCTCTTGTCGTGATGTCTTCATCATCAGATGGGTCTCTAGCTGGTTTAGCCATATGAACATTGCTCTTGCTACTGATGTGGCCGCGATATTAGTTGAGATCAAGGCAGAGGAAGATTCCCACGCTCTTTTTAGTAGTCCGTCTGCCTTTCGGTCCATGGCGTCCCTCAACTGAGAGGAATCTTCAAAGGGGATTGCGGTTTTTTTAGCAACCCTGGCGACTGGGACATCTACTTTTGGGATTTCATCCCAAGGCTTAGTGTCCTCTGGATCAAAGAGAAGTCTGTTCTTAAAATCTCTTGAAATGAAGAGCCTTTTTTCTGAATCTTCCCATTCAGTTGTCACCATTCTTTTAAGATTTTCGTTTACCGGAAAAACCCTTGTTTTCTTTCCCGTTAGACCTCCAAACATCTCATCCTGGATGGTATGTGGTTGGTCCACTTCGGGAATATCCATAGTTTCCCGTATTGCTTGAATTAGGGTATCAGACATCTCGGAAGAGAAGAAAAATTTTTTCTCTTGAGTGGAAGAAGTTGAAGGTAAGAGTTCGTCTCTTTCTTCTAACTCATCTTCCGATAGGTAATAGCACTCCTGTTCAGAGTCCGACCCCTGAGAAGGAGGCCAATATTTTTGATCCACTTCAATCCGTGGTCTTTTTGCCCGGGAGTGTGAGGGAGTTTCTTGCGGAGGGGCGAGGGAGGCTACTGACTGACCCACTTCCTCACGAATCATAGTCCTAAGTTCGGACATGAACGTTGGTTGTTCCTCCTTTAGTATTTTGGCAATACAATCCTGACACAATTGTTTTTTATGGGACTCTGGCAATTTTTTTGCACAAGTCGCACATTTTTTAACCTTCTTTTTATCAGTTTGTCTCTGAGAGAAATCTTTTTCCTAGAGAAAACAGAAGGTAGGTAAAGTATGGTGTACATACATAAGGGGTCATACCCTTCCCCAAGGGTGAGACTCACGTGACCCTGGGACATATCTGGAGTTCCATCAGGACGAGGAAGTTCCATATCGCGACAGGTAACAGGCAATGCAATATGCAAACCACAAAAAATAAATCCAAGTTAGAGTTATCAGCTCTAACTACATACCTGTGCGTGTCCCTTTAAATGCGGGCGTTTTGAATTTCCCGCCTTCCAAGATGGCCGCGGACCGGAAGTAGCCCGACGTCATATGTACCTGGAGTGCAGCCGCCATAGCCGGCGCTAAGGCTTGCTATGCGGTGCAGCGAGGATCCCTGCCGGTGCGTCCATGCCTATGGAGCTGCCGGTCCCCGCCTGGTCCGCGGTCCGGCCGAAGCCTGCTTGGGAAACCCCAGCCCCCACACACTACCAGAACCCTGCCTAGGATTCCTCCGGTAGGTGTCTTAGGGAGGGAGCTAAGGGACCCGTCGTATGAGGGGTGTTAGCCTGGGCTTTAGGGGGAAGAGAAGGGGGAGTGCACGGACCCCCCGATCTTGCCCCCTGCCCGAGTTTTTTCCTGCACTAATACAGGAGCGACGCTCTCTGCTCCTGACCCTTGTGGGGACAGGAAGAACACTGGCAAGTGGGTGGTGGGAGGGGCCTTTTAACCTCTCTGTCTTCCTGTCCCTACAGAGGTCAAGAGGGCAACCTCCTGTAGTGCTGTCATGAGGGATGTACTGGAAAGCAAATTCCCACGGTTACCCTTTGAGAATTTTATACATTAAGGCCTAATTCACACGAGCACGTTCGGTCTGTGATTATATGGTCCGTATATCGGCCGCATTTCCCGGACCGAGCACAGTGCAGGGAGCCATGCTCCTAGCATCATAGTTATTTAAGACGCTAAGTGTCCCTGCCTCTCGAACTACTGTCACGTACCGAAAACATGATTACAGTACGGGACAGTTGTCCCGCAGCGAGGCAGTGACACATAGCGTCATAGATTAATATGATGTTAGGAGCCCGGCTCCCTGCAGTGTGTTCGGTCCATGAAATGCGGCCGACACACGGACCGTATATCATGGACCGAACACGCTCGCGTGAATTAGAGGCTCTGTCACCACATTATAAGTGCCCTATCTCCTACATAAGGAGATGGGCGCTATAATGTAGATGACAGCAGTGCTTTTTATTTAGAAAAACAATCTATTTTTACCACGTTAGGAGCGATTTTGGTTTATGCTAATGAGTTTCTTAATGCCCAAATGGGCGTATTTTTTACTTTAGACCAAGTGGGCGTTGTACAGAGGAGTGTATGACACTGACCAATCAGCATCATGCACTTCTCTCCATTCATTTAGTCAGCGCATAGTGACGCTGCGTTATTCCCTATGTGCTGTCTTATACTGACATATTAACATTACTGAAGTGTTTAGACCAAGAGTAGACATTCCTTCCAGCCAGGACGGGATGTCCATTCACAATCCCGAAACTTCGGTAACGTTTCTGTGGTACTTACAGCAGAGCAAGCGTAATCTCGCGAGATCACGCTGTAAATGACAAGTTACAGCGACATTACGCTTTGCTCTGCTGTAAGTACCACAGAAACATTAACGAAGTGCCGGGATCTACTCTCTGTCTAAACACTTCAGTAACGTTAATATGTCAGTATAAGACAGCACATAGGGAGAAGTGCATGACGCTGATTGGTAGGCGTCATACACTCCTCTGTACAATGCCCACTTGGTCTAAAGTCAAAACACGCCTACTTGGGCATTAAGAAACGAATTAGCATAATGCTAAAATTGCTCCTAACGTGGTGAAAATAATAGTTTTTCTAAATAAAAACACTGCCGTCATCTACATTACAGCGCCGATCTCCTTATGTAGGAGATAGGGCACTTATACTGTGGTGACAGTCTCTCTATAAGCCTAAGAAAAAAAAGACTGGTATAAGGATAAGGCCCCACGGGGAGGCATCAATGCATACAGTGGAAAGTGTCGGAGGCATACGATGATATGTTAGACTGCTATTGTAAAAAAAACAAAAAAACATACCGCGCAGTATACTTTTATTTTTATTTTTTTACTGTGCTTCACTGGACACTTTTCTATACAAATGAAAAAAAAATTATTATGCCGGTGCATACTGGCCCAGCATATGACGAAAGGACACTTTTTTTTTTTGCAATATGCTGGGTATTTGTTGGGGGTTCAAGGACTGTTAGACTGGAAAGGGCTCTCTTGTGAAGACGGGGCTTTATCTATATCTGTGTCCTTTGCTGAATGAGTGCACACAGCACAACAATACTTCTGTACAGTCCATGAAAGATGAGCACCTCCAGGAGGTAGAAATTGCAAGAGCTCAGTGGCATACAGATGCATATGTTTTTTGGAATACAGTTGAGCATATGTACGTTTTAACTGTATGCCCCAAACGTGGTATGAATCGATCCCAATTAGGACCGTCAGCAACTCTTTTTGATTTACCAGTCTGTATTTATACTGAATTATTCTGCTAAATGAATGGTAAGTGATACTGTGGCTGTGCCGATTGGACTGTGGATGGGAGGACTGCTCAGTCTGGAAACTTTTCAGGAATGCAATTAAATTCTGCTTCTTTTTGGTTTAGGAACACTCCTTGAAAATATTTTTGCGCTTTGCACTAGTATGGCGTACAACGGCTATGCCCCAAATGAAATCACTGCCTATAGTAGGTCTGAAGGCAAAGCTACTTGCTGCACAGAGAGCGAACCCTAAACCAGCTGGGAGCTTCTGACTATTAGACTACCAGACTGAAAGCTGAACAGACCACCAAAGAAGAGATGCTGAAAGATCCATTTACCAACTTGTTCCACTAATATCGGACATGACAACCAGGGACCAAACAATGTGTTCTCTACTGACCACCAAGTACCAGAGTCTGAAAGTTATCAAAATGCATCTGGAAGGTTTTGATGACAACACGGTTGTTTAACATTTACATTAAAACGCCCTTCAGTCTGCACATCACCATCTGCAATAAAGCCACTGCTATTCAGGTAAAGTTGCAACACTTTGGGGAAAAGTTTGTGAGGGGTATTTTTACCAGTTAGCACCCAGTTGTGGCAAGAGGTCCACTCTAATATTATCTTACACACACACATACAGTATATAGTAATTTCTAGAACTTACACATAGCCGGTTGAGACTGCTAGATTGGGGGATCTAAAACTTCCACATATTCAGACATGCATTAAGCCAAAGATATCCTTAAAACATACTGAAGAGCCAATGACAAGATTTCTCGTACTGTTGTAAATTCTTCTAAATCCACTGCAAACCATAAAAATGCAACCTAGGAAAACAAGCTTATATAAACATCTTAGTTTTACCCTTAAATAAAACAATTATACCTTTCTCTGGTGTGCTGGGACAGGCTTTTCTGAACATTTCTCATTGCCTGAAGGCTCAAAACCACTCCTTAACAGTCCCTGTTTTGGAACACTCTCAGCAGATTTTGGCACATGACCCTCTTCTAGCAGAGTCTCATGGGAAAGTTGTCTTTTTGTATCCTGCTCAAAGCTACATCCTCCATTAATGTTCTTGTGCAAGTGGTCAGGAGATTTGGATTGACTCACACTGTCCACCGTATCCTGAAAGTCTCCGGGATCCAAGGACTTTGCTTTACAAACAGAACCATTGGGTCTAGATGGGCTATCACCTGTAGGCTTGTAGTCTGGCCACACGGTCTGCCTCCTGTTGGCCTTAGAGCTACCATTGCAATTGATATAGTTGGAATACTTTTCGTCAGGTATGTTTGGTTCTGGTACAATGTATTGCCCATTGTTTGGCCTCTCCTCTCCAAGTACTCCCAAAGACTGAGCTCGCCTTCGTGTCAAGGGACTTCGTCCTCTCAAAGTGTTAGAGCTGGTTACAGAAAGTTTTTGAATGTCAAGAAGTATCCCTGAGATGTATCCTTCCAATCCAATGGTGCTGCCACGAACAACAGTCTACGAAGAACAAAGATAAGTCCATTATATATAGAAGTTAATAAAGTAGGAGTACATTAGCTAGAAAAACCGCAACTTTTTGTGCCAGGTACTGACCAATATTATGCCTTCATACAGTACATATAAGGAATAAAAGATAAAACATACATCACTATAGATTACAATATTTGTTATGCTAAATTGCTTTGACCATAAGTGTCACTTTTATTACAACGGATATACTGGGGGGGGGGGGGGGGGAAGTATATCTAAAAATTTATTTTATACGAAGTATAAGGAACATTAACTGTATGTAGTAATCAAGACCCCCCCAAAAAAACAGCAGTGAAAAATACATAGAATATAAGGGGATTTTAAAAATCTGGTCTAGATAAAGGGCTCAGAGTGAGAAGGTGGCCCGCTCGGACACATCAACTGTTCTGCTTCTCTTGTCCCTTTTCCCTGCTCATACTGTCCAATCGTCTCTTACAGATTACAAAGACACTGCATCATCTCAGTCAGCCATTCAGAGAGCCTCTATCATTGTCCGGGTTGCTCTATGACTGGCTGATAGCGGATGATGTAGTATCTGTGCATATGAGCAGCCTATAGTTACAGAAAGCGGAGCAAGAAAAAAAAAAGAGAACGGCAGCCATCAGTAGAGGTAGGTAACCTCTGCATGGGGAGTTAACTCATCACTGTCCTAGCCCTCCATGGATGCTACATATTAACCCCTGCACTGTCTTAGCCCGCCAGGGATGTTACATATTAAGCCCTATACCGTCCTCGACCACCAGGGATACTGCCATTAACCCCTTCACTACCCTAGACCACCAGGGATGTTACCCATCGCTGTAGGAAAATAAAGACTATCCAGCCGTTTTCCCAGAGAGGGAACGGTGATTATACATTTTAGTCTTGAGATTTAAGTTGCAGGTATGCTGACTGAAGGGTGCCCACACGCTGTTTTTGAACAGGGGACCTTAGTTGTCTGTGTCCGCTTACGAGAACATGGATGGTTTTCTCAGAGGTGGTCTTTGAGAGGTTTCACTTTGTGTGCAGCATATTCATAGCTGAAATACTCAAAGTGAGCTTTCAAAAATACTCGAAGTTTGGCAAATTTCCTGCAAAAGCCCTTTTATCCCATCAATAGGCAATTTACAGCATATGGAACACAAATTACAGAGCGTCTATATGTTGTTAAAGGGGTTGTACTTCATTAGAAAAACCATAACCACTTTCTTTGAAAACAGCACCACACCTGTCCATGTGTCAGTATTGCAGCCGAGCTCCAGTGACGTTAAACTGGCTTAGCTGTAATACCATAGGAACTGTGGACAGTCATCCCACTGGTTTCAGAAGAGAGTAGCCACGTTTATCTAACGTTTGCTTTACTACCCCTTTAAGAGCAGTAGTTAAGCCATCTAGAATACTGATTTCATTACTTACTTTCATAGGTTTAAGCTGCATTCGGGTTATTCTGGAAGGGTCCACTACGGGTTTTGGACGCCGCAAAGTGTCCAGGACATTTTGCCATTGCGGCGGAAGGCCAACAAATCTGCCTTCTTTGGCATCAAAGGAGGTATGTACACGATGCTGGAAATTCAGAGGAGCGGAGATCTCTGGCCGTTTCTTTTTCTTTTTGCGAAACATAATGTTAAACTGAAGGGGAAAATAAATATATTCTATTACATTGCAAAAATACCAAACAGGAACACCACAGACAATCAGTACAGGCTTTATAGTCATAGACCTTAAAGTGTATAGATTCCTTCATTAAGCCCTTAAAGACCAGGCCAATTTGAGTTTTTTTAGTTTTTGTTTTTCTCCCTTTCCTACCAAAATCCATAACTTTTCTATTTCTTTGTTGACACAGCCAAATGAGGGCTTGTTTTTTGCAGGACAAGTTGTTTTTACGGCGTCCATCAGGCGGTAAAAACTACATATTCTCCTTATTCTACAGGTTGATACGATTATGGTGATACCAAATTTATATATTTCGTTTTATGTTTTACCACTTTTATTTTTTTTTTAACTATTTGCTAAAAAAAAATAATGTTTTATGTCGCCATGTACGGAGAGCCGTAACTTTTTTATTTTTCCATCAATTTAGAGGTGTGAGGGCTTAAATTTTGTGGGGCGAGCTGTAGTTTTCACCAATACATTTTGGGGTACATGCAACATTTTAGTCCTTTTTTTTGGAGCGCTAAGTTGACCAAAAAACAGCAATTTGCATGTTTTTTATATATTTGTTTTTACGTTGTTCACCGAGCGGGTTAAGCAACGTTATATTGTGATAGTTCAGACTTTTTCGGACGGGGCGATACCAGTTTTGTCAACTTTTATTTATTTTTAACATTGCTTTAGGGAAAAAAAATGGGAAAAGGTTTTTCTTTTCTTTATTTTTTTTGAACTTTTGCTATTTGTTTTTTTTGGAATATTATAAAAATCTTGAATGTTTTTTGTTTTTTTTTCTTGTTTTTTTTCATTAGTCCCCCTAGCGGACTTGAAGCAGCGATCGCTTACATGATATACTGCAATACTAATGTTCCTCTGCCTTATAAGCGGAGGCCAGTACTATGAAAGATGTTGTTTGCGGTCACGGTTACAGATTCTGCATCAGGGCCAGGAGTTTCAAGTTACACCACTGTAAGGGTATGTGCACACAACCTATTTTCAGACGTAAATGGAGACGTTTTACGCCTCGAATTACGCCTGAAAAGATGGCTCCAATACGCCGGGAAACATCTGCCCATTGCCTGCAATGGGTCTTACGATGTTCTGTGCAGACTAGCTGTAATTTTACGCGTCGCTGTCAAAAGACGGCGCTTAAAATTACGCCCGGGTCAAAGAAGTGCAGGACACTGCTTGGGATGTAATTGGAGCAGTTTTTCATTGACTCCATTGAAAAACAGCTCCAATTACATCCGTAAAAGATGCCTCGAAAAACGCGTGCACTTGTAAAAACGTCTGAAAATCAGAAACTGTTTTCTCCTGAAAACAGCTCTAATTTCAGACGTATTTTGCGTTGCCGTGTGAACATACCGTTCGGCATCATTAAAAGGAACCTACCAAGTTATACATAGCGCCCTATCTGCAGGTAGCATGTTAGAGAACATGAGGAGCTAAGCAGATTGATATATAGTTTTGTGAGAAATTATTAAAAAGGTTATGGACACATTGAAGGGCTTTTTTAAAAATGTGATTAGTGTAACTGTAAATTGTTTTTATTAAAAATTCCTTTCACTTTGGGGATACAGCTGTTCTGCATTCTCTATACAGAACAGCTACAGTGAAGGAAATAAGTATTTGATCCCTTGCTGATTTTGTAAGTTTGCCCACTGTCAAAGACATGAACAGTCTAGAATTTTTAGGCTAGGTTAATTTTACCAGTGAGAGATAGATTATATAAAAAAAAAAAAGAAAAAAAAAAAAGAAAATCACAGTCAAAATGATATATATTTATTTGCATTGTGCACAGAGAAATAAGTATTTGATCCCCTACCAACCATTAAGAGTTGAGCCTCCTCCAGACCAGTTACACGCTCCAAATCAACTTGGTGCCTGCATTAAAGACAGCTGTCTTACATGGTCACCTGTATAAAAGACTCCTGTCCACAGACTCAATTAATCAGTCTGACTCTAACCTCTACAACATGGGCAAGACCAAAGAGCTTTCTAAGGATGTCAGGGACAAGATCATAGACCTGCACAAGGCTGGAATGGGCTACAAAAGCATAAGTAAGACGCTGGGTGAGAAGGAGACAACTGTTTGTGCAATAGTAAGAAAATGGAAGACATACAAAATGACTGTCAATCAACAACGATCTGGGGCTCCATGCAAACTCTAAACTCGTGGGGTATCCTTGATCCTGAGGAAGGTGAGAGCTCAGCCGAAAACTACACGGGGGGAACTTGTTAATGATCTCAAGGCAGCTGGGACCACAGTCACCAAGAAAACCATTGGTAACACATTACGCCGTAATGGATTAAAATCCTGCAGTGCCCGCAAGGTCCCCCTGCTCAAGAAGGCACATGTACAGGCCCGTCTGAAGTTTGCAAATGAACATCTGGATGATTCTGAGAGTTATTGGGAGAAGGTGCTGTGGTCAGATGAGACTAAAATTGAGCTCTTTGGCATTAACTCAACTCGTCGTGTTTGGAGGAAGAGAAATGCTGCCTATGACCCAAAGAACACCGTCCCCACTGTCAAGCATGGAGGTGGAAACATTATGTTTTGGGGGTGTTTCTCTGCTAAGGGCACAGAACTACTTCACCGAATCAATGGGAGAATGGATGGAGCCATGTACCGTCAAATCCTGAGTGAGAACCTCCTTCCCTCCACCAGGACATTAAAAATGTCTCGTGGCTGGGTCTTCCAGCAAGAACATAGATCCGAAACATACAGCCAAGGCAACAAAGAAGTGGCTCAAAAAGAAGCACATTAAGGTCATGGAGTGGCCTAGCCAGTCTCCAGACCTTAATCCCAGCGGGAGCTGAAGGTCCGAGTTGCCAAGCTACAGCCTCGAATTCTTAATGATTTACAGATGATCTGCAAAGAGGAGTGGGCCAAAACTCCATCTAACATGTGTGCAAACCTCATCATCAACTACAAAAAATGTCTGACTGCTGTACTTGCCAACAAGGGTTTTGCCACCAAGTATTAAAGAGGCTCTGTCATCAGATTTTGCAACCCCTATCTGCTATTGCAGCAGATAGGCGCTGCAATGTAGATTACAGTAACGTTTTTATTTTTAAAAAACGAGCATTTTTGGCCAAGTTATGACCATTTTCGTATTTATGCAAATGAGGCTTGCAAAAGTACAACTGGGCGTGTTGAAAAGTAAAAGTACAACTGGGCGTGTATTATGTGCGTACATCGGGGCGTGTTTACTACTTTTACTAGCTGGGCGCTCTGATGAGAAGTATCATCCACTTCTCTTCACAACGCCCAGCTTCTGGCAGTGCAGATCTGTGACGTCACTCACAGGTCCTGCATCGTGTCGGCACCAGAGGCTACAGTTGATTCTGCAGCAGCATCAGCATTTGCAGGTAAGTAGCTACATCGACTTACCTGCAAACGCCGATGCTGCTGCAGAATCATCTGTAGCCTCTGGTGCCGACACGATGCAGGACCTGTGAGTGACGACACAGCGTGATCTCTCGAGAACACGCTGTGTGTCTGCACTGCCAGAAGCTGGGCGTTGTGAAGAGAAGTGGACGATACTTCTATACACAACGCCCAGCTAGTAAAAGTAGTAAACACGCCCCGATGTACGCACATAATACACGCCCAGTTGTACTTTTACTTTTCAACACGCTCAGTTGTACTTTTGCAAGCCTCATTTGCATAAATACAAAAATGGTCATAACTTGGCCAAAAATGCTCGTTTTTTTAAAATAAAAACGTTACTGTAATCTACATTGCAGCGCCTATCTGCTGCAATAGCAGTTAGGGGCTGCAAAATCTGGTGACAGAGCCTCTTTAAGTCTTGCTTGCCAAAGGGATCAAATACTTATTTCTCTGTGCACAAGGCAAAAAAATATATATAATTTTGACAATGTGATTTTCTTTTTTTTTTTTTTTATATAATCTCTCTCTCACTGGTAAAATTAACCTAGCCTAAAAATTCTAGACTGTTCATGTCTTTGACAGTGGGCAAACTTACAAAATCAGCAAGGGATCAAATACTTATTTCCTTCACTGTATATCTTTAGTTTTACTCTGAATCAGTCAGTCCCGTCTCTGACACGCAGGATCCACCTGTAAACGACGGATTCAGTTTAAAATGAAAGATACATCTGCTCTGTATAGAGAATACAGAACAGCTGTATCTCCAAAAGTAAAAGGAATTTGTAAATAGTTTTTATTAAAAAAGTTACACTAATCACACTGACTAATCCATTTATTAAAAAACAAAAAAAGCCCTCAAAAAAGGTTTACATAGCCTATAAGTATAACTTGTAATTTATTGATTTAAAACCCTGCTCATTGTATGCTTAGGAGTCCAGTGGGTGGTCCTGCTCAGTGATTGACAGCCTTCTCTGTATGCGTGTGCATAGCTGTCAATAGTAGAACCGCCCACTGGACTACTAAGCTCAGAAATAGTAGAGGTTTAGATTAATAAATGACAAGTTCTACTGAATCTTTTCCCACAAAACTATATCTGCTCATCTCTTTCTGTCCTATAATATGCTGCCTGCATCATTTTCAACGAGACAGGTTCCCTTTAAAGCACAAACATAAGTACCGTAGTTAGGTATGGTAACCGGCATAGATATTAGAATTTTGTCTATAAATCGATGTCTACCCAATGTCTTTGGGTAGCCTTAGAATTGGTCTGCAATGGAGATTAATTCACATCAATAGTGTTCAGAGTCTAAAAGCAAACATAACAAAACGACGAAGCTCAACATATAATAGAAAATATATCAGTCCTGGAGAAGCCATGACAGAGAGTATCACCAAAATAGTACTCAGGAAAAATCTTCATAGTTTAGGCCCTGTTCACACAGAGTTTTTTTTGCAGGCATAAAAAAATGGCTCAAAATTCCTGAAGGATTTTGACGTGCCTGCAATTTCCTGTCGCGTCTTTCACCCGCGGACATTACGCACTGCGGGCAAAAAAACGCAGCGAAAAAACGCTTTCTCTGCCTTCCATTGATTTCAATGTGAGGTCAGAGGTGGAGCCACAGCAAAAAACAGCATGCCACTTTTTTTTTTTTTTTTTTACCTTGAGCAGCTTAAAGCCACCGCAGAAAAAATGCCTCCGCCTCTCATTGAAATCAATGGGAGGCGGTTTTGACCACTTTTTGCCACGGATTCCAACTCCGTTTCCACATCCAGATCAGAGTAAAGAAACTGTGTGAACTGGGCCTTGCAGTGTCACTCAAACGGAAATCGTTAAATGAAGGATTTAGGACGGACTTAAGGATGAACCTTGTAAACCTGCCTTAGACCTCACCTATCTCTAGAACGGGGCCCCCTAAACCCCTTTCTACTGCTCTGTGTTGTGGCTGCAGCGTGTGATTTCCAGCCATGAATTACGCTGTTTCTGTAACTCCCATAGTAGTGAATGGCAGTTACGGAAGCAGCGTGGCATGTGAGGTACGTTGTTTCCATAACTACCATTCAGCCACAGCGGACCTGCATCTATCAAACATATCCTGTGGAAAAGCCATAAACATCTCTGATGGGAAAACCCCTTTAAATTTTTATTCATATGCTTTGGCACATTTTTATTGTTGGACTTAAAAATCTTTTTATAGATATATTTTTTTTGTCCTGCAGGAGTTCTTCTTTGGCGTCGGGCTTGTCCACACGTAACGTAATTGCTGCATATTTTCCATCTGGAATTGCGGAAAGAAAATATGCAGCAGAATACACTAGCAGCAAAGTGGGTGTGAATCAACATTTGTCATCCACACGCTGCGGTAAATTTCAGTCCAGAAATTCACCTGCTGCGAGTATTTTTTAGTTCTGTAAAACGACAATTCCTGCTGCGGAAAGTGGACTAAACTCCTGCGTTTTTCAGAGGAGATCTCACAGACTTGGAAAAGAAGCAGGAATATCCGCACTATTTTCTGCAATAAGAAACGCAGGCAATGGTGCGGTTTTCCCACAGTTGATTGTCTGTTTTGAGCTAAAATGCTGCAGCAATTTTCTGCAGCAATTCCGTTACGTGTGGACAAGCCCAAATACTGCGAAATTTCCGGAACATTAGTTAAAGAGGCTCTGTCACCAGATTTTGCAACCCCTATCTGCTATTGCAGCAGATCGGTGCTGCAATGTAGATTACAGTAACGTTTTTATTTTTAAAAAACGAGCATTTTTGGCCAAGTTATGACCATTTTTGTATTTATGCAAATGAGGCTTGCAAAAGTACAACTGGGCGTGTTGAAAAGTAAAAGTACAAGTGGGCGTGTATTATGTGCGTACATCGGGGCGTGTTTACTTCTTTTACTAGCTGGGCGTTGTGACTAGAAGTATCATCCACTTCTCTTCACAACGCCCAGCTTCTGGCAGTGCAGACACAGCCGTGTTCTCGAGAGATCACGCTGTGACGTCACTCACAGGTCCTGCATCGTGTCAGACGAGCGAGGACACATCGGCACCAGAGGCTACAGATGATTCTGCAGCAGCATTAGCGTTTGCAGGTAAGTCGATGTAGCTACTTACCTGCAAATGCTGATGCAGCTGCAGAATCATCTGTAGCCTCTGGTGCCGACACGATGCAGGACCTGTGAGTGACGTCACAGATCTGCACTGCCAGAAGCTGGGCGTTCTGAAGAGAAGTGGATGTTACTTCTCATCAGAACGCCCAGCTAGTAAAAGTAGTAAAAACGCCCCGATGTACGCACATAATACACGCCCAGTTGTACTTTTACTTTTAAACACGCCCAGTTGTACTTTTGCAAGCCTCATTTGCATAAATACAAAAATGGCCATAACTTGGCCAAAAATGCTCGTTTTTAAAAAATAAAACCGTTACTGTAATCTACATTGCAGCGCCTATCTGCTGCAATAGCAGATAGGGGTTCCAAAATCTGGTGACAGAGCCTCTTTAACATGATGCAGATTGACGTTTTCTGTGGAAATTTTTCCGCAGCATGTGGATGAGAATTTTCCAAACCTTATCCACTTTGCTGCTAGTGTAATATGCTGTAGAATTACCACACACAAATTCCACAAAATTTTTGTACCACATGCAAGAGGCCTTACACTCCTTTCTCATAGACACACAATTGCTCAGGTAATGATATAATGATCTTTGTTTTCAAGCCAAAACCTATCTGCGAGAAAATTGCACTATTCCTAATGGTGGAATTAATTGCTCAAATTTTGTCTGTCAAGCAATGATTGTGGATTACATGACTGTCTAACTCACACAAATAGCAGATGCTGCAGGCACAAGAACCATTACTGAACAAAAAGGAAACAAAGGCTGGATAGGGTTTACGAAAGCGGCTTTCGTGCTCCTTGGTGAGTCAAGCATTCGATTACTTAATGACAGAGACCAGCATCTAGAAGAAAGTGCTTTAGTCTTAAACTCAGTTCAATGATGAACAGATGAGAATGATCCTGTGTTCGAGCTTGGAAGCCCCTAGATCCCAATGCAAAATCTAAAGATGAAGGTTCTGGCACCAAGGTGGCACTATTGACCAATGATAAAAACCAAGCCGTTTACTGTCAAGTTACATAAGGGGATTATTTACCCAATTATCACATCAAGTAAAATATCCTCACTATTCGGACATTCGACAGTGGATTCATCTCGCAAACGAAAGGATGGGTACCACAGTGGTTTGGGGGGGGGGGGAAGAGGTTCGCTGATCATAGCTGTTAGGGCCTATTCACTTGAACGTTGAATTTGTCCGTGTGATGGCCGTTAAAACAACGGCCGTCGCACGGACGCATGTATTGCAATAGGGACGTTCCCATGGCAAATGTTTTAACGGACCGTGTCAAGGGTCAGTTGAAAAATATAACATGTCCTATTATCCTCCGTTTTCACTGATCCCTTGATAGACTCAAGTCTATGGGGGATCCGTGAAAACTGGTCCTGCATGGGTACAACTTGGTCGTGAAAAACTGCCTATTTCAAGTCCGAGTTTGCACTTGTTTGTGTGAATAAGCCCTTATTGTGAGGTAGTGGCAAGTTTTTGGTTTTATAGCCAAAACTAGGACTGAATTCTAAAAAGCAGGTGGGAATTCCTTCCTTGATACTATTCCATGGTTTAAGATCAAGTCCTAGTTTTGGCTTTAAAAAAAATGCATTTAAGCTCTACCACATCTGTACCAGGACATTACATTGTTGGCCAACCAGCAGCACAAGAGGGCATGTGTCCAGGCACCTGCAACTCAGAACCATCGCTGCTGCCCTCACGTTCTGCAGATTGGTGGGGTCACGGGTATGAGATCCCCACCGATCACACACTGATGGCTTATCTTTAGGATTAGCAGTCAATGTAAAGTCCTGGAAAGGCCACACATAGTGGCAGCCGCAATGCGACCGATAACCGGGCCAGCCTGTGGTTTTACCGCAAATTGATGTGTTTTTCACATTATTAATATAAGCAAGGTTTTGCAGGTAAACCATTTTAACAATAAAAACAATTAGTTTAAAAATATGCAGAGATTTGTGGCACCGCCGCAAGCCGCATCGTTTTCGACCGACCATACTGCAGTCCATTGGCCGCACCCTTACACCAGTGTGACCTTAATACATCAGCAGCTGTACGAATTTGATAGTTTGCTACAATGTATCAGTCTGCGGCTACATTCAAACCAGCGCTTCCGATTTACATGCGCAAAAAACGGACCACGTTTCCTGCATTTGATTTCCATGTGCTATGAGTGTGCGTTGTGCATGGCATCAGTGTGCTTTGCATGTGGCTTCCATTTTTCACATCCATGGTTGCCCTCTGCAAGCACTTTTTTATATTTCTTTAGCAACTTATGCGTGAAATGCGGACAGCACAGGGATGCCTTCCGTGTGCTGTCCATGTTTTTCACGCACCCATAGACTTCAATGGGTGCCAAGGTCCGCTAACACGCACCAATATAGGACTTGCAGCGAGTTTCACGTAACGTACACTCGCTGCGTGAAAAAAATCACGCATGTGTGAATAGCCCCATTAAGTTGCATGGGTCCGTGTGCTGCCAGTTATTCAAATGGACAGCACACGAAAGCAGAACATGATCTGATCGAGCCCTAAAATCCAGACTGGTTAGCTGTAAGCGGAGAGCAGTACTCTGCATTTAAATAAGAGTGTTAATTTTTTTTCCCCATGAAAGACACCAATTCTACAATATTTAGAAGTCGGCAGCTTGTGATTGCAAAAAAATCCATAGATTTATTGTTCCGGTTGTGCAATGTCCCTATCTGTGCTACTGGTGAAAAATTTTTAAATACTTTTGAGAAAAATGTATTCAGAAGATTAGTTTATTCCTTATCTCTGTCCCCTTAGGGCTCATTCAGATGAACGTGATCCTCGTCCATGTGCTGTGCGTTGAAACAACGCACAGCACACGGACCCATTTATTTCAATGGGGCTACTCACACATGCGTGAGTTTTCACGCAGCGAGAAAATTCACCGCATGTACTATATTGGTGCGTTTTCACAGACCTAGTCGCCCATCGAAGTCAATGCGTGCGTGAATACCACAGACAGCACACGGATGTTTTTCACGGATAAATTACATATAAATAAATAAATTAAAAAAAAAAAAAAGAAGTGCTTGCACAAACATTAAAAAAGACATGCCACACGCAAAGCACACTGATGTAAAAACGCAACACACGGACAAAAAAATGCTGCATTTTTTACGTGCGTAAATCTAACACGCTCGTGTAAATATAGCCTTAGACAAATCGCATTCTTTGTTAATCATTGTTTTCTTCTGCCTCTAGTATTTGCTTTAGTATTTCATCAGTATTGTATTATTGACTTTCCCACCGTGTATTGCCACCCAGAGGGACTTTACCTCATCGATATCTCATAAACGGGGATTTTACATATCATGAAATCTCACCCCTTTATATCTATTTTTCAACTAAACATTATAAAACCTTACAGGCTATGTTCTGGTGCAAATTTCTAACTATTTTTATTTTTTTTTTAAATATATATATATATATATATATATATATATATATATATATATATATATATATTTTTTTTTACTTCTGGAGATACAGCTGCTTCATATCATGTATACAGAGCAGCTGTATCTAGCGCTGAAACCTGTTTTTGTCAGGTCAGTGGCACTGACTGGTTCAGTGTCGGCGTGTCCTGCATGTCTCGGACACGCAGGATTGACAGGTTACTGATGACATCTAAGTTCATAACTTAGATGGGATTGGTAACAGCTTGATCCTGTGTGTCCGAGACACACAGGACCCGCCGTCAGTGAACCCGTCAGTGCCGCTGACATGACGGATTTAGGTCCCCATAACGCTAGGGGTCCAACCACTGGGACCCACAGCGATAAGGAGAACGGGGAACCGAAAGTCCCCCAAAGTGCTCCATGAGAAGCATAGGACTTCCAGGGTGTGTGTCCGGCTTGTGTGTCTGGAAGCTTCATAGAAATGCGCACAGGCACTCCATTCATTTCTATGGAGCTGCCGGACACACAAGCTGGACACAAACCCCCGGAAGTACCATGCTTGTCATGAAGCACTTCGGGGGACTTTAGGTCCCCCGTTGTGCTCATTGCTGGAGGTCCCAGCAGTCGGACCCCCAGCGATCACACATGTTTTCCCTATCCTGTGGATTGGGGATACATGTATTTTGTGGGACAACCCCTTTAATGGCAGAGCGGGGAGATGGCTCCGTGCTCTGCCATAGTGTTCAATAGTATCTGCATACTAAGGCCATAACGGCTGAGAGCGGTGCCACTAATAGGATATATTACATAAATTAAAAAGATGCACTTGACGCTCCCCATGACAATACAGTAGTTTTAGGATAATTTAAGATAAACTAAAATGTCATGAGTATACCTGTTATTCCTGGTCACTGAATAGGAGTATGAGGGCTTAATACAATGCTTCAAAAGATCATAAAGCAGAAGATATAATATTTAGCAGCTGTATTATGTGTGTAAAACTTCCAAAAACTCTAAAAATAAACATTAATATTGCAACCTACACCCCAGCCAGAAACAAGATTGCTGTTTAACTGGTACATCCGTTCTTTCATGAAAATTAACCTCTTCAGGCTGTAAAAGTAAAAAACATTCAGGGAAATCATATGTGTTGTCTTGCAGATTTATCCATAGAAGATCTGATAAAATTGTAGTCCCAGTGGTTGAACCCCCACAAAAACAAGTTGCCTATATCCCCGTTAGCCATTAGTGAACCAGAACATGTGCGGGTTGTCTCAATTGTTCTCTATGGGAAACCCTGCAGGTATATGGTAAATGTTTTTTGTGGGAGGCCATTTAATCAATCTGACTCCAATCTAAACAATGTATAGGAAAACTGTTGCCAGATACCATAAAGACAGAGAGGGTAGCATGCCACTAGCCGTGCGCCTCAAACACGGTCTCCTCGGTATATATACATATATATATCAAAAAATATTCTATAGCCAAGATGTACTTCATTGGGGATAATGACCCATACAAGACTGAAAAATCTCCACTACTTTAGAGCTAAATCATCTGCCTTTTAACAATCTAGACACGGCACAGCTTGGAAATGTATGGCGAGAAGAAAAACAATTCTGCTCCCATGAACGAGTCAAGAGACAACAAATTCTGTCATTACCACGTAACCCAGCTAAGAACATGCCCTGGAGCTAAAAAAAAATTCACGCACAGCAGATCTGTATCTTGGTGAACCATATTCTGCTTTAGGTAACAGACTCCAGAGGATAACCCTTTATCATAGCAGTTAGTACAAAGTCTAAATAGCAGGTAGATATCCTCTTCAATCTTCATAAATGGTTAGCACTAGCTATGCAGACATCAAATGTTAAAATAGCATTTTTGTCAAAGCTTCATTACCTTTTTTTTCGGTTTTAGTTTATCTGAATAGCCCGATTGACATTTGAATACCCAATGCATATATACCCGGTTATAAAAACACAGTCCTTTCATACTAGTACATTATTGTGTTCACAGAATACTAGAGATACCTAATAAGAATGGTAAGATCGGTCAACAGCAGCTAGCAGGCTGGATAACCGTTTCCAGGAAACCGGTGTAACTTTTTATTTATTTAAAGAGGCTCTGTCACCACATAAGTGCCCTATCGCCTACATAATGAGATCGGCGCTGTAATGTAGATTTCAGCAGTGTTTTTTTATTTAGAAAAACGATCAATTTTGACCAAGTTATGACCTATTTTAGATTTATGCTAATGACTTTCTTAATAGACAACTGGGCGTGTTTTTTACTTTTTGACCAAGTGGGCGTTGTAAAGAGAAGAGTATGACGCTGACCAATCAGTGACCAATCAGCGTCATACACTTCTCTCCGTTCATGTACTCAGACATTGTAATCTTACGATGTTCACGATGTGCTGTCACTTACTCACACATTAACTTTACTGACGTGTCCTGAGAGTTAATAAACATCACTACCAGCCAGGACGCGATGTCTATTCACAATCACAACACTTCAGTAACATTTGTGTGGGACTTACAGCACAGCACATCGAGATCACGCTGTGCTGTCACTTACAGCGTGATCTCGCGAGATCACACTTGCTGTCATTAAGTCCCACACAAACGTTACCGAAGTGTCGGGATTGTGAATAGACGTCGCGTCCTGGCTAGAAGCGATGTCTATTCACTCTCAAGACACTTCAGTAAAGTTAATGTGTGAGTATGTGACAGTACATCGTGATCTCGCAAGATCACGATGCCGGAGTACATGAATGGAGAGAAGTGTATGACGCTGATTGGACAGCATCATACACTCCTCTGTACAATGCCCACTTGGTCAAAAAGTAAAACCACGCCCAGTTATCTATTAAGAAATTCATTAGCTTAAATCTAAAATAGGTCATAACTTGGTCAAAATTTATCGTTTTTCTAAATAAAAAAAAACACTGCTGTTACCTACATTACAGCGCCGATCTCATTATGTAGGTGATAGGGCACTTATAATGTGGTGACAGAGCCTCTTTAAACACAGGAGAGGATGACAGAGGGGCATCAGCATTTCTACAAGCAATGGTAGCGTGCATTCATGTGAGAGTAAAGTACTTAAAGTGGTTTTCCCATGAGGGACATTTATGACATATCCACAGGATATGTCACAAATGTCAGATAGATGCGGGTCCCACTTCTAAGACTCGCACCTATCTCTAGAACAGGGCTCTAAACCCTGTTCTGGCTTTTTGTGCTCACGCTGCCTCCCGGCCACTTAATGATTACATGGTCGGGAGTTACGGAAACCGCACTACTCACTGAGCTGCACGGTTTCCGTAACTCCCATAGTAGTGAATGGCAGTTACAGAAGCAGCGCAGCATGTTAAGTACGCTGCTTCCGTAACTACTATTCAGTTCTATGGTGTGTACGGAAACCGCATAGCTCAGCGAGCTACGCTGTTTTCTCCTTCACGGTCGGAAATCAGCCAAAACACAAAGAGGTAGAACGGGGTTTAGGGGGCCCCGTACTAGAGATAAGTGCAGGTCCCAGAGGTGAGACCCGCATCTATCTGACATTTATGACATATCCTGTGGAAACCCCCTTTAAACAACATATACAATGTGATGCACAAAGAAGAGAAAAGTCTGAAACGGGCCTACAACTAGACACATCAACAGGCACCACACTAACTTTTCCCATCCCATATTTAGTTACATGGGGTGTAGCATGGGGAAAAAGCTAATGGAAAGTGGTGCAGTAGTCGGCTATGTGAGGGAAGGGTGGATGTCTGGAGCAACTTGAAATCAGGGAAGATAGCAAAAATGTAAATAGAAATACTGTACGTACATTACAAACATCCTGGATTTTAAATTTCATGACTATATAGACCATGCTAATCACTACACTGTACAGACATTTTCCCATCTTGTCTATAGGACTAGGACTGTTTACCACTATTATGGCAGTACTGCAGTCACAGGCCTAGGCAAATAAGGGGCCCAAACCCACCTGAGGGTTACCACCCACCCATTACCCTCCAGTCCCTGCATGGGAGTTACGAATTTTCACATAAAATAAAAAGGACTTCTTTGATTGGCAATAACGTGCAATCCTCATTCAGAATACGATGTCCTTACTTTCCCCTCCCCCATGGACCCATTAAAGAAGACGTGTCCTCCTGACATGTCTGTTTGAGTAAATACATGTGTTCCCCATGAAATAACAATTCTGGAGTACCTTTTCTTAGAACTCTGCGTTGTGCCGTTCCTCTGTTCATGCTCCTAGAAATGTATGAATAAATTGACTTGGGGGTTACCATTCCCCGTGCCAAAGAAATGTGTCCTTACAATGTCACTCGGTCAACACTGATTGGACAGTGTAAGGCTCCATGCACACAACCGTGCCCATAATTATGGGCACCGGCAGTTGCGGACAACTGGGCGTTTTTACGGGCCGTGCTCCCATTTTAAAGTATGGGAGCACGGTTCGTAAAATAAAAAAATAGGACATGTCCTATTTTTTATGTCAAGTTTCTACGGCACAGACACCTTCCCGTAAATATACAGGAAGGTGTCCGTCGGCCATAGAAACAAATGGGCCTGTAATTACGGACCGTAATTCCGAGTGATTTTACGGTCGTGTGCATGGAGCCTAAGTCTGTGTAGTGACACACTCCCTAACTGGAAACATCCAGTTGTCAATTTATTCAAAACATTTCTAGGAGGAATAACAGAGGAAAGGCACAACATAAAGTTTCAAGAAAAATATGCTCCAGGATTGTTATTTTAGGGGGAATACAATTATTTACTAAAACAGACAAGTCAGGAGAGGTGACAGGATTTGAGAGGCTCTGATCATTTGCCATATATTTCTGATGGCGGCCATGCGGGGACCCAAAGCGGTTCCATCACTAGCACCCCCTGTATATGGATAAAACAAATCACATAGTGCAATAACTTTTTTTCTAACTAGTTACTTTACACATACATCATACAGAGGTTATAGACACGGCTACAAACACTTCCAAGTCCAACAGGAAACTAAAGAATCAGGCTTTTATAGAAATATTTAGATCTGACCTCTAAATGTGAATGTTACACAGAAGAGATATACAGTATCTGTTGAGCTTCTGCCACATCACATTGCCATGGAAACAGAAAAAAAATTAAAGGGGGAAGAGACTTTTCTCTTCTGAAATGTTGACCTTCAGAAGGTCGCAATACATGAGGCTTCATTAACACGGCTGTGTTACAGCTTTTTGTGGGAGCCATGTAATTAGTGACAAACACGGGACCAGAATCTGTCAGGAGAATGCAGGGTCGGATTTATAGTGGGTGAAGAGCCCTACACAAAAAGAAAAAAATAAATAATAATTGTGTGGACCGCCTCCCCAATAGTAGCGTAATTTATTGTGAAGGGACCTTTTACATGGGCTAATGGTCGGGCAAACGAGTGCCCATATGTGTAACCAGGGCAACAATCAGCCTACGAACAAGCTAGCGCTCGTTCATCTGCTGATTGTATCGTTTATGCAGCAAGAAATATTATTTTTGTCAGCAGCACATCTCCCTGTGTAAATAGGAAAACATGCTGCTGACCTAGCACACCTCCCAACTTTCAAGTATCGCAAAGAGGGACAACCGATTCGGCGTGCATAGCGGCACATTTTTTAATTTTAAACCACCCCTCCCATAATATATCATGCTCCAATAGTATTCCCACACAGTATATTGCCCATATAGCTGTCACCATACAGTATAATGCCCCCATAGCTGCCACCATACAGTATAATGCCCCCATACAGTATAATGCCCCCATAGCTTCTCTCATCCAGTAGAATGCCCCACAGCTGCCCCCCAAACTGTATAATGCCCCCATACAGTATAATACCCACACAGATGCCCCACACAGTATAATGCCCTAAAGCTGCCCTTATACAGTATATTGCCCCATAGCTGCCACATGCAGTATAGTGCCGCCTTAGCTGCCCCATAAAGTATAATGCCACCTTAGCTGCCACAATACAGTATAATGCCGTCTTGGCTTGCCCTAGTGCCAGTGCCCATGTAGATAGTGCCACACCACCCTTGAAGATAACGCCCCCCCCGTATATAGCACTACCCCCTCTTGTAGATGGGGCCATTGGGACTCCCTCTAGGAGCGGAATCCCCAGCCAGAGCATCGGTCACTCTCTGGCTAGGTATTCCGCTCCAGGAGTAGCCCCTGACGTCACGGTCCATATGTAGATCGTGACGACAGGGGCTCCTCTAGGAGCGGAATCCCACGGCCTGAGCGTCGTCTACGCTCTGGCAGGAAATTTCGCTCCTGAAGTAACCACTGAAGTCACTGTCCACTATCCGTATATGGACAGTGACTTCACGGGCTTCCCCGGGCTCAGCGCTTAAACTAGCGCTGTGCCCGGGGAGTCCTCAACGAGCAGGGGAGCACCCTCTGCTCCTCCGCTCTGTACTAATGCTGAAGCAAGGAGCTGATGGTTCCCTGCTTCAGCACTGGGTTCCACTGTACCTGCGTCCTGAGGATGCAGATACAGTTGACACCACTGAACTGCGAGATCGTTAGGAGGTATTATAATAGAAATGCATGGGGACGAGCGATCGTAGTAACGATTGTTCGTCCCCATACATTACTGATCATAGCTCCTTGTAAAAGGAGCAAACAGGGCCGTGGCCTGATGCCGAGGAGAGCTGTCGCATAATCCCGAGCTCCGCTGCTAGCCTTAGCTAAAGCAGCTCAAACAGAACCTCAACTGCTGAAATTCAGCACACTCTTACCTGGAATCCACAGCTGAGGTACTAGAGCAGTACCAATGGGTAAGGGTAGGTCCAAGGCGGCCGGACTGGTCAAACTTACAGTACCTCATACTATCCTCCGGCGTGAACTTCACAAAATGGCGCCGGCCATCCTCTGCAGGCAGAGACGTCGGAGCTGGCGGCTCCTAATCTTCCCCCTTCATCCCATCGCTCGGCTGGCAGTTCCTCAAGCACCCCTGATATGGTGTGCAATGGAGTACAGGTCAGTCTCTTCACCACCCACACTGTCTAAGATGGGAGGCTACAGGGAGTGCAGCCCTCCAGAGGGGTCAGCCATTACTATGTCTAACATGAGGAGCTTGTTGTCTGAATTGAGATCCTCTATGCAACAGGATTTTCAGGTAGCTTTTACCTCCTTGTATAAGGACATTAAAAATATTGGTGATCGTACAGCGCATCTTGAGAATAAAATGGAGGAGTTCACCTCTGCTTACAACACTCTAGTGGATGCAAAAAATTAAACAGATGAAGATATGATGGCGGTAAAATTAAAGCTGGCTGATTTAGAGGACCGCTCCCGCAGGAATAATATACGTTTTCGCAACATTCCTGAATCCATCTTGCCAGCTCAACTCAGAGAATTCCTGATTGATTATTTCTCTGTACTGCTCCCAGACACAGATCAAAGAGATTTGATTATGGATAGGGTGCATAAACTGCCTAAATCTAAGCACCTTCTGCAAACTACACCGAGAGATGTGCAGGCAAGAATTCACTTTTACCAAACAAAGGAGGCCATCTTAAGATCAGTGACCAAAACTACTAGCATTCCCGAGCGGTTTGCAGGTATCTCATTGTATGCGGATTTATCGTCAACTACTCTCAACCGCAGAAGAGAATTTGCGCCTTTTACAAAGCAACCACGTGACCAAGAAACACCCTATAAATGGGGGTATCCAGTCAAGCTTATATTTTCAAGGAATGGCAATACTCATATTCTCAACACTCCTAAAGAAGCTGCGATTCTATTAAAAAAAATGGTTTCCTGACTTTCAACCACAGAACCAACAATCACTGAAAAAAAGGAAATCCCCTGTTAGCCCAAGAATGGACACAGGTTGGTTCACTGAGGAAATCACAGGTTAGTTCACTGAGGAAATCTTCCTCTCAACCTGCTTGAACAGCGTGGAGTTCACCTTTGCACTTACTCTGATCTCTGCCTCAATATTATGCTCCTGATATTCACTTCATGACTTGAAAATACATGACACATTGGTTTATCTGTATTTAATAAGCCTTTACATTACTCAGTAGGCTAGGTCGACACTACTATGAAGATTTTGACCTATAATGTTTTGCCACCCCTCCATATGGCCTAATACCCTTACAAAGTCATGGCTGGTTCACTTGGAACATATTTTTGTACTTGTTCTCAGGTTTACTTGTTATACGGTATCACTAATGTACTGAAAAAGGATTATTGTATATTGCTTTATATGGTCAGGGATCTCCAAAGTCGCCAGGTTATTTACGAATGGTGTTGTGAGGATGGGGACTGCTTTGGTCATCCTAAAGACTTCCACTGTAAAACCCTGTTTGTTGCTTTCTTATGGACTTTAAAATCTCATCCTTGAATGTAAAGGACCTCAACAGCCCCTTTAAACGTTCTCTTATGTGGAAAAAAAATGTAAAATGCTTAAAGGGAACCGGTCACCAGTATTTCACCTACTGAGCTTTACTTATCCCTCGCTGGCCGCTGCTATAAAAAGTTAATTGTTGTTATCCCCTCTCCTAAACTCCTCCTCCGACTGTAAATAATGGTCTGCAAACATTTTGCGCTTTTTAATCGCAATAATCCGGTGTCCCTTTGTGCACACACCCCAGAAGAGGACATCAATGCACAAGCGCAGGATTTTGTGTGCTAGGGGAAGGCGAGGAGCTGTCAATCAAAAGTAAGGAGCCGGGGTTAACTCGGAAAGACTTGAGGAATGAAGATTTGACTCTTTTCAAACAAAGATATGACTCTTTTCAAACAAAGATATGACTCTTTTATGCTCATTAGTATACGGTGTGGGAACACTAAAAAACGGAATACTAAAGCTACAGAGCCAAGTATGAAGACAATTCTAGGTTATATAGAAATGATTTTTCACCCACTACCCCCAGGTATTACTGGTTTAATAGGTGAAATGCTGGTGACAGGTTCCCTTTAAATGCGATATTTTATGTGCACAGGAGACACACCTTTTGGAAAAAGACATCCACAGGCTTAAAAATGCACAATTTCCACATATATTCTGCACCCCAAACTCACAAAAAGACGACGCTACTCCAGGATCGATTTTATTATTGTTGACCAATGGTTGCTTCAACGTGCCATTAACACTCCCATTGGGAACATAACTTGGTCGGACCACGCCCCAGTTTCGGTGTCTATCAATGAGCAATTCAATAAGGTTTCTACTTCTCCCTGGCGGATAAACAATTCGTTATTGAATAATGAGGAATGTAATGCCCAGATATTCAAGGCGTTGACCGATTTTTTTTATATCAACCTTTCTGAAGATACTTCAATTTTTAATAACTGGTGTGCTCACAAGGCTGTTATTAGGGGTCACCTTCTTAAAATAATCGGCAACAGCACAGAAATTGAGATTAGCCCAAACACAAGACTTATTGTCCAAAATTAAGAAACTAGAGGACCTTAATAAGGCCAAAATATCCAGAGGCCTAATACTGGGATTGAAAATGATGAGAACTCAGCTTCATCAATTGTTATATCACAAATGTGAATACGCATTAAGGAGAAATAAAATGCTTTCCTACTGGCAAGGTAACAAAGCTGGGAAAATGCTGGCTAACAAATTTAAAAACAAAACCCTGAAAGCTAAAATCCTCTCTCATTAATTCTTCTGGAAAAAAAAAAAAATGTTGAACCCCCAAGAAATAGCTAGGACAAAAAACACAAATTTTGACCCTGGGTAGTCAGCGGGTACAATATATATAGTCAGAGAAGGGATGCCTGCAGGCAAACAGAACCCTATTTCCTGACCACACAATTGACAATAGAAATAAAATTTAAATTT
Organism: Rhinoderma darwinii; assembly: GCF_050947455.1. Lineage (NCBI taxonomy): Eukaryota > Metazoa > Chordata > Amphibia > Anura > Rhinodermatidae > Rhinoderma > Rhinoderma darwinii. The sequence continues at coordinate 34,976,697 of NC_134698.1, forward strand.
TCAAATTTTATTAAGCTACGTATAGCAAAGGACAAACCATACACATAAGTTTAAAATTTCACTGCCAAAAACCGAAGTCAGATTAAACAGCTGGACAGAACACAGCAGAGTATCTGATAGCTACGGTGAATGCCGAGTGTCAGCAAACACACAGTGAGTCAAAAGGCAACCAGTGCCTCTATCTATATGCAGACAGTAAGTCCGGCTGAGGCAGGAATTAAAAACAATAAAGCCCCCCCGACATGTTTCGCTAACTTGTAGCGTCCTCAGGGGTACACGGGGCTAATGGCGGCGCCGCGAGAAAACTACTCCTCTTATGGGAGTGTAGGATGACGTGAGGTGGGTGCGTGGATGACCGCCAATAGGACGAGGCTAGACAACAGGAGCAGCAGGGGAGAGTAAACAGCCAATAGGAGGCCAGGTATAAAGAAGCCTATGACAGCCGGCGAGCCGCGCAATCGTATAGACGAAAGTGCCGAGATAGTTTGAAAACGGCACGTCTGCGCAGTAGGGCAGCTGAGGGACTTAGAACAGAGGCAGGACAGGGCGAGAGCACAGTGGGACATAAAGGATCGGCGCAGGCGCTGTAGAGGCCGGGCCGGACTTAGTGCAGAGAGCAGCTGACAGCCGCCACAATTCCCCCGCAACAAGCGCAGGGCTAAGAGCAAGCCACAGTTGACAGGCGATATGCCTGCACACTAAGACTGTGTGAAGACCCAGTGTAATGTAACATAGCAAGGTCAAGTGCCCGATTAAGCACAGGCACCGCCAGTGTCCCCCTCAGTCCAGGTACAAAATGCAATACTTATAACCCCTGTTGAAATACCACTCAGTACAGACCAGCGCATCCAAGCAACCACCTCATATATTCAGAAATAATGATGAAAAATAATAAATGATAAAGAGTATAGTAACATTCATATCTATCTTTCTTTTCATTTTATAATAGAACAGAAAAGGGGAGCCGCCAAGCTCATAACATGTACAGTTAGGTCACGTAAGATCAGTGGATCAGAATACGTAAATATATATATATATATATATATATATATATATATATATATATATATATATATATATATATATATATATATATATACACAGCCCCCTTGTCAGGAAGGCCATAATAAACACAGATGGAACCGATCACATGGCCAAGAGACCGAGACAATAAAGGCGAATAGAATACAATACAGATAAATCCATACAGAAGCGGGAAAGGGGAATGCAGGAAAATTCACAAGAAGGCACTATATGTAAAACCCTCGTTAAGCCCCTGGGGGGTCATAGAACCAAAATTGGAGCAGCTTCGGATTATCAGGGTGAAACCTGAATCCGAAGCTGCTACAATTTTGGGGCATTGCGCAGTTTAAGTTGGGACCCAGGGCAGGAAATTTGGACCGTAGGCTTTTACAGGAGGAGGCACGGTGGATTCACCGTCTTGGTTCTATGACCCCCCAGGGGCTTAACGAGGGTTTTACATATAGTGCCTTCTTGTGAATTTTCCTGCATTCCCCTTTCCCGCTTCTGTATGGATTTATCTGTATTGTATTCTATTCTCCTTTATTGTCTCGGTCTCTTGGCCATGTGATCGGTTCCATCTGTGTTTATTATGGCCTTCCTGACAAGGGGGCTGTGTGTGTGTATATATATATATATATATATATATATATATATATATATATATGTATATATTTACGTATTCTGATCCACTGACCTTACGTGACCTAACTGTACATGTTATGAGCTTGGCGGCTCCCCTTTTCTGTTCTATTATAAAATGAAAAGAAAGATAGATATGAATGTTACTATACTCTTTATTATTTATTATTTTTCATCATTATTTCTGAATATATGAGGTGGTTGCTTGGATGCGCTGGTCTGTACTGAGTGGTATTTCAACAGGGGTTATAAGTATTGCATTTTGTACCTGGACTGAGGGGGACACTGGCGGTGCCTGTGCTTAATCGGGCACTTGACCTTGCTATGTTACATTACACTGGGTCTTCACACAGTCTTAGTGTGCAGGCATATCGCCTGTCAACTGTGGCTTGCTCTTAGCCCTGCGCTTGTTGCGGGGGAATTGTGGCGGCTGTCAGCTGCTCTCTGCACTAAGTCCGGCCCGGCCTCTACAGCGCCTGCGCCGATCCTTTATGTCCCACTGTGCTCTCGCCCTGTCCTGCCTCTGTTCTAAGTCCCTCAGCTGCCCTACTGCGCAGACGTGCCGTTTTCAAACTATCTCGGCACTTTCGTCTATACGATTGCGCGGCTCGCCGGCTGTCATAGGCTTCTTTATACCTGGCCTCCTATTGGCTGTTTACTCTCCCCTGCTGCTCCTGTTGTCTAGCCTCGTCCTATTGGCGGTCATCCACGCACCCACCTCACGTCATCCTACACTCCCATAAGAGGAGTAGTTTTCTCGCGGCGCCGCCATTAGCCCCGTGTACCCCTGAGGACGCTACAAGTTAGCGAAACATGTCGGGGGGGCTTTATTGTTTTTAATCCCTGCCTCAGCCGGACTTACTGTCTGCATATAGATAGAGGCACTGGTTGCCTTTTGACTCACTGTGTGTTTGCTGACACTCGGCATTCACCGTAGCTATCAGATACTCTGCTGTGTTCTGTCCAGCTGTTTAATCTGACTTCGGTTTTTGGCAGTGAAATTTTAAACTTGTGTATGGTTTGTCCTTTGCTATACGTAGCTTAATAAAATTTGAAAATTTAAATTTAATTTCTATTGTCAATTGGGTGGTCAGGAAATAGGGTTCTGTTTGCCTGCAGGCATCCCTTCTCTGCCCAAGAAATAGCGAACTCCTTTGCTGACTATTATGGCAAGCTATATAACCTAAATAAAGATCCGAACATTAGTCAACCCTCCCAACAGCTTATTGATGGATTTTTGGACACTATCAAATTGCCCTCAATCTCGAGCGATACGCTGTCATGGCTCAACTTGCCCTTTACGTTATTGGAAATCCAGTTATTAAACAACTCAAAATCAATAAGTCACCTGGACCGAATGGTCTTACAAATGAATATTTTCAACATTTTTCTCATGTCATTTCTCCTCATCTATTATCGGTGTTTAACCGGTTAAGGACTAGGCTGTTTTACAGCTAAATGACCAGAGAAAATTTCAAAATTTTGCTATGCGCTTCTTTAGAGGACTATAACTCTGCAGGTGCATAAAGTTCATCTTTGAATTTTACACTCTTTTTAAAGGACAGATAGGGCTTTATTTTAGTGGCATTTGTCAGTATATATCATTTTTTTTTTCTCTAAAGTGGGCAAAATTGGGAAAAAATGCAAGACTTTAGAAATTGCATCAGTTTATGCTAGCATTTTTCACACATAGTATGGACCACGGACAAAATTTATTTCCTTTCACATTCTTCCACTTCTCCCGTGCATGGCGATACCAAATATGTGTGCTTTATTCACTGTGTGGGCATGTGTCAGGGCTTGGCATAAGATACTTTTTGGCCTTTTCGGTCCAGGAGTTCTGCATTTGATTTTAGCAGCATACTGTTTTCTGGGGGGGGCCTAATGCTGCTGAAACATTAGAATCACCCCATAAATTACTTCATTCACACAAGTAGACCCCACAAGGTTTCCTTCAAGGGGTTTATCATATTTTTATAATGTCCAGTTTTTTTCTGAAAGTTTCTTGAATAAGATGGAACAAAATAAAATGAGCATTTTTTTTTGCAAATGCGTCAGTTTATGCTAGCATTTTTAACACAGTATAGACCACAGACAAAATTAATCTCCTTTCACATTCTGCCACTTCTCATGTGCATGGGCATACAAAATACGTGTGCCTTATTTATCACATAGAGATGTAGGAGGGCGGACGATAGAAGAAGCTTATTTCACAAATCGCCTTTTTTCAAAGCTGGTTTTACAAAACTCAGAGTTTCTATAACACTTCCAAAATATCTGCTCTTGAAGCAGAGATCCCAAAATATTCATCTAGGGGTAGAATGGGAATTTATTTTTTGGGGTTTTCTAAAATAAGAAATTGCAGGTTTATGCAAATGGAGCTCTCCAGCAGATGAACTTTAGAAAATATGCAAAACATGACATCCACACCCCACCCATTCCCTCCCTCTCCCTTGGAGTAAAATCAGGGGAAAGAAAAATTTCATGTAGGCCAAATATATTTTCAACTAATTAACTAAAATCTAATAATTCAGAACAGTGTGGTATTTTTTTAAAACATGGGTCAATGCATAGGCCTGGTTGCGAGGGACAGAAATATCGGGAATCTTTGCGGTGCCCATCTTTTCTGCAGACGCGGCACATTTTCTGGGGGTTGCTTCTACCCCGCGTTCCAAATTATTATGCAAATGTTATTTTTTGCCGATTTTCCTAAATAGTCAATGCAAATGACAGTCAGTATAATCTTCAAGCCATCAACCTTTGGAGTATAATGTTAATTTTATTGAACAAATCTCCTAATGATAACAGATTTTATTTTAGAAGTAAAAAAACTCAAAATGCACGGTTTAAAATTATTATGCACAACAGAGATCAAAACATTTTAAAGATTGTAAAGAGAACTAAAATGGTAATTTGTTGAATTTGCAGCATCAGGAGGTCATATTTACAGAAACCAAAAGCTCTTTCAATCAAAAAATAACTTTGCAGGCCAAGTTACATGTTAAAGAGACTCTGTCACCACATTATAAGTGCCCTATCTCCTACATAAGGAGATGGGCACTGTAATGTAGGTCACAGTAATGCTTTTTATTTAAAAAAAACTATATTTTTTTTCACAAAGTTAGGAGCGATTTAATTTTATGCTAATTAGCTTTCTTAATGCCCAAGTGGGCGTACTTTTACTTGACCAAGTGGGCGTTGTACAGAGGAGTGCATGACGCTGACCAATCAGCATCATGCACTCCTCTCCATTCATTTACACTGCACTAGCGATATAGATATATCACTATGTGCAGCCTCATACACAAACCCTAACATTACTACAGTGTCCTGATAATGAATGCACATGAAATCCAGCCTGGACGTCATGTGTACTCAGAATCCTGACACTTCTGACTCTTTTTTTGTGAGATTCCAGCAACGGATACGAAATCTCGCGAGATCTCGGAGATAAACGAGATTTGGTTTCACTTGCCGGAATCTCACAAAAAAAGATTCAGAAGTGTCAGGATTCTGAGTACACATGACGTCCAGGCTGGATTTCATGTGTATTCATTATCAGGACACTGTAGTAATGTTAGGGTTTGTGTATGAGGCTGCACATAGTGATATATCTATATCGCTAGTGCAGTGTAAATGAATGGAGAGGAGTGCATGATGCTGATTGGTCAGCGTCATGCACTCCTCTGTACAACACCCACTTGGTCGAAAGTAAAAGTACGCCCACTTGGGCATTAAGAAAGCTCATTAGCATAAACTTAAATCGCTCCTAACTTTGTGAAAAAAGATCGTTTTTTTAAAAATAAAAAGCATTACTGACACCTACATTACAGCGCCGATCTCCTTATGTAGGAGATAGGGCACTTATAATGTGGTGACAGAGTCTCTTTAACATAGGACCCCTTCTTTGATATCACCTTAACAATTCTTTCATCCATTGAATTTGTGAGTATTTGGACAGTTTCTGCTTGAATATCTTTGCAGGATGTCAGAATAGCCTCCCAGAGCTTCTGTTTTGATGTGAACTGCCTCCCACCCTCATAGATATTTTGCTTGAGGATGCTCCAAAGGTTCTCAATAGGGTTGAGGTCAGGGGAACATGGGGGCCACACCATGAGTTTCTCTAATTTTATGCCCATAGCAGCCAATGACACAGAGGTATTCTTTTGCAGCATGAGATGGTGCATTGTCATGCATGAAGATAATTTTGCTACGGAAGGCACAGTTCTTTTTGTACCACGGAAGAAAGTGGTCAGTCATAAACTCTACGTACTTTTCAGAGGTAATTTTCACACCGTCAGGGACCCTAAAGAGGCCTACCAGCTCTCTCCCCATGATCCCAGCCCAAAACATGACTCCGCCACCTCCTTGCTGACGTCGCAGCCTTGTTGGGACATGGTGGCCATTCACTAACCATCCACTACTCCATCCATCTGGACCATCCAGGGTTGCACGGCACTCATCAGTAAACAACACGGTTTAAAAATTAGTCTTCATGTATTTCTGAGCCCACTGCAACCGTTTCTGCTTGTGAGCATTGTTTAAGGGTGGCCGAATAATAGCTTTATGCACACTTGCAAACCTCTGGAGGATCCTACACCTTGAGGTTCGCGAGACTCCAGAGGCACCAGCGGCTTCAAATACCTGTTTGCTGCTTTGCAATGGCATTTTAGCAGCTGCTCTCCTAATCCTATTAATTTGTCTGGCAGAAACCTTCCTCATTATGCCTTAATATGAACGATCCCGTCTGTGCTCTGAATCAGCCACAAATCTTTTCACAGCACGACGATCACGCTTAAGCTTTCTTGAAATATCCAATGTTTTCATACCTTGTCCAAGGTATTGCACTATTTCACGCTTTTCGGCAGCAGAGAGATCCTTTTTCTTTCGCATATTGCTTGAAACCTGTGGCCTGCTTAACAATGTGGAACGTCCTTCTTAAGTAGTTTTCCTTTGATTAGGCACACCTGGCAAATTATCACAGGTGTCTGAGATTGATTACAATGATAAAAAGAGCCCTAAGACACAATACCATCCATGAGTTTAATTGAAAAACTAATAAATGTTTATGACACTTAAATCCAATGTGCATAATAATTTGGAACACGGTGTATATATAATTATATATTCCCTACCTGCCTATTCTAATATAATAGAAGATAGAAAGGTAGATAGAAAAAAAAAAAAGATGGATGGATAGATTGTATAGAGAGATAGATAGAAATCTATCTATACGGAGTGTTTGGCTGTGTTCACACGACCTATTTTCAGAGGTAAACGAGGCGAATTATGCCTCGTTTTACGTCTGAAAATAGGGCTACAATACGTCGGCAAACATCTGCCCATTCATTTGAATGGGTTTGCCGACGTACTGTGCAGACGACCTGTCATTTACGCGTCAAACGACGACGTGTAAAATGACTGCCTAGGCAAAGAAGTGCAGGACACTTCTTTGCAACGTAATTTGAGCCGTTCTTCATTGAACTCAATGAAGAGCAGCTCAAGATTTACGAGCGTCAAAGACGCCTCGCATAATGCGAGGAGGAGCTTTTACGTCTAAAACGACGCAGCTGTTTTCTCCTGAAAACAGTCTGTTTTTTCCAGACGTAAAAGACAGTTCTCGTGTGCACATACCCTTTTATAGTGTAACACTTTTTTTTTGTAACTGTAATCTTGAAATCTTCTGCCAGCAATTCTCTTGAATCTCTTCTTCTCCTCACACTGAAACAATGTTCAATGTTTGAGGAGAAGAAAAGAGGCAGGAGATTTGCTGCCAGAAATGTCAAAATAAAAAATGTGATCGCTGTGATTGGGTGTCACAGCAATCACATGTTCAGGGACCAAAAGATTGGCCCCTGACACTCTGCCCAGTGCCCATGGCTGTTAGCAACAGCCAGGGCACAGAGCTGTGTGCACGTGGTCGCTCGTGCACAGTCACTGAAGTGCCGCCGTAATTAGTCTATACGGCGGACTTCAGAGACCCTGACCGCTGGCCGTAAAAACACAGCCAGTGGTCGGGAACCTGTTAGCCAAGCAACTGCATCTGGCTTCTTTCCTAAAGAAATGTTACAGGCATTAATAATAACTCTCCCGAAACCTGGCAAATCCCCAGATAGGCCCGAAAACTTTAGATCAATCACATTGTTGAACAGGGATTTAAAAATTTATGCTAAAGTCTTAGCCAATAGGCTTGTTGATATTCTACCTTCTTTGATTAAAAATGACCAAGTTGATTTTATTAAAAATAGGCAAAGGGTTGATGGTACTAGGAGACTGATCAATCTTCTCCACTTTGCTGAAGCACATAACATTCCTTCTCTGCTCTTACCACTTGATGCGGAGAAGGCCTTCAATAGGATCCACTGGGGTAATCTAAAATCGTTTTTGCATAAAATAGGTATAGTGGGTCCAATTGGTAGAGCTATCTAATGAGAGAAAACATCACCTGTGAGTTACTGGATATTAACATGCTGTATTCATTTATATCTTCTGCACACCGCCTGTGCATAACTGCCATCTACCACTATATGGTCACTACATGGTGGTAATAATGGTCTTTGTATAGTGTTTTTTATTCAGTAACAGTATGTGGTTATGGTGTGGCGGTATTATTCAGTAACAGTATGGGGGTATTAGTCAGTCGACTACGCTATTGTTTCCCGCCAAAAAAAACAGAAACCTTACGGAACGGAGACAAACGGAAATCATTACAAACATTACCATTAAAATCAATAGTAATGCAAACGGAAGCTATGGTTTCCGTTTGCTTTGCGTTCATGGGTTCCCCTGACGGAAAGGACTGACGGAAGCCATCAATGGAACCCCCGACACAGATGTGAACAGGTCCTAATTCATCACTTGGGGCCCCACTTTTAACCTTGCCCAGGGCCACACGTTCTAAAACCAGCCCTGGATACCGGATTCTTTGTTCGACTGGGAGGTAAGCAGTTCCAGAAGTATCTGGCAGCTGCTTATCTCCCCATCATTTCAAGCATTCAAGGTTCACCACCATAATCACCTTTTCTTCTACTTTTATATTGTTGGACTGAAGGGAGATAGGTGTTGAAAGCCCTTGGGCATTTAACAACAACTTCCCCACCCCCTCCGTATCCTGTCCAAGGGAATAGCTGGAAAATTTTATATATTATATATATATATACACACACACACATATACACACACACACCCTATTTCATCTACTTTGTTCTATGGTTTTTCTCCATTATATATAACTCTGTTCATTGGTTCCGTCGGACCTTTGCGTCATGGGAACCCTTGAACAGAATCCAAGCTGAAACAAACGGAAAGAATAGGATTCCGTTTGCATCACCATTGATTTCAATGGTGACGGATCCAGTGCAAATGGTTTCCGTTTGTCTCCGTTGTGTAAGGGTTCCGTCGTTTTGATGGAATGAATAGCGCAGTCGACTATGGTATTGATTCCCTCAAAACGACGGAACCCTTGCACAACGGAGACAAACGGAAACCATTTGCACCGGGTCCGTCACCATTAAATTCAATGGTGATGCAAATGGAAATGGTTTCAGTTTGTTTGTTTGGATTCTGTCCATGGGTTCCCCTGACGGAAAGCTCAGACAGAACCCATGTACGGAGTCCCGACGCAGATGAGAACAATACCTAACAAAATGCCAGGAATACACACACATTTGTTGTTACCAAGATAATAGAATTTTTCTTTGAATGTAATCGCCGCGTGGAGCAGATAATCCAAATTGAGCTAAAATAAGGAACAAATAAAAGCTCCTCATAAATGACACTGTACTTCCCGAGCTAATGCTTTCCTAGGGACGTTATCAGCTACTGACAGTATAGCCTTGCTCTACAGTCAGTGCAAGCCCCTCTGTTGGGTCACGCATATTTGTCATTGCTGTCAAATATAAAAGAATCATTAGTGTACCCAAATCCAATTGGACAGATTAGGAACTCTAGGTATAAGATGGTTTTCCTCACCTAATGGGAGGAACGCATCTGAGACGCAGGCACAGCGGAGTAGGCGGCTATGCAGGGATTTAAGCAATGAAAAACTATGGGTTTGCGCAGTCTAAAGGGTTAATATATGACCGGACATCAGAGTATGATCTGTGGGGGTCAGACACCTGGACCCCGCACCGTTACTGAGCACCGGACGTACATGCCGTAAGCAGTTGGCTCCGGCCATGGAAATACCGGCCAAGCTACAGTAGGCAGCTCTGCTCCTATTTAAGTGAATAGCAGCCGAGCTGCATTTCTCCAGCAAGGCCGCTTTGCTATGTACGGAGCCAACTTCTACCGGCTCTGTACATCGCATAATGGGCAACAACATCCGATGCCCGCAGGCCACTGGAGCGGCTGATCAGTGTGGGTTCCGGGTGTCGGTCCCGCACTGATGATATACTGATTACCTATCCGGTGGACAACCCCTTCAAAGAGGCTCGGTGACCATATTAGAAGTCCCCTATCTCCTACATAATCTGATCGTCACTGTAATGTAGATAACAGTGGTATTTATTTTGAAAAACAATTTTTGAGCAAGTTATGAGCAATTTTAGATTTATGTTAATTAGTTTCTTAATAGACGACTGGGTGTGTTTTTACTTTTTACCAACTGGGCGTTGTGGAGAGAAGTATAGGACGCTGACCAATCAGCGTCATACACTTCTCATTGTTCCAGCCCAGCTTCTTTCACTGCAAAATCACACTGTGCACAATCACATTGTGCAGTGAAAGAAGAGGGGCTGGAACAGTGAGAAGTGTATGACGCCGATTGGTCACCATCATACACTTCTCTCCACAACGCCCAGTTGCTGGGGCGTAGCTAAAGGCTCATGGGCCCGATGCAAAAGTTCTTATTGGGGGCCCCCCCTACGCAAACATCTCATGGACGACGGTCCGCAGCTTTCAGCTGCGTCTCCCAAGTGACCCAACAATGCAGCACTAGCAGCCAGGGGCGTCACTAAGGACTTAAAATGTCAGGGGAAATAGCCACAATACATATATGTCCACCCAAAAGAACAGAGTGTGAGTGTGAGTGTGAGTGTGTGTGTGTGTGTGTGTGTGTAGGAGACAGCATAGCATATCTATAGCACTACGACCCTATAAACTATGGATAGGATTAGATACACAGCTCAGCAGACAGTATCACACATTATAGGATTAGATACAGTGGCTCAGCAGACAGTATTACACATGATTGGATTAGATACAGTGGCTTAGCAGACCGTATCACACATGACAACATGTAGAAAAGAAGACAGCACGGCACTCACTCACCCCTCTCATATGCAAAAGGTTTCTCTTTATTCCAAAATTGAGGCAGGCAATACGGGATTCAAAAGACAACAGAGCCGACTGTTTCACGTCCTTCAGAATGGTGAGTGCAGTGCGGTCTTCTTTTCTACATGTTGTCATTTGCTGAAACTAACTTCAACATGCACTGAGCACCGCCAGACAAAGACTGTCGAACCACAGGTCCCAGCGAGCTGAAGCACAGAGTCTGTAACATTGCAAGCGAAGGCAGTGCCAACCATTTTTAATTTCTACATGTTGCACAGTATCACACATAATAGGATTAGATATAGGGCTCAGCAGACCGTATCACACATGATAGGATTAGGTACAGTGGCTCAGCAGACAGTATCACACGATTGGATTAGATATAGGGCCCAGCTCGCTGACATTGCGGCTCCAGCGCTGGACCCAGGAAAGGTAAGAATAATAATTGTTTTGCTTCTTTATGTGTTACTAATTATTTTTTTGCGCGTTTGTGCTTTTTTACAAGTTTAGTTGTTGGACTACGTCGGGTTCGAGGACTACTTCAATGACAGCGTTTTTTTATTCTCAATAAAATGGTTAATGGGGGTTGTGTTTTTTTATTTCAATAAAATATTTTTTCTATGTGGTTGTATTTTATTAAACTTTATTATTACCGCCTTAGTATTAGCTGCTGGCTGATTGACAATCTCCATTACTAAGGCGGGGCTTAATATTAGCAGGTGCTAACACTAACCCCCATTATTACCCAGGTACCCTCCGCCACCAGGGGTGCTGGGAAGAGCCGGGTACGAACCAGTATCCGACCAATTGTAGTGACGGCCAGGCAGCAGGGCGGCCGCAGGCTGGCAGTATTAGGCTCGGGAAGGCCAAAAAACAGTGGCCCTTCCCGACCTGGTAATGCTAGCCTGCTGCTGCTTTGTTGTATCTGGCTGGTTATGAAAATTGGGGGGGACCCCACATCATTCTTTCCAATTATTTTTTATTTTTATTTTTTTAAATGACGTGGAGTCCCCCCCATTTTTCATAACCAGCCAGATACAATAAAGCAGCAGCAGGCAGCATTACCAGGATGGGAAGGGCCGCTGTTTCTGGCCTTTCCCATCCTGATAATACCAGCCTGTGGCTGCCCCATTGCCCGACCATCACTACAGATGGTCATGTACTGGATCGTACCCGGCTTTTCCCAGCACCCCTGGCGGCGGTGGTTACGGAGCTAATAAAGGGGGTTAGTTTTCGCCTCTGCACCGGCTAACACTAAGCCCCGCCTTAGCAATAGATGTCAATCAGCCGGCGGCCAGTACTAAGGCGGTAGTAATATAGTTTAAAAAAAAACAAAACACAAAGATATAGAAAAAATATTTTATTGAAATGAAAAAAAAAAAAACACACACAACCCTGATTATCCATTTTATTGATAGTAAAAAAAAAGCCGTCATTGAAGTAGTCCTGGAATCTGACATAGTCCAACGACCGAACCTGTAAGAAAACACACAAAAAACGATTAGTAACACGTGTTAGACTTAGATACAGGGCCCATGTGTGATACTGCCTGTGGGACCCTGTATCTAAGCCTACCACAAGGTAGGCTTAGATACAGGGTCCAGCAGACAGTAATCTTATACAGTATAAGATTAGTGTGTGCTGGGGCCCTGTACTAAACCTACCGTGTGGTAGGCTTAAATGCAGGGCCCATCAGATAGGATCACACGTGGGGCCTGTATTTAAGCCTACCATGTGATTGGCTTAGATACAGGGCCCAACAGACAGCATCACACAATCTGTGATCCTGTCTCATGGGCCCTCTAAGCTTGCTAAATCATAGGCTTAAAGGGGTTGTCCAGTCTCTAAACATTGATGGCCTATCCTCAGGATAGGCCATCAATAGCGGATGCGTCGAAGTCCGTCTCCCGGGGGCCAGCCAATCAGCTGTTTTGAAGGGGCCGCAGCACTCGTACGAGAGCTACTTCACCTTCATTTCCCTTACTCGCTCAGACTGTGAATCACTGACATGGATTCAGTGTGAGCAAGTAACCGGAATGAAGGGGAAGCAACTCTCGTACGAGTGCTGCCGATTGGCGTGCTCCCGGGAGTTGGACCCTGCCCATCAGTTTCAGCAGACGGGGATATTAATCTTACCCTCCTCTTCAACCGCGGCAGAAGTCCTGTCCTGACTCTATTCAGGATCACTATGTTGTGCGCGGCACATAGCGTTGTGACGTCATGAGCTGCGCACAGCGCTGTGACGTCATGACCTCTGCTGCGCTCCGCTCCGGAACCCGGAAAGTAAGTACTGTCAGTTACTATAGTAACAGGGGCCCGTGGCTCGAGTCACTATAGTAACTTTTTATTGATGTGGTGCGGGGGGAGCTGCAGGCTCCCTGGCTTCGGGGCCCAGGTGCAATTGCGACCGCTACGACCCCTATAGCTACGCCACTGCCCAGTTGGTAAAATATAAAAGCAAGCCCAGTTGTCTTAAGAAACTAATTAGCATAAATCTAAAATTGCTGATAACTTGCTCAAAAATGATTGTTTTTCAAAATGAAAACCACTTATCTACATTACAGCGCCGATCAGATTATGTAGGAGATAGGGCACTTATAATATGGTGACAGAGCCTCTTTAACATAGTTCCCAACCGTCCCGGATCCGGCGGGACAGTCCCGGTATTTCACCACTGTCCCGGCGTCCCGGGTGGTCTGAACAATGTCCCGCCCTGCCCTGGACACTCCCTGTTGCCAGCCACACACACCCCCCCCCCCTGCAACGACGCTGCCTGCGCTCAGCGTGACCACATCACTGACGCTTAGCGCAACACAGCAGCATCCTGCCTGGAGCAGGGGAGCAGAGCGTAGCATACACACTGGAGCAGAGCACTGCAGAGAAAAGAAGCGAAAGGAGAGTGAGTACAGAGTTTATATTTAGTGCCTGGAAACACTAGCATTTCTAAAATCATAAAATAAATGACATTATTTTATGATTTCAGAAATAGTATAAGTGGTAATGAAAAAAAAAAACATTTCTCCATTGCGCATCTATCTATTATCGCATTTCTATATATCTCATTTCTATCTATCTCATAGCTCCCAACCGTCCTGGATCCAGCGGAACAGCCCCGGTTTCTCACCGCTGTGCCGCCGTCCTGGGCGGTCTGAAAAATATCCTGCTGGGTTCCGCGGCGCCCCGGACACTCCTGTTAGTCAGCCACGCCCCCCAATGGCGTAATACCTGCAGCCAGGTATGACATTATTTTATGATTTAAGAAACACTAGTGTCTCCAGGCACATTGTTTTTATAGTGTAGATAAACGTTTAAACAAACTTCTGACATGTCATAGCGCTCAGCCGCTCCGTGTCCGTTTGGCTTTTTCCGGAAATCAATGTATCGGAGGATGGGCTCAATACAAAGTCTATGAGCCGTACTCTGATACATCGACTTTCCGGAAAAAGCCGAACAGACACGAAGTGGCTGAGCGCTCACACGAGCGCTTCTTTTTAGCGATAGGTGGGGTCTCAGTGCTCTGACCCCCACCAATCCAAACTTCTGACATGTCACTATGACATGTCAGAAGTTTGTTAAATGTTTAGCTACTCTATAAATATAAAAATGCCTAAATGGATGCTCCGTATGGAGTAGAGGTTATTCAGTCCCTACAAATTCATAACCTATCCTCAGGATAGGCCATCAAAAGATTATGGGTCGGGGTCTGACTACCAGGACCTCCGCTGATCAGCATTCTTGAAGGGGGTGCAGCGCTTGTATGCTTCCCCTTCGTTTTTTCTTGCTTACCGTGAATCTCCGACATAGATGCAGCGGCGATTCACAGTATTGCAGCCTTCTAACTTTGAAGTGAATTGGGAGAACAGGCTGAAATACCTGTGAATCGCCGCTGCATCTGTGTTGGAGATTCACAGTGAGAAAGAAAAAACGAAGCGCTGCACACACTTCAAAGCAGCTGATCGGCAGGGGTCCCGGGAGTCGGACCCCGACCCATCAGCTATTGATGGCCTATCCTGAGAAGGGCCATCAATTTTTAGGGATTGCAAAACCCCTTTAAAGCGGTTTTCCCACAAGCACATGTATCCCCTATCCACAGAATAGGGGGTACATGTGTGATCGCTGGGAGTCTGACCACTGGGACCCTCAGTGATGAGATCGAGGGACTGATATTCTCCCGAAGTGCTCCATGAGAATGGAGTGCTAGTGCACTTGCTCGACCATTGCTTCATTAATTTTTATGGAGCTGCCGGAGACAGCGGTCCCCTAAGTCCCTAGAAATGAATGGAGCGCTGGCCACTTCGGGGGACTTTCGGTCCCTAGTTCTCATCGCTGTGGGCCCCAGTGGTCAGACCCCCAGCGATCACACATGTATTCCCTATCCTGTGGATAGAGGATACCTGTGTTTGTAGGGAAAACCCTTTTAATTTGTAATATATGACGTTTCAGAAGTTCATTGATGTCTAGTTTCTATTGCGTCACAGGGGAGAAGACAGAAGTCGCTGAAGGTGACTAAGATTTTTTATTCTTCATATTATGAAGTTTATTTTTTTGTTTGTTTTGCAGGTTCAGCTGGACTGTTCTGACTACGTAATAGATTAGTTGAACTACTGCGATGAGCTAAGTTTTTGTTTTTTTTAATAAACTGGTGAAAGAAGTTTGTGTTGGGAAGTCCTTATTTCAATAAAAAAAATATTTTCTTATGTGTCTGTGTTTTCTTTAATACTTTAATAGCGCCTTAGTAATGGCAGCAGTCTGATTGACAGCATCCATTACTAAGGTGGGGCTTGGTGTTTGCCAGTAAAAAGGCTGCAACTAAAATTTTTGTAGCAACTCGCGTATTTCGCGGCGTATTCTATGGATGTTATTGGAGCTGTTTTTCAATGGAGTCAATGAAAAACTGCTCCAAAAACTTCTCAGAAAGGGACATGAACTTTTTCGCAGGCATCTTTTTACGCAACGTATTTTGACAGCGACACGTAAAATTACACCTCGTGGTAACAGAACACTGTAAAACCCATTGAAAGCAATGGGCAGATGTTTGTAGGTGTAATGGAGCCGTTTTTTCAGGTGTAAAACGCCCGAATTACGTCTGAAAACACTGCGTGTGAACATACCCTTACACAACAGGAAAAAAAAATCCCCATCATGTAACTCTGCTACCCGTCAATTGAAAAGTCATCCACCACAGGGTCTCCCTCTTGACTTTCATTGTTCTCAGCCTTTTGGTTTGTCCTGCAGCTGCTGCCGCCGTGATGAGCAAATGTTATACCCAAGATAGGAAAAGTAACACAAAGACGACATAACCGGATCCATAATATCTGTGATATCCAGACAGTCTAGAGATCCGCAGTGAGAATGTGCGTGTGTTATTTGAAGAAGGATCTAGCCGTGATTTGATATGCTTATGCAGGATATTGGGCGTGGCTTAAAATGTCCCTCTTCCCGAATTCAAAAGTTGGGCGGTATGTCCAAGTATGGATGAAGTATAGTGGTCGGGGAAAGGTCTTGGCATGTGTAAAGTAAGGGGGGGTCAGGAAGAGGTCTTGACATGTTGTTGGGGAGGAGTTATCCATGTTATAATAGGGGTAAAGTGTGTTATGTTAACAGTGTGGAGTTAGTTGCCAGCAAAGTTAGGTCCATTTTGGAGGTGCAGAGTGTTTACAATATAAGCTGGCTATGGTGCAGCTGTATTTGGGCTCCTGGCAGTGGTTTGGGGCCCCAGGAGTGAAAGAACAGAAATTTGGTGCACAAGGTTTTAACCTGGGTTCCCTTGAGTCAGTGTTTGTTTGCGGCCAAGGGTAAAAAGGTCCTCGAGTGCACGGTTATGGTTTACATAAATTTTGAGTGGTCTAAACAATTTTATTTAACCCCTTAATACCGAAGGTGTTTTAAACCTTAGTGACCAGAGCAATTTTCGCAGTTTTGCTATTCACAGATGTAACGCAGTATAACTCTGTATGTGTTTTATGTATCGATGTGAATTTTGCACTGTTTTCTTGGGACATGTAGTACTTCCTTTTTGTGGTATATATGTATAGGTAACATTTTTGTTACTTTTTTTTTATAGCCGTGGAAAGAAAAAAAAAAAAAGAAACATTTTGATTTTTCATCATTTAAAATGTAACAGTTTGAAAATAAAAGTAATTGTATCATACAAATATATTGAAATATATTTCCTGATCATAAGGACACCTGACTTGGAGGTGTAGTTTATTTTTTTTGACCAGAAATAGAGTATAAAACACAAGTGCCCCTTTTTTCAATTGCGCACTAAAATGTCTTCATTTTGTTTTTTACACCATGCTATTAAAGAGGCTCTGTCACCAGATTTTGCAACCCCTATCTGCTATTGCAGCAGATCGGCGCTGCAATGTAGATTACAGTAACGTTTTTATTTTTAAAAAACTAGCATTTTTGGCCAAGTTATGACCATTTTTGTATTTATGTAAATGAGGCTTGCAAAAGTCCAAGTGGGTGTGTTTAAAAGTAAAAGTCCAAGTGGGCGTGTATTATGTGAATCAACTGTAGCCTCTGGTGCCGGTGTCCTCGCTCGTCTGACACGATGCAGGACCTGTGAGTGACGACACAGCGTGATCTCTCGAGAACACGCTGTCTGCACTGCCAGAAGCTGGGCGTTCTGAAGAGAAGTGGATGATACTTCTCATCAGAGCGCCCAGCTAGTAAAAGTATTAAAAACGCCCCGATGTACGCACATAATACACGCCCACTTGGACTTTTACTTTTAAACACACCCACTTGGACTTTTGCAAGCCTCATTTACATAAATACAAAAATGGTCATAACTTGGCCAAAAATGCTCGTTTTTTAAAAATAAAAACGTTACTGTAATCTACATTGCAGCGCCGATCTGCTGCAATAGCAGATAGGGGTTGCAAAATCTGGTGACAGAGCCTCTTTAATGTATGGGTAATGGACTTGAAGTCCAATAAATAATGGTAAAAAAAACATTGTGTTCTACAAACTAGACACTCTAAAAAGTCTATTTCTAGCAGTTCAATTTCTGTTTTAACCCTTCACACTTTTTACAGAAATTGCTCAAACTTGGGCCAAAAAAATTTAAATTGCATTTGTTTTTACAAAAGTGTAAATTTTCTTAAGCCATTTCAAAACACCATATGGCATATTGGTAAAAGTGACACCTTTCCACATTCTGCTATTTCTCCAGTGTACGGTGATACCAAATATGTGTATCTAATCTATTATATGAACCCGTTATAAGGCATATCATAGAAGGAGTCTATTTTGGCCTTTGGAGGCATTTTTACGCCAGAGTTGATTTTAGGGAACCACGCTATATTTGCCGTAGTACTGCCGGTCATTTTGACAAGTATAAATGTCCTGCTAATATTCATCTAGGGGTATAATGAGTATTTTGAATAGGACAGTATGATAAATTTCAAAGCATGGATAGTTACAGAGACCAGGATTAGAGGGACATGTCACTTTTGTGTCTGTGTGAACAGTGCTTAGCATGAACACATCCTTGCGGTCATTACATTTTATTGCAAGAAGGTTTCCACTGCAAAGACCACTTGATTCCCCCATTCTCAGGCATTTTCTCACAAGTTCCTGTGGCAAGCCCCTACTGTTTTTGCGGATTGTTCCGCAAGTCCCTGTGTCAGCGCCATGCAGGTGCTTGTACAAGGGGACGCTGGTATAGAAGTTATCAGTGTACAACTGATAACCCTTAATCAGCAGAGGCTGCATCAAGTCCCAGACTATTTTGCCACTGCATCCTAGCTCACTGGGACATCCTGGGGGGTTAATATCATGGTCTTTGCCTTCTTAAATTCTAAATGCAGATGTGTAGCCTGTACTGCTCTCACAGAGCTTGTAGATTTTAACCCCATATTTTTCTCTCTTTGAGGGGGATGTACTGGCGGAATGAGAGCCTGTCTGTGTAACTCATCGGCGATTCATCCACCGCTAGGTTTTTTCTGGGTTGTACACGGCCAAAAATGACACCTCCAAAATTTTTATCAGGGGCCTTATTTTATACAGGCGGTCGCGGTCTGGATCACTACGGGGGAGGGGGCCTGGTGATTGTCGTTAAAATGAAGGAAGCGCATTAGCACTTCATATCTGTTTCTGGTCATAATGGCTGGAAAAACAAGTGTGGCATGTGTTCGGCTTGTTGCCCGATATGACCGGATTGAGGGCTTTTAAACTAACCCCATGTTGACGATGAGCCCCAATTTTTTTTAAGTTTGCCAGTATTTGTGGGGTGCCACTGCTTTGCATAGGCGGACGTTGGCTTTTCAGCGAAGAATTTGCGAGCATACAGATTGGTTTGGTTAACAACCAGCTCCAATAGATCATCTGTAATGAATGTTTAAAAAAAAATAAATAAATAAATAAATCGAGGGCTGTAAAATTTTCCACATTAATATTTATCCCTAGTGTGGCAATAAATTCTGGGATATTAGGGGAAAATGACTCTGTGGGTACCCACTCAATATATTCTGGGGGAATATCGTAGGCCGTGTTTTGTGGTACTTCTGCGACATGCCCTGTGCGTGTGGAATCTGCAGCGACCCTTGCATTTGCAGAAAGCGTATCACTGTGAGACAACATGTCTACCTCGGACGCGGTTTCTGTATCGCTTTCATCAGAGTCAGAAATTAACATGGCGTATGCCTCTTCAACCGTGAACCTTCTATGGGCCATTGTAATTACATACGACAAAGACTGTAACCAGACGCACACAAATTTATTATTTTTTCTTTACTTTTTTTCTTTTTTCATAGACAAAAATACACGGACGTCACAAAAGCACGCTTCACAAAACACTGATGTCGAACAAACACGTAAACTATAAAAAAATGTTTTTTACATTGTGTGTGTATATATATATATATATATATATATATATATATATATATATATATATATATATATACACACACACATACACATACACACACACACACACACATATACACACACACACACACACACACTACCGTTCAAAAGTTTAGGGTCACTTAGAAATTTCCTTATTTTTGCAAGAAAAGCACAGTTTTTTTCAATGAAGATAACATTAAATTAATCAGAAATGCACTCTATACATTGTTAATGTGCTAAATGACTATTCTAGCTGCAAACGTCTGGTTTTTAATACAATATCTACATAGGTGTATAGAGGCCCATTTCCAGCAACCATCACTCCAGTGTTCTAATGGTACATTGTGTTTGCTAACTGTGTTAGAAGGCTAATGGATGATTAGAAAACACTTGAAAACCCTTGTGCAATTATGTTAGCACTACTGTAAACAGTATTGCTGTTTAGAGGAGCTATAAAACTGACCTTCCTTTGAGCTAGTCGAGAATCTGGAGCATTACATTTGTGCGTTCAATTAAACTCTCAAAATGGCTAGAAAAAGAGAGCTTTCATGTGAAACTCGACAGTCTATTCTTGTTCTTAGAAATGAAGGCTATTCCATGCGAGAAATTGCCAAGAAACTGAAGATTTCCTACAACGGTGTGTACTACTCCCTTCAGAGGACAGCACAAACAGGCTCTAACCAGAGTAGAAAGAGAAGTGGGAGGCCCCGCTGCATAACTGAGCAACAAGACAAGTACATTAGAGTCTCTAGTTTGAGAAATAAATGCCTCATAGGTCCTCAACTGGCAGCTTAATTTAATAGTACTCGCAAAACACCAGTGTCAACGTCTACAGTGAAGAGTCGACTCCGGGATGCTGGCTTTCAGGGCAGAGTGGCAAAGAGAAAGCCATATCGGAGACTGGCTAATATTAGGAAAAGATTAATATGGGCAAAAGCCCACAGACATTGGACAGAAGAAGATTGGAAAAAAGTGTTATGGACAGACGAATCGAAGCTTGAGGTGTTTGGATCACACAGAAGAACATTTGTGAGACGCAGAACAACTGAAAAGTTGTTGGAAGAGTGCTTGACGCCATCTGTCAAGCATGGTGGAGGTAATGTGATGGTCTGGGGTTGCTTTGGTGCTGGTAAAGTGGGAGATTTGTACAAGGTAAAAGTGATTTTGAATAATGAAGGCTATCACTCCATTTTGCAACGCCATGCCATACCCTGTGGACAGCGCTTGATTGGAGCAAATTTCATCCTACAACAGGACAATGACCCAAAGCACACCTCCAAATTATGCAAGAACTATTTAGGGAAGAAGCAGGCAGCTGGTATTCTATCTGTAATGGAGTGGCCAGCGCAGTCACCAGATCTCAACCCCATAGAGCTGTTGTGGGAGCAGCTTGACCGTATGGTACGCAAGAAGTGCCCATCAAGCCAATCCAATTTGTGGGAGGGCCTTCTGGAAGCATGGGGTGAAATTTCTCCCGATTACCTTAGCAAATTAACAGGTAGAATGCCAAAGGTCTGCAATGCTGTAATTGCTGCAAATGGAGCATTCTTTGACGAAAGCAAAGTTTGAAGGAGAAAATTATTATTTCAAATAAAAATCATTATTTCTAACCTTGTCAATGTCTTGACTATATTTTCTAGTCATTTTGCAACTCATTTGATAAATGTAAGTGTGAGTTTCCATGGAAAACACAAAATTGTCTGAATGACCCCAAACTTTTGAACGGTAGTGTATATGTATATATATATATATATATATATATATATATATATATATATATTATTTTTTTTTACACAAAAAAATACAGACGTCACACACGTACGCTACACAAAAACCCTAGGCTAACCCTAGACTAAACTAAACCTAGGCTAACCCTAGACTAAACCTAGGCTAACCCTAGACTAAACCTAGGCTAACCCTAGACTAAACCTAGACTAAACCTAGGCTAACCCTAGACTAAACCTAGGCTAACCCTAGACTAAACCTAGGCTAAATCTAGGCTAACCCTAGACTAAACCTAGGCTAACCCCAGACTGACTAGAATAGAATCTAGACTAACCCCAAGGATAACCCTAGCCTAGGTATACAACTGAAGTTTATATAAAGTTTATATATTAGATTTTCAGTAATTTAGAGTCATTGATTCACAATTCTCTCTCCGTCTCTTCTCATACAAAGTAACAAGTGTGAGGAGAGACAGAGACAGGTAGGAGAAAAACTTTGTTTACATTTTGTGATCACTATGAATGGTTCTCACAGTGATCACATGAACGGAGACAACTGTTATTGGTCTCCGATCATCACTCTGAAGCCTTGGCTGTTGCTAACAACCTTGGCTTCAGAGGCAGATTATGCAATGCCTGCAAAAAACACTCCGATGCGGCCCCCTCCCTACCAAACCACTCAGATGCGGCACTTGCTATTGAGTGCCGCATCTGAGGGGTTAAATATGATCGGAGACCACTGCTAGTGGTCTCAAATTGTTGTCCTGAAGCACGAGGCTGTTAGCAGCATCCCGGCCTTTAGGAGATCCCCGCACGATGCCAGAAAAGTTCTTCTGAAGTGCAGACGTGAAAAGCCGACACTTCAGAAGAACTACCATAAACGACCGAAGTAAAAACACTATACGCCGGTCGTTAAAGGGTTAATGCCTCCAAGGACACATTTTGATGTGATGTTTTTATTCATATTGAATTGGTTATTTATCTGTATTTAAAGGTTCTGATATTGAAAATGTTGAAGGATAATAAAATTGGCTGCTGTGGCCTTTTAGGCTGGGTTCCCACGTAGCGTAAACGCTGCTGAATTTTCGCAACGGAAGTAGCAGCAAAGTGGGTGAGATTTAGTAAATCTCATGCCCACACTGCGGGAAAAAAACACAGAAAAATCGTTAACTTGACCTGCGGTGCGGAATTTAATTCCGCAGCACGTCAACTTATGCTGCGATTTTCCGTTGCGGGGTTTGTCCATTGAATACAAAACCCGCAATAGAAAGCCAAGCGTTGCGACTTTTGCAGCGTAACCACGACATTTACGGAGCAAAAAACGCAATGCCGAAAGAAAAAATAAAATCATACTTACCCAGGACGCCCTCCTCCTTCCTGCAGTCCGGCCTCATAGGATGACGTTGCATCCCATGTGACCGCAGCAGCCAATCACAGGCTGGATCATCACATGGCCTGCAACGTCATCAAGGGAGGCTGGAGCAGACTTCAGAGGAGGTTGGGGGTAAGTATGTACAGCTTTCTTTCGCAGCGGAATTACCATCTGAAAAATTGCACCACAAGGTGGTGCGATTTTTCGGACAGAATGTCCTGTGGGTTCCTGGTCGGACACACTGCGTGATTTTTACGCAGCGTACCCGTCCCATGGGAACCCGGCATTAAAACCAAAATTTGTGTCAGTGGTTAGGGGAATTTTGGGGAAGTCTGAGAATTTCTATAAAGTAAGTAGGGGAGGAATGGGGGGGGGGGGATTTAAGGTAAATTAAGGTCGAGCAGTCCGGAATCCCACCAATCATGGTGGAGGATGCCTCCCAAAGTCTACAAAAGCTCCTGCTGATCCCTACAAATGATAAATTTGTCAAGTGACCACTAAACCTTCTTTATAGAATTGAGAGGCTGTAAGAAGAGAGTTGTAGTTTGTCTTCTGCATTCATTAACCGAAGGTCGAAACAGGAACAAGAATCTTCAGACCTGGGGCAAAGAGGCAGGTACTGTATGCGCAAGATTGTAACTAGAATACACAGGCCCGCATTGCAAAGTTAGGAATGGGCCTCCCACCTAGTTGACAGCAAACTGAACTATAGTAACCCTAACGCAGACAGCAGCATAATGACTTTAATGGAGCAGCAACCAAAGGATAGGTTCACATACCAGATCATCTACACAAAAGGAGAAACCTCATAATGGAGCTAGAGAGGAGAAAGCCACAGCCATTATTTATTCTCCACAGAAAGAAACAATGTTTGAGGGCAAACCAGGGATTTTAAAGTAGGGTTTCCAAACCAGAGATTACAAAAGGGCAGCAATAAAAGTTGGTAGAAACCATCTGAGACGAAGGTCTTCAAGATGGCCATAATATGGTTTCAATAGAAAGCCATATATTTCAAACTAAAGATCATATACTGTGCAGAACAAAGCAGAAACCTGGAACTAATCCCATCCTTGACACAAAATATAGAGCTCGCACATTGACCTGTATGACAGTTGTCTTAAAGGGGATCTCCGCTTTAGACCAGTGGCGTAGCTATAGGGGTCGCAGCTGCGACCAAGCCCAAAAGCCTGCGGGGCCCGCAGGGCCCCCGTTGCCACTCAGCGCACTAATGCAAAGTTTGTATGTGCCGTGATGCCGGTACTTCCCGATTACGGGCATGGTTTGTTTCAATGTCACAGTCACATAGTACACACAGTGTATCATGTGACCGTGACGTCACGAGAGGGGGCGTTCCATGCTCTTCTGCATCGGCTCTTCCACAGTGGCTGGAAGACTGCAGGTGAGCTGCAGAGGGGGCGTAATGTATGTGTGTTGTATTATATTGTACTGTCTGTGTTTGTGGTGGGGAGAGGGGCTTTAAATTACAGGCCCTCCGCTCCTCTCTCCACCGCAAACACAAACTGCACGACACAATACATTACAAACTGTGGGTCGCACTCCCCCTGGGGGCTCGTGTGAAGACCTCCGGGGGGTCGTGAACCACTCACCGAGGTCCTGTTTCCAACTGCATTTGCGTCCTCAGGACGCAGATCCAGTTTAATTTAATCCTGGAACAAGGAGCTGATGGCTCCTTCCTCCAGCATTCACTGCCGTGAGCTATTAGCGGCTCGGCGCAGACAGGCGCGATTTAGTGACGTCATCGTGCCTGTCTGCGCCGAGTCACTCATAACACAGGGCAAAGGAGGAGAAGAATCTCCTCCTCCACCCATCGTGGGAACGGGGATAGGTAAGTAACTTTATTATTTTTCTATTATGCACACATGGAGGAATTATACTGTATAAGGAGGGGGGCTGATATGGTGGCAGCTATGAGGGGCATTACTGTATGAGGGGCATTATACTGTATGGGGGCTGATATGGTGGCAGCTATGAGGGACATTATACCGTATGGGGGATGGGGGCATTATACTGTCGGGGGGGGGGGCTGATATGGTGGCAGCTATGGGGGCATTACACTGTAGGGAGACAGCTATGGGAGCTTTATACTGTGTGTGGGAAGCTAAAGGGGGCATTATACTGTATGGGGCATTATATTGTATGGGGCATTATACTGTGTGGGGGCAGCTACGGGGAGCATTATACTGTATGGGGGCAGCTACAGGGAGCATTATACTGTATGGGGGCAGCTACAGGGAGAATTATGGGGCAGCTACGGGGGGCATTATACTGTGTGGGGGTGGCTATGGGGGAAGTATACTGGGGGGGCTGTTGGGCAAGGCGGCTGGCCATAGGCGCAGCAGGGGTGGGCCCCCAAGCCGAATTCTTGCACCAGGGCCCATGACCGGCGGCGTAACTACCGCAGTAGCAGCCATAGCGGTTGCTACGGGGCCCGCAGCATGAGAGAGCCCGCTTCGCCCGCCGGAACGGGCCACCCTCCCATGGCCAGAGGCTCCGCTAGCAGCCGCTATGGGTGTTACAGCGTGACGCCACTGAAGGGGTTGTTTCTACCAAAGACATGCATCCCCTATCCACAGGATAGGGGATACATGTGTGATCGCTGGCAGTGATAAGGAGAACGGGGGACCAAAATTCCCCCGAAGTTCTCCATGACAAACCTCGGACTTCCGGGGTCTGTCTGCAGCTCCATAGAAATTACTTGTGCACCGGTCGTGACAAGCGCGCCTTTCATTTTTATTGAACTGAGCAGATGCCGGAAGTCCAAGGTTTGTGATGGAGAACGTCGGGGGACTTTCGGTCCCCAGTTCTCCTTATCACTGCCAGCGATCACACATGTATCCCCTATAATGTGGATAGGGGATGCATGTCTTTTGTAGGACAAACTATAGGCTGCGTGGCGTTACCCACAGGGGGAGGCCTGTGTGGCGTTACCCACAGGGGGAGGCCTGTGTGGCGTTACCCACAGGGGGAGGCCTGTGTGGCGTTATCTATAGGGGTGCTGTGTGGCGGAATCTATAGGGAGGCACTATCTACAAGGGGGGGGTTGAGTGATACCCAGGGGAGGGGTGGGCCCCAGTCAAAAGTTTGTTATGGGGCCCAGTCTTTCCTAGTTACGCCCCTGCCAATGAGCCTTTAGCTATGCCCCTGCTTTAGACAATCACTAGATTTTATAAGGGCTGCTTGACAATAGTGTCCCCCTACTGGGACCCCTGCGATCAGCTGTAATCTGTGAGGAGAACAGGCAGTAAGTGTTTAATATTCAAGCAGCGCCACCACAGGGAAAATAAAGCATTACACAATGCAGATTCAAATAAACAGGTCTGTATAATGCAGGACATTACAGCTCCCCAAGAGCAAGAGAGACTCTTTGAAGCTGCTCTCTGCTCCAGTTAACAGATGAACTAAGAATCTTCTAGTAGGGTATATGGAAATGGGTTTTCTTAACCCCTTTAAGAACTGACCAGGATCCTTCATGCTTGACACCATGGGAAAGGGGCAACTAAGCACATGATAATAGTGACCAGGGCACTAAACTACTGAATATGCATAAATAAAATTAGCCACACGATTTTGTTACCTTCGGTTGTGGCTGCCAAAAACGTAGTCACTCCAGGTAAAAAAAAAAAAAGAAAAAAGGGAGGTGACCACGAAAGTCTCCTTTAAGCTATGTCCAGCTGCCATCCTCCCCCACTCAAATGGTCATTGTAGCGGAATTATAATTAACCTTGATCATCTCAGCTAAAATAAGAATTTATGAGCTCTTAAGAGAGGAGACAGATGGGCTGAAGATTTAGCAGTCAGTGCAATACACTGATGGATTTGACTGGGAACGGACAGAGAAGACTGCAATGTATGTAAATACATGCAGCTGGCACAAACAAAATGTTACAGAATCCTGTAAATATGTCATAAATGTCTGTGATGGGAAAAACCCTAAGGCGGAGTTCACACGGGACAGATACGCTGCATATAAGCACGCAGTGTATCAGTGCTGTAAGCCGGAGGGAATTTCGGGCGAAAAGCACACCAAACTGTGGTCCAGTTTTTCGCCCGGAATGTCCGCTGCGGAAAACTGCAACACTTAGCTAGCAGGCCGGCCTCCTGGGATGACTTTTGATCCCAGGAGACCGGCTGCAGTGGCAGTCACATGGGATGAAGCGTCGTCCCAGGAGGCCGCGCTGGAGGAAGGAACACAGACTTCTGGGTAAGTATCAGGCTGTTTTTTGCGGCAGGATCGCTGCGAATTGTTGTGCGTTTTACCTCCCTATTGAATTCAATGGGGAATTCCTGCAACAATTAAGCAGCATTTACGCAAATAAAATTGACATAATGCAGTTTAAATTTCCGTACCGCAGGTCAATTTCTGAGCTTTTTTTCCACTCAGTATTTACGCAGCATGTGGATAAGATTTGTTCAATCTCATCCACTTTGCTGCTATCGTATTGTGATGCGTTTTTTCCGTCCGCAATTCAAGAAGGACAAAATGCAGCAAATCTGCTACGTGTGGACAAGCCCCAAGACTGGATTGACAAAGGGCGTAATTTTACACCACAGATTTGACTGCAGCTCACAACTTGGGTGTGGATTTGCTGTGGATATCATCATTTACATTGCAAAGGGTGAAATCCGCATCATAATTTTCATGCAAAATCTGTGGATTTTCTGCACCCAAATCCGTGGCGTAAAAGTAACCCACGTGTTAATGGTGCCTAGGTGATCGTTAAGCAAGTTGTAAACTATAACACTGCATACCAGGTTACATATCTGCCAACACAACACAGCGTGCATACAATGGATGCTTAGCAACCAACAGCGACATGAACAGAATTATACAACTGATGCGAGACATTGGGGCTCCTACTTAAGACAGAAATGTAGTATGTATATATTTTACAAATATAAGCGTCTAGCATTGAACTGGCCCACCAAAGGATCCCGGGGTGTGACTAGGGTGTGAAATCATTACGAGTAGCAGGAGGTTGTCACTGTTTTGTAAGGTTATTAAAAAAAACAAACAAACCCACATTCATCCATATTACTTATATGGCCTGTGTACGGTGATAATGTAGTATACGGCTGGTTCTATACATACTGTAGATGCATGGTGGGTCCTTTCCTCTGGTGCCCTGTACATACATACACACAGTGTGTGTGTGTGTGTATATATATATATATATATATATATATATATAACATATTGATGTGCATATGTCCTTTTACAAATAACACCGACTTTGTCACTTATTTTCAGAAGTCGCCCACATTATTCAAAGAATTACCGAAAAATAGTTCTCTGGTTACACTGAGATTTTATCTTTAACTTAACCCCTTCAGGACCCAGCCTGTTTTGGCCTTCAGGACCCAGCCAATTTTTTCAAATCTGACATGTGTTACTTTATGTGGTAATAACGTTGGAATGCTTTTATCTATCCAAGCGATTCTGAGATTGTTTTCTCGTGACATGTTGTACTTTATGTTAGTGAAAAAAATTTGTCGATAATTTTGGTATTTATTTCTGAAAAACACCACAATTTAGAAAAAATTTGCAAAAATTAGCATTTTTCTAAATTTAAACCGTATCTGCTTGTAAAACAGATAGTAATACCACACAAAATAGTTACTAGTTAACATCCCCCATATGTCTACTTTGTTTGCATCGGTTTTTTTAAACGTCCTTTTATTTTTCTAGGACGTTACAAGGCTTTGAACTTTAGCAGCAATTTCTCATATTTTAAAGAAAATTTCAAAAGGCTATTTTTTCAGGGACCAGTTCAGATCTGAGGTGGCTTTGAGGGCCTTATATATTAGAAAATCCCCAGAAGTCACCCCATTTTGAAAACTGCACCCCTCAAGGTATTCAAATCAGCATTCACAAAGTGTTTTAACCCTTTAGGCGTTTCACAGGAATTAAAGCAAAGTAGAGGTGAAATTCACAAATTTGTTTTTTTTTGCCGAAATTCATTTCTAATACATTTTTTTTGTAACACAGAAGGTTTTACCAAAGAAATGCAACTCAATATTTATTGCCCAGATTCTGCAGTTTTTAGAAATATCCCACATGTGGTCCTAGTGCGGTAATGGACTGAAGCACCGGCCTCAGAAGCAAAGGAGCACCTAGTGGATTTTGGGCCTCCTTTTTTTAGAA
Source organism: Rhinoderma darwinii (assembly GCF_050947455.1). Lineage (NCBI taxonomy): Eukaryota > Metazoa > Chordata > Amphibia > Anura > Rhinodermatidae > Rhinoderma > Rhinoderma darwinii. The sequence continues at coordinate 35,005,753 of NC_134698.1, forward strand.
TATATTTTAGGCACATTGTCAGGTTTGAAGAGGTCTTGTGGTGCCAAAACAGTGGAAACCCCCCA